>NW_024429186.1:38110520-38710520 GCF_017639785.1 Mesocricetus auratus | reverse complement strand
AAAGCCAGTGTCTTAAGAGGCTCCAAGAATTTGTTCAAGTAAATACACAACAAAGATTTTTCAATCACTTGCCACAGAAAGGGAAATGGCCACTTTAGCAAAAGTAAGTAGCATTTAGTGGTACATTCATGCACTAATGTATGCACAGCCTGCCATGGAGGAGGTTATCTTTGTGCTGCTTCGAATACACTCCATTTCTACTCCTTTGTCCTGCTGATGGCTCAAACAGGCTTCTGCAGTCACATTACTGTCATTTTGTGCTATCTCAAAGTTAAATCATAATGAGCTTGGAGACTGTTGTTTCTCTCCGTTTCTGCAGAAATGAAGGCTCCGTTTTCATTTTGGAGGATCTGAGCCTCCAAATTCCTAGCATTGCCTCTCACGCCTTCACTCTTCCTTTATTCTCCTCTCTTCTCTGGCTCAGAAAGCAAACTCATTACCAAACCAAATGTGTAAGCCTCCCACACAGAATCTAGGGGAGGAAGATATCCCATTTAATACAGGGAAGCCATTTCAGAGGTTAGCTGCGGTCCATGGCTTCACTGGCTTGTGGGGTTGCCAAATGTGACCAGCACTGAATTCAGAACTGCCTCCTTGGGACTGAACAAAGTCACTGACATAGAAAAGCGGCTACTTCTGCTACAAATAACTTACAATTTAATAATTAAAATAACAGTGATGACAACAAATAATGTGTGCCAGGCCCCATCTTGTCATACATGCACACACAATGGATACTGTACCATTATTATGGTCCTTTGTGAAACATCAGGCAATTTTGCAAACATGGTTTTCTTTGCAGACAATATATTTTCCTAGTCTCTCAGTTTTAAAAGCACAACCTTTAAAGCCTTACTTTGCTTAGCCAGGTAGAACTGATTCTGCTTGCTAGGTAACTCCCACGTCACCTTTATAGTGTTGTTACTCCTTGTTGGAATATGCATTTTTGAAAGGCAAAACGTTGATATTAAATTTCATGGCATCTTTATAGCCAATTTCATTCTAAAGACTCAATACTGAAAGTTAAAATCAATCTCTCTGACCCTAATGGTTTTGCAATTCAAAGGGGCACCTAACGTGGGGCTCTATGCAACCAGTATCTAGGACTTGCTTTAAATGAATCTCTGACACGGACATACATACATACACGCATGCATATATATGTGTGTACACAATTGTTTACTTTTTTTTTATAAGATCTCATGTGGTCTAAATTTACTTACTATACAGTTCAAGATGGGCTTGAACTCACTCCTGCTTCTGCATTCCAAGTGCTAGGATTGCAGGGTGTGCCACCATATTCGGCTCCCCTGCACTCAATAATTATTTACAATAATCTGAAACCTATTTTTTATCACGCAACTGATACAGCAGAGATTAACCAGTCACTTACAATTTGTAGTCATTCACACATCTGAAAAACACTGCAGCCAGCCATTGTTTCTTCAGGCTCACCCAACAAGAAGAATATTATATTAAGATAAGATTTTAAGCAAACAATTAATGAAAAAATCAGTTGTATCGAGGATAGAGAAAAAATTAAAATATTTTTCAATAATTACAATAAAAAGACAAATGCTTCTTCAAGATAAAAGGAAACACACAGAATGTGTTCGTTCTCAGTTCTCAGATGACATGGGAGCTGAATAACAAGCAGCCGATAGTGCTTCCCATTTAGAATGGCAAAGAACCTAAAAATGTTCTTTAATTAGTTTTTCCTCCTAATTCTGGGTGGCAGGACCATATGGTTACCCATTCATTTTAAAGATGAAGGAAATAAACCACAGAGGGTTAAACGATTTGCTGAAATTACCCAAATCACCACCTTCTGCCAGTAGAAATGGTAGTAATCATTTATTAGCATTTACTGAGTGGCAGACAGAATGGTAGGCACGTGTACAAATTGCCTCACCTCTTCATATGGCCACCGTGAGAGTGCTGTTCCATCAATCCCAGTATGTTTAGTTTTTACATTTTAACATCTCTAACGTTGTTTGGTTTTGAAACCAACATTATCATTTTAATTGTCAGCAATATTTCTACCTTGGTCGTACATAAAATAATGGTGACATTCTAGATCTAAGGAAACACAGAACTAACTGCATTTTTGCAGGTAAGAAAATGGAACCTTGAAGAAATAAAGTAGGAGTGGGAGAGATGTGTCAGTCGATAAGGTGCCTACTTGAGTTTGCGTCCTCAGCACTGGTGTAAAAAACCAGGTGCAATGGTGCGTGACTGTAATCCCAGCTCTGAGAATTGGAGACAGGGATATCTCTAGAGCTTGATGGTCAGACAGCTTGGAAAATCAACAATGTCTAGGTTCAGAGAGAGTCCCTGCCTCAAAGCAAGCTGGGGAGCTACTGAGTATGGCACCCAAAATTGATGAGCACATGTTCTCATGTTCATGTACATACTACATATATATATGTATATATTTATATACACATGAACATACACGTGCGCACACGCACGTGCACACACACACACACACACACACACCTGTGAGTGGCAGAATGAGGGTTTGAACCTGGACAGCTTGACTGTAAACCTATGCACCCAGCTCTCTGTAGAAACACCAACCATACTTTGCTCACAACTCACTCAACAGGTGTCACTTGGTGTCCTGCAGGGATACAACACAAGAGCACAGGCATGAGGAAAACTGCATGTTCTGACGAGAGAGCAGTTGGTTGCACCACTCCTCGGGTTTTCATGGAGTCACACCCTTGCTCCCATCACCCAGTTCTACTTCTCCCTTCTGCAACGAAGACAAGCAAAACTACCTCTGATCCCACCATAACCTTCTGTAAATTCTATCTCCTAACACTGAGCATGACTTTTCTCCAAACCACAGAAACCCTTCTAAGACCATAATGAAGTTTCCATTACTAGTTGAACTTTAGAAAACAAACTTGGCAAGGCTTAGAAACTTGACAATAACAAAGTAGACATGTGTTTTTCATTAATAGAAGTCAGAATGAGTTGTATGAGGGAATTGGAATACGCTAGCCCGATAGGATAGAGAAGTCGTTGATTCCAGCAGCAGTGTGACTAATTAGGTTTGCTTTTGTGAAGGAATTGGTTTGTATTGATTCATTTATGTCTGGTGTAGCTCAGCAGTCCTTTCCCTGCCTGGGAAGCCTGCCCAAACTGGTGAGGGGAAAGGCGCTGACTGGCCCTTTAAGACTGCATATATCTTTTTGCCAGATCAAGAATGCAGGGCCATAATGAGCAGGTCACTTGTGCTGGTACCCACTCCCTGCTCAGACACAGACTAACTTTAGAGATTATTACTGCTAGCCACAGTTGGAAGGCCTGAACAATCAGAGAGTCTTTACATGCTTTGAAAGTTATGCTATTTTCCAGCTTCATCCTAAAGAAGAGGGGTTGGTTTTTTTGACCTTCATCACCCATACTACAGAAGGTCTCAAACCCTGAGCTCCTGACAGCTATGTTTTCCTGATTCAATAAATTGAACCTCATATTATAACATGGCCCCATATTATTCTCTGTGATGGGAAAAGCTCCCTCCTTCCCTGCATGCAAATCTTCACTAGCACCCCATCACAGCTGGCAGAGTCTCCCCAATGGCAGAACCAATGTCACCAAGTCAAGAATCATGTGGACACAGCTTCCAGCACAGCTCTGATGATGGGTCTTCTCAGGGCACTGCGCTGGGAGAGCAGGAATGAGTTTCAAATATGCTTCTGTGACTAATCAGCTCTGCCCGTGGCCAAGTGACTGAACTTCTGAGTCTATTTTCCTATTTGTGATATCACACGTGCAAGTTGGTATAGGCATACCTACCACCTCTAGAGTTCCTGTGGCATCATTTTCCCAAGAGGCTAATGGTTTTCAGTGAGTTATTCAGACACTTTATCCAAAACCTTTATTTTTAGTATGTACCAGTTATCAATACATGGACAACAGCCTGAAGTCTTGAAGCTGTGAATAGCATTTATTTCTGAATGAAACTCACTCAGAGAGATTTAACAATCAGTTCAAAGCCAACCATAAGTAGTGGAAGGGAGATTCTCAAGTATATACCCCAGTTCCAAACTCTTCCTTAACTGAGGGCTAGGAAAGAATTTCTAAAAATGGCAGATCCTTGGGGAAGAAGACTGGAAACCATGCTTAGACACCCTGAAGAATTTGCAGAGTAAGTAAGTAACCAGCAGAGATGGAAAACAACACTTTATTCCTGAAGCGTGTGGTGGAACAGAGGCAACCTCAGGAAGGTGACCTGAGCATGGAGCTTCCAAAGAAGGACAACTTGAACTCAAACTGGTACAAACAGGAAAAGCTGCCGGTCTGGGCTCCAATGATCACAAAGGGAATGATGTCATCTCAGCACCCCCTGAGCAGCCTCAGACCCCCGAAAAGGCTTTGTCATCTCAATGAATGCAGCTTGGTCCTCAAACAGCTATAGTTTCAAGTAAGGCCTTGTATTGATTAAGGTCTCTTTACAATCGAAACCGACTATTGTTCATTTAAACAATAACACAAAACTTACAAAGCATAAGAGGGCATTTCATCAGAGTTGAAAAAAAATATGAGGCTTTAAGCTTAAAGCATTCAGAAACAAGGTCAGCTCAAGCAATCTCCAAAGTAAGAGTAATGAACGGTTACTGAAGCTCGTTCCTCCAACCACTTTCCATCCTGGTGTCAATCTGTATAAAACGTATACTCTGGTGAGAGTCACTGATTAGCCTGGCACATGTGAGCACTAGGAGAGGCCCTGACCCTTTAGTTGGAAGTTGTGCTGTGGGAGTCGCATTGCACTATGGGAGAAGTTGTTACCAGCTGGAGGGAATGACTGGGCCAGGCCAAAGCAGTGGTCCTGTCCCAGACCAAGTATAGGAGGATTAAGAAGGAAACATTTGACCTTTGTAAGAGCTGTGTTTGGGAGTGACAGGTTGTTTGGAGACAGAAGAGAGTCCATGGAAGTAAGCCAGGGCCCAGGAATGGGAGAGACTCAAAGTCAGACACAGCTGAACTAGTAGACACCGAGTGACACCGGGTGACACATGTCATATTGGCAAGAATCATCATAAGTTTGCCTGTGATAGGAGCCCATCCACAATTGGCTTAGTAAGTCTGGAGAGGAGAGATGTAGAGAGGGGAGGCTGTTTAGGAGTAAAAAAAAAAAAAAAAAAACAACAAAAAAAGGAAAATAATGTTGTTAATGACAAGATAGAGAAAGCTAAAACAACTAGCTTTGACTAATTGTTTTACCCTCCAGAAGGCCCAGTTGTATACCAATGCACATAAGCATGCATATGCAGACTGGGGAGGAGGGGGGCGAGAAAGCACGCACCCTGGGGAAAGACAGGAATAAATGACTGCGTTGTTTCCCCCACTGCACCTTAAGGACTTGGCCTTTAAGCTCTTCTCTACCCCAGTCCTCTCACAAGTTAACAAAAACTAATTCACAACGTGTTATGCTTTCACATTTTAAAACCTATTATCTTTTATTCCAGCTGTGGAATAAAATATTTTATTACTAAAGTGTAGTGAAAAGAGCATTTAATTCGGTGTCAGGAGACTTGGGCTTATGAATGTCGACTGGGCTATCGTGTCTGCACTGGCCCCTCTTCACAGACATTACCGCAGGGTGGGCTGCAGAGTGTTAGTGGTCTCCCCTCTCCTCAGCCATGCCCCTTCTCGGGTCCAAAGCTCTTCCCAAGTTGCCCTACTTTGTAGATAAATTGCATCCATCTTCCTGCACCAGCCCGAGTGAAGACAAAGAGGCACAGAGGGAAGGATTTGATTGACTGACACAAATCTTCCACTGATGAACAAGAAAGCCTTGAGAAAAAAAAATCACTGTCTTCTCTGACGGTCTGTTGCACAATCCGTAAACTTGAGATAACCAAGCCTCCCTTTCAGAAACCCCAGGAGATGGTCTATGTAGAAATACCCACATGAGCATCTGATAGCTCTTATCTCTTCCCAAATGCTCTCCCAGTCAACCCTTTACACAGCCATCTCTTCTTTCCAGATCTTTGTGTGCATTCTCTGTATCAGTTAGATCATTGTCAAGGGCTCTGGGCTGCTTAAATGCTATCATTCTTCTACCGTCTTCATCAAAACTCCTTTGCCAATGTACTGTTTAAAAAGTGATTTGATAGTGTGTGACCTGGTTTGTTTCTTTTCCAGGAAATGTCCTGCTACAGAAACTCCTCCATTATTACGTCCCATTACTTAGCAGCACAAGTAAGATGTTCAAAAGAGATCACTTTAAGTAAAAGGTTTATAACTACACTCGATACTTCCAATCCTTACTTTTCTTTTCCTTTTCAATTTAACTGGGATGCAGTTTCATGCTGCCAGGCTTTTCATTGGTGAACTTTGAAATAAGCGTTTATTTCCCCACCTCACGGTTGATCACGTCTCTCTGCCCGCCATACCAGCCGCAGCCTGGCAACCCTTGTCCTAGTTGCACACATTACCCTCCGCGTTCCAGTGGCGGCCAACACTGGAGAAATGAAAAAGAGGGCAGCAAGAAGAGCCAGGTTTCGTGAGAGATCCTGCCCCCTGGCCCTTCCCACTCTCGAGCACCACAGGCCTCGTCAGAGTTACTGAATTTGTATTTTGTTTCAGCCAACTTCAGCAAAACTTTAGCAACAGCTGCCCCCTCTGTCATATAACTAAATAACCAAGTAAACCAAAAAGCAAGCAAATTTAGAGGCCTGATAGCAGTTCATCAAGCTCAGGCCAGAGACAGAACCTGGCTTTGATGGGAGAGGTGAAACGAAAGGGCATGCTTGGGGGTTTCCCTGGGTGGAGCAGACATTAAGCCTAAAGGCTGCTTCTGCCGAGTGTGCTTATTTTGGGGTGTCTGGAAACAAATCCCTTACAACTGAGAAAGATCAAAGAACTCATTAAAGGACTGCTCATCGAAGCTGCTAGAAGCGATGTCCTCTGTCCACACCCAGGAGAATCCACACAAATGGAAATAGAGTTTCTCCCAGCTTGTTGGAGTAAACCAAGTAACACCCAAAGGAGGATGGGGGAGAGCAGTAAATGAGAGGAAAACCAGAGTCCCTGAGTACTTCATGGTCTTTCAAGATTCAAGACAAATCCTGTTTTTTTCTTTTTTATCACAAGTTTCCAGCTAGTGCCAAAAATAGGTTCACTGTTCTTACTCCTTATAAAAGGCAACACATTGAATGCTAGTGATGATATTACACAATATATAATTAGATTTGATCTCCACTCACATTCAGAAGTGACGAACCATAGAGCTATAAATAAGAGAAAAAAATAGGAAGGCCTCAGGAGTAAGCACACACCAGTCATTTTACACATTTTCTTGTAGAATACTTTCTCCTACAGAGCTGTAGGAAAGTAGTACGGTTTATATAAAGACTGCCTTGAGGGTAGTAGGTGCTCCAAGAAGAGTAGGAGAAGAATTTGATTCTGCTTTGCCTACTTTTGAGTGGCAGGTGAACACAGAGGAGTGTGTTTCCTGATCATGGATGACAGAAACATCACAGGGACAAAGTCAAATAGAGTTGTCATTAGAAAAAGCGCACATGCGATGAAGGATGGGGCCAAGCACAGAGTCGGAGCATTGCTATTAAGGTGTGTGCAGTTAAAGATCTCTCTTCATGCACTCCCCAAGGCTGAGAGCCAGGCAGAAAGGAATGATAAATGAAATGTTTGTCTCAACAGAACTTAGTACGACAACAGATGATGACTTCTGTAGACTCAAGGTTATGAGCCCAGATCTATTTTGCAATAAGGACACTGCCAAACTTTGCCAAGTCCTTGCCAGAGAAATCTTCTCTTACTTATGAAAACATTGCAGAAATAGGATGTCCTTCTGAAGCTCTGTTTCCCAGTAGTTTGCATAGAATGAAATCAAATGTAGCAGAATTTCAAAGAACCAAAAATCATACAGTCCAATTAGGTTCTCAAAGGAGAACTGAGTTCTCTCAAGTGATATCTTTTCATTAAAAAACTGGATCCTCGTTTCTTATAATATTTGGGACTTGGCTACAATTAGCTTTGTGCTTCCTAATTGGTTTGGGACTTTTTTTCCAGGAAGTAACAGTTGAATGCAAAATTAGGATGAGCTCTTACAGGGAGCACGGCCACAGCAGAAAGACTCCTCCAGGAGTGATCCCTCCAGGGGATGAATCCACACACTTGAGCACAACAGTTCAGAAATGTCCTCAACAGACTCGCTATGAAAGTACCGCTAGAGGTGTGGAGGGGGATGTCACTGCCTGTCAGATACGGCTTTTTCTTTGGTTTATTAGGAAAATAGTACATGCCCTTTCTGCTTCTGGCTGAGGCGAATTACTCTTGCCTGCGCTCAAGCAGAGAGAGACTGGCCCAGCTGGGAGCACTCAGCTACAGCCTATTACACTGAAGTTGCCTTTAAAGTTGGTTAATGACAAGGAAAACTCCATGTTTCAGTCTCTCTATGTATCTAAACCCGGATGAAGGGGGGAAATGCCTTCATCTCACAAATTTGAATGTTATTGACTGGACAGCTATAAGCTCCTGAAGATATTGAGCTAAAAACAAAGGCTGACTTGAGAAATGATTAAGTCTATAATCTATGAGAGTTTCAATGTATGCACAAATGCTCAGACACGCATAAACCAGATGACTTTCCTGGAGGTCAAACTGCATACAGCGTTGTTAGGCAGAGAAAGCAGCTTCCCTCTCCTCCCACTCTCCATGGTCACTGGTTTTGACATTTACATAGCACCACAGTTTATAAGCATTGTCATCAGCTGGTTTCAGAAGGAGTTCCAGCCAAAGATGTCAGTTTGCAAATGGAACACGGAGAGGTTAAAATCATTTACCCGGCATCGATAATCAAGAAGCATTATATGAGGACTATACCTTTTAATTGAGAACTGAAAATAATATAGTTATCCATCCTGTTGCCAAGACTCTTGGGAACCAGTCAAATCCTACCTAGTGGGAAATTCTCAGACCAAATCTATAGGAACTT
The DNA here is from genome assembly GCF_017639785.1 of Mesocricetus auratus. NCBI lineage: Eukaryota > Metazoa > Chordata > Mammalia > Rodentia > Cricetidae > Mesocricetus > Mesocricetus auratus. The sequence goes on along the minus strand of NW_024429186.1, from coordinate 38,701,546 downwards.
ATTTATTCGGTTCTTGATACCTTTCTCCTTATTAATTATTGTAATCATCTAAATACTTCTAAGAGGAAGTTGAGATTTACAATAACATTAATATAAGAAATTATCCACTTATATCTCGGCCTTGGAAAGCCTGATTTTGTTGCCTATAGTCTTAATATTCAAAGGCCATATCCATGTCTTGACTGCCCATGTCATATTTTGAACCACTGCTTAGTTATCCTAGGCAAGTGAAAGATTCAAAGCCATCATGCAGTTCTAAAACAGACAAAAGAAAAACATTCAGTTTGTAATAATTTAGTTGTAGCCTTCAAATAAAGATAAAGAAAAAGAAATCAGGTGTCAGAACTCATCAGCTGTAGCACACCTTACAAACAAAGGTTTGCTGGTGTGGAGAATGAAGGTAGTAACGGTGAGACCTTTGCTGTCTGCTCAGAAAAACATCATGCTTTGCTTGCCGTGCTTGATTCCCAATGACCCTGACATAGTCAACCTTAACAAATCCTAAGTTAGTTTTGGAAACATGAGAGGAACCATATGGCCAGTTGCCTGGTCTGGTTGTCTAAGTTTCTGACTAGAAATATGCTGACCACAAAACTTATCTATTTGCAAAAAGATTCAGAATGCTATGGAATCTAATTGGAAATGACCTGGGACTAACTTGTTCTTTTCTCAAGCAAAGGACACTGTAAACATCTGCTTCCTTTTCAAAATCAGAACACCCAGTAGCCTGTGGTGATTTTAGCCAGGTACAAAATGTGAACATTTTGACTCAGATGGTAACTCATTAAAGATTTCTTATCTGAAATTCAGCAGCAATCATGAAAATGAGTACCAGCTCACGTACCTCTAGCCTAGTGGGGACTAGACAACAAGCTGTAAATAGCTCGCTACTTCAAGCTGTTCTGTGACTAACCACACAGAAAATCCAAGCCAACCAAAAGTGGCACAAAGAACACCCTGACCCCATCTTAAAGCCCTTCTTTCTTTTGGTGTAACCCATTCCACTGTCATCTTCAAGGGTGTATTTCCTTCCCTTGTGCCCTGGCCTTTGTTATCTAACTCATCAGTGACTAAACAACTGATTATCATCAACCAGCCACTCCAGAGATATGCTTAAGGCTGTGCAGAGTAGTAAAGGAATTATAGACTCAGGAGCCAGACTGCCTGGGTTCTATTTCAGTTCATTATGATTGCAGGGACTGTTCCTGCCCCCACTAGAAGTGGGGGTAAAAAAATAAATGGCCCTGTTCTCATTGAACTTTCATTGTGTTGGAGGAGGGTTAAAAAAAAAGAAAGAAATGTGTCAAGCAGTACTTAGTAGCATAAAGAAAAATTAAGCAAGCTTAGGAACACAGCAAGAGGGAGGTGAGCTAAGCCACCATGTTTTATAGCATGGTTTGAGGGCCTTTCTCATGACATAGCAATTCAGCTGAAGCATGGGTCATTCTGATGTGGAGGAACAGCAGGCCCCAAGCAAAAGATAAGATGGAAACAAAATCCAGGAGGCTGGAGAATGTTTGGTATGTTCTAGGAAGAACCAAGAAGTCACTGGGCTTGGAGCAGTGGGAGAAGGGGGACTATGGTGGTCCTGAGATTAAGGAAGTGGCAGAGGGCCAGATGGTGTGGAACCTCACAGGCAACAGTAAGAATCTACAGGTTTTGCATTTGTATAGGGAGGGGAGATTCTAAGTGTTTGTGCAAAGGCATGACAGAAGCTGATCTATATTTTTAAAGGATCTTTCTATGGAGTGTGTATTAGAGACAGAATTGAGTGTAGAAGCATGGAGAACAACCCAGAAGTTAATTAATCCAAATGAGGGATGGTGATGGCTCAAGTAAGTGAGGGACCTGTGTCAAAGGTAACAATTGTGACTATTGAAAAGATGCTGTCTTGGGAGTTTGCTAATGTACTGCCTGTGTAGCAACAAAGAGAACCAGCAGCAAAGATGACCACATCAATTATAACAGTGATGATGGTGGTACCATTGTCTGATATGTAATGCATAGGGAAAGGAAAAACAGGAAGGGCAGGTTTAGGAAGAAACTGGGAGGCAAAGCAGAGAAAATTAGCAAGACAAATGCAATTCTTCCGGGGCTACTAGGCTGAGCTACTATGCACATGGAATAGCAGCTGGGGGGAGGGGTGTGATTTGGGGGTCAGAGGAGGTGAGATTGTTTTTTCTTTTTCTTGGAATAGTGACTATCAGCTAAATGACTAAAATAGCATCTTGTCCCTCCCTGGAGTAGTGGAATTCAGCACCAAGAAGCCAGCTCTCTCTTGCCATACAAACTCAGCAGCCAGGTAAGAATGGGGAGCGTGGCTCTCAGAGCAAAGTATCCAAAGTACAGTGAAAACTAAGATGACTATCCAGGAAGCACTGTGGTCCTGCCATGGGAAGTGCTGATAGGGTTCCCTGCCATGAAGGTATTTGGCGAGCTGTATGTCTGAGCATGAGAATGCTACTACCTTCAGCCTCCTTCAGCTTAAGCAATGGCTATTGCCCTTTCAGCAGCCAAGGACCTTGTTTCTTGAAAGAAACAGGCATCGTGAAAATGACACTACACATGTCTCTTCTGCTCAGGTACTTTGGGTCTCAAAAATGCAACCCTGGACTGTAGACCTGTCCTTGGAGTATGCAGTGGCAGGAAGAGAGAACATAACCTATATGGAGGGGTGCTCACACACAACTCAGAATTCAAGAGGTTATCAGCAGCAGGGTTGACAGCAAGACAGGTCTATGAGTCATGGACTGCATGCTCCAGCAGCTTCAGATGAGAGGCACCAACATGACCTGGGCTGACAGAACCATTTAATGCAATATACCTGCTGTTCCCTGGACCCTCCCAGACAGCCAATCCTATCAATGGAAGTTAAAGACACAGGAGTGTTCAGCACCCTGAGACAACATGAATGCTTCATTAATGGTTTAAATATTTTCACATGTAAGGATCAATATGTTATCTTTTGGATACTTTCTTGGGAGTTGAAAATTCCAAGCTACCCCACCCCTCATGTCAAGCTTAATATTATCTGCACAAAAGTTAAATAATTTAAACTTAGGAGAAGTTGGTAGCCTGCCAACGTTCATTTTATCAATTCTTCTACAGAAACCTGGTGATGTCTCCTTTCTCCATGTGTTAGAGTCTATCCAGCTTTAAATATAACAATTACCAGTCTGTTTTGCTATTTTACAGAATGTCTGTTTATTGTGTCACCAATTTGGGCTTTGAACATTTTAAATGTTTATACTTTGTTATGGGAAAGGGGCCAACTTTGTCTTTTATACCTGTTCACATACCATTTCCCCTTATGCATGTGTTTATAAAGCTTACAACCAATACCAATATTGAATTTCTTTGAAATATGGTATATTGCAACATGCTTGTATGCAGATGGTAACGACGAAGTGAAGTATTTTAACAGCCCAGTTGGACTAGGACAGTCTGTTAAAGAGGGAAGCAAAGACATGGCAGGCAGAAAAAAAAATCAGTGCAAATATAAAGGGATTAAGAAATTGGAGGTGAGAGAGAAGCACTGTTGGTATCTGGATACCAAAAAGAATGGAATGGAAAAGTTGGAGATAATGGCAGGAAATCAAAATGTTTACAATTGAGACGACAAAGGGCACACATTTCCCTAAACATTCTCATTACCTGCCATTATTTCTAAGAGTCAAAAAGTTAGTTTTAATACTGCCTAAGAATATTATATAGATGTGAATGAGTGTAGTTCAGAAAATCTTGTGTTCTGTGATGATTACTGCTAATTGTCAGTGTGACAGAATCTAAAGTCACCTGAGAGATGGACCTCTTGGTATGCCTATAAAGAATTACCTTGATTGCCTTGAGGTGGGAAGACTGGCCCACCATGGGTGACACCATTCCCTGGATGGGATCCTGAACTACGTAAATGGAGAAAGGGAACTAAACAATAGCTTGTGCGCATTAGTCTCTGCTCCTGATTGGAAGCAATGTGACCAGGTGCACTATAGTGGACTGTGCTTTTGTCTGGGGAGGGAGGGGTCCCTCTGACCACCAAGGCTAATAGGGCATTGATCTATGTGACGCAAGAAGGAAATCCAGTTCAGCACAACTCAGTAGCCGGTGTTGGTTCAAACGTCTAGAGTCTGACACCAGGTAGTTAATTTCAGCCATACTCAAACAGCACAATTTTAGGGGGAAAAGTTTCCTGATGATGTGTACAACAAAGCTTAAGTGTGTTTACGCTGAAACTCTTTACAAAGTCCAAATGGCCTCATCCAAAAGACAGATTTGTTGACTCAAGATAAGGGTCTAAGGAGAATGGCTGAGGTAAACATAACAGCCTATGGGAGACACAGGAAAGAGATCAGCCCCTCCAAGACCCCAACTCAGCGAGCCCAGCTTCAGGTGAGATTGGGTCCCCAGCTGGGACCACCTGCCCATCACCCATCCCCCTCCATCTTCGGGGCCGCTCCCGGCTTCCAGAAGAACCGCCCACACAGGAAAGAGATCAGCCCCTCCAAGACCCCAACCCAGCGAGCCCAGCTTCAGGTGAGATTGGGTCTCTGGCTGGGACCACCCGCCCATCACCCATCCCCCTCCATCTTCGGGGCCGTTCCTGGCTTCCAGAAGAGCCTCCCACACAGGCCCCTCCAAGACCCCAACCCAGGGAGCCCAGCTTCAGGTGAGATTGGGTCCCCGGCTGGGACCACCTGCCCATCACCCATCCCCCCCATCTTCGGGGCCGCTCCCGGCTTCTAGAAGAGCCGCCCACACAGGAAAGAGATCAGCCCCTCCAAGACCCCAACCCAGCGAGCCCAGCTTCAGGTGAGATTGGGTCTCTGGCTGGGACCACCCGCCCATCACCCATCCCCCTCCATCTTCGGGGCCGCTCCCGGCTTCCAGAAGAGCCGCCCACACAGGAAAGAGATCAGCCCCTCCAAGACTCCAACCCAGCGAGCCCAGCTTCAGAAGAGCCGCCCACACAGGAAAGAGATCAGCCCCTCCAAGACCCCAAACCCAGCGAGGCCAGCTTCAGCTTCAGCTGCAGTAAGGAAGGAGACCAGTGGAAACAGAAAGCCCCCACCAGCACCCACTGGAAGAAGAGATGGGAAGAAGACAGAATAAGAGATCACTCAGCAATAGAAACACCAACACGACCCCACCAGAATCCAGGGATCCAACACCAGCAAGACCTGAAAAGCACTACATAGATGAAGAAGAGGAGACAGACCTTAAAAATTATTTCATGAAGATGATGGAGAGCCTCAAAGAAGAAACGAGGAAATCCCTTAAAGAAATAGAAGAAAAAACAAACAAAAAAATCCATGAAATGGGGGAAAAAATTCAAGAAATAAACAAATCTCTCAAAGAATCTAAAGAGCACCAAGAAAAAACAACCAAGAAAATTAAGGAAACAGCTCAAACAGTTGAAGGATTGAAAGCTGAAATAGAAACGATAAAGAAAACACAGAATGAAGGGATGCTGGAAATAGAAAAGCTCGGTAAACGGTCTGGAATTACAGATGCAAGCATCACCAATAGAATACAAGAGATAGAAGAGAGAATCTCAGGTGTTGAAGACTCATTAGAGGACATAGCATCGTCAACCAAAGAAAATCTCAAAACCAACAAATCCTTAACACAAAATATTCAGGAAATATGGGACACCGTGAAGAAGCCAAACCTGAGAATAATAGGTATAGAAGAAGGTGAAGAACTTCAACTTAAAGGTACAGAAAACATATTCAACAAAATCATAGAAGAAAACTTCCCTAACCTAAAGAAAGATATGCCTATGAAAGTACAAGAATCTTACAGAACACCAAATAGGCTTGACCAGAAAAAGAAGTCACCTCGCCATATAATAATCAAAACATCAAACCTACAGAGCAAAGAGAAAATATTAAGAGCAGCTAAAGAAAAAGGCCAAGTAACATATAAAGGCAGACATATCCGAATTACACCTGACTTCTCAATGGAAACGATGAAAGCCAGAAGATCCTGGTCAGATGTCCTACAAACGCTAAGGGAACAAGGATGCCAGCCCAGACTACTATATCCAGCAAAGCTCTCAATTACCATAGATGGAGAAAACAAAATATTCCATGACAAAGCCAGATTTAAACAATACGTATCCATGAATCCAGCTCTACAGAAAATGCTAGAAGGAAAACCTAGAGCCAAGGAAGATAACTGTCGCATCTGCTGCGCGGCCTGTGTCCGAGAACGTGCGGAGGGTGTCGGGGATTGACAACACAGAGACTCGTTCAACGATGTAAAGAAAACTTTAAGCAGGCTCCAAAAAGGTTCAAGAAAACTTCCTAAGAAAGGCTCCCACCAGAGAAGCTTCTGCTCTCTCCTCTACCCTGGCTGGTTCTGCTCTGACCCCAGAAACTGATCTGGGCGTGGCAGAAGGGGCGGTTAGTCTTTGGACAAGGTCGAGGTCAGGGTGGTTTCTGTAGGCAGGCCTTTTCCAGGAACTTAATGCCCCCAGGCATTGTATTGTTTTTAGCAAACATGTCTTTAGATTGTCTTACAGCTGCCAACTCCCAGGCAGAAGGGGAAGTGGGTCTCTGCTCAAGGTCTGGTGTTCCCACAGATAACTACATTCACAAAGACACAGGCAATATAGAATCATACTTTACAAAACACTAAAAGAAAAAGGGAGGAGAAACTACACAAAATAACTTCACTAACAATAAATCAAGCGCAAACAAGGATCACCAATCAATGGTCATTAATATCCCTCAATGTCAATGGCCTCAACTTACCTATAAAAAGACACAGACTATCAGAATGGATACGAAGACAGAACCCTTCCTTCTGCTGCATACAAGAAACACATCTCAACACCAAAGACAGACGTTATCTCAGAGTAAAGGGCTGGGAAAAGATCTTCCAATCAAACGGCCCCAAGAAACAAGCGGGCGTAGCAATCCTAATATCTAACAAATTAGACTTCAAATTAAAATCAATCAAAAGAGATGAAGAAGGGCACTTCATATTCATCAAAGGAAAAATACATCAAGACGAAGTCTCGATTTTAAATATCTACGCCCCAAATACAAAGGCACCTACATTCGTGAAAGAAACATTACTAAAGCTCAAAATGCACATAAAATCTCACACACTAATAGTAGGAGACTTCAACACTCCGCTCTCACCGCTAGATAGGACCTCCAGACAGAAACTTAACAAAGAAACAAAAGAATTAATAGAAGTTATGACCCAACTGGGTTTAACAGACATCTATAGAACATTCCACCCAAATACAAAGGGATATACCTTCTTCTCGGCACCACATGGAACCTTCTCTAAAATTGACCACATAATAGGAAACATAGCAAATCTCCACAGATACAAAAAAATTGGAATAACCCCCTGCATCTTATCAGACCACCATGCATTAACATTAGAATTCAACAATAACACAAATCGCAGAAACCCTACAAACTCATGGAGATTGAACAATGCACAATTGCACCATCCCTGGGTAAAGGAACAAATAAAAAAGAAATTAAAGACTTCCTCGATTTCAATGAGAATGAAGACACAACATACACAAACTTATGGGACACTTTGAAAGCAGTGCTGAGAGGAAAGTTTATAGCACTAAGTGCCCACATGAAAAAACTGGAGAACAGTCATACTAGAGAATTAATAGCACAGCTGAATGTTCTAGAACAAAAACAAGCAAACTCCCCCAGGAGGAGCAGACGCCAGGAAATAATCAAATTGAGGGCTGAAATCAATCAAGTAGAAACCAGGAAAACATTGAGAAGAATCAATGAAACAAAGAGTTGGTTCTTTGAGAAAATCAACAAAATAGACAAACCTCTGTCCAAACTAACCAAAAGACAGAGAGAGAACATGCTAATTAACAAAATCAGGGATGAGAAAGGGGACATAACAACGGACTCTGAGGAAATCAAGAGAATCATCAGGGCATACTTTGAAAATCTGTACTCCACAAAATTTGAAAATTTAAAGGAAATGGACAATTTCCTGGATAGATATCACTTGCCAAAACTAAATCAAGAACAGATAAATAATCTAAACAGACCTATAACCCCTAATGAAATAGAAGCAGTCATCAAAAGTCTCCCAAACAAAAAAAGCCCAGGCCCAGATGGCTTCAGTGCAGAATTCTACCAGAAATTCAAAGAAGAGCTCATTCCAATACTCGTCAAAGTATTCCACACTATAGAAGCAGGAGGCTCACTGCCAAACTCTTTCTACGAGGCTACAATTACCTTGATACCCAAGCCACACAAAGACACAACTAAGAAAGAGAACTATAGACCAATTTCCCTCATGAACATTGATGCAAAAATACTCAATAAAATACTTGCAAACCGGATTCAAGAACACATCAGAAAAATCATCCACCATGATCAAGTAGGCTTCATTCCAGGAATGCAGGGATGGTTCAACATTAGAAAATCTATCAATGTAATCCACCATATTAACAATCTGCGAAAGAAAAACCACATGATCATCTCACTAGATGCTGAAAAAGCCTTTGACAAAATCCAGCACCCCTTCATGATAAAGGTCCTAGAGAGATCAGGGATAACAGGAACGTACCTGAATATAATAAAAGCAATATACAGTAAACCAACAGCTAACATCAAACTAAATGGAGAGAAACTCAAAGCAATTCCTCTAAAATCAGGAACAAGACAAGGCTGTCCACTCTCTCCATATCTCTTCAATATTGTACTTGAAGTTCTAGCTACAGCAATAAGACAACAAAAGGAGATAAAGGGGATACAAATAGGAAAAGAAGAAGTCAAACTTTCATTATTTGCAGATGATATGATAGTTTACATAAGTGACCCAAAAAACTCCGCAAGGTTACTCCTAGAGCTGATAAACACCTTCAGCAACGTGGCAGGATACAAGGTAAACTCAAAAAAATCAGTGGCCCTATTATATACAGATGATGAAGTGACTGAGAAAGAAATCAGAGAAACATCACCTTTTACAATAGCCAAAAACAGCATCAAATATCTGGGGATAATGTTAACCAAGGAAGGGAAAGACCTGTATATCAAGAACTTTGTGTCTTTGAAGAAAGAAATCAAAGAAGATACCAGAAAATGGAAAGATCTCCCATGCTCCTGGATTGGTAGGATCAACATAATAAAAATGGCAATCTTGCCAAAAGCAGTCTATAGATTCAATGCAATCCCTATCAAAATTCCATCACAATTTTTCAAGGACCTGGAAAGAACATTAAGCAACTTTATATGGAAAAACAAAAGGCCCAGGATAGCCAAAACATCCCTATACAATAAAGGAACTTCAGGAGGCATCACCATACCTGACTTCAAGCTCTATTATAGAGCTATAGTCCTGAAAACAGCTTGGTATTGGCACAAAAATAGGCAGGTAGACCAATGGAACCGAATCGAAAGCCCTAATTTTAACCCACACACCTATGAACACCTGATTTTTGACAAAGAAGCTAAAACTGTACAGTGGAAAAAAGAAAGCATCTTCAACAAATGGTGCTGGCATAACTGGGTAGTGGTATGCAGAAGACTGCAGATAGATCCATGTTTATCGCCTTGTACAAAACTTAAGTCCAAATGGATCAAAGATCTCAACATACATCCAGCCACACTGAAACTTTTAGAAGAGAAAGTGGAAGATACTCTTCAACGAGTTGGTACAGGAGACCACTTCTTAAACATAACACCAGTGGCACAGGCACTGAGATCAACAATTAACAAATGGGACCTTCTGAAACTAAAAAGCTTCTGTAAGGCAAAGGACACAATCAAAAAGACAAAAAGGCAGGCCACAGAATGGGAAAAGATATTCACTAACCCTACATCTGACAGAGGGCTAATCTCCAAAATTTACAAAGAACTCAAGAAACAAGTCTCCAAACCACCAAAGGATCCACTTGAAAGGTGGGGTACAGAGCTAAATAGAGAATTCTCAGTAGAGGAGGCTAAAATGGCCAAGAGACACTTAAGAAAGTGCTCAACATCCTTAGCCATCAGGGAAATGCAAATCAAAACAACTCTGAGATACCATCTTACTCCTGTCAGAATGGCTAGAATCAAAAACACCGAAGACGATTTATGCTGGAGGGGATGTGGAGAGAGAGGAACACTCCTCCACTGCTGGTGGGAATGCCAACTCATACAGCCTCTTTGGAAATCAGTATGGAGATTCCTCAGGAAAATGGGAATTAATCTACCACTAGACCCAGCAATTCCACTCTTAGGCATTTATCCAAATGAGGCAGGTTCATACAACAAGGGCATCTGCTCCACTATGTTCATAGCAGCATTGTTTGTAATAGCCAGAACCTGGAAGCAACCTAGATGCCCCTCAACTGAAGAGTGGATAGAGAAAATGTGGTACATTTACACAATGGAGTATTACTCAGCAGAAAAAAACAATGGAATCTTGAAATTCGCAGGGAAATGGATAGCACTGGAAGAAACCATCCTGAGTGAGGTAACCCAGTCGCAAAAAGACAAACATGGTATGTACTCACTCATATATGGATTTTAGATATGGATCAGGATAGTGCCAGTCTGCACTTCCACAGATAGAGAGTCTGGGAAACAGGAAAGAACCTAAAAGATATGCATATATGCATAATACCCAAGAGAAGAGGATGGAGACAAGATCCTCTGAATGGATGGGGAACAGGGCGAGGGGGGTAGTGGGACCTGGGAAGAATAGAGGGGGTAAAGAGGAAGGGAGTTGGTCATGGGGGAACAGGAAGTTGAGGGGGTGGGGGTAGAATAGGGGGAAGAGGGAATCATAGGATCGAAGACAGATCAGGCACCAGAGTGACCTCGAGTGATCTAAAGGTATAACATCAATTGGCAAGCTAAGCAATAGTGGAAGGACCACCTCGAATGCCCATTCCTGATAATGAACTTGATGTCTATAACTATCCGGGAGCCTTCATCCTGGGACAGATGGAAGCAGAGGCAAACACACAACTAAGCACTGAACTGAACCCAAGGAACCCAGTGACAGAGAGAGAGGAATGATGAGCAAATTGGCAAAGAATGGGCTGGCAAAACCAGCAGAGACAGCTGATCTGAACAGGGGAGTGCTCTTGGACCCCAGACCGACAGTGGGGAGGCCAGAATGGGACTGATCTGGACCCCCCAAATGTGAGTGTCAGTGAGAAGGCCTGGACAACCTATGGGGCTCTGAGCTGTGGATCAGTGTCTATCCCTGGTATACAATCTGTCTTCATGTGCCTATAGCACAAAGAGAGATGCTCTCTCAGCCTGGACTCTTAGGGGAGTGCCTTGACCCTACCAAGAGTAAAATGATAGACTCTAGACATCCCCTATGTGGAAGGATTTGGCAATAGGGTGGGAGGGAGGGTGGAAGGGGAGTGCGGGAGGAGGGGAGGGAGAGGGAACTGGGATTGACATGTAAAACAAGCTATTTAAAATTTAAAAAAAAGTTGAAAAAAAAAAGAAAAATACATATTTGTTTGTTTGACAAGATCTCACTGTGTAGCCCTGGCTGGCCCAAAATTCTCTATGTAGACCAGGCTGGCCTCAAACTCCAGAGATCCACTTTCTTGCCTCTTAAGTGCTGAGATGAAAGCTGTGCATGCAGTTAGATACAGTTTTAAAAGACTAGAAGAAAACAGGAACTAAAGCTGTCATAATCTGAAAGCCAAATGACACACAAAATTATAGTAAGTTTTTAACTACTTGAATTTTTACCAATGTTTTACCAAAACTACACTGTATGCTCTTAATTTTAATGTCATATAAAAATGTTACTTTTCTGCTTTAAGCTAGCTAAATAAAATATAATAATTATTGATCATTTCCATAAAACTAACATTAAAAAAAAATAGCCTATGGGAGTCATGATTGGCCTGGCCTTAAGGTGATGCAGAAGTTACCTAAGCTGTTGTAAAATACAAATAATATTTCTCATATGGATGGGTTTTATTTATAGAAAAGTCACACTCAGATTAAGAGGAAAGTCTGGGGTAAACAAACAATAATTGTCGGGGGCGGGGGGGGGCAGTTGGAGTGAAAACTGGCCATACATGTAGCAAGAGATCACCAGAATTCTGAGTAGAAAGCAAATAAAAATCTCCTGCCTTTGAAGAGACAAGCACGTGTATTAACTTTCCTGGTTTTCCTAGTGTTTATCTGTGTACATGAGGACCTTGTACCTTCAACACTTTTGAACTGTGAGCCAGAATAAAACACTTTCTCCCTTAAGTTTCTTTTGTCAAAATATTTTATCACAGTAACAGGGAAATAAAATAAGATACCACACCTTCCTTCCACTTCTTCTATTTCTTCTCCCATTCTAGTCTCCTCTCCCTCTCCCAACACACACACACACATACCACACATATACACGCACATACACATCACACACACACGCACACACTGCACCTGTATCTCCTTCCATATGTCTGAAATAGAATATAATGACTCAAATTTTAATTTAACTGAAACAGATGAAACATCTGATCATCTGTCCTTCGTTGTATAGAAGATGTGGGGGAGAAACCACATAAGAAAGGCATGTCACGACTTTGGAGATCCCCCCAAGGAGGGCCTCACCCTCCCTGAGGAATGATGTGGGGATTGGGTGGGGGGCTGAAGGAAGGGCTGGTGGAGAGACAAGGGAGGAGTGGTGGGAGAGGGAGCTGGGATTGACATGTGAAGCATTCTAATTTAAATAAAAACATATATTGAGAAAAAAAGAAAGGCATGTCGCTGATAGAAGCTGAGACGAAGAAGATGAGTAGTTGTCTCTGACATTCAAGGAAGCCTGATGCTAGATGTTTTCAGATTTATGTGTCTGATAAATAATACAAGAGTGCTTGTTGAGGACAAATCCAAATGAAAAACAACCCATGGAGAAGAGAGGTGTGCAGTTAGTAACCTCAACAGAGAAGGCTAAGCTATCCTGGAACCCAAGATACCAAATGATTCACACATCTGGCATTTATAAACCATGGGGCTTATCAGGGAAGGATCATGGGTACTGGGACTTCAGTGCTCCCCGGTGAAAATAAAAATAATTTTACTTTTTTTAATCGAATAATTAACATTTTGACACTTATATTTAGCAGAATAAATGCAAATATTTAATAAGCATGTGGAGGATGTCACTGCCATTTAAATGTGAAGTGCCCTCCATCAGCTCAGCATTTGAGCACTTAGTCCTCAGCTGGCAGTACTGTTTGGGAAGGTTGAGGAACCCTCAGAAGGTGAGCCGTGCTAAAGGAAATATGTCACTGGAGTTGGGTTTAGAGGTTCTATCATCTGTGCCTATTGCTTGTTCACTTTCTGCTTCCTGGCTGTGGATGCGTTGTAGCCATCAGTCTCCTATTCCTATAGCTGTGCTTTCCCCACCGTGACGGCTTGAATTGTGAGCCAAAGTAAACCTTGCTCCTCTTAAGTTGATTTGTGTCAGCTATTTGTCACAAAACAAGAGAAGTAACCAATACAGGGGCTTTCAGTATTACTGGATAGATTCATTTAGTTAGCACAGTGCTTATTACGGATGAGGCTCTGCTCCAAGCACCAGGCACCATACTGAGTCTTTATAAACAGGAGCTCAATCAATTCCAATAATAATCCTATAACACAGGCACTATTATTTTCCCGTTTTCAATGGTAATGATGAGACTGAGCCACAGAGAAGCGATATTAACTTATTGAGATCACACAGCTATAAGCTGTATAGTCAAACAGTTGGGCTTGAGTACATGCACTCATATTATCAATCCAGGCAACCTTGCAAGTAAAATAAAAATTCAAACAAGACACCATTTTTGTCCAAAGACAAAAACAAACAAACAAAAAACCTTAAACACTGCTGAATATTGGTAACATGAATTTCTGGAAGGATGTGAACAGATGAACTCTCATGCATATTGCCACATTAGAAAGCAACCCACAGTGCTCTCTAAATTGTATGTTACACAAAACCTCCGTGCCTCTGTGGAACATTACATCTTGGGAACTCTGATCTATAGGAATAAAAGAACCAATACATAAGCTTACATGAAATCACAATGGGTATGTAGTAATACCAAAACTGGAAATTAAAAACAAAATGCCCATCACAGTAGCTGTAGTTCAATCGTATGTGCTTCAGCCACACTAAAAGAAAATATGCAATTATTACCTGAGCGTAATTGGTATCTAGTGATCTAGAGAAAGTTGCAATACTATGTAAAGTATGCCCCCTTCTTGATAATTTTTTAATATATTTAACAGTGACCTGAAGAAACAGGATACAGGAGAGAAAATTAACTATATATGCACATAATGCATTTTCTAAAATTTTTATATAGCTGTGTATTGCCTTTATACTTTAAATATCTAATTGAGTTAAACATAATTATAAATGTAAATATAATAATCAGCCTAGAAACTATGTTTTAGGCTTTCAACTCCACATAGAAAAGTATGGGAAGAATATAGCTTTTCAAATCAAAAGAGAAAGGTTCATTTATATTCATGGAGACCTCTTCCATACAAGCATTGCCTTTTATTGTTTCCTGCAGCTACAGAATAATCATTCACTTTCTTTAATGGGTATTTTTGGCAACAAATAAAAGCAGAAGGAATACTTTGTTCACTCTTCATGTAATAGGGCAACTAGCCAGTAGAGAGCAATAACATTTTAAAAATCAGCGCAGACCTACGATCTCCCCGTGTTTCTTTCATACTCATGAAGGGACTGCATGCTGTGAAGGGTATTTAGGGCTGCTGGTGCTGAAAGGTTCCAAAACTCTCCTTTTCCTTTGATAAAAAAAGGATCCTACACACATTTTTTTTCCACCTCCAAGTTCTTCTCTTCATATTCTACACTGTGCAAAGCTCTAAAGACGTGAAGTTGAAATCTGATGCAGCAGCTGAGCATGCTGGTGTGGGAGTAAAGGGTGAGCCTGCCAGCATCCTTTAGTTTTTGCTCCTGCAAGGCAACTCACCCTTCAGAGGCTGGCGAAATTTAAAGTGCTGCTGCCATCTTCAGGAGTCCCCTACCGTCGTATTGGAAGACAGCGACAAATACAGCCTCAGAGCCCTTTCCAGGAATCTGTAATTGTGGTTCGAAAACAGTGATTTCTAGGGAGGTGATTTCTGATAAAAACTCAAGGCCGTTCCTTACTCAAGCAGCTTTTAGTGTCTGCTTAATATTATGGGATGGCAACCTTCTCTCTTTGGGAGGTAATATGAACTAAAAAATTAGTGTTCAAAGTAGAGGATACTATGCCAAGACTTTAAAAATTGGTGGAGGCTGAACGTTCTACTTAAAACATTTTGAGTGGCCCTGATGGCTTTGAAGCCATTGAAATAATCTCTCTCTAGGAGGTACCTGCTCAATTTCCATGAACAGCATTAAATTTAGAGAACATTTGGTTGAAAGAAGCCTGCGGGCTTTCATTTCTGCCTGATTTGCTTGTTGACGAGTTCTATCATTAATTCTGAGCCTGCCTTCTTTCTCTGATTGCTGGAGTTACAGGTAGTTGATAGGAAGGGACAAATTATCTCCTAGTATTCTCAGAAGGAAACTTACTACTTTCCCAGCATCTCTACTTCACTGCTTCATGAAGAAAATTAATTAAACCTAAAACAAAAATCGGTTCACTGTCTTTCTTTTTTTAAAAAAGATGTATGTGTTATAGCCTCCAAAACAATACAGAGAAACCCTGTCTCATAAAAAAAAGATGTATGTGTTTATTCTGCGTGTCAGGGTGGGGTGGCTTGTACAA
Organism: Mesocricetus auratus; assembly: GCF_017639785.1. Taxonomy (NCBI): domain Eukaryota; kingdom Metazoa; phylum Chordata; class Mammalia; order Rodentia; family Cricetidae; genus Mesocricetus; species Mesocricetus auratus. Next base: position 38,685,810 of record NW_024429186.1, on the reverse strand, counting down.
AGACACGAGTGAAGGTGTGTGGTTTATTTGCAGGGGGTATGGTGGTCAAAGGACAACTTTCGGAAGTCAGTCCTCTTCTTCTACCATGTGGGTCCTGGGGATTGGACTCGGGTCATTAGGCTTAGTGGTGAGCACCTTTACCCAATAAACCATCTCCCTAAGCCGCCACTGTCAGCCTTAACTATGGTTAAGAGATGCTGATATATACAAGTGACCTAGGAAGACCATGAGACCTGGGCTCTTGGGCTCTTAGGAGGCAGTAGTTCAGGCTCCACTTTTAAATGTCTGACTTTACAAATGGTGTTTGCTCATCATTTGAAGGGGGCTGAGGTGTACTGTACAGAGCCCAGTTTTGCTCTTGACTTGTATTATTAAAAGCTGAGAATAAAGCCTTCAAACTCATGCTTAGAAAATGCTCACAACATCTTAGAAGGTTTTTCAAGACCCTTTTCAACACAAATCTCATCACTGACACATGTACAGAGAGAGAAGAATGCAACAATAATATGTCGTCAGCAATATAAAGGCTGTTATCTCATCCACATGACACAAGAAATTCTGCTGTATTTATCCTTGTCTTCTGAAATTTCCCTTCAGGAGTTATTTATTTCTCCAACAGTGAATTTCTGGAGGTCTGCGAATATGCTGTGCATTCTGGTAGGGACTTTTTATGTGCCATGTTTTCATTCTGTGAAAGCCATACACTGTCACTTTTTAGAGAACTCAGAACTGTGTGCAGTCACACAGACTTGGGGCCTGAGTGTGCCCTCCTGAAGCTCGCACTGCCGTATCATTGAAGCTATAGAGCAGCTTTCTCCTGAGCTCCTTCCTGACTACTATCATTATGAAAGTCATCCGATGAATATTCGACCCTGCTACAGTCGAGGCATTGTGAATTTTATTAATATAGCACTTAGACAGGAAAAAAATAAGTCAGGCCTAAAATTAGGCCATAAAACAAGAAAAGTTATAAAAATGGAAAGCATGACTCAAAGCTATTTGTGCTCACTGCCACTGGGGGCATTGCTGACTTATAAATGGCAGGAGAAGGGGTGAACAGATTGTACACTGGAGAAATTCCATAACCTGAAGATAATATGGAACCCATGCACAGTGCTATGAATTAGAAATAAATAGGTACAGACCCAAAACATATAGAAATGCATTTAAACACAATCTGGCAGCAGGGCCAAGCTACAGATTCGAATATTTATTTCTGCTCTACTTCTTACCCCTCATTGCATCTGACCACTCAGGCCCTGAAGTGGGAAAACAAATGGCCCCTTACACAATACACCCCATCTTGTTTTATGTGTACTGATGCTACTATCCCTGGGTCTCAGAACTTATAGCCTTAATTTAATGTTAGGGCAAATCTGGCCACATTCAGTCTCACCGAACTTGCTGCTCTGTCTGTTACAGAGGTCTAAATGGCCTCCAACTCAGAAGTTGAAACAGTGAAGCAACCATCTCAGTCCAGTGCCCTTAGAAGTCTCTGGTGTCACTACACAGCTGCTTACAGCTTAATGAGCCACTGTTCAGTGCACTGCCAAATGAGGTTGCAAAAAGCAGAACATCTCTTAATGGTGTCAGATTTAGACTTGAAGGAAGTGGTTCTCACTATGTCTAAGACTTCACCTGAAGGACAGAAACAGCCCAGCCCAAGACCTTTGCATTTAAGTATACTTTGCATTTAGGCAACTCCTTAGAGAGCAGATCCATGTCTCCTCACACTGATCTGATTTTTCTGCTCTGGCAGTCATTGTTAATATTAATGCTAAATTGGAAGGTGAGACATTGTGGTCAGTCCTAAGGCAGAAAGTCAGTACAAATGGGCTCACTGTGGATTGGTCAGGATGGATGGGCTAGCCCTGATGCTAATAATGAAGAAAATGGTACATTGCTTTAGTGCTTTTGAGGAGCCTGGATAAATGCCATGCAGACCCCATCTGATAGCAGTGATGCCACCAAACCTATAATAACATTACACAACTGAAAAATGAGAAGGTGATAAAATTATTGGGATTGTTGACTAGAGTACTACCCTTTAATCAAGTAGCACCTCTACATAGAAATGCCGAAGACATCTGTCTGGGCTCTCAGACATTGAGTGTGATGTTTTCCATCACCTTAACCTATGGTAAATACAACTGAGAAACTGTGGTATCCCCAGACACATCCTGACTGATTTACTTGATAATCTCAATGATTCCAACATCTCTACCTTCAAACTGCAGGCTTTTTCCACTCCCCACCTTGGCCTTTCCACTCAGTGCTGCCAGGTCTTGCTTATGAGGTCTGCCTCATTGTTATTCCATCTGTCCTTCCCTTCGTGTTTAGACCCTCAGTGCATTTCTTGTCCTGACTGACCCCAGCCAGTGCTCTGGTCTTGCAGTCTCCACAGGTTAACTTTCCTCATGTACTACTTATCTCATCGAGTCTATCTGTGGTTCCTAAGTTTTTAAGGTAACACTTTACCTTCTCAGCCTGGTATGAAAATCCTTTCACTGACTTATTATCCAGTCACACCCTAATACAATGATGCTGACACCACTCTTTTTTTTTTTTTTGCGGGAGGGGGTGTTGTTGCTGTTGTTTTGAGACAGGATTTCTCTGTGTAGCCCTAGCTGTACTGGAACTAGTTCTTGTAGACCAGGCTGGCCTTGAACTCACAGAGATTTGCCTGGCCTGCCTCTGCTTCCCAAGTACTGGGATAAAAGGCATGCACCACCACTGCCCTGCTGTTGATACTACTCTTAATAGTTTCTGATACCACCATGACTGGGTCAAAATCTTGATAAAAAGGCAACTGAAGGGAGGAAGTTTTATTTTGGTTCATATATTGAGGCAGGAAGGTCATGGAGGCAGATGCTTGAGGCAGCTGGTCCTTGCATCCAGTTAGGAAGGAAAGAGTAATGGACATTGACGTTTACAGCATTTCCCTCTTATTTAGTCCAGGACCCCAGCTATGTAATGGTGCTGCCTACATCTAGGGTGGGTCTTCTTACTTCAATTAGCCTAATCTAGGAACTTCGCAGATATGACCAGAGGTTTGTTTCTATGCTGATTTTAAATGTCATCAAGTTGACAACCAAAATTAGCCACCACACCACCCTAATGAGACCCGCTTTTCTCCCTGTCCCTTGAAGAACCTCTTCATGTATATCTGCCTCTGAATTCTTCTTCTCTGATACAAATTCTCTCTCTCTCTCTCTCTCTCTCTCTCTCTCTCTCTCTCTCTTAAAACAAAACTGTTTATATAAACACCAAGGACTTCCCAGAACACTCCCAGTCTGTCTACCTATGTTCTTTCCTTCTAAATAGTGTTTTAAAAGTATGGCTCATCATACACAACGCCTCGGGTTCCACCTCCAGAAGAAAGAGGAAAGGAAAGAAAGTTTATGTCACTATTTCCAGAGAGAATTTATAGCTGCTCTTGCAGAGCTGCAAGAAATGCTACTCATTTACCACCTGCTATAATAATAGTAGCTGACACATATAGTACTTACTATATGTCAGCCTCTATATACTCCTTTCGTATTTTAACTTATTTTTAAACCCACAGCAACCGATGAGGCAGGTGCTATTATTATTCCTCTTTTAAAGATCAAACACTGAGATTTTATGTCATTTTCCCAAGGTTACCGAACTGGGGAACCTCAGAGCCAGGGTTTTGATCCAGTCTTCACCAAACGCTGATCCTTAACTCATTACATTTATGATCCTCTTTCATTATTAACTATTTATGCCTACTCTTGTCTCCCCAATCATAGCCCTAACAGTACTCACTCTTATCTCATGTCTCATTTCCCCCTTCCCATGGCTAGTGAAAAGTACTATGAATGTTAGCTGCTCATGGTTTGCTGACATGTCTTAAATCCTTCCTGGGAGGGAAAATGATGAGACAGAAACAAACATTTTGGGGTTTCAGGCATAAGAGTCTTTCTACAAATCTGTGAATAGGGGCTGGAGAGGTGGCTCCACAGGTAAAAGCACTTCTTGTGATAGTATGAAGACCCAAGTTCAAATCCCTAAAACCCACACAGAGTGGGACATGGTAGCATGCATGTGTAATCCTACAGCAAGATGGAAGTTCTCTACAGGTGAACCCCAAGTTCTTGGCCAGTTGGGTTGGTATAAGTAGATCCCAAACAACAAGAAACTGTCTCAAGCAAGGTGGAACATGAGGAGCAATGTCTACGGTTGTCTTTTGACCTCCATAGGTGTACCACTGTGCACCTATACACCCATACTCACACACAGGAATGCATGTGCACACACACACACACACACACACACACTCAGAGAGAGACAGAGAGAGCAAAATAGAATTTTAAAATCTATGATTAGATCCTATAAAGACTTTTGTCATCTTTCCTAAATCACAAGATCATAAGCTGGAAATTTGACTCCATAGGATGTAGGAATTCTAGTAACAAGACAGTAGAGTGAATCTGTGACCTTCTCCTCACACCAATTCCTAGTACAATATTTAAAATGGACTTTTTTCATGGAAAACATTTAAAACAATCATTTTCATACACATAAAATTAAAAATTATTGCCACTGGAGGCTTCTGGGAGGGTTATCAGATTGGAAAGACTATGTTACATGGAGGTCTTTATAGTATGCCATCCTAAATAGCCCATAGGTCAGACAACCCTGTCTGATATTATTTCACGTTTATATTGTGCAAAAACACTTAGCGCAGTAATAGGCATCTATTAGTTCTTTAAAACTTCCAGGAAATGCTTTGGCCAAGTTTAGGATTTTCTGGTTATCATTGTTTTCCTGTTGTTCCCTAGAATACATTAATTTCTCCAACACCTTCGATGTCCCCTCCTAAGCATCCCAGCCCCTGCAGTTCTGTTCTCTTTGTTCATCTTTCTCTGGGCCATTGCATCATCTACACCATTGTGTTAGCATGTGATACCATATTTGCCAGCAGGTGCTGCCATTTGCCACAGGATTTGCTTATTTTTTAAATTCCCCAAATCTGAGACTCCAGATTGTAGAAAATAGTACAGTGCCCCATTTGTCAACTTGGCATGTTTGAAATGCTATAAAATCAGTTACTTACAATGAATGACACTTCTAATGTGCTACACAGCTTTAATGAGCAGGGCTCTATTGCTCTGCTAAGACAACAGGAGATCACATTGCAAAAACAGGCAGCAAGAATGTGAAGGCAGAGGGTGGGTAGGAAAACTCACTTTGTATCCACAGGACCCAGTGGGAACACTATGTTCAAAAAGATGGAGTTTTTCACTTGCAAGGGAAAGGGATTCCTGTTAGCATCTTCCATATTTGTTCTTTCTCTCTATTTTCACACAAGGTCACCCCTCTATACTTCATATAAAAACCATTCTAGGGCTGGGGAGATGGCTTTGCCCATAAAGCCTTGGCTTCACAACTGTAAAGACCTGAGTTCAGGTCCTCAGAACCCATATAGAAAGCCTGGTGCGTGCCTGCAATCCCAAGGATGGACAGACAGGAAGCAGAGACAGCTGGAAGCTTGAGGGCAAGTTAGACAGGCCTACAAGGAACCCTGTCCAAACAAAAGGTAGAAGACAGCTGAGGAACAACACCCAAAGTTGTCCTCTGACTTCTGCATCTCTCTCTCTCTCTGTTTGTCTCTCTGTCTGTCTCTGTCTCTCCCTCCCCCTCTCTCTGTCTCTCTGTTTGTCTCTATGTCTCCCTGTCTCTCTCTCTCTGTCTCTGTCTCTCCCTCCCTCCCTCCCTCCCTCCCTCCCTCCCTCTCTCTCTCTCTTTCTCTCTGTTTGTCTCTGTCTCCCTCTTTCTGTCTCTCTGTCTGTCTCTCCCCCCCTCTCTCTCTCTCTCTCACACACACACACACACACACACACACACACACACACTCGAAAAAATTGGGCCAGCAGTATGGTTCAGCTGTTAAAAGGCTTGCTATGCAAACCCAACTTAAATTACATGTTAAGATCCCATTATGGAAGGAGATAACCCCATCTCAACAGCTGTCCTCTGATATCTACATGCATGTGTGGCATGTATGTCTCCACCCATACACATACATCATACAAACACACACATACAATAACAAATGTGGTTTTTAATTTTGAACAAAAAATCCTTTCAGTATCTTGTGTTGCCCCCCCCCGCCCATACACACACACCACTAGTCTCTCTAAACTATCATGAACATTCTAGAACAATTTTCATGGAATGGAAAAAAAAGCCTTTAATGGTGCCTAGATACCCACAACTAAGGCAGCATGGCACATCAGACCCTATAAACCAGTCTCAAGCTACCTGTCCTAACCTTTTATTTTACTATCTCCAGATTCTTCATTTTGATAGGACAAGAGATTTCATTCTTCCCCATAGATTAAGCTCCTTCCCACCTACTATCCTTGTCCCTTGTAACCCATACTCCTAAAATCCGCCCCCTCTTAACCACTTTGGTCAAAGGTATGGCTATATTAATTTCTTGAGTAACTATTAAATACACAGAAATATGCTGGTTAACATACTTTCTTTTCTTAGCATCCATGGCAACATCTGAAATATAGGACAGGCATGCTAGGACAAAACAGTATTAATGAAATACACTACCATATAACACTTATATTGAACACTGCATGAGTAGACCGCATACACATAATTCCTGGGAGATCTTGCTCAGCACAAACCCTTCCATGTGCCCACAGTCATTTGTGCATTCTCAGCAGGACTATAGTTTGAAAGCCACCGCCCATCTTCTCAGGAGTTGTCTTGACTACATGAGTAGAATCTCAAAGGTTCCCAGGAAAATCCTCTGCTGCATTTAAATAACCATCTTTCCTCTCTGTCAGGCCAACCCTCAGTGGCTAAATGTTTTGCCTTCCTGAACATCATAGGTTACCCTGAGCTGCCAAGAGTGCTGGATGGAAAGTACAGAGATGGCTACATCCACTGACATCACAAGAGGGAGGGCTGACGTCATGGTATTCCCCTTCTTGTACTCTCATAGTCTGGCCAAATTGAGTTTCCAGTCCAATTAGTCCTCCAAAGGCCTCTCTGCCCACTTAAACAGTCAGCTTCTATCTTCCTGGTTTACTGGTTTTGATAACATATGTTCTTGGAATCCACAATCAAGACTTACTTTCAAATTCTAACTTAGCTACTTTCTAGCTGATATATTTAAACCTGTTATGCCATAAGTGAATGGAAATGAAAATTTCTACAAATCCAAGAAATGAGCTTAAAGAGGATAATGTGAAGCACATTAGGAACTTCAAAGTGGCATACGCAAGTGAAATGTCACATATTTCAGCACTAAGTCAACAGTAGTCTCACACACACACGCGCGTGCACGCACACACACACACAGAGAGAGAGAGAGAGAGAGGCAGAGAGAGAGAGAGAGAGAGAGAGAGAGAGTTCTTCAAGTATATTAACAAATCTGAAACCCTGGGAAGGAGACCCTTCCCCAACTGAGTTCGTTTTCCTCGGCATCTTGAGCTATAGAGTAAGAACTGGCCCACCTGCTCTATCTGAATGCCATCTAGTGGACACAGAGCTCTGTGAGAAGAGACAGCTGCAGATACAGTGGGCTTGTAAATTGCCAGCCTTTCGGTGTTAACAGCACACAGGGCAAGCTTTAGCTTTAACAGGAGACAAAAGTGTGGCTACCCATGAGGTACAACACAGAGACTCCTAAGAAAGATCCTAGATACTGGTTATTCTTTCCCCCACCCCCAACACACCCACATTTCCTCATTAGAATTTTTTTTCTCAAGCATCAGAGGTTTCTTTAATCTTCAAATATCTTTTTTTTGAAACTGAAAGGCTTGTGGCAAAAAAAAAAAAGCCCTCAGATCTCTCGTCTCATAGATTAGCTATGATTGCTGGAGGTAAATAAAGAGTAATTTCATCAAGGAGGGCAGGGGAGAGTGGACCTTGGACAGTCTTGACAGGGTCAAAGAAGTGACTAGTTGAGCCCATGACAACTCTGTATGTACTCTCATTTTGCACCTTGTGAAGAAAAGGCTGTTCAGCTGATGTTTGGCTGACTTTTTGTTTTGTTTTGAAATAAGATCTCATCCTGTAGGCCAGGCTGGCCTGGAGCTTACTATGTAACCTAAACTAGTCTACAACTTACTACGTTGCTCAGGGTGGCTTCGAACAGTCCATCCTCCTGCCCCAGCTTCCCAAGTACTAGAATTATCAGCATGCAATGCCATGCCCAGCTTTTGAACAGAAAGAGCTGTGTCCTAAAGCTTACAATGATCCAGAATGGTTAATAAAGCCCATCCTCTAGCAAAAGTGTGTATATTTTACCTTTTAAATGTATCTCTGAGGCCGTCTCAGCACATATGAGGCTGGGAGTCAGGGGGCACACAAGAGGGGACTGCTTCATGGTTTGAGTCCAAAGCAGATGAGGCTTCCAGCCAGCAGCCCTGGCTTGCAGCACAGAATTGGAGGCATGCCTCTGTGGAAATGTGGCAGATCCCTGCTTCACTGTGTCTGCTCATCCTCAACATGCTTCCTTTTCCATCTACAGTATTTAGAAATATGAGAGACGACGCTGGGAAGAACACAAAGGCTTTTGCAAACTGTCTCTGGCTTCATTTTCTAAGCTGTCGCTATCAGGGTTGGATTTAGCAACTTGGCATTCGCTGGGTAGGACCACCCCTGTTGGCAGCCATCTGGAGTGTCTTGGAGAATTTTTAAAGAGGCATTGCTTGGAAAGCATTTTGTAGTGGGAAAAGTGCTGATATTCAATTCAGGGAGCCTGGGTCTGAGCCCACTACCAGTAGCTAAGGGACCTTAGGAGATCCACTACCATCCCTTAGACCTGGTTTTTCCCCCCAGTTATGTGATCTGACAATTGCTTGTAAGTCTTAATAGCCTAGGCAGACTCCAAAAGTACGGTCACTGGACAGCAGTATTCAGTTACCTGGAAACCCAATTAGGAATATACACTTTAATTCCCCACCCACTCCTCGTGAATCAGAAATTTTGAGGGTAAAGTGCCCCAGTGTGCAATTAAAAAAAACTCAGGTAATTTTGTACAGTCAAGTCTGAACCCACTGTTGTTTCCTTGTGCTGTGTCCTTTGTGTACCTGGCCTGTACTGAGTTGCAATGGGTCAAAAGTGTGCTGGGGACAATGGAAGACATCAATTTGCAAAAGTCAATTGGCTAGGAAGCCAAAGTGATCCAAGTCAAAGTGTGGGCTGGGGTCCAGAGCATGAGAACTTCGTGTCATTTCCTAAAGTCTTCCATGACCAAAATTCCAAGACTCTACAAATGGGTGTCTTCTTGGTCGGGTTCTCACTGATTTTCACATCAGAAGTGGTAAGCATACAGCTGCTTTTGTTGATGATGCCAACAAGTCTTCACCGCTTTTATCTTGAATGCCCAGAGATGGATGGCGTTACTGTGTTCATTTTAGCTTTTGTTTTTCCTCTACCTTTTCTGACAGCTCTTCATTTCCTCTAAGTTATCAGGGACAACCTGCAAGTGTGGTGCTGAGTTCCACATGGGAACCACGGTTTCCTAGCAACAGCCAGAGCCTGCTGGGCCATTCTGTGAGTCACCAGCTTGGGGCAGCTCTTGATAAGCAGCATGGCTTGCAGAGGATCCCTCTGTGGGCACCACACAGGAGCCTGCCAGTCATGATAGGACATAAAGAATGAACAATAGGGTACTCTCCATTCTAAGCTGAATGGGTCTTGCTTCTGACTATTCTACGGGGTATGTTGAAGAAAGGAAAGATGGGGGAAGTGCAGAAAGAGGGAGAAGGTCTTTTTTCAATGTCCACCCCTTGAGCACCCAGGGTATATCTTTAGTTGTATATTGGAGTTGTGACATCAAGAGACCAGTCCTTGCCCTCAGGAAGTATAGATTATAATGAGGAAAAGAGATTGGTAAATTAAATTTACTGATAGATGAGATATATGTCATATAGGAGAAATGATTCATATGTTATTAATATTGATTCCATGACAAAGTGTAATTTCCAGACCTCATGAATTGTAATAAGACCTCTTCCAATTTTATAATTTTTTTCTGTTTCACTACAAAAAGTCATCATCATAATGGATATTTTCAAATGATTTAAGTCACACATAGCATGGCTCTTACAATAGATTTGATCTAATATCTGTGGCCATATTTGTAGGGAAAAGGGACCAGTCAAAGAAACACACCCTGAGCAGAGCCAAAGAAACACACTTTGGTCCTGCCACCAGAACTAAAGAAATGTACCCTGACCCTGAAACCAGTGCCAAAAGAACACACTTTGTCCCTGGAATCAGAGTCAGTGAAAGAAATGCATCCTGGCCCTAAACTTGGAGCCAAAAGGCTAAAAAGGACCAGAGAAAGAAACACACTTTGGCCCTGAAACCAGAGCCAAATCTGACCCTAATCCTGCGCAGAAAACTAACCAATCCTCGAGCAGAGCTCTAGCCAATCTGAGCTCAGCACTAAAATCTGACCAATCTCCACCCTGAAAGCCCTATATAAACCCTGTGTCTGTTCAGCTTGTGGCTGTTCGTGCTACTGGGCTGTCCTCTGCCACTCTGGCAGGGGGCAGACTCTTCTGGATTCTTCCTTCCAATAAACCCCTTCAATGAGCTTTGCGTGAAGATCTTCTTTTTCGGTGGCGGAGCAAGGCGACCCTAAGCAGAGCAGAGCGAGCAGGGCTGTAACACTTTTGCCGGGGAAACCTTCCCTTGGCAGAGCGGAGTTATCACACACCGCTCTCCTCTCTCCTCTCTCTCCTCTCAGGGAGCAGAGCTGACCTATAACAACTTTGCTGGAGAAACCTCCTGCAGAGCAAAACTGCTACACTGGGCCAACAACCCGAGCTGGAAGACCCTGTTCTGCAGAAGCAGAGCTGATACACTGGAAAGCCTTTCCCTGAGGGGAGGCTGTAAACTGCTAAGCTTACTACAACCTGTAGTAGTCCTTGTCTCCGGAGTCCCAGGATACCTTTCCACCTGAGCTGTGTAACACTCAATATTCTATGACTCCGTAGTGGCAGAATGCCTGACCCATCCTGATTGGCCCTAAATGCCAACAATATTACCATTTAGTTCTTTTGCAAAAAAAAAAAATTGGGGGGTGAGCTCAAATGCCATAGCAAAAGTGAGGAGGTCAGAGCACACTTTGTAAAAGCCAGTATTCTCCTTTCTACCATGTGAGTCCAGGGATCAAACTCAGTCTGTCAGGCTTGGCAACAAAGTGCCTTTAAACATTTCTTAGCCAGCATTAACTTCTTAATATATTTAGGTTGGATTTGTTTATTTCCCCTTAATTTTGAAAACTGTCTCTGGCTTCATTTTCAAAACTGTTCACTCTGTGTGTGTGTGTGTGTGTGTGTGTGTGTGTGTGTGTGTGTGGTATTCATATGGATATGTACCATAGTACAGAGCAACTTACAAGAATTGGTTCTCTCCTCCCAACACAGAGGTTCTGGGGATCAAACTTAGATCATCAGGGTTGACATCAAATATGTTTATCCACTGAGCCATGCTGCTGGCCTTTGACTCAATTTTTTCCTATTGTTTTTGTCTTTTATTGATCTTTTTGAAATGGGACGTTGGTAAATCTATTAGTTCCCCCTCTCCTTTTAAACATATTGATTTCTGTTTTTATTTTATTGATTCTTCCCTCTTGCTTTCCTAAAGTTATATTGGTTTTTTATGTCTTCTTGAGTGGAAGCCATAATAGACTCCATCTCCTTTCATTTGTCTTGTGAACTAACAGAAACACTCACAGTTGCAGATGTCTCTGACTCTAGGTTTGGCTGTTTTTGTATGTCTTAATATGAACTATTGCTTCATGTCCTTATTTACTCTTGTTGGCTTGATCTATCAAAGAGATCAAAGCCACCTATGTTGATACTGAATTTCTTTTTATAGTTAAAAAATTGAATTCTCCGTTGTGAATTGTACCTGTTAGCTATAAGAAAAGAAGAAAGAGTAGGGAGGGAGGAAGGGAAAGGGAGAAAAGGGAGGAAGTAAATGAAAATCCTTTTATTTTGTTGAATGTTCTCCACCTTGAGTTGCATGTCATCACCTGATGTTAATTTTGTTGCTCACAGTTTACTTTCATTGTCCATGCCTTCTCCATCTTACATAGAAATATGCTTTGGTTTTGACCTAGTGACTGTGCTCCTGGGCCTGTTCTACCTCCTGCTAATTCCTTGTCCTCCTTTTGTCAGTTCTACATTTGCGAGGGACCCCTACAGACTGAATCAGCTAGCATCCAGTTAGTTTAGAAGTAGAAGAAACCCATGAAGAAAGGGAAGCCAGCCTTCTCTCCTCCCTCCCCATCTCTGCTATAGCCCCTCCTTGGCTCTCCTGATGCTCACCCTGCCCTGGTTCCAGTTGCTACCAAGTGATCCTAATAACTCTACCTTCTCCCTTTGTCTTTCCAGCAAGATAGACTCTTAAATAGGCTACACTACCCAGGTTGCCTCCCTGTGTTCTATTTAGTGTCTCTAGTCATTTGGCACATGAAATCAATTTCCTACATTAAAACTCCCTTTGGCTTAAATGCAAAGTGATGTTTTCCTATGGGAATCTTGATTGATACACCCACTTTAAAAAGGACCCCACCCACACCCACTCGAAAAAGAGATGGGAAGAAGACAGTATAAGAACACACTCAACAATAGAAAGACCAATATGACCCAATCAGAATCTAGAGACCCCACACCAGCAAGACCTGAAAAGCACAACATAGATGAAGCAGAAGAGACAGACCTTAACAATTATTTTATGAAGATGATAGAGACCCTCAAAGAGAAAACAAGGAATCCCTTAAAGAAACAGAAAAAACAAACAAACAAACAAACAAACAAAAATGAGTCAAAGGCCAGCAGCCTGGCTCAGTGGATAAACATACTTGGTGTCAACCCTGATGATCTAAGTTTGATCCCCAGAACCCCAGAACCTCCGTGTTGGGAGGAAAAAGCCAATTCTTGTAAGTTGCTCTGTACTATGGTACATATCCATATGAACACCACACACACACACACACACACAGAGTGAACAGTTTTGAAAATGAAGCCAGAGACAGTTTTTAAAATCAAGGGAAAATAAAAAATCCAACCTAATATGGAGGAAAAGACGAACCAAAAATGGGACGTTGGTAGATCTATTAGGTCCCCTCTCCTTTTAAACATACTGATTTCTGTTTTTATTTTTATTGATTCTTCACTCTTGCTTTCCCACAGAATGGGAAAAGATATTCACTAACCCCACATCTGACAGAGAGATGATCTCCAAAATTTACAAAGAACTCAAGAAGCAAGTCTCCAAAACACCAAAAGAGCCCAATTAAAAAGTGGGGTACAGAACTAAATAGAGAATTCTCAATAGAGAAGTCTAAAATGGCTGAGAGACACTTAAGAAAGTGCTCAACATCCTTAGCCATCAGGGAAATGCAAATCAAAACAACTCTGAGATACCATCTCACCCCTGTCATATGGCTAAAATAAAAAACACCAATGACAATTTATGCTGGAGAGGATGTGGAGAAAGGGGAACATTCCTCGACTGCTGGTGGGAGTGCTGACTCGTACAGCCACTTTGGAAATCAGTATGGAGATTCCTCAGGAAAATGGGAATCAGTCTACCACAAGACCCAGCAATTTCACTCTTAGGCATATATCCAAAAGATTCAAATTCATACAACAAGGACATCTGTTCCACTATGTTCATAGCAGCATTATTTGTAATCTGAAGCAGCCTAGATGCCCCTCAACTGAAGAGTGGATACAGAAAATGTGGTACATTTACACAATAGAGTACAATTCAGTGGGAAAAGAACAATGGAACCTTGAAATTTGCAGGCAAATGGATAGCACTAGAAGAAACTATCATGAGTGAGGTAACCCAATCACAAAAAGACAAACCTGGTATGTACACACTCATATATGGAATTTAGACATGGATCAGGGGAGTTCCAGCCTAAAATTCCACTGACAAAGAGTCTGGGAAACAGGGAGGACCCTAAGAGAGATATGAATGGTACCCCAGAGAAGAGGAATGAGGCAAGATCTCCTGAACAGATTGGGAGCAGTGGGGGGAAGGGGGAGCTGGGAAAAAGAGAAGGGGAGAAGAGGAGGAGAGAGTAGGTCATGGAGGAGCAAGAAGGTTGAGTTGGGGGAAGAATAGGGGGAGAGCAGGATGAGAAATACCATAATGAAGGGAGTCATTATAGGTTTGAAGAGAGATCTGGCACCAGTGAGACCTCTAGTGATCTACAAGGATGACACCAACTAGCAAACTAAGCAATAGTGGAGAGATTACCTTAAATGCCCATTCCTGATAATGAGCTTGATGACTACCTTATATGCTATCCTAGAAACTTCATCCAGTGACTGATGGAAGCAGAAGCGAACACCCACAGCTAAACAATGAACTGAACTCCTGGAACCCAGTGACATAGAGGGAGAAGTGATGAGCAAATGGGTAAAGAATGGGCTGGTGAAACCAGCACAGACAGCTGATCTGAACAGAGGAGAGCTCTTGGACCCCAGACGAACAGCTGGGAGGCCAGCATGGGACTGATCCAAACCCCCTTGAATGTGAGAGTCAGTGAGGAGGCCTGGGCAACCTATGGGGCCCTGGGCAGTAGATCAGTATTTACCCCTGGCATACAAATGGACTTTGTGTGTCCATAAAACAAAGAGGGATGCTCTCTCAGCCTGGACTCTTGGGGGAGGACCTGGACCCTGCTCTGAATGAAATGACAGACTCTGGATATCCCCTATGTGGAAGGGAGTGGGGATAGGGTGGGAGGCTGGGGGGGGGTGCGGGAGGAGGGGAGGAAGAGGGAGCTGGGATTGACATGTGAAGCAAGCTTTTTTCTAAAAAAAAAAGTAATAAAAATAATGAAAATTTTTCATATAAGAATTTAACCTATTCCGTTTTGCAGTATGTGATGAGTTGATTTACTCCACACTCATTCCAAACCCTTCACTTTCTTCTGGTATCAAGATAACAAAGCCCCAAACTAAATTCTTGAAACAGGCAAGGAAGGTTTTGTGATGCAGAAACACCTGAGAAAATGTGTACTGGGAGTTTCTAGAAAAGTCTTTTGGAAATACAGAATTATTCTTTCCTCTTGTAGTCCTTCTTTTGATTTGTTTGGGCACTGGAGCTGATGCCTTGAAGCTTCAGCATCCATTATGAGACCGAGGAAAAGGCATCGGGAACATGGTGAACTGGATCCTGACAGCCTTGAGACACTGAACCAGTGCCAGCAACCTCCTGACTTCCTGTTACATAAAGAAAAGAGCATGTCTATGTATTTAAACAACTGGTGAGTTTTTAAATTATTCTCTATAGAATGTAGTTCCTAGCTTGTAATTGGCATTTGGAGTTGGTCAACTCTTTATTGTGTGGAGGTGGGAGTGCAATTTGCAGTGTATTCAGAATCTCTGGGCCCAGCCGCTAACTCTTTCAACTACTGAACAAATCAAAACCACTGCTAAGTACTATTTTTTTTAAAAAAAGAGATTGAGTTGTATTCACTCACCAAACAAACACAGGTACAGTCAGTTGAAAATAGCATTTCAGAAGTTTTATGGACTTCCTGCCTTCCCTCTAGAAACCCATCAGTCAATCTTCCAGGAGAAACCTTGCTACAGGAACATAAGGTTAGATATTTATTCCACTTTGGGATATGTATGAAAGGTTTTAAATAAAATACAGTGACAAAACAAACACCCAGATGCCCATTCTTCAGAATTAATAAATGTTAGTATTGCTTGTGATTTAGATTTTAATAAAGGAGGCAAAATGCTATGAGAATGGAGTGCCATGTTACCATACACTTTACCAAAGCTCTCCAGCCCACCCTCCCTGAAGCAATGGCCATTACTAATTCCATACATCTCTATTTAACTCTAATTTTTCATTAGCTGCTTATATAAATCCATGCCGTTCACATAAATGTTTGTATGGCTTTGAGAGCTAGTAAACCCTACATGGATGCATGGTGTGCATACCATCCTAGAATCTGTTGACCTCTTACTTGTGGTGATATTTTGTTTATGATATAGCAAATAAAGCTTGCCTGAAGATCAGAATGCAAAGCCAGCCACATCCATAGTGGTCACACTATGACACACACCTTCAATCCCAGCACTTGAGAAACAGAGGCAGGTGTATCTCAGTGAGCTCAAGGACATCCTGGACTACACGAGATTGAATCTGTCTAAAAGAGAAACAAAGCTCACACAAAGGTGATCCCAGCACTTGGAGTGACACACCTTTAATCCCACTAGGGAGGTGGAGACAGGAGTGATATGACTGGGTGAATAGAGGAATATAAGGCAGGAGGAGACAAGAGAGATGTGCATTCTAAGGCAGTCTAAGGACGATACCCCTTGTGTCTAAGCATTGGTAGAGGTGAGAACTCTAGCGGCCAGCAGCTTTGCTTTTCTAATCTTCAACTTTAACCCCAATATTTGTCTCTGAGTTTTTATTATTCATGCTATAGTTACTAAGCTTGAATCACAAATGTAATTCGCTAATTGTAACACACACACACACACACACACACACACATCATGCAATGTGAGATTCACCATTATTTCTTTGTCTTCTGATGAACATACAGTTTATTTCTAATGTTTTTGCTCTTGCAACAACAACATGTGCAAGTATCTTCCAGGTATATTGAAGCAGAAGTCTTCAACTTGGTCCATTATTACTGAATTCCTCATAGTATTAAATTTAAAGTCCTATCAATAGACTGAGTTTCTGTTTCCTTAGCTACTAATACCTTGGTAATGTCACACACAGTGATCTTTGACACTCAGGTTAATAGATACAAATTGGTGTATCTTTAATTTTCTATTTTCTGATCACCAATTAGGTTGAAATCTTCTATTCTTTTATTTTTGCCACCTAGCCTTTCTTCAAATTGTCTCTAAAGTATATCTTTGTTTCATCTTTTTATAAGAGCTTTATTGCTGATATATAATGTTCATTCATGGTAGCTGAACATTTGCTGAATTTTATAAAACTTACAGTGTTAGTAGAAATTATTTGAACAGTAATAATGTTATGTGTCCTTCCTTTGAATATCTTCTGTAGTGCTCTGGCCTCTTCTAATTTACATGATTGATTGATTGATTGCTTCTTGACCATTATCAGGCCTCTACAAGGAATTTTTCCCCAGAAGACGAAAATTTCATGAGCTCTTGAGTTTTTCTGAGGATAGATACCTCCTGTATCCCAAGGCTGGCCTCAAATTCACCAGGTAGCCAATGATGACTTTCAAGTTCAAAGCCTCCTGCTTCCACCCCCAACTGCTAGAATTTCAGAGGAGTGCCACCTGCCCAGTGTAGTGCTGGGTATTGAACTCCAGGCCTCTTGCATGCTAGGCTACTACCCTACCAACTGAGCTGCATGTCCATGTTCCAAATAAATTCTTGAGTAGCATTTTCCCTATCATCTAGCACTTGTAAGGTAAAAAGCAGTGGGCTGAAACACTTATTGCTCCCCTTTCTAGATAATGTTTTGTTTACTTTTTGGCTGTGCCTAAGTGCAGAAAGAAAAGTGCACTGAGCTTTGTGTGGGAGTCTACCCTAATTTTACTTGATAGCTAGTAGGTATCAGGGTTTTTGAAACTTAAGACATTTTCCTGTTACTTTTTTATTATTGTTACCTTCTCTGTCACTGTTCTCTCCTTTTGGAGCTTTTATTAAACCAGTGAAATGTGTTGGATTTATTCTCCATGTGTCTTTCTTTCACATACATATGATCATGTAGGCATATATTTTTTCTGTATTCTGAAACAATTTTTCAACCTCATCCTCTCTAATTCACCAATTCAATTTACTTCAGGATTCAATTTTCTCTTTGCAGCCTTTATTTAAAATTTTAATTTAAGGATTCTATTTTGAGTCTTATGGCAATATTTCCCACCCTCAGAATGTTCTATTTTCATAAATTGAGTGTCCTCGCTAATCTCATATTGAAGTATTAAAACGAGCTAGTAAACCTCCTGTTTCTCTTTTTATGTTCTTTGAGTAAGTTCATATCAGAAGTTATAACCTCTGACTTCCTTTTTTAATTATTCAAACATCTAATGAAAAAAATCCCAGGCTTAGTGATTCTTCCCTATTAAGCAAAGGTTCTAACCCTGTAGGTTTTTTTTCTTTTATTTTATGTGTATCAGTATTTTGCCTGCAGGTAGCCACACCACATGAATGCTTGGTGCCCACAAAAGTCAGAAGAGGGCATTGGATTCTCTGGAACTAGAGTTATGGGTGGTTATGAGCATATGTGTGGGTGCAGGGAACTGA
Source organism: Mesocricetus auratus (assembly GCF_017639785.1). Lineage (NCBI taxonomy): Eukaryota > Metazoa > Chordata > Mammalia > Rodentia > Cricetidae > Mesocricetus > Mesocricetus auratus. Next base: position 38,667,517 of record NW_024429186.1, on the reverse strand, counting down.
ACACAGGTCCTCTACAAGAGCAACAAGTGCTCTAAACTGGCTGGGCGTTGGTGGTGCACGCCTTTAATCCCAGCACTGGGGAGGCAGAGGTAGGCAGATCTCTGTGAATTTGAAACCAGCCTGGTCTACCAAGCAAGTTCCAGGACAGAGTTCAAAACAATACAGAGACACCCTGTCTCCAAAAACAAAACAACAACAACAACAAAAAACCCAAGTGCTCTAAACCACTGCTGAGCCATCTCTCCTGATCTATCATTGCACTTTTTTTAAAAAAAACTATTTTTATCAAAAAATTTCAATAAAGTATATTCTGATCATACTTCTCCTCTCACCCAACTCCTCCCAGATTCTGTCCATCTCCCCTCCCACACAACTCTACATCCTATCTTTCTTTCCCTCTTTACAAAACACAAAACAATAACAAAAACACAAACAAAAAACCCTAAGACACTAAAACAAACACATACACACATGCCTACAAAAAATGGAAATGAAAATATACAAACAAAAGAACAATAAGACAAAAATATATACCCAAGCAAAGAAATTTGAGACACAATGACACAAAACTATAATTGAAATAATTTTGTTCTGGTCATCTAATCCAAGGCATGAACCCTGTCCTGAAGTGTGGTTAATATACCCAGTGATATTCCATTGGAGAATGCTATTTTTTTCTTTGCAAGCAAGTGTTAAGTGCAAATAGCTTTTTGATTAGTGATGGGGGCTTGTACCCACTTTCCCATCTCAGTTCTGGGAACCCATCTGGATTGGACCTGTGTAGGCCCTGTCCATGATGCTAGTCTCCAAAGTTCATATGTGGAGCTGGAAGATACTTCCCTTGCAGTCATCCATCCCCTATGGCTCTTAAAATATTTCTGTCCCTTTTTCTGCATAGCTCCCTCAGCTCTGAAGGGAGGGTTTGTTGAAGACATCCCATTTAAGACAGAATGTTTCAAAAATCTCTCAGTATGCATATTGTCAATCTGTGGAACTCTGTGTTAGTCCCCATCTACTGCAAGACGCTTTTCTCAAAATGGTTGAGTGAGGAACCACTTTATAGGTATAGTTGAATGTATTAGGAGCATTTTATGTTCCTTTGTCAGAACAATAGTACTTTGTTTTCCCCTAGGTCTATGGCCTTTTGGGTCTCAGATTCCTGGCCACCCAAGCAGTGTCAGCCATGGGTTTTGTCTCATGGAATGGGCCTTAAATCAATCAGAATGTGGTTGACTACTCCCACAATGTTTGTTCCACTGTTGTTGTTGTAAGCAGTGCACCATGGTAGTACAGGGTTTTAACTGGCTTGATGTTTACTTTTTCCTTCTGGTAGCATGCTGATTACCTTCCAGTACTGTCAATGCTAGTCAGTAGGAATGAAGACTCTAGTTTAGGTACCAAATTAAATCTTACATATGTGATGAACTATATATAAATGTTGTTTTTAGCAATAGAGCCTTACCATCAGTTCCTGGAGAGAAACTAACAGCCTTAGTAATAGCCTGAGATGTTTGGGGATTTTCTTGGTGCCCCTTTCACCAATAACTCAACTGTATGTAACTTATTCTTGTCACTAGAGATTTTACTTGGTGGCATAAGGTATCTAGTTGAGTATTATCTTCCTTTGCTTTTTTTTAAATGCCATTTAGATTTCTTTCATGTATATATATATTAGGAAGCTTCTACAGCAGTAGTTTTCCATGTGGCCTCTCAATTTACCCTTAATGTTAGTAGTCCTTCCCCATACTCTTTCTCTTCTCCCCTCTTCCTTCCTCCTCTCCATTTAGTCTTCCCATTCAGTCTCCCCATCACCTCCAAACAATATATTCCATTTACCTTTCCTTAGGAGATCACCCTCTCCCCCTAGTCCCTTACTCCATATGTAACCTCTATGGTTACATAGGTTGTAGTACACCAATTAAAGGTTTAAATGCTACATATAAGTGAAAACATTCAATATTTTCAATATTTGTCTTTTGAGGTCCAGGTTACCTTAGGACGGTTTTTTCCTACAACCATTCATTTTCTTGCACATTTCATAATTTTGGATATTTTTAAAGAGCTGAATAATATTCCATTGTGTAAATGTGTCACATTTTTATTATCTATCTAACCAGCTGATAGACACCTAGGCTAGTTCCAATTTCTGACTATTATGAATAAAACACCGGTGAACATGAATGAGTAAGCATCTCTGTAGTAGGAAGTAAATTCCTTCAGGTATATGCCCAAGAATGGTACAACTAGATCTTGAGGTAGATATTCCCAACTTCCTGAGGAACTACTACACTGATTTCCATGGTATCCATTCATGTTCATACTCCCACCAGCAATAAATGGTCCTCTTTCCCCAAATCCTCACCAGTATGAGCTTCCATTTGTTTTTTATTTGTTTGTTTGTTTGTTTTTGTTTTGTTTTTTTGATGTTGGACACACTGACTGCTGTAAGAATAAATCTCAACGTAGTTTTAATTTGTATTTCCCTAAGGATGTTGAACATTTCTTTAAGTGTTTCTCAGCCATTTGTGTTCCACCTTTTAAAAACTCTCAACTTATATCTATGCCTCATTTTTCTTTTATTTTTAATTTAAATTAGAAACATAGCATGCTTGCTTCACATGTCAATCCCAGCTCTCTCTCCCTCACCTCCTCATCCGCCCCCATCAACTCCCCCAATCCTCCACCCAGTCCCCACTCCACTCCCCAGAGATGGTGAGGCCCTCTATGAGGGATCTCCAAAATCTGTCATATCATCCCAGAATGAGCCTAGGCCCTCTCCCATGTGTTTAGACTGAGAGCGCATCCTTCCATGTGGAAAGGGCTCCCAAAGTCCATTCATATACCAGGAATAAATACTGATCTACTACCCAAAGCCCCATAGATTTAAGGCCTCTTCATTGACACCCAAATTTAGGGTGTCTGGATCAGTTCCATGCTGGTCTCTCAGCCAACAGTCTAGGGTCCATGAGCTCCCCCTTGTTCAGGTCAGCTGTTTCTGTGAGTTTCACCAGCCTGGACATGACCCCCTTGCTCATCACTCCTCCCTCTCTGCAACTGGGTTCCAGGGGACCAGTTGAATGTTTAGCTGTGGGTGTCTGCCTCTGCTTCCATCAGCTACTGGATTAAGGTTCTAGGATGGCATATAAGGTAGTCATCAATCTCATTATTGGGGAAGAGCATTTAAGGCAGCCTCTCCCTACACCCCATTTTTAATTGGGCAATTTGTTTCCTTAATGTCCAGGTTTTCCTTTTTTTCTTTTTGGTTCTTTATGTATTTTAGAGATGGTAAAGATCTTTGCCTATTCTGTAGACCATTGCTTTGTCCAAATCAGTGGTTCTCAATCTTACTAATGGTGTGACTCTTTTAATACAGTGCCTCATGTTGTGGTAATCTTCAAGCGCGAAATTACTTTTGTTGCTACTTCATAACTAATTTTGCTACTGTTATGAGTAATAAGGTACATATTTGATATGCAGACTACCTGATATGTGACCCCCGTGAAAGGGTCATTTGAACCCCCCCATGAGGGGTCAAGACCCACAAGTTGAGAACCACTGGTCCAGAAGATGATGTCCTTCGCTAAATAGAAGCCTTTAGTTTCATGAGGTCCCACTTACTAACTTTTGATCTTAGTGCTTGTGCTATCAGTGTCCCCTTCAGACAGTCTTTTCCTGTGCCAATGTATTCAAGGTTATCCCCCACTTTTTCTTTTATCAGATTCAGGGTATCTAGTCTTATGTGTAGGCACTTTATCCATTGGAGATGATTTTTGTGCAGTGAGATTAGTATGGATCTATTTTCATTCAATATGCAGCCATCCAGTGTTACCAGTATCATCTGCTGAAGATGCTGGGGTTTTTTCCAGCATGTATTTTTGGCTTCTTTGTTAAAAAGCAGGTGTCTAAAGGTTTGTGGATTTTTCTTGGTCTTCATTTCATTTCCCTTTGTCAATATGTCTGTTTTTATGACAATACCATGTTGTTTTATTACTATAGCTCTGTAGTACAACTTGAAATCTCAGATGGTGACACCTCCACATTTCTTTTCTTATTCAGGTTTTTTTTAAACTTTACTGAGCTTTTTGTGTCTCCATCTGATGCTGAAAGTTGTGTTTTTAACTTCTGAGGAGAACTGGGTTAGAATTTTGATGGGGAGTGTGTTGAATCTATAGGTTGCTTTTGGTAGAATGGCTATTTTAACTATATTAATTCTACTGATCAATGAGCATGGAAAATCTTTCCATCTTCGGCTGTTTTCTTCAATGGCTTAACGTTTTTAATATACAAGTCTTTTACTTGCTTGGTTAGAGTTACCCCAAGATATTATTTTAATGATGATGTGTAAGCTACTGTTTCCATGATTTCTTTCTCAGTGTTATATGTATATAGGAGGGCTACTGATTTTTGTGTGTTCATTTTATATATTGCTACTTTGCTGAAAGTGTTTATCAGATGTAGAAGTTTCCAGGTGTAGTTTTTAGGGTCATTTGTGTATAAAATTGTATAATTTGCAGGTAAGGATACTTTGACTTCTTCCTTTCTTTTTTTGTATCCCCTTGATCTCTTCAGTTATTGCTCTACCTAAGTGCCATAATGAGTAAGTATGGAGAGAGAAGGTATCCTTGTCTTATTCCTGATTTTAGTGGAAATGCTTTGAGTTTCTCTCCATTTAGGTTGATGTTAGCTATGGGCTTGCTGTAAATTGCCTTATTATATTGAAGTATGTACCTTGTATCCCCAGTCTCTTCAGAAACTTAATCACGAAAGGGTGTTGAATTTTGTCAAAGGCCTTTATTGTATCTACTGAGATGATCATATGGTTTTTGTCTTTCAGCCTATTTATGTGGTAGATTGCATTTATTGATATACATTTTTTGGTTCTTTGAGACAGGGTTTCTTTGTGGTTTTGGAGGCTGTCCTGGAACTACCTCTTCTAGACCAGGCTGGTCTCTAACTCACAGAAATCTGCCCACCTCTGCCTAGTGCTGGGATTAAAGGTGTGCACCACCACCGCCTGGCTTGATATACATATTTTGAACCATTCCAGCATCTCTATGATGAAGCCCTGATTATAGTGGATGATCTTTTTGATGTGTTACTGGATTTGGTTTGCTAATATTTTGCTCATAACAGAATAGCATTGTATAATTTTCTATCTTTGTAAGGTCTTTGTGTGGTTTGGGTGGGTGGACTTGTGAAAAAGAATCAGAAATGTTCCTTCAGTTTCTAACTTGCGGAATAATTTGAGGAGTATTGGTAGTAATTCTTTGAAAATCTGGTAGATTTCTGCACTGAATCTGTAGAGCCCTGGCTCTTTTTGGTTGAGAAAATTTAATTGAGCTTCTATTCCACTTAGGAGTCATGGGTCTCTTTACTTGTCTGATCTTGATTTAACTTTGGTAGGCTATACATATCAAGAAATCCATCCATTTGGGTAAAAATTCTCAATAAAATACTAGCAAATTGAATCTAAGAACACACCAAAAAGCTTATCTATCATGATCAAGTGAGCTTGGTCACAGAAAGACAGGGATAGTTCAAAATACCTACATTGATAAATGTAATCTACCACATAAACAGGCTAGAAGACTAAAACTGCATGAGTATCTTGGTAGATGCAGTAAAGGCCTTTGACAATCCATCCATCTACTCCTTTTGAGTATTATTTCTGGTGGTTCTAAAGCTTTCAGGTGTGACATTAAGTTGCTAATATGTGATCTCTCCAGTTTTGGTTTTGTATTTTAATGCAGTCATTTAGTGCTTTGAACTTATGTCCCATAGGTTTGGGTATGTTGTGTTTTCATTTTTGTTCATTTCTAGACAGTTTTAATTTCCTTCTTAACTCTTGTTGATCCGTTTTTCATTTAGTAGTGGCTGTTCAGTTTCCACTAATTTGTAAACCTTTTGTTGTTTCTGTTGTAGATAACCAGTTTTAATCTATTGTGGTCCGAGAGGACACAGGGTGTCATTTCAATTTTCTTCTATCTGTTGAGACTTACTTTGTGTCTAAGTACAAGGTCAATTTGGGGGAAAGTTCCATCAGATGCTGAGAAGAAAGTATATTCTTTTGTGTTTGGGTATGATGTTATTTTGTTGTTTATTTTAACAAATAAAGCTTGCCTGAAGACAGGAGTACAGAGCTGCCACTAGTTAGTCATATAGGCAATGGTGACACATACCTTTAATCCCAGCACTAGGGAGGCAGAGACAGGCAAATCTCTGTGAATTCAAGGCCACCCTGGACTACATGAGATTGAGCTGGTCTAAACAAGAAACAGCCAAGTGGTGGTGGCTCTCACCTTTAATCCCAGCACTTGGGATCACACAACTTTAATCTCAGAACTAGGGAGCTGGAGACAGGAGTGATATAGCTGGGTGACGAGAGGAATATAAGGATGGAGGAGACAGGAGTTCATGGCATTCAGTCTGACGTTTTGCAGGGACAGGATCACCCCTTTGATCTGAGGATTCAGTAGAGATAAGAGGTCTCTCGTGTGGCTAGCTCCTTTATTTCTCTCATAATTCAGCATTTATCCTGATATCTAACTTGGGGTTTTTATTACTAAGGCCTATTAGCACTCTTGATATATGTGGATGAAATGTTCTGTGAATATCTACAAGTTCCACTGATTTATGATGTTATTATGATGCTTAACTCTAACATTTCTCTGTTTAGTTTTTGCATGGATGACCTATTGGCAAGAATGGGGTTTTGAAGTCACCCACTATCACTATGTGAGGATCCATATGTGATTTTAGCTGTAATAGTGTATCTTTTACTAACTTGGGTGCTCTTGTTTTTGGTGCATTCATAGTTAGAATTGCAAAATCCTCTTGGTGGATTTTCCCTTTGGTGAAGATGTAGTGTTCTCCATCGCTTCTGATTAGTTTTGGTTTGAAGTCTATTTTGTCAGGTGTTAAAGTAGTTACACTTGCTTGTTTCTTCGTTCCATTTGTTCGGAATACCTTTTTCATCCTTTTACTATGAGGTGATATCAGTCTTTGATATTAAGATGTGTTTCTTGGATGCAGCAGAAAGACAGATCAAGTTTTCTAATCTAATCTGTTAGTTTGTGTCTTTTTATTGGAAAGTTGAGACCATTTATATTTAGGGTTATTGGTGAACAGTGTTTATTGATTCCTTTTATTTTATTGTTGTGGCATGTTTTTATTTTCCTCCTTTTTTGATTTAATATTCTGGAGTTTGTTCTTTGTGTCTTCTTGGGTGTGGCTAACCTATTCAAACTGAAGTTTTCATTTTAGTGCCTTCTGTAAAGCTGGATTGATATATAATAGTGCTTGAATTTGGTTTTTTTTTGGTTTGTTTTTGTTTTTAATAAAGAGTTTCTCTGTATCATTTTGGAGGCTGTCCTGGAACTTGCTCTGTAGACCAGGCTGACATCCAACTCACAGAGATCCACCTGCCTCTGCCTCCCCAGTGCTGGGATTAAAGGCATGCACCATCAACGCCCGGCTTTGAATTTTGTTTTATTGTGAAATGTTTTCCTTTCTCCACCTACTATGATTGGTAGTTCTGCCTAGGTATAGCAGTCTAGGATGGATGAAAAAACATCCATCTGGTCCTTTCTGGCTTTCAGAGTCTCCATTCATATGTCAGGTATTACTCTAATGGGTCTGCCTTTATTTGATTTTCCCTTGCAGCTTTTAATATCCTTTCTTTATTCTGTGTTGTGGAGAATTTATTTCCTGGTCTTGTCTATTTGGTATTTGTATTTGTGTTGGCTAGTTTTATGTCAAATTGATAAAAGCTAGAGTCATTGGAGAGGAGGAAGTCTCAATGGAGAAAATTATCTCCATGAGATCCAGCTATAGACAAGTCTGAAAGGCATTATCTTAGTGATTGGTGTGAGATGGCCCAGCACATTGTAGAAGGGCCACCCCTGGGCTGGTGGCCCTGGGTTCTTTGAGAAGGCAGGCTGAGGAAGCAAGCCAGTAAGCATCACTCCTCATGGCCTCTGCATAAGCTCCTACCTCCAGGTTCCTGTCCTGTTTGAGTTCCTGTCCTGACTTTTTTGATGACAAACAGTGATGTGGAAGTATAAGAAACCCTTTCTTCACCAAGTTGCTTTCGTCATGGTGTTTTAACACAGCAATAGTAATCTCACTAGGAAAGTATGTTTCTTGTACCTTGATAGGCACCTCCTTCTTCAGGTCAGGGAAATTTTCTTCCATGAATTTGTTAAAAATATTTTCTATGCTGTTGACCTGGCTTTCTTCTCCTACATCTACCCCTATTATTCACAGATTTAGTATTTTCATGGTATCCCTGATTTCCTATAGATTGCCTGGAGATTTTTTAGATTTAACATTTTCTTTCATTGAGGAATCCAACTCTTTTACCTTGTCTACCAGACAGCACCTGAGATTCTGTCTTCTATATCTTATGATATGTTGGTGGGGTTTAACCTCTGAAGTTTTTGATGACCAAAAATTTTCATTTCTAGTTTTTAGTTTGGGTGTTCTTTAGTGAGCCCTCTTCTTTGATAAATTCTACTTCCATCTTCTTAACTGTTTTCATTATCTCATCCAGCTGTTTCTTTGTGTTTTCATGGTCTTCATTAAGGGATTTATTCACACCCTCTAAGGTCCTTGTTCATACTCATAATTGCTATTTTAAAATCCTTGTCGTAGGCAAATTGTCTTGGCTGTTTGTTTGTGTTTTAACACTGGGGTCCAAGTCGGAGTTATGATGATTGGGGTGTTTCTATGTTTTGATATCTGGTCTTGTCTTTGTTGGGTGGGCATTCCTTTCTTTGGCTGCTGTTTCCCTATCAGGATCTTACATGAGTATGTGTTGGCCTGTGGTCCCTGGTAGAGTGCTTGTGCAGGTTGATGAATGGCCGACAGGAATAGAGACATGCTAGGTGAAAAGGCTGAGAGGGACTATGCCAAAGAGCTATAAGAATTCAGTATACACCAAGAGTCGGGGTCCTTAGTGAACGAAGGTATAGTGGGAGGAGAGGGCTCCTGAAATTAGGCTGCAGTAGGAAAAATAAAAACCATGTCTGAAGAGACAAGAATGAAAGCACCATGGGGACCCTGGGTTTATTCCAAGAGGTAGAGTATCCAGTGAGGGGAATTTGGGTATGAGGAGGAGCACATGCAAGCGTGAGGCTACATGACTGTGAATGAGAATAACGAGATTATAATGGAGGACTAAAAGTATAATGAAAGTCACCTACCTGAGTCCCAGTCCAGAGTGTCCACTGGGAGTCCCTGGTAGAAAGTGTTCGTAGGTGGCTGACACAAAGGAATGGAGATGGCTAGATGAGAAATCTGGGAGGGTCAGAGGGAAAGAGCTAACTGGGTCGGCCCCAAGACTAGCGTTCTCAGGCACTGGACCCTTGCAACACTTTAAATACGATTTGTTGTTGTTTGATTTGGTTTGGTTTTAAAGACAGGGTTTTGCTATATTGGCTGGAACCTATTACATATCCCAAGCTGAAGAATCCCAAGCTGGAGAAGTGAACTCACAATTACCTGTGAATGAAATCTTTATCCTAAGCCTGATCCATAGCACGTAGTAAGCACTCAATAAAGTGTGAGTTTTAGTGATTTAATGTCTACATTTTTCCCATTTCAGGTTTTAATGGCTTAACAGAATTATATGAGTCTCTCCAGTTAAACTGTTAAGCTTCATACAAAGGAAAGAGGAGTGTTTCATATTTATATAGTTTTCATTTTACAACATTGTCAGTTTAGTTTGTACCCTGAAGTCGGGAGAAAAGTTATGCACTGAAGTGAACTCCTGGGCTTTCCTGCATGTGATACAATTTCCTACATTAGCCCTCTCTCTTCAGGCTCAGTGGGACCATGCTGTGATAATGCCTCCATTACACTTGACATTTCAGGTCATACCCAGCTGCTCCATGAGCAGCCAAGATCTGACTTCCTTTGGTCATTTATAGGGTTCAGATTCGTCCCACACCACAAGTGCTTGGGAATTATCTGGGAGCTCTGCTAACTGCAGGTGGGTCAATACTCCCCTGAACTCACTTCCTGACCTTTCCAGTCAAACTTGTATTCGTTTCCTAGAGTTGTCACGAAAAATGACATGTGTGTCCACGGAGGTCTTTCTCATCTTGCTTGACTGCTGGGAAATCCGGCTGAAGCGACTGAGTGCGCAATGCAGAGAGAAAAGGAACAGTTCTGTAAACTCTTTATTGGTGGCTTAAGCTTTGAAACTACAGAAGAAAGTTTGAGAAACTACTATGAGCAATGAGGAAAGCTCACAGACTGTGTGGTTATGAGAGATCCTGCAAGCAAAAGATCAAGGGGATTTGGATTTGTAACATTCTCATCCATGGCTGAGGTTGATGCTGTCATGGCTGCAAGGCCTCATTCCATTGATGGTAGGATGGTTGAGCTAAAGAGAGGAGTCTGGAAAACGAGGAGCCCATATGACTGTGAAGAAACAATTTGTTGGTGGAATTAAAGAGGATACTGAGGAACATCACCTTAGAGATTACTTTGAAGAATATGGGAAATTAATAATATTGAAATAATTACAAATAGGTAGTCTGGGAAGAAAAGAGGCATTGGTTTTGTTAATTTTGATGACCATGATCCTGCGGATAAAATTGTATTGTGAAAATATCATACCATCAATGGTCACAACACAGAAGTTACAAAGGCATTGTCTAGACAAGAAATGCAGAAAGTCCAAAGGTCTAGGAGTGGACGAGAAGGAAACTTTGGTTTTGGGTATTCTTGTGGTGGTGGTGGTAGTGGTGGTGGTGGTGGTGGTGGGTGGTGGTGGTGGTGGCAGCAGCAATTTTGGACCAGAACCAGGAAGCAACTTGGAGGGGGGGGTCTGATGGGTATGGAAGCAGACATGGATTTGAGGATGGCTATAATGGGTATGGAGGAGGACCTGGAGGTGGCAACTTTGGAGGTAACCCTGGTTATAGAGGAAAAAGATGAGGATATGGTGGTGGGGGTCCTAGATATGGCAACCAGGGTGGGGGCTACAGCTATGCAGGAGAACATTATGGAAGTGGAAATTATAGCGATTTTGGAAATTATAACCAGAAACCTTCTAACCATGGCCCAATGAAGAGTGGAAACTTTGGTGGTAGCAAGAACATGGGAAGACCATATGGTGGAGGAAACTATGGTCCTGCAGGAAGTGGAGGAAGTGGAGGAAGTGAGGGCTATGGTGGAAGGAGCCAATACTGAGCTTCTTCCTACTTACCATGGGCTTCACTGTATAAATAGGAGAGCATGAGAGCCCAGAGGTAACAGAACAGCTTCAGGTTATCAAGATAACAATGTTAAGGAAAGTCTTATCTCAGTCATGCATAAATATACAGTGATATACAGAGAGCTATTTTGTGAATGGATTGGATTATTTCATAACATTACCTTACTGTGGAGGAGGGATTGTAAAAACCGCCTTTGAGACATTTTCTTAGCTTTTTTTGTTGTTGTTTTTGTTTTTTGGTTTTTTTCGAGACAGGGTTTCTCTGTATTGTTTTGGAGGCTGTCGGTTCAGCCCGGCCTCAAACTCACAGAGATCCGCCTGCCTCTGCCTCCCGAGTGCTGGGATTAAAGGCGTGTGCCACCACCGCCCAGCTTTCTTAGCTTTTTAATTGTTGTTTCTTCTAGTAGTCTTTGTAAGAGTGTAGAAGAATTCCTTCTTTGATAATGTTACATTTGTAAGTTTCAGGTGACATGTGAAACCTTTTTAAAGATTTTTCTCAAAAGTTTTGAAAAGCTATTAGCCAGGATCATGGTGTAATAAGACAACGCTTTTTCCTTTAAGAAGTTTAAGTGTGTGTGCAGAGTTAAGACACTGTTGTACATTTATGATTTAATAAAATAATTCTAAAGGAAAAAATAAGTCCTTTAGAGCTGAGTGGAAGGAAGGAGATCGAAGTGCATGGATTCAAATCACCCTCTTAAAATACAATAATATTATTTCACAGACTTTATTAACATCTCATTAACTGGTGTATATTAAGTGCAATTGATAATGGGCACTAGAATAAAATAATGGCACTGAGTCTTTCAGCTATAAAGAAAATGCAGATAAAATGACCAGTTATGTCAGAACGCCCTGCCCTGAGTCATCTGTCACCTAGAATAAGCTCAGAGTCCATTCTTGCCCTTCACTGGGGAGGAATCTTCCCCTCAGAGAACTTGCTCAGGCACATGGCTTGGAAGATATTTAAGGATGTTTTACAATAATGTTTTAATGTCAGTAGAAATGGAAAGATAATATACAGTGACATTTTCTTATTCTTCCTGCTGAAGGGAGAAGGGAAGCCTCCGGGCACAGCTTGAATATAGGGAGCACTATAGAGTCAGCAGCATGGGCGAGGCACTGTGTCTTTGCCCACAACTGACCAGGCACTACCACTAACTCATTTAGTCCTCAAGACTCTGTAAAGCTAAGGGCTTGCTTTGGCCAGCATCCCATAACAAGAAAGCAGCAGTAGTAAGGGAGAGGAGATGTGCTATTCTTGTAGGAAAAAAAATAGAGTAGGCTGGACGTTGGGGGTGGAAATCACTTCTGGTGATACAACTAGAGACAGACATAGTTCTTTGAGCCTAGTCTCTACTGAGTACCAACCAAAAGTAACTCATCTTTAAGCTTGCTAACTCATCCACAAAATGGGAAAATTCCAGCCTGAGTGACATCAAGCAAATCCAAATATGTAATACCTGCTTCCAATCTGTGTTAGTCCTCATACCCCACTTTTCCCATCCCAGAGAAAAATGCCCCCAGAAGAATGCTAATCTGTCCAGCTTTATTCTGTTGAAAATACCTTTCCTTTTCTTCCTTAAAGACTTTCTGGCCAACCTGGGTTAGGAAAGTCCCACACCCACCCTACTGTCCTAACAAATAAAGAAATAACCTTAGAAGCATTGAGAAATCTTGCCAAGGTCATAGCTCTAGCAGGAGCTGGGCTCAGATCACCTGACTTCTGGTTACAGCCGCACCTAATGGAATAGTCCCTAAGCACTGCACTTGCTGAATTACAAAACAGTGTAGCTGTACATCAGAGCCAAAAGCTGTAACAAGCTGCTGTGACAGCAATTTCAGGTTGAGTTCCTATTGACCTGTTAGCTGTCTACTCCTGACTGAGACATCAACTATCTTACCCTTCCTGTGTACAATGTGAGGTTTCAATAAAGAGCCAGGTAAGGACCATCCATCAGTGTCACCTGCTATGTCTGGAGTCTCTCTTGAAACAGAAGTGAGGAAGAAGCAACACGGTCCACAATCCATAACCTGAGAAGCAGACTCACTTAACATTTGACCTGCTGTGCCATGAGGATTTGGCTTCCTAACCTCACAAAGCTGTAAATTAGTATCATAATGTGAACTAAATCAAAATTATCAAAAGCAATATGAAGTAAAGAAGAATTATCTATAGTTTATTGTTTTTCATTAACATCCAAACTCAGCTCTCCACATCTATTACTTAATTCCCCCCCAAACACACACACACACACACACACACACACACACACACACACACACAGGTTCAGGTTTATGATGTATATTCACCATGACTTTCACAGAAAACAAGGTAAATGTTAATAAATCCTTTTCAACATTTGGATTCAAATCAATAATTTTTGAGACTCTTAATGCTGGGAGGCAAGCTCCAGAGTAATGCAGCATAGTTAAGATGCTGTGCAGCCAGCCTCATTTCCACCTCCATATCTTAAGCTCCTGATTGTTAGACCTTCTGTAGTGGGAATCCTTTGCTTGCTATTCCACTCGTGTGCCGACTGCATGATTAGCCTCTCAAATGTGAGCAATGCTTTATGCCCAGGTGATCACAAGCTATTGCACACTTTACATAGCAGACTCCGCATATAGGGGGGATAAATCTCAATGACCCTAAATTTTTTCCTTTACAATCAGTTTTCTTTCCTATAACAGCATCTCTTTGAGGATTGTTGGGGGGCTTTACTGCAACAAATAAGTTAATGTAAGAATGAAACAGATGCGTTTGACTGCATTCTGAATTGGTTTGTTTTGTATTGTTTTAAAGCTACTCATTTTGGAAAGTATATGTGTGGTTTGACCTACAAAATCCACAAAGGGGTGAATAAAATGGATCCAAAAATAACAAAGGATGGTAATTAAGGTTTCACCCAACAAGTGGCCTGAGAATTCAGTCAGAAGCACTGAGGTTCCAAGTGCTAATTCAAGGATGATCACCAGCTCCCTTTCTGATATCACAGTCAGTTACAAGCTCCAAATTAGGTTGGAATTTTCATTTGCCTCACAGATATGATGTGAGAAATATCTATCCATACTGAACATGTTACATTTTACTAGCCACTAGGGAGTCTTCTGCCTTGTCCTAAAGAAAAGTTTAAGGGGGAGTTCAGTTTTAAAAATAATACACTGTTGCTGGGTGATGGTAGTGCACACCTTTAATCCCAGCACTCAGGAGGCAGTCTGGTCTAAAGAGTGAGTTTCAGGATAGCCAGGATTACACAGAGAAACTCTGTCTTGATGAAAAAACAAACAAACACTGTCACCAGCTGAACATTTTCATATTTATAATTATTACATATAAGCTGATATGATAGGAGAGAGAAGGAAGTTAACCTAGAACGGAGAAACAACAATGCCTAGATCACCCTTCTCTGAGAACTGTTGCACATTGGGTTCTTCTTACAAGCCCCACTATCCACCCCTATAGGTAGCTGCATTGAACAGGATACCTCTCTTACCCAAATGGAACCAACCACTGTGATTGCAGAGGAACAATCAGGTTCTGTTCTCTAGAAATTTCGTCATAATAGCTGGAGGAGGTCCATTGGAGAAACGGCTCAGAGGTTAAGAGCAAGTGCTGCTCTTGCAGGGGACCTGAGTTCAATCCCTAGCACTCAGGTCATGTGGCTTACAAATGCCTGTAACTCTGGCTGCAAAAGAGTGATGCCTCTGGCATTCGAAGGCACTAAACTCATGTACATATACCCACTCACAGGAATATACATAATGAAGTTAATAAAACTAAATCATTAGTAACTAGTGTGCTTCATCACAAAATTTGCTAGGAATGTTTAAAAAAATAAGACAGGGTGAAAAAAAACAGTGGTTCCTCAAATTTTTGAATAGTGAATCATCATATGACCTTGAGATTTCCTTATTATGTATGTGTTCAAGAGAACTGAAAACGTAAGCTCCTATCAAAACACTTCAAATCCTGACATCAACAGCCAAACAGGAACCCCACAAAAATATGTAGGCTAATATCTTTGCTGAACGTAGACATAAAAACCCTCAATGAAATACTGGCAAGTTGAATTCTATATCATATCAAAATGATAATTCACTATGATCTAGCTAGTCCACTCCTAGGCATATACTGAAAGAATTCCATATACTCCCATAGAGATATTTGCATGTCCATATAAATTGCAGTTCTATTTACAGTAGCAAGGAAATGCAACCAACCTAGATGCACATCAACAGAAGAATAGATAATGAAAATGTGGTACCTGTACAAAATGGAATATTAATTCTTTCATTAAAAATAATGAATTTTGAAGCAAAATGGTTAAACTTAGAAAATATAATATTAATCAAGATGATCTAAATTCAGAATGAAAAATTCCATATTCTTCTTTATATGTGGTTCCTAGCCTAAAATGTATATGTGCATATAGTAAATAGCTGTAAGTGTTAGGAATAGTATAAAATTTATAAAGGAGACCAAGAATAATGTTAGGCGATGACAAAGAAAGGCATGCAGGCAAAAGGGCACACGGGTCAGGAAAGAGCATATAGCACTGACGTTTAATCTCTCTTTTTCCTCCTCTCTCTCTGTCTCTGTCTCTGTCTCTGTCTGTCTGTCTCTCTGTCTCTCTCTCTGTCTCGTGTGTGTGTGCGTGCATGTGTGCGTGCATGTGCGCGTGCATGCATGCGTGTGTGTGTGTGTGTGTGTGTGTGTGTGTGTGTGTGTTGGGTAGCGAAAGTGTCAAGCATAAGGGAAGTTCTATTGTTCCAGAATGGCCATTCTGGCTCTACAGAAGTTTACTGGGACGTACAGTGTTTTAGACTGGGCAAGGGCTTGAGTGGTTGGCTTTCTTGGACAAGCTACGCAATGTTTAATTTGTGAGCTACTTAGAATACAGTGATTGAAAAACAACCATTCACAAGATCAAATGGAACTTATCTCTTAAGTTGGAAGGATAGTTCCACATATGCAAATAAATTTAATTGATGGTTCACCTGAAGAAATATGAGGACTTAAATGCATAGTTCTCAAAGGGAGACATACAGGTAACCAATATTTATGTAGGGGAGAAAAGTTCTAATTATTAGAGAAATGAAAAACAAAACTTTAGTGGACTTGCCTTCGCATTTGTTAGACACTGTGTAGAGTGTATGAGGTTCAGTTAAAGAGGAAGAAGTCTACTGTACAACATGGCAACTGGCTGTAATTAACAGTAAAGAAAAGGCATTTGAAAACTGCCAAGAGAGTAGATTTTAAATATCCTCATTACAGAGATGATTAAATATGTGAGGTCGTAGATATGATAATTAACTTGATTTAATCATTCCATAATATAGACACATTTGAAAACATCATATTGGCTGGTGTAAGAGGATACACCTGTAATTCTGGTACTTGTGAGCTTGAGGCCCATAGACCACAAGCTCAAGGCCAGTCCTGGCTATGCCTAGCTAAATTTTGTCTCAAGCATGCACACACAAGTCATATTGTATATATAAATATATGTAGCTTTTGTCAGTAAAGAACAGATACTTAAAATTCTTTTTTTTAAAGTTCATAGCAGCATTATTGATAATAGTCACACAGTAAAAATAGCACAGATATATTCTTTAGCTGGTGAATAAACAAAATGCAATGTATCTATAAATGGAATGTTATTTAGTCATAAAAAGTAATGGAATCTTGCTATATGCTACAATATAAATGAATCTTGAAAACATTATGCCAAATGAAAGAGGCAAGTCATAAAAGAACATATACAGTATGCCATCAGTGTCAAATGTCCAGAATAAGCAAAACCATAGAGACAGAAATAAGATCAGTGGTTTGTATAGGAAATGAGAACAAAGGATAATTTTGACTAGTTGATAATTCTTTCAGGGTGATGAAAATACTCTGAAGTTAGTGGTGATGGCTAGGTAACATAGTAAATACGTTAAAATCACAGAATTGCACATTTTAAAATGGTGTTTTATATGGAACATGTTTACACTGTGTATATTGTGTATGCTTGCGTGTGTGTGTGTGTGTGTGTGTGTGATGGTATATGCACACATGGGTGTGCAGTGGTGTGTGTCCATGTATATGAGCATGTAGAAGCCAGAGGCAGATGTCTGACATCATCCGCCATGCTCCACCTTACCCTCTGAGACATGGCAGGGCCTCTCATTGAACTTGAGGCTCATCATTTCTGCTAGCCTGGCTAGCCAGCAGCAAACTCCTCATAACGACCCAACTCCTTCCTCATGATGGGGGACTTATAAGTATGCAAGACCCTGCTTACCCTGCTTTTACATGGGTGTGCCCATTGCTTTCACAGGGGCTCTTATTCAGAGAGCCATCTTCCCCGACCTCTTAAATCATCAGAAGAATTAAGTCAGGTGCCTATGAGATCTAGAATATGAGTGTCTTGCACTAAAAGACTGGGAGTACCATTTAAAGGCACCTGTGATAAACCACACACAAGTGAATCAGACAGAGTTAGGCAGATAATCAAGAGAGCAGCAAGACAGCTCACAGCTCACAGAGGAACACAGAGCATCCCTGCTTCACATTCTGGAGACCCCATGCCTGTTTACCGTTGCTGGGGTTGATTTCTGTTACTTAGAACTAAATAATTCCTAAGATACACAGATAAATAGAAATAATTATAGCATGCATCACCCTCCCCCATGCCACCTGCCCTAATTTGCTTTCTATTGCTGTGATAAAGTCCATGATCAAGTACACCTGGAGAAAGGGGGATTTATTTACCTTATACCTTACAGCCCATCATCAAGGGACGGCAGGGCAGGAACTCAAGGCAGGAACTGAAACAGAGTCCATAGAGGAGTGCTGCCCACTGGTCTCCTCTACCTGCCTTCCTAAACAACTCCCTGGTGGAAGCACCACCTACAGGGAGCTGGGTCATCCCGTATCAATAACTAATCAATGAACTATCCCACCAGCTCACCTACAGACCAATCTGATGGAAATATTTTCTCATCTGAAGGTTCCTCTTCCAATTTGACCCTGTTTTGGGTCAAGTTCACAAAACAAACAACACCATTAACCAGCACACAACCAGAAAGTTGCAAGCATGTCTAGGTTTCTCAGAATCTCTAAAGCACATGGAAAGAAAGGTTTAAACAGCGAATGCCTGAAGCTGCTTAAGAAGGAAAAAGAAAGGTCGAAATGAATACAATCCCAGCAGTGAGAAGGCTAAGGTGAAGGAGGGAAAGTTCCAACCTGGACTACACAGCAAGACCGGTATCAAAAAGAGATGGTTGGGGAGGGAGGAAGGAAACTAGTAAGCTTACTTCACTTGGTCAGCAGTATACCTACACTTGAGGATTACTGAGGCCCAGGCATGGCAGGAGCTTAAAGTAAGCTGTTTACTCCAAGGGGGCAGTAGATATAGAGGGGACAACAGCTGCTGGCCTGCACCGACACCTCTCTCAATAGTTGAGGAAAACCTTATTTCAGAAAATTCCTCTTAAGTTTTCTTCCCCTGCCCTATCTACCCTGACCTTATTTTCAATTTCTAGCCTAAATGGTTAAATGTCAGGCAGGACACTGACTAAATCTAGAAGAGAAGACTGGGTCATTACAATGTCTGTCTTTTGTTAAAATCACCCACATAAGAACCTAGCTCTTCTCCCAAAGCATAAAGTAATATGATATATGATAGGAGACAGATCTGGTGAACACCCTCCATAATAGCATCTGGGAAAATTAACTTCCATTGATTTGCTATTAAAATTCTACATCCATAACTACTTTGTATAATGATTTACTTGGTGGTGCTGATTTTAAGTCATGAGCTGGCAGGTGCACAGGTACTTGTATAGAAGAGAGTACAATCCTTTTAAGGACAAGGAGGGATGTCTAAATTCAGCATCACTGTTCACCCCAAGGTTTCAAGAGACCAAAATCTGTGCATCTTAAGATGAGTACTTACAAAATCAGGGTGATATCTGTGAGGTCATTAGACCTTAGCCTAAATCTTAATTTGAATAATCAAATTTCATTCCACCCTGAGTCAGTGAAGGACCCTGATTAATAATCAGCATTTTCTACATGCCAGTGAAGTGTTTGTTGCTATAAATAGAGTTAACAATCTAATTAGCTAGAGGAATTGGCAAGATGAATACTCTGTTCAGGGAGAAAGATAGATGACAATATTTTTAAGATCTGTGAGTACTGCACTGTCCCTGACCCTAATCCATTAGCAGTTATTGTCAAAGTTCACTGTGTTAACCCTCATTATAAAAACATCCCTTCCAAGAGCTGTTACCTTTTCTTCCTGGGGGCAGACTTTCCACAATCAATATTCTGTAATGACACCATAGAACAATGAGGCCCCTAAGGATGACCCATTGCTGTAGAATCACTAGTTAGTTGGACATGTTGCTGTCATTCCAATACTTCTGTTCACTGCTAGTTTACATCCCTTGGACTTGCCATCTTCAGTCACAAGGCCCCTGACTCTAGTGGCCCAGGAGGGAAATTTCTGCCATTGTTTTTATTACAGTGGTCTCCTGACTCCCCTGGAAGCTCTTTGACATTTCCATCTATTCATTTGCAATAGAATAAATATAATACAGGCCAGGCTTCCTTGGACAAAGGAGTGTTTTCACTGAAATGATTTATAGACTTAGTTCATAGTTTGATTCTGAACTGAGAGCTTACTATTGAACAACTTCAAACTTATTAATTCTCAAATTTGTGTACATGTGTAATGTACAGTAATCAGCTCTTCGTTAGTTATTCTCTCTTACTTCTTTCTTCTCCCCCACTCAAGCTCTTCTTCTTATCAACAAATTCTCCATAAGCTTCCATGTCTCTCTCTACCTCCCTCTCTCTGTCTCTGTCTCTGTCTCTGTCTCTGTCTGTGTGTGTGTGTGTGTGTGTGTGTGTGTGTGTGTGTGTGTGTCCCATTATGTTTAATTAGGGTTGCCTGCATGGGCATGGGTGGGGCTCATTTACTTGATCAAGGGCTATACCACTGAGGAATATGGCACCCCCTCCCACAGTGACCATAAACAGCCTGTAGCTCCTTAGGGAGAGGTGGGGCCTCATGAATCCCTGCCCCATCCATGATGGGATGTTGATGAGTCCAGTCTTGTCCCTATTTGTGCTCATGGCCCCTCCTTCTGTGAGTTGATGTAAAAATACACCTCTGGCCAGGCGGTGGTGGTGCACGCCTTTAATCCTAGCACTCGAGAGGCAGAGGCAGGTGGATCTCTGTGAGTTTGAGGCCGGGCTGGACCGATAGCCTCCAAAACAATACAGAGAAACCCTGCCTCGTAAAAACCAAAAAAAAAAAAAAATACACCTTTGACAGCAATAGGATATCTCTCTTCCTCTTTTCCTCCTTTCTTATTTCTTTTGCAATTAAGTGTCTCCTTTGTTTGTCTTTTTCCTCAACAAAGAAAAGATGATTTCCAAGATAGCAATGCTGATTCCCTCATTGTTTAGTCAGTGTTTGGCCTTTACAGATCTTTATTGTTCACATATTGTCCAAGTAAACACAGCATGGCGGCAGCTGTGAGAACAGGGCCTGGGGGCCACGTGGTTCCAAACATCTCTACAAAGTAGTCTGTATCTATTGCTTGAACTTCTATCTTCATTGCTGTGTCAAGGGTCACCAATGGAATCTTGGGGACAAGGTCTCATTTTTTTGGTTTTATTAAATATCTTTCACCATTGAATATCTTTTTCATCCTTCCAATTTTCCATCCCATGGGTGAAGGGGGCATCCCTTTAGCTTTTCCTTGATAACTTTTGTGCTGTGGATGCCAGTTAAAGTTGATTTCAGGTAAATATACATCCAGTATTTACATACTAAAGTTTATTTGTTATTTACCTGAAATTCAAATTTAATGGGATGTCCTATATTTTATCAGGCAACCCTACTTGGTGATGATAAATTTGTGTCTCTTTCCCTCCAGGCTTTGGACTTTGTTCCTATTATTTCCTTTATCCTTACTTGTCCCTCTCTGAATTTATCTTTTCTACCAGACTCAACCATCACATCACTTTGAGATCACCTTCCTCCTTCTGAATTCTTTAAACATATTCAGCAGTTTTATATGCATCCCTGTCACATATATCTCCTCTATTGTCTTAAATTATTATTCATGCCTTTCATGTGTTTATTATTTGTTGCTTACACTTGATGTTAAGCTCCCAGCAGTCAGACTTCTTTGGATCCCAGAACCTATAGCACAGCCCACTGATGGGCTGCCAACTACTTAGGAAATCCCCAGCTTTTATTTTCTATGCATCAAATTATCTCTTACCTATTGATACCATGCTGCTGCCTGGAACTGCTTCTGCTACATTTGTTCAGTCACTCACCCTCACTCCTCATGATGCACGTCCCGCCTCTTCCCCTCCTCACTCTTAGCTGATGACCTTGCTTCCCACACTGCAGGGAAAACAGAAGAAAAAAATAGCAATCAGAGAAAAAAATCCCATGAGCTCTCACTTGTATAACAAACAACCGAGCTGTGTCTGAACCTATACATCCTGCCTTCCCTCTTGTGACAAGGAATCCACTCAAGGCTCCTTTTTAAGGATCAGCCCCTCCCCTGCTCACTGGCTCTCCTCTCAACAGCTACTCAAGGACATTGCCACAGCAAGTCTCTCATCTGTCCCCTATATCATTTTCTTCTCTGTAGAAGAAATAAGTAAGCTTACTTAATAAGTAAACGAATAAACAAATCCTCTTTCCTCCTTGACATCAAATCACCCTGCAGCTATTTTTCTGCCCCCTTTGCAGGAAAAAAAATTCCACCAAAGGGTATTTGCCTGCTAACATTTTCCTTTGAATCCACTATAATCACGATTTTGTCCCACCTACGCCTCAACTGCTCTCATCAAGGTTACTTATTAATCACCCCAAAATTGCTATACTGAAGGATAGCAACTCAGTCCTCGCTTGACTCCACCAGTCAGCAGTATGTGAACAGAGTTTATTGCTTTAGCAATTGTCCTTCTCTAGTCTGTGTAATAAGTTTTGAAGCATTCTTGAAATAGCATCTTCGCTTAGCTTCCACATCATCATTTCCTGCATAGTTGTGGGCTAGAAGTCTGAAATGAAGGTGTCAGCAGGGCCATGCTCCTTTCGAAGCTTCTTTGGGGAAAGAAACCTTGCTGTTCCTCTTTCTAGCTCTGGAGTTTGCTCTCCATCCTTAACAATCCTTAACTTACAGATGCACCACTCCAAACTCTACCCACAACACTATATGATATCCAACCAATCTGTCAGTGTTTGAATCTGAATTGTTTTTTATAAGGACATCAGTAGCTGGGCAAAGGCAAACTCAAATCTAGTATAGTGTCATCATAGTTTGACTACATTCTACAAAAGCCCCATTCCTAAGAAAGTCACTTTTTGCAGGTATTAGGGGCTAAGTCTTGAGCATCTTGGGGGAGTGAGGCAGAAAAGAACACAGTTCAACTCATGATAGGGCCCAGAAACATCTTCTAAGAAGCAAATCAGAAATGGAAGTCTTAGCATTGCTAGAAGGTGTGCATGTCCAAAGACAGGCTAGTCGTGCATGGATCAGACACATGCCAGGGTTTTCCTAAAACTGAAAACAAGCAAAGAACACTCTAGCTACAGGCGTGAAATTGTCATCCTGGTGGGAAAGGGTTTGGCAGAATGCCCTTGTTTCACTAAGAGGCAGATTGATCCATAGAGTAATCTACTTTAATCAGCATTATGTAATCCTGCAAAAGGGCATGCAGTACAAGCTGGGATGCAAGGAGGCAGAGCTCAGGGAGGCAGAGCTCGGGGAGGCATCTTGCCCTACATTGTTATGCGGTGCTACTGCGCAGCTGGCACACCTTTCTGCCTGCTCTGCCTCTAGCACCTCGCCCGGCAACTAACCCACTTTAGTCAGCCCTTCCAATGGTAAGGCAGGTTCTATATTTAGACATTGTTCTCTGCCTGAGGATGAACTGAACTGGCTGCAGTGTCACACCTTGACACAGCTCTGTTCCTTTGCTTTGTGTTTGTTGTGGGGACCATCAGCCTTCACTGGAACAGGAACTAAACATGTTTTAACAACGAGAGGGACTGCAGAGACTCATCATAATCAACTCCTTTTTACAGAATCTAAGCACAGACTTTGAAGCTTGAGTTTGAATTCATCTTAGTATTTCTTGGCTGTGTTCCGTTGGACCATTTTTTTTAAATCTACACCTCATCTAGAAAATGTAGACACTAGTGATATTTGCCTCAAAGGCCATAGACAAACAAGTAGATTCATGCAAAGCCTTAAACACTTTTTGGCACATAGTAAATTTGGAAGAAAATTTGACTATTCCTATTGTAGCTGTATCAGACCATCCCACTAAGACTCAGAGACATGATGTGACTGTCCAGGTTAATCAGCAATTTAGTACACAATCAGACCTGGAATTGCTCTGCCGGGGCACTACTCTCTTATTAGGTCCACACTTGGCACACTTAGAGTAGCTCCCTTGAGGTGGATAAGAAAGGTAGGAGTCATGCCTCACCAACTCCATGGGCTCTGGCTTTAATTTGTTTCCCAGACTGTCTAATTGTCACTGTGAACGCCTGAAGATGGTCTTAAGGGGATGAGATAATAACAATAACAGCAAGTTAGATAAGATGGGTGTGAGATTAAAGGCACAAAAATCACTTAGCAGTCATTACAGTAGTCCAGCTGCTCATGATGAGATGGGAAGAAAGAATAGGGAAATTAAGTTTATTAAAAAAAATCACAACAAACTAAGGTGGTTTATTACCAACAAAAGTGAAAAGCTAGCCAGTGAAAATGCAAGTGCTTTCCCGTTTACAACATGAAGGCAGACTCTGTGCTTAGGAGGCTGTTTGGTGAAAGTTTGTGGCCACTTCACTCAGTTGGAAATTTAAAGGAAAAGAAAACTGCTTAGGTGGGATCTTAAGATGATTACAGAACCACTTCAATCCTACAAGGAAGGTGAAGAGGAAGCAGAGGAGGAGGTGTCTCTCCCCTCTACCTCTAGACAAGAGAGTGGTAATGGCCGAATATTGACAAGACCAAGAAAGCATTGGTTTACACAGTGTTTCAGAGGGGAGCGGTGGGCACATGTGATGCTGAAAAACACAAGTATCTTGAATAAAGGCACCCATAGAATCTTTCTCAAGAATAAGAAGGAAACATATTAGAAAAAATTACCTTTGGAGGTAGACAAGATGGTTCAGTAGGTAGAGGTATCTACCATCAAACTTCACAACCCCTGCAAGTTGTACTCTGCTTCCACATGCATGTTGTGCCATGTGTGCAGGCACATACACATGCATACAAAATAAATAAGTAGATGGAATTATTTTTAAATCTCTCTAACCTATTGACACCAAGTCACATCCTTAGTCCTCGAATTAGAACTCAACTAGTAAACGGGCTGAAGTGGGGTGCTCCACCTTAGGAAGAAACTGGCAGGTGATAAGATGTGAAGACAGTGTCAAAGTTGACGACCTGATCTCTAAGCAGCAGTTTGGAGGATATAAGCCTTCCCCCAAGCTTAGTATTACTAAAACATGCTTCCAATAACCAGCTCTTTTTCCAAACTGGCCTTGAACTCACCTTGATCCTCCTGTCTCAATCTGTTCACTTCTGGAATTCCAGGTATGCACCACCGTGGGCAACCAAACATTTGTTATTCATATCAACTTCCTAATACATGCCTTAACTCACTGATTGTTACCTTTGCAGACATAAAAACCAAGATTTGGAGAGGTCACATAACTTGCTTAATGTGCACAGAAAAGCATAGTAAGTGCATTTTCAAGTCTGTCTGGGTCATGGCAGAAGGTTTGGTGGGAAAAGAGAGCCACGTTAAAGAACAAAGCTACACATGGAGCAACTTTGGATGGGTAGCCTGAAATACTACATCCAGCTGGCAGGATAAAGAGAACATCCTAGTTTCACTCTACTCCTAGCTTGACATCCTCAAGATGGGAACCTTTGGCAAAATACAGAATCTACCTAAGTGCCCATCAACAAATTGCCATCCTTAATTAATGAAATCATAGCATTTATGACCACCTGGAAGAACTAGAACTCATTATGTTTAGTGAAATAATCAGGCACAAGAAGGTAAATACTCGTATACATGTGGAATCTGGGAAGATCAAGTGTAAAGTAGGTAGTAGAATGCAGGTTACAGGAAGCTGGGCTTGGGGATGAGAAATGCTGACCAAAGGATACAAAGTTTCATTTACATGGGAGGAATATGTTCTCAAAATCTGTTGGTAATAATAATGTACTGCGTATCTCAAAATAATTAAAGAAAAGTATGTTCATTAGTGTCATGTAATCAGTCTAATAATATTAAATCGTCACGTTGTATCCCACAAGTATAAATGGTTGCCAATTAAAAATAAAATTGTGGGTTGGGGGAGGAGAATGTAGACCTTTGAAAAATTCTGAAACAAATTCATTCATATGCTCATAGGTATTTTTAGTACATACTGTTACCAGGCTGGTCTTGTTCTAAATGCAAGGATACAGGCAAGGGCAACACAGAGTTCGTGCTTAGAGAAAGCAAATCATAAACTAACAAGTAAGAAATGTTCAAAGCTGAGTGTGGTGGCACAGACCTATAATTCCAGCACTCTAGACTTGGAGACTGGAGGAATGCAAACTCCAGACCAACCTGGTTTGCACAGCAATTCCAGATCAACCTGGTAAGAGCAAGTTTAGACTTATGGAAGAAGGAAAAGGAGGGAGGGAAGAAGGAAGGATAGAAAGGAGAGAGAGAGACTCTCCAAAGAGTCACTAAGTGCTAAAAATAAGAGTGCTACAGGAAGCCTATGTAGTCTGAATGCTGAGAGGTTTGCTTTTAATCTAAGCTTAAAGGAAAACAAGTGCAGGGGGTGGGGTAGAAGAGTGATTGTTTTTTACATTCATTTATGTTTTTAAAAGTTCCTTTAGCTGTGGTACAGAGACAGAACAGTGGAGCAGCACTAACAATAGCTAGGAGAGCACTCCGCAGCCTAAAGGAAACCTCAGAGTGGCTTTGGTTTGGGGTAAAGGCAGCAGAACTTGGAGAAAGTGGATGGATGTGGCATGTCCCGTTTTGGGCAGAACACTAATGGACTAGACGTAGGAAGGCAAAGGGAGGGCAGGGCTGAGAATAACTCATAAAGCTAAGGTCTGTCTTGGTAAGAGGCAGTACTTTTAAGCTCAAGCAAGGGATATGGCAATTCAGAGCACCCGAAGCTGTAGAGTTGCACACAGAACCAGGAAGGATCTAAGGCTCGCTGGCTCTAAGTTTAAATTCTGTTTTCACTGCTGATTTTATATGTGTGTGTGAGAGAGAGAGTGAGTGTGTGAACAAATTTTTCCTACATCTCTAAGCATGTACTTGCAGTGCCTACCTCCTAATACTGTCATAATTCAATAAAACACTTAACACAATAGTAGGATATAACTAACTACTAGTAAACAGTAGACTGCTATAATTATTTTAAGATTTATTTTTAATTATGAGTCTGTGTGTAGGTATGTGTACATGAGTGCAGGTATCCTCAAAGGTCAAAAGATGGACTTATGCTCCCTGGAACTAGGGCTGTAGGCCACCGTGAGTCACCTGATGTGGATGGTGGGAACCAAACCAACTTGGAGCCTCTGGAAAAACACTGTCAGCTTTCCCTCCCTATTCTTACTTTCATTAAGAATGATGGCGCACACCTTTAAATCCCAGCACTCGGGAGGCAGAGGCAGGCGGATCTCTGTGAGTTCGAGGCCGGGCTGGACAGACAGCCTCCAAAACAATACAGAGAAACCCTGTCTCGTAAAACCAAAAAAAAAAAAAAAAAAAAAAAAAAGAATTATTTACAAGGCAACTTGTTGGTTCTTTACCATGCTTGGCTTCTAGATCCTTTACTTCTTACCACATTTCTAATTTTGCTGTTCTTTTAGATCTAAAAATAGTATCTCTTTGAGTTAAGTTCACAAAATAAAAGCAATTGTTCACCTGCTCTCTGGGTGCTTACTTTATGCCAACAAACACAAGCTTCTAAGTCTGCCCCAGGCATCCTATCCAGGGACATCTGGCAACTACACTATTTTCACAGACTACCCCAGCCAACCCTGCTCAAGCTAACGAGAATTTCCTTGATTATACTGGCATATTTACAAGCACAACTCAAGTGTTAATGGTATACAATAAACTGTGGTTATTCATGAATGAAATTATACATTGGAATATAGTTAATCATCTGATTGACTAGAATATTTAGATATATAGAGATGAGATAGATGGTAGACAGAGAGATAGACAGACAGACATACTAGCTGTAACATATAGGAAGAAATATATCATGACTCAGTTTTTTGTGTATGATAGAAACAAAGAATCATGAAACAGCATTTACTCTTACCTCGTATGGTTTACTGCAAAAGGTACTGTTCTTGTTTCCATAACCCCTTGTGGGTGAAGGCCCATTGATCTTTGGTCCTGAAGAAATCAGAGACTGGAATACCTGGTAGACTCTGATCCCACTGGAGTTAGAGGTCTCCTTTTATCGCACTACTTTTTTAAAATTCTGTTCACAACCATTGGTGTTGATTTCAGGTTCTGTTAATAGGTCACAACTCCTAGTTTAAAAAGCTATTGTCATAAGTAATTTTTGTCAATTTGATATAAAGACATCTAGTTTGTCAATTAAAGATACCTAAGAAGAAGGAACCTCAGTTGTGAGGTTGCCTTCATCAGATTGGCACTTGAGCATGTCTGTTGGGCATTTCCCTGATTTCTCATTGATGTGGGAGGACCCAACCCCATTGTGCTCTGGCTCTGTAAGAAAGGTAGTTGAGCAAGCCAGGGGAAGCAAGCCACTAAACAGCATTCTCTGCTTCAGTTCCTACATCCAGGTTCCTGCTTTGAACTTCTCCCCTAGCTTCTCTTTGATGAACCTGGAAGCCAAATACCCACACCCCCCAAAAAAAACCCCAAATGACCTCCACGTGTCCTCTGCTGCTTTGATCATGTTTCTTCACAACAGAGGAGCAAACTAGGACAAGTCCACTGGAGGGTCTCGGCAGACTGCCTGGGTCTTAGCTTAGAGTCAATTGTGTTTCTCAGAGAGTTCAAATCCATAGCCTCCCCATGTGAGGCAGGCCATGATTCCCATGTACTTGAACTCTGTGCAACTGTATAAGGCACTCCTTACTCGTCATTTCCCAAAGATGCTTTTAATTCAAGTGCTAGCCCATCTCTTAGGACCTATTTATTGCTTTTTAAGAGAAAAAAATAACAGCAAATTAGGAATTCCAGGCTCATGCTAACCAGGATTTTTTTCCCCCTTTGTAAGCCCTTCCATCTGTCTGCCCTCTTTTGGACACAACTCAAATAGGAGTACATAGCTCATCAAATCAAAATGAGGATGCTGTCAAAAATATTTCAAACTATTGTGTCACTTGTTTTATTTTGTAAAGGAGAATTAAAATCATATTTAATATAATGAGTTGTTTGTTTTTGGTGTTTTCCTTTCCTTTCATTGCAGAAAGCTCAGTTTGCAGCAGGTTTTCAAGGATAGTCTCAGTCAGTGCCCTTCATGCAAACCCGGAACATAGATTACTGGTGGAAAACAAACCTTTGTGTGACTGGGGAGAAACCAAGGGCTCTAATCCTTAACCTCTCTGGATCAGACCCCTCAACATGAGAGCAATTACCTCATCAGGCTTGCTGTCTGTCTATCCCTTGCAATGACCAACCCAAAGGAGGCTGATGCCGTCCTGGAATTCTATCCCCCTGGCGAATCATTGAATCCCTGACTAGTTCTCTTTCATGACCTAACTTTGGTATTTAAAATAATAACTGACTACCTACATCCCAGTGCTTCTTGAATTCTAATCAGAAATTGAAGGACATACATAAAATAAAAGGTTCAATAGTTACTGCCGGGTTGGTAAAGGACAGAGCCTGAAGTCCAATGGAGAGCTCCCCCACCAAATGGAATCTCAGGCCTCATGGATAACCGGTCTAACTCTCAGTTTCCTCATTAAATTGTGTGGAGATTACAAAACAGTAATTCATATAGAGCACTTAATATACTCTCTTTAAGCCCACAAATGAAGAGCGTCACTGTTATTATTGTGAAAGAAACTGAGATGCCTTGTAGAGGCATTGCAATCAAAATGTGAAAACTTGTGGGTGGGGGTGGGGAGAAGGAGAAAAGAAAAGGTAATAGGGAGATGTACTCGAGATAAATCTGATGGCAAAATCAAATGCATGGGTTTGAAAAGCAGTGCCACAATGCAAAATAAGGGGCTGATGAAGCTGGGGAAGAGAAGCTGGAAAATTATCTCAAACGGAGTATTTAGGAATCACTGCTTTCCTGAGTCAGTGTAATGTCATCGTGCTGGGTACTGCTTAATCATGCAAATATCTTGTCATCTAATCACAGGAGCCTATTAAAGCAGAGGCTTATTTTTCAATTTCCCCTTCACATCGTTTTCATCTCTTCTGGTTGCTTTCTGATTCTGGAGAGACCTCTTCAAGAAAGCTAATTTTTGTTTACTCAAAATATGCTTGTTATGGACTCTGTCTCCACTAAGCCCTACTCTTGTTCTATAATACTAAATTACTTTCTATGGTTCTAATCAGTGTGCCCCTTGAGTAGTACTTAAGTATTCTATGCATGATAGCTAGAACAGAAATAATTAAAAAGGAGGACAGTCCCAGTAGACTAAAAATAACTGTTGCAGCATTCTGAATAGGTCTGAACAACATAAGTTACAGCACCGAGATAAACTATTTACCTGGTTTGCCCATTTCTTAAATAGGAACCCTGTCTGCAGCTTTCAGCTCAGCCTGGTGACTCTCTTAATGCCATCTGACAGAGTTCTTTTCAATACACGACTTCTAAAATCCATCTCCTAAGTACACAGGAAGAATATCTTCCCAGCCTAAATCAAGCCACTGCTAAGATGCATGAAAAGAAAAGATCCAGTTTAGTTGTGCTTTCTCCCTGATTTACTTATCTATTTTAGAAATTCTGTCTTTATTTCTAGTCTTGATTGGTTCTCTTTTGGCAGTGTTTTCCCAGGTTCTTCATCAAGCGACAGTCAGTAAACAAAATGTGTCAGTAGAATATAATTTAAAGGGATCTTTTTCTTTAAGAAAATAAATATATGTGTAAAGTAAACATTAGTTTATAATGTTGAATAGCAGGCTCTTAATATCAAGGTTCACATTTAAATTTTTGCAGAGAACTTGGTTTAAAGTAAATCTTCAAGGCCATATTGTAAAGGAAAACAGTTCTGTATCAAAACATTAGTAAGTTTTTCCAGAGCATTCTGGGTAAGGTAGAGGGCCTGTCAGAATACTAGTTCCCTTCCTTGCTAATGGCAATGAAAGTACACACCTTGAGATGTGTGTGGATTAAAAGTGATGATGTCCCTGACTTTTAGTTGACACTTAACAAGGCTAGCTGTTATCATCAGAGTCTAAGAGGGAGGGGGAAGCTAAGGGAGAGGAATGGTAAGCAAAGCTGGAAAATATTTTAGACTAGACAGCCAACTGCTGTCTTTCCACTGCTGTGTGTGGCCATTTTGGGGGAACTTCTGAAAACTTAGATTTCTGTCTCTTTGGAAAAACTTCTCTGCTCCATTGATTTCCTGCTGTGTCATTTAGTGAGTGTAAAACCTTGCTTGTTTCACTTACATATTATCTGAGGCTAAGCCTATATTGACAGGTTAATACTGACACTTGTTGATGAGGTAAGAAAAAAATCTAAAAAATGTAATACATAGGAGGTTGGGCCCTTTAGTGTTTACTTAATGGTACTATTTCCTGAAAATATTAGACATCTAATGGAAGATGCTCATTCAAGTCACCGTTTTTAAATATTCCATAGTTTAACCCAACAATACTGCCACAATTCCATGAAAACTGTATAAACACTCTCACCTTCAATCAGAAATAAGTTTTCTCAAAGCTGAAGGGGTCGTGTAGCTTGTGTGCCTACAAACTTGATCTAAATATTTGGGTAGTTAGCAGTGGTTCTTACCTAGTTCACATGTACTGGACTACAGGTCATACAAGCAGGCTACAGAGCCTGCTGGTATGATATATAGTATACACAGGTTGTGCATTTCTCAGTGGCCTGGAAACATTGTAATCTTACAATCATATCTGGAAATCCTGAGATTTATCTGTCATCTGTTCTTTTCCTACAGAGAGCTTGGTGCAGTACCTTGCCTGAGGCAACCTTCCGCTTATAACTGATGAGGTTCTTATGAAGTGTGTTTCTGCCTTGCAGCTCTTCCTGGATCTAGGTTCTAGCCACTGGACTACCCAGAGAGGAAGATGGGAAAGAGACAAGAGCCAAAATTAAATCAGTAAGACTGCCTAATAATAACATACTTTTGGGAAAGGTTTTCTTTAAAAATCTGAGAGGGTCCAGTAAGTAAAGGTGTTTGCTACCAAGTCTACAGACCTGAAATCAGTTTCTAGAACCTAGGTGGTAGAAGGAGAAAACCAGCTCCCTCAAGATGGCCTCTCACCTCCATGCACGCCAGTGTCACACACATGTCCACACATATGTGTGCCAAGTAAATATAATTTAAAAATAAATTTTAGGGCTGGAGAGATGGCTCAACCGTTAAAGGCTAGGCTCTCAAGCAAAAAATGAATAAATAAACTTTAATAAAATAAAACAAATAGTACTCTATTAAAATTATTGACAAAAATAAGATTTAGAGATATGTGGGCTTCTACAATATACCCCTCTAACACAGTAAAACTATTGCCAACACATACAATGTTAATGACTTTATCATCAAAAAACAACTCTCTAGACACTTCTCTCCCTAAAGTGTTTACGTAGTGTTTATAGAAAACATAATGCCATTTTGCAAATGAGAAAACTGTGGCTCCAACATAGCTTTCTAATTACCGTAGTCAACAACAACAGCAGTAACAAAACTGGAGTTACTGGAGGACCCTAAAGCAGGGTCTGTGTCCCTGAGAATGAGAAGTTTCCCTGAGTATAGGGCTTTCAGTACAAAAACTGGAAATCTTTAGGCCAACTGGGAGGTGTTTGCCCTACTCTGAAGCCGTACTTGTAGTTTCTTTCTTCTCCTGTTACATTTAGAAAGGTAGCCATCCCACCTCTGAGCATCTAAGGAGGACTTAAAGATAACTACCTTCCGTTGTCATATGCACCCAACTGCGTGAATATTTAATTATTAAGGGATGCAATATAGGAAACACAGAGCAAGACTGAAAAGAGCAGCTTCTACCTCTGCATCTTAATTCTTTCTTAATAATCATCTATTATAGTTGAGAAATAATCCCACTCATATTACCCAAATGTTTTCACTATTAGGTATACACCAAAAGAATGGACAGTAGAGACTGAAACAGGTACCTAGATATGATGTTCGCTGCAGCATTACTCCACATCAGCAAAAAGAGGGAACTCAGGTATCCATCAGAAGATAAGCGGATGAACAAAGTATTTCACATACACACAATGGGATGAACTTGAAAGATACTACAAGTGCAATAAGTTGGACCCAAAAGGACAAATATACAATCCCATTTATATGAAATGTCTAAAACAAATTCAGACAAATAAATTGGAGTCTATTGGGGCCTGTGAAAAGGGGGTGGGAATTAGTGCTTACTTGCTGTGTGGTTTCTTTTCTGAGATAAGAAAAAAACATAGTGGAAATAGTGGTTATGTCTGCATAATACTGTACATGTTAATTAATACCTGTGTTAGCTTCTTACTTGTCACTGTGACAAAATACCAAATAAAAACATAAGGGAAGAGAGATAACTTGGCTCATGGTTTCTGGAGATACAGTCCATCATGGAAGGGAAGGCATGGGGGCTACATGGAACTACTCATTGCAGCAGAAGTCTGAGCTGACAGTGTCTCACATCTTGACCAATCAAAAAGGAGAGAAGGGATTAATAGCAGACCTAGGCTATAGCTTTGAAAGGCCAGTCCTATTATCTATATATTCCAGCTAGGGCTCATATCCCAAACATTCCACACCCTTCTAAATCATGCCAACAGATGACAGATGTGAGCAGGAGGGAAATTTCAAACCATAGAAATGCCACTGAATCACACATCTTTTTTAAAAATTGGTAAATTTTGTTATATGTGTTTTTGTCAAAATAAAAACATACCAAATACCATTTCTCAAGTATCTGAAGTTTATGACTAACGCAGTAATAGAAATCCAGAATACACCAGGTAAATAAATCACTTGTGCCTGCAAGCTACCTTCCTTTTCTATCCATGGGTTTCTTGTCAAAGGTCAAACATTTCCAAAACGTAGTTGGCGATCTCTTCTGTGTTCTGTACTTCAAGTACTGCAGCTATGTGTGGGTGAGGTGAGCTGTGTCAGCAGAGCAACTCTTCAGCTTGAACTCACAGTGTATAAACACACTGTGTATTTAACAACCCTAAGCATCTGAAATATAAGGCACTTCAGAATTTCAGGCACCAAAATTGCACCTCCAAATTGAAATACAGTGGAAGGCATCATCCTATAATGTTTCCCAAACCGCTGTCCAATCAAGGAATGATTCTTCACTAAACTGTAACTGAGGGTTTCGCTTTTTATGTATCTTTCCACTTTTCATAATACATTTGTTGAAAATTACATTTCCCAAATTGGAAATCATCAAGCATTGGTAGACCATGTGTATGACCCTCTGTTCTGCTCTGTTTATCTATGTCTGCATTATTCCCAGATCATCCCATATTGATGACTTTAGCTTCATGGTAAGTTAAAATCAGATATTGTATGCCCTCTGACTTTGTTCTTGTCTGCAAGTCTTTTGTTTGCTGCAGATCTCTCATGTTTGTACACAAATTACAGAATTAACTTCTCAGTTTATGTCAGGATTTTGTTTTGATTTTGACATCTTGAAAATGTTGTCTTATGGATGATCATGTTATTTCTCTATTTATTCAGCATTTCCTTACTTTTCAAAAACTGTTTTTTGTAGTTTTCAATATATATATGTATACACGCATACATACATATATATGTATAGTTTTGCTAAAAGTAGTCCTAAAAGTTAGTCTTTGATTCTATTAAGAAGAGTACTTTAAATTTAAATTTCTAACTTTACTGCAAGTATAGTCAATTATTTTTAGAAATTATAATTGCATTTGTGTTTATCTGTCTGTGTGTACACAGCACACAGGTGAAGGTCAGAGGACAATCTGCTGGAGTCAGTTCTCTCCCGCCACCATGTGGCTTCTGTGATCAAACTAAGGTCAGGCTGGGTACCCACGGAGCCGTCTTGCTGGTACCTGTTTTTGTTTTAATCTGTCTATCTTTAAGGTTAAAATTTGATACTCATAAAAAGAATAGAGTTAGAACTATTTTAATCTGTCTGCCAATCTTTTCCTTTTATTGTATTATTTAAATGATTTATATTTAATGGGACCATTGATGTGACTGCCTTTCATATCGAGCCACTTGCTATCTTATCTTTTCAACTGGTTTTTAAATTCTGACAACTTTTTTTTTGTAAATTTGCATGAGTTCAATTAGGGTCTTTATTTAGTGACCCAGTGTCTCCTGGTGTAGATCAGACTAGCTTCACGAGCCTCTTATCGCGACCTCCCCAGGGCTAGTGTTTCGGGCTTGGGCCACCACCCTCAACTGGGGTATTTCTTCACCTACTTATTCACCTTGCCACTTTTTATGCCATTTGTCACTTCTCAGTCATCTCTAAACAAGATTTTAATTGTCAGATAATTTCATCATCCCCACTGTTTCTAGAGTTCTATCTCCTTTTCTCTTGGTTAAAGGCCACCTTTTTCTGATTTAGGGGATGGTTGGTGATTTTTCTGGGTGTAGAACATTTAAAGTTTCTGTTGTGGGGTACTGGCTTTACCATATGCCTTTAGTTATTGTTAAGTTTTGTTCCAGTCAAAGACCTCAACATAAATCCAGCCACACTGAACCTCTTAGAAGAGAAAGTTGGAGCTACACTTGAATGAACTGGTACAGGTGACCATTTCCTGAACATAACACCAGTAGCGTAGACACTGAGATCAACAATTAATAAATGGGACCTCCTGAAACTAAGAAGCTTCTATAAGGCAAAGGACACACACAGTTAATAAGACAAAAAGGCAGCCCACAGAATGGGGAAAGATATTCACATCTGACAGAGGACTGATCTCCAAAATTTACAAAGAACTGAAGAAACAAGTCTCCAAAACACCAAAGGATCCAATTAAAAGGTGGGGTACATAACAAAATAGAGAATTCTCAATAGAGGAGTCTAAAATGGCTGAGAGACACTTAAGAAAGTGCTCAACATCCTTAGCCATCAGGGAAATGCAAATAAAAACAATTCCAAGATATCATCTCACTCCTGTCAAAATGGCTAAAATCAAAAACACCAAGGACAGTTTATGCTGGAGAGGATGTGGAGAAAGGGGAACACTCCTCCACTACTTGGTGTGAGTGCCAACTCATACAGCCACTTTGGAAAGCAGTATGGAGATTCCTCAGGAAAATGGGAATCAGTCTACCACAAGACCCAGCAATTCCACTCTTAGGCATATATCCAAAAGATTCAAATTCATAACCAAGGACATCTGTTCCACTATGTTCACAGCAGCATTATTTGTAATAGCCAGAACCTGAAAGCAACCTAGATGCCTCTCAGCTGAAGAGTGGATACAGAAAATGTGGTACATTTACACAATGGAGTACTATTCAGTGGGAAAAAAAAACAATGGAATCTTGGAATTTGCAGGCAAATGGATGGCACTAGAAGAAACCATCCTGAGCGAGGTAACCCAGTGACAAAAAGACAAACAAGGTATGTACTCACTCATATATGGATTTTAGACATGGATCAGGGAAGTGCCAGCCTACAATCCCACTGCCAGAGAGTTTTGGAAACAGGAAGGGTGTAAGAGAGATATGCATGGTACCCCAGAGAATGGGAATAAGACACGATCTCCTGAGTGGATTGGGAGCATGGGGGAGGGGAAAGGGAATGGGGGAAAGAAAAGGGAAGAAGAAGAGGGGAGAGGAGGACATGGGGGAGCAGGAAGTTTGAGTTGTGGGAAGAATACAGGACAACAGGAAAGGAGGTACCATAATAGAGGGAGCCATTATAGGTTTGAGGAGAGATCTGGCACTAGTGAGATTTCCAGAAATCTACAAGGATTACACCAACTGGCAAACTAAGCAATGGTGGAAAGATTATCTTAAATGCCCCTCTCTGATAATGAGTTTGACAACTACCTTATATGCCATCCTAGAACCTTCATCCAGTGACAGACAGAAGCAGAGGCAGACACTCACAGCTAAACACTGAACTGAATGAACTCTTGGAACCCAGTGACAAAGAGGGAGGAGTAATGAGCAAAGGGGTCAAGACCGGACTAGTGAAACCCACAGAGACAGCTGACCTGAACAAGGGAGAGCTCTTAGACCCCAGACTTATGGCTGGGAGGCCAGCATGGGACTGATCTAGACCCCCTGAATGTGGGTGTCAGTGAGGAGGCCTAGGCAATCTATGGGGGCTTGGGTAGTAGATCAGTATTTATTCCTGGCATACAAATGGACTTTGAGTTCCCATCCCACAATGAGGGATACTCTCTCAGCCTAGACACATGGACTGAAATGACAGACTCTGGAGATCCCCCATGGAGGGCCTCACCCTCCCTGGGGAATGGAGTGGGTATTGGGTGGGAGGCTGGGGGGCTTGGGGGATGGGGAAGGAGAGGAGGGGTAGAGAGCTAGGATTGACATGTGAAGCAAGCTTGTTTCTAATTTAAATATATAAAAAGTTTTGTTCTGGGAGACATTCAAATTACTGGAATGAGTTTAGTCACTTTAAGATTTGTTTTTAAGGTTTACTACTATGAATTTCAAGTAATGTTTAATCTAGTTCTGATTTGGCACCATTATCAAGGATTTGCCTTTCTGGGGATTCTACTTTAGGCCTTTGGTGTTAGGTACCCTACTGCTCAGACAGGGTACTTCTTTCCAGATTTTTCTACATATCTTCACTTTCATGAGAAGATAATCAAATGACTATTCAGCTGTAGATTCAAAGGTTCTCTTTTCACCAAACTGAAAATAGCCATACTCCCTCCTTCCTTCTCTCCCTCTCTCACCCATGCTCTTATATTTATTTTACACTGAAAATTCCAGGAACCTTGGTCTTCCTAAAGTCACTGTCAGTTACATCTTTCCAGCTCAACATAGTGTTTGTCTCACATTGAACTCCTGTTCCCTTCACTTTTGCCTCACTAGAGAACAATGTCTTACAACTACAGGGTTTTTCCTACCTGCTTTCCCCATCTCAGGAATCATGGCCCTGCGGTATTTTTCAATGCCCCAAGCTTTTCATTTCATATGTGGTGTTTAGTTTCCATTACGTTTGAGAACAATGAGTAAGTGTGTTCCTTGTTGCTTCTCCATGGCTGGATGCTCCCTATGTTGATTCTCCGTGGCTGGATGCTCCCTAAAGGGTTCCTTTTAGTACAAGACATTGTTAAGACAAGTAATGCTAATTGAAGATGACAAAGGAGGTGTGTGTAGGGGGGGTGCTGGTGGGATTGCTGTCAGTAAAGGACCTGAGTTCAAGTTCCAGAACCCATGATGGTGCACTAGGGAAGCTGAGACAAGCAGATCCCTGAGACTTACTGATCAGCCAGCCCAGCCTACCTGGAAAGTTCCAGGTTGGGAAAAGACATTGTCTCAAAAATAAAGGTGGACAGCACCTGAGTAACAGCACCCAAAGTTGTCTTCTTCCCTCTGCACACATATGCACATATGTACATGTGCACCTGCCACACATGTGTACCTATAGGTACATGCACAAGTGAAGAAAATGGTATATACACCATAGAATATTATTTACCTTTAAAAAAGGAAATCTTGTTACTTGAAATAACATGGATGGACCTGGAGGACATTATACTAATGAAATAATACAGATACAAAAGAATAATATATGATATGACTTACATGAAAAATCTAAAAGAGTTGAACTCAGAGAAGCTGAAAGTAGAAGAGCAAAGGAGAGGAGGAAATGAGAAGATGTGAGTAAAAGGCTACAAAGTTTTAGTAATTGAATGTGGACAGAAGTTTCTGTCCTACCCGGTTCCACAGTAGTTTAGTTCCAAATGAACACACAAAGGCTTATATATTAATTATAACCTGTTTGACCAAAGACTACAACTTCTCTTTGACTAGCTTTCTCTTAGTTAGTAACCCATTTCTATTAATCTATGTATCTCTACATGGCCTTAGCTTACCAGAGAATGCCTGGGCATTCTACCTTCCAGTAGCTACATGGCATCTCTCTGGTGATTCACTTTTCTTTGTGACTCACCCTCTTCCCAGATTTCTACTAGTCTGGTAGAACCACCTGTGTTTCCTTCCTGGCTACATCCTGCCTGTCCAAGACAGCTTTATTCATCAACAAATAAGAGATACATGTATTCATAGCATATGAAAGGACATCTCCCATCAAATGAGATGAGCTAGTCCTAGAGATCTGTGATCTGGCACAGTGCTCCGGTATAGCATCCTGCCTATAGCTAGTAATATTGTACTGAATGTTAAAATTCATCTAAAATGGTAGTGCTGGGTGTTCTCATCACTGAATAACAGTGATAGTAATAATAGCAACAATAAATGAAGAGGGCAGAAGGAACATGTTGAAGTTGATGCTTTTGTTTATATCACAGATTGTGGTGATGGGTTCACAGATGTAGACTGAGCTCTAAACTCATCAAGTTGTATAGACTAAATATATACTTTTATATGCAAATTCATACTTATGTAATGATCTTGCATAATAACGTGTTTAAAAAATAATTGAGCCATGTTTTAAAGTTAAGTGTTTCATTGTCTAACTAAGACCTAGTAGTGTTTGATCATAGGTAACAATTAAGTGGGCAGATGCTAGAATAAGACTGCCCCAATTTCATTCCTACATGGTACAAGCTGTGAGTCTGGTCTGTGTTCTCATCCCTTCTCCTTTGCTTTCCAATATATAAAATGAGAGTGATGGTAGTGTACAAGAGTGTAACCAGTATTAAACAGCCCATAGTGTAAGGAAATATATCTGTCATCTACTGCTGAATAACCAACATTCATAACAGAATATTCTAAAAGTTAGTGACATAGAACAACCATTTTTTTCAGCATACAATTTGGTAGGTCATATTTTGTTCTGGAAAGTTCTTCCACTAATCTTAGTACTGCTTACTCACACATCTGCAGTAGGTGACTGATCAGCTAACTCATCCTCCTTCTGGAGTTCAGCTCATTGTGGGCTCCGATGGTGGGAGTAGGTGGGCTGTGCATCTCTCAGCCCCCTCTAGGGTAGCCCGGGCTTCTCCACATGAGTGTTGAGGGTTCTAAGAGCAACATCATAACAACTGCACTATCAAGCATCTTTAAAGTCTTCCTGTCTCACAGTTAGTTGCTTTTTACCCAGCATGAGTCATGTGACATAGCCCAGAGTCAGTGAGAGAGGGACCCAGCAGTGGTATAGATACTGTAAAGGGAAGAAAGAAATGTAGATGTGCTTGAAGTTACTAGAGGCACTTAGCAAAACTGTTAGTATTTTATGCCTGGTTATTGTAATATATCACAAGTATAACAAGCATACATTTTGTTCTATTTATAAGCAAAGGGCAATTATAGAACCATGTAGCTGGGGTGTCAACTGTTACCTCTGTCATCAGTGCACTGTTACAGCTCAAACACAAGCCTTTGTCTTAGCCCAGCCGATCTTTTTCACTCTGCTTCTGTGT
Source organism: Mesocricetus auratus (assembly GCF_017639785.1). Lineage (NCBI taxonomy): Eukaryota > Metazoa > Chordata > Mammalia > Rodentia > Cricetidae > Mesocricetus > Mesocricetus auratus. Next base: position 38,627,503 of record NW_024429186.1, on the reverse strand, counting down.
ACTTTTTAAATTTTCAGGGGCCATCTCTTGCCTCCAGTTCCACAATCATATTCTGCTGCAACATTTCCTCTCTCTGCACTCTTCAGTGGGAACACTTGTATAAATCACCCAGGATGTTGGCAAGAAAAGAGCTACTTCTGGACTGAGAGCTTTTTGAAAAGAAAAAAAGAAACCTTCCCTGCTACCCAGAAGTCATTTACATAGGTTAATTCCTGGGGGTTAAAATCCACAGCTCCCTCTTTGCTGCAGCAGCTGTAGGGGAGTCCTTTCTGCAGCATCGCAGAGGGATCACTGCTTAAGCATTTTATGCACACTTAGATGCAGGAAATCTTGGCAACAGAAATGCTATTTATTGCTCCTGTCTGACTAGCCCTCCTTCCCTCGATGTGTTACTCTTCTGACACCAAACGTCACATTTATTATCCCAATAAAGTATTGCCTGAATCTTCCTGGATCAAGTACACATCTGCAAATCATTGCTCAATCATTCTCTGGTCCCCAAACTTGATTCAATCACAGATAGAGTGTGCATATCCCACACGTCTTCACTGAACCTCAATAACCTACAAGTCACCTACTTCACTGTGGCAGATGATTCATTGAGATATTAATTTTACTTTGTTCTTACTGCTGTAGGTGGATATAAGGAAGGAAAGGGACATTTTCTTCCCCCATAGCCTCTCTTCCAAGAAGAATAAGCATGTCCCCATGGTCAGTCTCCCTCATGGAAATCATTGCAGTAGCTTGGCTCTTTTTTTTTCCAGAAGAGACCCTGAAGGCAACATCCTTCCACTTGCACCAACCTCATCCTCAGACCTTTACTTGGTAATGAACTGGTGCTTGCAAAGCAAGGGGTTCACGGCCTGAAATCTGAAGAAAAGGAGAGAAATGAATGATGGGAGGAATTGGAGGGCTGTAATTCAGATATGACTAACTTGAATCCTACTCCTGTGCAGGAGCCCAAAGGTGTTAAAAACCCCTCATATGGAGTGGCAATGTATAATTAACAGTTCTCATTGCCATTCCAGCTATGGCTCACTTTGATGCATTAAACTATTCATATGTAAACAGACAAAGTAGGCTTAGATAATGAGCATTTCTAGCAACAAGTAAGATAGAATAAAAGACCTTAGGCCCATTCTTAAGCATTGGATATTCGCCAAGCCTGGTAGGGTATCCACTTCAGAGATGTTCCCTTGTACTATATGCTTGCAATTTAGATTCCTTTTAGTTACCACATTAATAAGCCAGACTCCCTTCCCCCCCAAAAAAGACATATCCTAGCCAAAGTACAAAATTATACTTCATATTTGTAAAAATAAGACCATCAAAAGTTTCTGGGAGTTTATCTTCTAAATTATTTCCCATCCTTAAATATTTGGGTTTCAAGCTAGTCATCAATGGCAGTTGAAAATAAAGACACACAGTAGCAGCCAAGAGCTGGTGGGAATCTAAGATGTCAAGGCTGACACCCCGAGATTCAGCATACAACAGCTAGCTAACTGCACCAGTGGGCCTGTTAGCAGGTGTGAGAAAAAGAGGATTCATATCCTACTGTAGCCCCAAACTCAATTGCACAGTTGTGTTGCTTTGACTTAACATTAAAAACTCTCCAACAGTTCTAGTTGGCTCTATCTACTAGTCCAAAGGTAATTTCCTCCCCAAAAGCATTACAGAATCCCTTTCTCCCCCTTGAACCTGAAAATCCAGCTGTGTTCTCTCGCCTCTGACATCAGCGTTACTGGCATTGATACAGTCAACCATCTGGCTGATGAAGCATGAAGCAGAATGGAATGCTGCCAGCTGTCCCCTGCTGTTTCCACATGAGCACTGCAAAGCTTACTGGTGTCAATATGGATGGTTGACTGGGACAGACTTAGGAGAAATTCAAATGGTAAGAGATGTTGGGGCATAATTTCTGATGACCATCATAGGTGTCTTCTGGTGGAGGTTGAAGTGGCTCTTCTTGTGGTATCCCATAACATTCAAGGCTATTTTTAGTCATATTGTCTCTCCAAGAAGTTCCCCAGATTATGGGCAATATTTAGTATAAATGGTAGAGTCTTAGACTAGGTAGCATTTCTTGGCTAATTTCTAGGGTTTTTTGTACAAAATAAGCCTGTTCATTTACTGTTTGGGTTTGTACTTCTTCTAAAGCTTCTTTTTTTAGGTTTTCCCTACTCCTTTTCAACACCATGTCTGTAAGTAGAAATGTCCTACCAATTATCATTAACCATTTTCTTTGCCTTCCCTCTTCCTGCCTCATTCCCTGACTTTTCTGTCATTTCTGACTTAGAAAAAGGGAAACAACAACATCAGCTAAGAAGAGAAGTGTGAAGTGTGTGAGCATGCTGGTGTGACAGAGTCTACAACCAGAGAATCTGAATGTCACTTTTGATCTGCCACATACTAAGTGGTGATCTTCATATTGTATCATTTGAACCCTGTGCCTAAGAATCCTAAGCTACAAACTACAGAAAATAAGACTAAAACCCATGGGGGTGGGGGAGCATCTGTGTAAACCAGGAAAGTTTGTAGATAGAATTTACTTAAGGAAACTTTAATGAAGACTTTGAACTTCAGATCACAGCAAAAATGGAGACAATAAAATGAGGGGGCTAAAGAAAACTAGCTTCCAGCTTCTCATTTTCCCTGTGAGTACTCCAGTAGGGACTGTATTTGTTTGGTTTAGTGACTTCATTACCAAAATGAATTATCTAAGTAGGCTTCCCTGGCAGAATAAGAGAATCAATCTCAATCTCCATCTCTCTGTCTCTGTCTCTGTCTCTGTCTCTGTCTCTGTCTCTCTCTCTCTCTCAATTCCTCCCTCCCCTCACTTTCTTTGCTCTCTGTCTTTCTAGCTCCCTCCCCTTTTTCTCTGTTTTCCACTGCCCAGCCCCCCCCCCCTTAACCCTTTAGCCCTCTCATAGAAATTCAGGATTTAAGAAAATCAGGTCTCCCTACTCATCCTACTCATTTTTCTGTCTATAATTTCTTGGATCGCCCAGTCACTCCTCTCTAACTCTCCCTTGAAACTGAAGTATATAAAGAGGCATGTGCGGCTTAGCTCAGTGTGATGGTGCAAACTTAGTTCATTCTTACTTTGCATTCAGGGCACATGCGCTCCTCCTCGTATAGTATTTGCTGATGTACTTTGCACTCCAGCTGCTGCAATATTTAAATCAGTGATTCAGTACACAGACCACACGATGTGCCACTACACTCCAGCAAGCAAGGTCTGTCTCTCCATGGGGACAGAGGATCTAAGCATCTGTCATTCTCCTCCCGTCGCTTATAATTAACCACACACCCCTTTACACACATAAATATTTATGTGCAAAAAATAAAACTCCCTGGTGCTTTAAGCCAATCTCTCTTCTCCTCAGTGAGCTTTGAAAGTTTCCAAAATGATTTTATTCACTTAATTCAAACTCTGGTTTTTTTTTTGCAAAGAACTTGTAAGAGGCACTTACATTCCCAGAAAATAATTTAAAAATCTCTAGTTTAAAAGTATTATGTATGCATATTTTTAGAATGTAAACCCCATGAGGGAGACATCTGTATATTTCATTGTTTCATTTCAGGTGTTTAGAGAAGACCCTAGTGAATAGTATAAGTTGGACAGATAATTTTTAAATGTTAAATGTCTGATGTATACATACCCAACTACAAAATAAAATTATGTTCATAATGAAAATTTTTAAGCTGGGCATGGTAGTGCATACATTTAGTCCCAGCATTCAGGAAGCAGAGGCATGTGAATCTCTGAGTTCAAGGCTAGCCTGGTCTACAGAGCGAGTTCCAGGATAGCCAGGGTTACACAAAGAAACCCTGTCTCAACAACAATCAAAAGAAAGAAAGAAAAAGAAATAATTTAAGACTCCCTGACCCTATCCGTGTGTGTGTGTGTGTGTGTGTGTGTGTGTGTGTGTGTGTGTGTACATGAGTGGGAGTCAACCTTAGGGCATTGTGTATAGGCTAAGCAAGAAGAACTAGAATTTCTAGGCAAACATACACAACCTGGACATAGTCTGATATTGTTGAGAATAAGACAGATATAAGAGTAATCATGTGACATAGCTATTCCCCATGCATTTAGTCATTCAAAAACAATCAATGCTCACTACCTCCAAACATTACCACCTTAAGGTGCTAAAGCAATTATTTGAAAATATGTAATAATTGGTCTTACTCTCAAGGAATCCTTGGCTAGTTTGTTATTTTCAAAAGATGGTCTTTTCTATATCTGGGGGGGCATATTGTCAACTCCCTTGCCACTTGGAATCAGAATGCCAGTGAGCTTTCTAAATCTGAATCACTGAGGATCATAAAGGGAATCTATATTTTCACCTTGATAGCCAGACATTGCTATGAACACTAACATTTGAGCCATGAGTCTAGTGGAGCTCAACCTATTTGGATGGTTGAGGAGTTACGGAGTCTCTGCTATTAGGCAGATGATACTTGCTTTGATGCACCCATTCCTTACTTAGCGAATGGCAGTGTGTAATAATATTCCAACAATGTGGTCATTTTAAAATCTTAAGTCAATATCTATTGATTGAAGCCTACACAGCAGTCCTCTGAGTCAAAGCCTTATGGGGGCCTAGTGATTTTATATGAAGAATTAAGATGATGAACATAGAGCTCAGACTTTCAAAATAGTCTTAAACTATATTCCTTGCACATTCTCTAAGTTCCTAAACTTCTGCAGATAGTTTGTTGAAAGTTGCCTCAGGCCTCATCAGTTTCAAATATCCCAGTGTCTCCATTAACCTGTCCTGCTCAGCACAAACTCCAAACTGACTGACACCTGCACACCTTGCAAAAACTAATTAGGTCCTCAGTGCCCAAGTTGTAGTCAGAATTCAATACCATCTGGCTCAGGATGGAGCTACCTAACATTCTGAGTGTTTAGGTTTAATTATGCATGTGTGTAGTTTGATGCAAATTTTCTATGGACTACTGACATCAAACACCTTTAAACAGCATTGTTGACACTCCCACCCCCCACCCCTGTGAACTGTAAGATCAATTGCTCAGTTGTTCTTCCTAATTTGAATATCTCCTTGGATCTGGCTTCAGCAGGAAGAGCCTCCCATTTCTCTAATGTCTTGTCTGTTTCCACTCTTTATATATACACATTTTTCAGCTCTGCAAGTTCTCCCTGTTTTTTATATGATACTACTCTTGATGCTTATAACCATTCTCTCCATTTTGACATTCTTGTCAATCCTCCTCCAATTGTTTTTAAAAAACTATTTGTAAAAGCTTAATATTTAATCAGTTTCCTTGTTCTATACTTCAGAAGTGGGTTGCTTATCACTTAACTAAGTAAAGAGTTACCACACCTTTGGATATCCCCCATGGAGGGCCTCACCCTCCCTGAGGAGAGAAGTGGGGATTGGGTGGAGGGTTGGGGGACTGGGGTGGGGGAGGAGAGTTCAGGAGGGAGAGGGAGCTGAGATTGACATGTGAGGCAAGCTTGTTTCTAATTTAAATAATTAAATAAAGTTATCGAACATTGAGAGTTTGGTCACATATGGAAAAGATATATTAAATTTAGTGCCAGCCCCCCCTTAAGTATTTTGTAAATTGCAAACATTGGCCACTGAGATGGATGCAAATATCTCCTTTAACATCTGGAGGATTGAAAAAAAAGATGAATAACAATAGAGGAAAATACCATTAGATGTCTTAATGTTAAACTGTGCATATCTGCTGTTAATCAAAACAATTTTTTCAACTCAAAGTGATGGTACTTAATGTTCTGTTAATTATGCAAGGAGCTAATCAATTTGTCCTGTAAATGGATGTTCAACTGATTAAGAGAAGCTAATCATCAGTTATGAAATCCATAAGGCACAAATGAGTCAGGTTTAAAACATTCTTTGCTAACTTGGGGCCAATAATTCTGTCTCCTTAAATTACCTCTTATTTCAGTTGGGAGAAATTATTTTCTTTCCTTAAATATGTGTTACACTCTCACCTATGGAAATTAAAGCCTAGTTTAACCTAGAGTTTCTGAATCAAACCAAGGATAATGCTATAATTGCTTCAGTTCCTTATTTAATCTCCAAGGGACAGTAACAAGGCAAAAGAGCTATGAGTTGACATTAACAATAAGTTGCTGTGAGCCAGTGAGATTGCTCAGAAGGCAAGAGCACTTGCCACCAAGCTTGGCAGCCGGAGTTCAATCCCCAGAACCCACATGGTGGAAGGAGAAAACCAATTCTTACTAATTGTCCTCTGACCTCCACAGAAGCCATGGCAGAGCCCTCTTCCCAACAACAACACACACACACACACACACACACACACACACACACACACACACACTAAATAAAGAATAAGTTGCTGTGAAGCAGGCAGTTTAGATACCTAAATCTGCTTAACACTATACAGAGGACATAGGCATATTAATTGATCAGTACTCTAGAAATACCTGGACTTTCAAGTGTAGTTCAGTAGAAGAGCATATGCTTAGCATGTATAAAAGTCTGGGTTTGATCCTTGGGAAGCCAAAGCTAACAACAAGATCATTTTTATCTGACAATACTCATCCACTCAAGAAATATCCATTGAGCATCTATTTTATGGAATTACTATGCTAGACAGCAAAACTGTAGAGACACATAAGGTACAGTTCTAGACCTTAAAAAATCCACTAGGAAACAAAACAAACAAACAAAAAATAGTAAAATAAGTAGATGATTGTATTTTTGACATCTAAGAGTCAACTAAAAATCATATGAAACAATCATTTGGTGACCAGAGAGGGAAGGAAGATAAAGAGTTCAAAGTCAACCTCAGTTAAATAGCATGACCCTGCCAGAAACAGAAGGAACAGAAGTTGAGAGAGCATGCTCTGACTTTCTAGTAGAGATAAACAGGTGGGGGCAGGGAAGAAGCTATCTGTGTCAGGAAAAAAAAAAACCAGGATAGTTCAATGACTAAATTCAATGGTCCAGCAGTCACGATGTTTGGTTTTTAATTCCATTTGTGTCTGTAGCTAATCCCTGCTTGACCTTGAGAGTACTTTAATCCTTCCTTTGTATTTCATCTTCTCCATCTGCAAAAGAACAGTGATTTTTCTGCCATGAATTAGAGGTCAGTTTGAAATCATTTGCAGGGAAATGAGAGCAACCCCAAGGACTTCTCTACTTAGAATCCAAATGCAAAACACATTAGTCAATCAGTTAGTCAATAAGTACTTATTGATTATCTACTGAGTGCTCTCCAGGGTGTCAGGCCCTGCTGGAGGCAGATAGAAGACAAAACAGAGTGATCACTTTCTTCAATTAGCTGCCTGCCACCTTCCTTTTTCTTTTTTTCAGAAAAAAGAAAACAGTATTCAGAAAGACAGGAAGGATGATTAAATAGATGAATATTCACTGGGTATTACTATACTCCAGGCACAGGCTTTGTTGGTTGTCAGGGACTTTTGCCTATTGTGTACACTATTTAATAGTGAGCAAATGTATATCATAAGAAGCTGGACTACAGTCTTTTAAGGGCTGCTTAAGATTAGAGTGGAGAAATAATAATTCTGCTACACTCAAGCTGGAAGACTTGGCCTGGGTTTTGAGCTACTGTGGAGAAAGTAAAGCTGAAGAGTTAGACAGCAAAACTGTAGAGACACATAAGGTACAGTTCTAGACCTTAAAAAAATCCACTAGGAAACAAAACAAACAAACAAAAAATAATGGAGGAATGGATAATACCTGAAGAAGATGATGAGCAAAACAAATGATCACAATGTGTTCATGGGCTGACGCTTTTCTTGGACCTGATGCCTTAAAGACAGAAGGTCGGAAGCTAGTGGTGGACTTGGGAAACCCAGTGAAAACTTTGCCAGAATGTCAACTTAGTAGAAAGTATATAAGAAACTGGAAATACTTGAAATAGGTAGAGTCAGAGATACCCAGAGTAGGAAACCATTGTGATAAAGGATGTTTAAAGGATAACAGTTCTAGTAATGGCAAAATGACTAGATCTCAGGGTGCAGAAACTGGGCCATCAACATATTGACTCTTCTGATGTAATGCTTCCAATTTCTGCAACAGCCTCATCACAGCTATTGCTATTATCATAGAATAATATAGCACTTAGAGATTTTTGATCTCTTCTTTGATTTGTTGGGCTTGTGGCGACAGATGGGTTATTCAATATAAACTGTTAATCCTATTTGTCCATGAAAAGATATTTTACAGAAGCAGAGCTGTTGTTTATTTGCCCAGCCTTTGGTTCTTCACCGTCTTCCTACCTGTGTTTTGGTTTGAGGTTGAGCTAAATCCGAGTCAGCAAGCATTACCATTAATCCTTCTCCTTCCTTCAGTTTCCAGGCACAGTGAGCACCCACCCAGCAGAGATGAAACAGGCCAGGAGTCCTGTGGGTACTTAGAGCAAAACCTGGGATAAGCTCAAGGTCAAAAGGAAAGAATCAAGAAGAGAGCTGCTATGGCAACTTGCCACTATATACATAATCTGCTAAAGAAAGTTGTGAAGAAAAAAGGAGAGAGAAGAAAATAGGAAGAAAAACTGATGGAGGTAAAATGAGATCTCTAAGGCAGTAGACTCTGCTCAGAACTCAACCTACTGTCAAGTCTAGGAGGAAAGTCATGGGGTCACCCCAAACGTGGACTCAGTTTTGCAGCTGCCTCTAGAAACTAGGCAGTCTCCCAGGCAGCCCATCCACAGTATAAACCTCCATCTTCTTCCCTCCCCAATCCACTTTCCCTTCTCTGAACACTTCCTTGATGGCAGAACCAGGCTCCCTTCAACCTGCAGAGGAGAGAAGGAAGTTCTTCATGGTCTCCTAGTTGAGAGAGAGGAACACACAAAGCCAAGTAAAATAGGAAGAAATATTGACTGCAATGGAGCAGATATACTTCCTGAAAATGGACGGTACAGAAGAATTCCCAACCAGGATGTTTCTAAACTGAGTCACTTAAGATTCCAAGAATCTTTATGGTGTAACCCTCATGTTTCTTTCTTGCCTCGCATCAGAAACTCAGTGGATGGGGAACCTTACCAATGTATAACAGTAGCTTTATCAATCAGGTTTCTGACCACTTCACACAACACAGCAAAGAGAAGATGTGTCACTATTTTAGAGAATTAGAGAAGATCATTGAGAGTCTGGACCGAGCTTTGTAAATCTTTTTAATGTTCTACTCTCTTGATTTCCAAAATTCACACCCCCCACATACACACCTTTTCTATTTTTACAGCAAAGAATTCCTACTCTAGTTTCTTGTATTTTGTCCTATTTCAATCACATATAGAAACATGAGTAATTTTACCAAGGCCATAAGTACTTTTATTTGGAAATGCCATAGTCATTGCAACAGGGTATGGAACAACCCATTTCAGAACAAGTTATCACTATTGCATTTTCATAGTATAGCCATACTTTGAGATTCATTTTATGGTAGGGAATGAGTAAATCTTATTAAATATTCTTTAAATTCACCCATTTATAGCTGATTTCTAGACTCCTTGTTAGTCACTAGCTTTTTGATCAATGTGATCTTGAAGTAATAATTTTCCACTAGATGGCCAATGAGTCTCTGTTGGTTGACCAATGAACTTCATTGCTTGAGTTTTTATATACACAGAGAAATTTTATATATATATGGGACTGGAGACATAGCTTAATCAGTGTAAAGCACTTCTTACAATATGAGGACCTGAGTTAGCTCCCTAGCACTTATGTTAAAAGCTGGATATGGGTCCCAGTGCATGGGCCCCAGGACCCAGACACACCCCCTCCCCAAATATAGGCTATTGCCATTGCTCTTGATTGCCCACTGGACTCACAAGATAAGACCTTATTGTTAAGAAGATATCACATACTTTGGTTGTACGATGTAGAGAAATTCAGCTGGAACTGAGCTAGTGACTTCTTCCCTATGGCTAGCAGTCAGTGTTAGAGGATGCTATGCAGGCTTCTGGAGGGGAAGAGTCATCAACAGCCTTATTCAACTCTGTGAGCTGCCCAACTCTTGCCTGAAAGTCAAAATGTGCCCATGAGTACAATATTGGTGAAACTAGGATAGCCAACTGCTTTCTGACCGGGCTTAAGGCCTGCTTCAAGGGGGAATCCTCCCTAGTACCATAAACCTGCTCAAAAGTCCATGGTGTGAAAAGAGATAGGCCCTAGCTGGGAATCTGCTGCTGCTGTTTTGCTAAACAGACACCGTGTCAATCTTCCTTCTAAATGTTTGTGTTATTACTCATAGATTAGTGTCACTCTCATTCTGAGTCAGAGAAGCTTCTTTTGCAGTGGGCAATGATTAATGCAGAAACCCATATTTGGTCAACGTGCTGAAAATATGTGACTCTTGACTACTCAGTTCTAAGTGGGTCATCTGTATCCCTCCTTCTAAGGTTCAGGGAACATTGCAGAAAAAAATATAGGAGGATGGAAAGAAGTGTGGTGAAAGGTTGTTTCCTGGACATGACAATAGCTGTTATAACCAGGAACTGACAGCAGCAGCGGTAATCTGAACATGATTTGCCCTGGGTCCATCAACATTCCATCATAGATGAGGGAGCTCATGAAGCCCTATTACTTCAAGAAGCTATGGGCAGTTAGTAGTAGCTGGAGGAGAGGAAGTTATGTTCTTATGTTCTTCAGTGTAGCAGTCACTGGTAAGCTGTCCTGGATCTAGTATATGACCCCCCACACACACACAGACACCTGCTCATGCAAGCAATTCTAATTAAATGCAGTGGGACACACACACACACACACACACACACACACACACACACACACGGAAGGAGGGACACTTGTTGGAAAGAAGAAGAGGTTTGAAAGGAAGGCGATAAAAACATAATGGAGATAATACTCTGTGTGTGTGTATGTGTGTGTGTGTGTGTGTGTGTGTGTGTGTAAAATTGTGAAATGATTTAAAACTCTCAAAAGAAAAGGAAAGAAAAAGCCATTTGCCCTTTGGGTTAGCATACACTTGTAATCTCAGCACCAAGGTAGCAAAGACAAACAGATCCCTGATACTCACTGGCTGGCCAGCCTAACCTAAAGAGTGGGCTCCTGAGGAATGACAGTAGACGCTGACCTCTGACCTCCATAAAGACACAATTAGTTAGAGAAATGAGATGGAGAAAAGAAACCAAAATCACTGTCTTCCTCTGCCAAGCACAGTATAGGCACCTACAAGTTGTGCACTTCACCTCGTACTGAGGATTTAAAAACACAATATCGAGTACATGGACAGAGATTTAATGATCTTTTAATTGTACTGGCTATGTTTGTCCTGCACGTATGGTGAAGATATATTGCTATGATCTTCCTTCTAATGCAGTAAAATGATTTTTTACTAATTAAGTGGTCTCATTCCTTTCCAGCCTATGTTTTTAAAATTAAAATTGCTTTTTTATTTCTTTTGCCTCAGAATGTTTCAGACACACACTGCTACATCAGACACATTTTACACCCACATTAATCAAAGAGCAGAGAAAGTATTACTAAAGATACGAGATTAATAACGCTGTCTCTCTAGACATCCAAAGCAAATGCTGCAGTGCACATATTAAACCCGCACCCCCTACCTGATCTCTTCCCACTTCTCAATGGATCCCTACTTAAGTTTTGATTTATAAACCAAAGAAGCCATCATTCAGGGGAAGAGAATTTCTCCCTAGAGCCAAGCTTGCTTTTGTGAAGTAATGATGGCTCTTTACTGTTAAGAGAATGCATTCCCATCATCGTCTACCATTTTTTTTTCTGGAAAGCTTGTTCATTCTTTATTCAAAAATATTTACTTGGTATCTATTAAGTCACAGACAAATTCATAGTGCTGAGGATATAGAGTTCTTTTTGTGATTATGTTCTATAGCAGCATTATATAATGAATCCCTTTCAATGATAGTGATATTCTACACCTATGCAGTCGATTTTGGTAGCTACTAGCTACTGTAGCAACTAAGCATTGGAAATATGGCTGCTAGAGTTGGAAACCTGTATTTTAAACTTTTAATTAGCTTAAGTTTATATTTAAATAACTGTGTATAGCTAGTGTCTACAAAACTGGACATTACAACATGGCTCTAGTGAACACAAGAATATGTGATGCATACATATTTGTGTGTGAACATAGATTTTAAGGAATTAGTGATACACTCTAAAAATGTGAATGAATAAGAAGAGTCCGATTGTAAAGGGAAAATTAAAATAGGGTGCAAAGGAGAACCTAAAACAGGATTATGTGATAGACACCGATGCCTGCCTTAGAAGGAGGTTGGAAAAGTCTCTGTAAGAGTGACTTAACTCAGAGATCTGAGCAACAAGAACTCTTGCAGTGACGCAGCAATAGCCACTCAAGTAAAGGGAACAGCTAGTAAACAGCCGGAATTGTGAACAAACTTCATATTCTAATATGAGTGACAAGAGAATGTGGGGTTCCCAGGGGATGGAGAACAAAGGGAGACAAATGGGGTTGCACACCTGCCACTAGATCAGCCGCAGAAAGCCACTGCAATTAAACACGCATCTGCTGGCTTCAGACACAGACACAGTCTTTGGCCATTGTGAAGGCTCGAGGTCTGACGATAAAGTGTCAGCAGGACTACTTTCCCCAGAGCTCTGAGGTTCTAGACTCTTCAAGCCTCTGGCCACTCTTGGAAGCATGAGTCCTTGTCATGGGGCAGCCCCACTCCTAGCATTGCTTTTGTTTTCACATGGCCTCATTTTCTATTTTCCCATCTCAGTGCGTCCTCTCCTTTCTTTGACTGTGGTACCTCTTCTCTGTAATTACATGATGGTTCTTAAATGATACTCTTTACCTGTCACTCACTGAAACTGCTCTGGATGCTACTTGATGTTTTAACTCTTCAGAGCATTTTTGAACAAAGCATCTGTCTAGAGAACTTTTGTGTAAGTTCTGTTGTGGTTTCTGTTCTTTGGGGTTTGTTTGTCTGTTTTTGTTTTGAGATAGGATCACGTGTATACCAGACTGGTCTCAAGCCCACTATTTAGCTAAGGATGACCTTGAACTTCTGATCCTCCTCCCTCTACCTCCCAAGTGCTGGGATTGTAGGTGTGTGGCACCACATTCAACATCCTTTCCTCTTTTTATAAGGACGCTTGTCACTTGATTTAGGATATATCTTAATCTGATATGACTCATTATAATTATATTTGTAAAATTCTATTTCCAAATAAGGTTATATTCTGAGGTTCAGGTAGCCCTAAATTGGGGGAAAATTGAAACCCAAGTGTAAGATCTTGAAAGCCAGATTAAGGAGTTTGGCTTTTATTCTGTGCGTCACAAGATGCCATTAATGGGTTGGAAGTAAAGGAATGATTAGTATTATTTATATTTTAAAAGCCATTCTGTATAAAAGGGGACCAAGTATAGGGAAACAATAACAGAAGAAACTAAAATTCAGGTTCATATGTTCAGGTCATATAACTTGTAAATGGCAGAGGGAGAATTGGAACTTGGGTGGTCTGACTATATAGAACCATGCATCTAATCACCATGTAATGTTAATGGTGGTGCATTCCTTTAATTCAAGCACTCAGGAGGCAGTGACAGGCAGATCTTTGTGAGTTCGAGACCAACCTGGTCTACAGAACAAGTTCCTGGACAGCCTCCAAAACAACACGGAGAAACCCTGATTTGAAAAAAAAATTTTAAAAGAAGGAACTGAAGAGAAGGCTCAGTGGTTATGAACACCCAGTGCAGTGGGCCCAGGTTCAGTTCCCAGCATCCACATAGTAGCCCACAACTGTCTATAAGTTCAGTTCTATGGGATCCAATGCCCTTATCCAGCTTCCATGGGCTCAAGCATGTACATGGTGCACACAAAGACATTCAGGCAAAACATCTGTACACATGAGTAGAAATAAAAATTAAAATTTTAAAGAAACTAAGAGATTTGAAGGAGAGGGAAACAGTGGCAAGAAAATCTGTTCCATTTGATTTCTGTGCAACCCTCATTTAGTCAAGCATATTTTAAGAATGCTTTCAATATCAGTGCATATCTTTATCCGTATAAAGAAACAGTGATGTGAAAAATATGCTTATTTGGACAATGTCAGGTATTTATTTATCATAAAATTTTATATAAGCTACTCAAAACTCAAAGCCTGCCCAAAACCAGGTGGTGGTGGTGCATGCCTTTAATGCCAGCAATTGGGATGCAGGGGCAGGTGGATCTTTAAAAAACCAAAACAAACAAACAAACAAAAAACCCAAACAATTTGTTCAACACTTATAGAAAATACAATTACCACAATCCTTCCCATTGTGTCTGTGCATCTTTGATTGATTTTCAGGTTAATTAGGATATAATACACATATACAATGATAATTTATCAATGTCCTGACTAAGAATAATCATATGAATTGTTAACCATCAGATTTTAGTAACTAAGCTGCAACAACAGTTGACATATGTCTCAGGGTTTCTATTGCTGTGGTGAAACACCATGACCAAAAAACAGGTTGCAGAGGAAATGGTTTATTAGGCTTACACTTCAGCACTGAAGGAAGTCAGGACAGGAACTCAAGCAGGGCAGGATCCCAGGAATCAGGTGCTGATACAGAGGCCTTGGAGGGAAGCTACTTATTGGTTTGTTTCCTGTGGCTTGTTCAGTCTGCTTTCTTATGGAAGGACCACCAGTCCAGGGATGGCACCACCCACCATGGGCAGGGCCCTTCCTCATTGATCGCGAAATGAGAAAATGCCCTACAGATGGATCTGAAGCAGGCATTTCCTCAGCTGAGGCTCCTTCTTCTGATGACTCTATAGTTTGAGTCAAGTTGAATGACACAGCCACCAAGTACAACATGTTTTGGTTTGAATACCAAATGCCTTACACACTGCCTCATTCTGAACTGTTTGCATTATTTTTCGAGGTCCTGGAAACAGGAGGTGGTACTTAACTGAAAGAAAGATCATTGGTTATGGGTCCTTAATGGCATCTTGTCCATAACTCCTGCATCCCTCCCTCCCTCTCTGCTTCCTGTCTGTCATTAGGTAAGTAGCTTCTGCTTGTGCCTTCAATACTATAATAACCTGCCTCACCACTGACCTACAATCATCAGAGCCAAGAATTATGGACTAAAATCTCTGAAACCATAAGCCCAAATAAATCTTTCTTCTATTTATTATATAAACTATTTTGATCACTGAGATAAAAAATGTCTCTGTGTCAGAGAACTGAGGTCACCACTGTCACTAGTCCTAACCATGTGGTTATGAATGTCAAAGCATTTGGAACAGGTTGTAGAAGGAAATTGGAAACTTGAAGATGCAGGCTTCAGAAACTCCAAAGTTCTGTAGGCAGAATTAAGTGTACAATTGTGGTAGATACTCTTGTGACCAGAGGCTGAAAGAAATGCATACAGTTAGGTTCTGGTTGGAAATGAAGGCTCTGATGTAAACTGGACTATAATGCATTATATTAGATTCTAGCAAATAACTTAGTTTGCCTGTAAGACTTTCAGTAAGTCTGAATTTTAAAGCAAGGGCCTAATTAATTTGGTAGCATAAATTTAAATATAGCATAGGATTCAGGTAGAGGTATTTTAAATATTTATGTTTTGTTAAACTTTACATACAATGTATCCTTATCATATTCATTGCCTGTCTCCTTACCCACACAACTCCAAAAGCAAAATAGAAAAACAAGCTGAAAAAAAAGGTAAGACATAAAAATACCAAACAACAACTACAACAACAACAAAAAACCATACATGAAACTCATGGAGTCTGTTTTGTGTTGTCCAGCTACTTCTGGGTGTGGGGGCCTTCCCTAGTGACACTCTACTGAAGAAAACTGGTTTCCTTTTTCCTAGCAGCGATCAACTGCAAACAGTTTCTGGGTTAGAGTGGAACTTTGTGTCCACCTCCCTTTTCCAGTAATGGGATTTTGTTTAGCTTGAACCTGTGCAGGTCTTGTGTGTGCTGTCACTGTCTCTGTGAGTTCAAATATGCATCAGTCCTACCGTGTCTGCTTCCTTTTCTGCACAGATACTGAACCTTAAGGGGTAGGGTTTAATGAAAACATTCTATTTAGAAAGGAGTGCTCCAAGTTTCTTACTCTCCACAGGTTACTCAGGTGTGTTAATTATCTATTTCAAGAAGAAGCTTCTCCCATGAGGGCTGAGCAAGTCTTTAATCTATGGGTATAGGAATAGGACATTAGAATCATTTTATTGCTATGCTCCCTAGCAGTGTAAGGCTACTTGTAGTCAAGCTCATAGTGAGAATTTGGGGGGCGGGTGCTAAAAAAGGCAGAAAGAGTTTGAACACTGTGACCAGGAATGAATAAGTTGAAAGTTATGGGCCAAGAGGATGAGACCATTAATGACACTAGTGCCATTAAAAAAAAGTACTTTGTACTGGGACAAAAGAAAAGTTAACATTAGACCGTCTCAGGAACTGTCCAGATCCAAGCCATTGTGGGATGAAGGGTTTTAAGGTTTTAAATCATTTGAAAGACTCTGCTTTGAAAAGCCAGCTCCAAGGTGCCCTCAACACACAGTACCACCTGGGGAAGTATTTCCCCAAGCTCAGTCACCCAGGCTTTCAGAGACCACTACAGATGTAGTCGTAGGTGGGTGAGTGTGGCTGGCTACCATTCAAGTTGGTGACAGACCTTGACTTTTCCATATAGTGTTGGTTTTTCAAGCAGGCATGCAGCATGCAAGACTTGCAGGGTCATGAAGATTACTCCAAGATTTCAAAGAAAGGTGAGAGTGGAGTTAAGTTATAGGGGAGCCCCCAGGATGTTAGAGATGTCAGGGCCAGGAATGTCTGCTGATGAGCCTGAAAAGATGTCACCTGGGCTGCAAATGGCAAGGCCATGGGGTGGAGCAGTTCAAAGGCATTGAAGTACACATCATGCCAACACGTGCCTTAGCTGCTGGATCCGTCTTATTGAATTTCAGTCTTGCTTTTATCTGATCCTTCCTTCCTCCCTCTCTACTCTTTTGGAATGGGAGTATTTACTCTGTATAATTGTGTACTGTAGGTATATAATTTGTTTTTTTTATTACATCCTACATCTAAGAGTTAACTTGAGTATTAGACTTTGAACTTGGGTTTTCAAGGAAGGTTATTAAGACTTTTGATATGCTTGGAAATGGATGAAATTCATTTGTATAACAGGATGGATATGAGCCTTTGGAAGCCAGGTGTTGAATATTATGGATTATAAAGTACCCCCTATGCTTGTGTGCTGAATTCTTGGGCCTGGATGACTGTACTATTTGGGGAGGTTCTAGAAATTTTGGGAGGTGAGACCTGGCCAGAAGTAGGTTCTTTGTGATATCTTGTCTCTGGCATATCCATTCTCTTACCAGTCGGTCAGCCCATCTGTCTGCCTATCTGTTCCTCCCCTCCTCCGTCCCTCCTTCCTCCTCCCTTCTTTCTTCCCTTCTCCTTTCCTTCCTCCTTCCCTCCCCTTTGTAGCTACCATGAAGTGAACAGTTCTTCTTTCACATATCCCCATGTCATGCTTTCCAGTATAAGAGCAGAATCAAATGATCATGAATGAACATAACCCCCTAAACTTTGAGCCAAAATGTATCATTCTGCCAAGTTTTTATCAGAGTGACACAAATGTATCTAACACAGTATCTTACAATTAATATAGATCTATTTATAAGATTACTTGTACATAGGTAATGACAAATAGTAAGATTCTTAAGATTATAGCCACCATTTCCACTATCAAAAGGAAACGTGGCATTGATAGAGAATTAAAACTCTTCAAAACTAAGGTATTTTAGAAAGATACCACATGCCCCATAAGTTTTATTCTGTTACACCCACATTCCTTGATTGTTTGCTTAAAAGTTGCAGTGTGCTGGATGCAAGGCAGCAATGCATATGTGTTAAAAGTGTGAAGAGCCCTGACCTCTTACATATACTACCTGTGGGGTCTTGGGAAAGTTGTTTAGTTTTTCTTATCTCCATTACTTCTTGCCGTTATGGTAGGATTAAAGTGAACTGATACATGGAAAATGCTTACACTACTACCTGACACTTAATAAATATGCAGAAAATGTTACCCATTTTCATATTTTTCTTACACTACCTCTTTTCTTGGTCTTAGAAATAATTACCTAAGGACAAAGTGGTTCATGCTTGTAAACTGCTTTAGGTTAGGCTGTGTTCAGAAGCTGTCTCAGTATGGAATGTCTGCTGCTGAGTTCTGCACAGCTTTGGAAATTGATAATACTGGGGTAAAGAGGGAATGAAGAAAGGACAAACAGACACTCATATAGAAAAGCTGAAGTGGGTGGGATGTATACTCTCTGATGAGACACAACACTAATCTGGAACCTCAGTGTGTTTACTGTGTACATCTGAATTGAGAAGGTGGGTTTTTGGTACATAGTTGAGCAAAGAGGCAGCTTTAGCTAATCTCCAGTAGGAGGTCTCTGCAGGATAGTAGTCTCAGGCTGCAGTCATTCCAAGAGGAAGCTGCCGTTGACAGTTACTACATATACTGTCACATTTGTACTCAGACCAGACCAAGCTTTGCCATCACTATGAATCTCACTCAGAGAGGGCTATGTCACCTATATTGTCTGAGTGGCATTGGGGTCCTTGGCATGGCTATGCCCGTGTCAACAATATGCATTCACTCATAGCTTAACAGTCTGCTCTGTTAATGATTACATTCGTATCTCTGCTCTTGAGATCCATGTGTTTCCTCCCACCCATCATTCAACAACACCATTGTCAAGCAGCAACTTCCACTGTAAAGGAAGTATTACAGATTGTTGATCAGATTTAGCTGTGATTATGTTACTAATAACTGTGAATAAATGAATAAAGAACAACTTGGTGTCTAGCAATAGAACCATGGTTGGCCAAATATCATATGTATAGTACAATGTTGAGAAACTCTAAAAAAAGTTTTATAAAAATAGTGTTGAGAAACGAAGTTTGTTGTTTTTATTTTAAAAATTAGGCTCCTGTGTAAGATGTGCCATGTGATTTTTTGTTTTGATATTTCTTTTTATTATTATTATTATTTATTTTTAAGTTTAAATTTAGATTAGAAACAAGGTTGCTTCACAAGTCAGTTCCAGGTCCCTCTCCCTTTCCCTTCCTTCCTCCTGTGCCCTCTCCCCAGCCCCCCCCCCCATTATCCCCTTACTTCCCCAGGGAGGGTGAGGCCCTCCATGGGGGTGTTCATAGCCTGTCATTTCTTTCAGGGCAGGGCCTAGACCCTCCCCCAAGAGTTCAGGGTGAGAGTGCATCTCACATTGTTGGATGGGAGTCCAAAGTCCGTGTGTATATTCGGGATGAGTACTGATCTACTGCCCAAGGCTCAATAGATTCCCTAGGCCTCCTCACTGACACCCACATTCAGGAGGTCTTGATCAGTCCCATGCTGGATTCCCAGGCTGATGCCTGGGATTCAAGAGTTAACCTTTGTCAGGTCAGCTGTTTCTGGGGGTTAAACCAACTCCCCTCAGCCCTCCCTCTCTGTCATTGGATTTCTTGAGTTCAGCTCAGTGCTTAGCCATGGGAGTGTGCCTCTTCTTCCATCAGCCACTGAATGAAGTTTCTGTTTCCCAGACTTTCTGGCCATGGGATTGTAGGCTGGCACTCCCCAGATCTATGTCTAAAATCCATATATGAGAGAGTACATGCCATGCTTCTCTTTTTGTGACTGTGTTACCTTACTCAGGATGGTTTCTTCTAGTGTCATCCATTTGCCTGCAAATCTCAGGATTCCATTGCTTTTTTCTGCTGAATAGTACTCCATTGTGTAAATATACCACATTTTCTCTATCCACTCTTTGGGTGAGGGGCAGCCATGTGATTTTTTTAAATGTATGTTTTAGTCAATGTTCTATTACTGTGAAGAGACACCATAACCATGGCAACACTTATAAAAGAAAGCATTTGATTGGGGCTTACTTACAATTCCAGAGGCTTAGTTCATTGTCATCAAGTTGGGCAGCATGGCAGCATGTAGGCAGCCATGGTACTGGAGTAGTAGTTGAGAGTTCTACAACCAGATCCACAGGCAGCAGGAAGACAGAGAGCCACCGGGTCTGGTTTGGGTTTCTGAAACCTCAAAGCTCCACCCCCAGTGACACATTCCCTACAACAAGGTCACACCTCCTAATCCTTTCAAATGGTGCTACTCCCTAAACATTCAAATATATGAACCTATGGGGTGAGGAACTCTGACTCAAACCACCACTATACATATGCACAGGCTTTGTCAACATCAGTCACTTGACCCTATAGGATGACTGGGATGGACATACTAGGAGGTATAAATAACTACTGTCCTGTAATTTCTGTTTCAAGCCTCTCCTGATAAGCAGGTATTGGAAAAAAAGAAGTGGGAACACTATTAATAATCAAGAGTAGTATTATGGCTAAATCTAGGATCTCAACTTGACTGGATCTGGAATAATCTAAAAGATAAGTGCTTGACTTCACTCTCACTGGCAAGGTCATCTATTCTGTTGCTAGCACTGCTGCATTTCTTTACCCTTAGCAGGACCAGGTTTTCTGGTCTTCCAATTTAGGCTGAAGGCCAGAAGCTTCCACCAGATTGAGAATGTCAAGACATCCAGCCTCAAGGACTGAGAAACTCGCAGATTCTTGGTCTCTCAGGTGGGAGTCAACCATGGTTGGACTAGCCACACTATATCCTATCAGCTGATCTAGTAAATCCCCTTTAATCCCACTCATTCTATCAGCTCTGTTCCTCGGGAGAACCCTAACACAAGTTCCAGCAGTCTGTATTTCTCTGGTTCTCCCCTCTGTTCTTTCCAGCTTTGAAGGTGATTTTGTTTCTGTTTTTGTTTTCATTGCCCCTGAAGACTCTCTTGTGGCTATGTCATAAGCAGCTAAAACTGGGGCTGATTATAGAAGCAGAGTCTTATTTTCTGCGCTAAACTTTGTCCATGGTCACTGATATGACTCTTGGACCATTCAAGTGATTATAGTCATTTAGGCATTTAAAATTACTCAAGTAGTAGAGTGATCCATTAATTTCCCTGCCTCTTATCATTATTGGAAATATTTTAAACAAATTATAGATCTATTTTATTATTACATTTTTAACCACAGTAATTGGGAGTGCTTTTTCAGTGTCAGAAATGGAAGAGACCGCTTGCTGTGTGTTAAGGTAATCAATATTTAAGGCCATTAAGTCTTCTTACAATATATTCAGATGGTCATTCCACAGCCTCTGTGGAGATTTGTGATTAACCATAAAAGCCAGTAGTAAATGTGTCAGCTTCGTGTGTTTTAATGAAGGTGCTATATTATTTGTTCTGATTTCTGGATCACTTTTCGTTCTCTGGCCTTTAGAAGCAAAGACGAGTCCTTTTAATGAACACCAAAGCACATTCTTTCCAAGTTTCAGTGGTTCCATCAGTCGAAACTGGAGGTCAGCACTACCTAAGAATTTATAAGCTAAGATCCCACCTTGTGAAACCATCCATTTTAACATATAAAAATTTTATGAGATCCCAGTAGAGAAATGGAAGTATGTAAATTATTTTTAAATGTTTATAATCTTAAAAAAACCTAGATATGTCTGTTACATGTCACAGCTGACCTAACTTTCATCGTCTATTTACCGAGAGTTTTATATTGCATTAGTTTAATTCCCTCGTGTTCTAAGATTATGCTATGTGATTCACTATAGTAAGCAAACATGTCCAACAGGCAACTAGGAAAAAAGCCCAGCGTGGAAAGAATCTTACCACCCATTCAAAAATATTTCTTCACTGCAAACTATGCATCCTATATATTGTTAAGTGCTGAGAAGATGCCAGTGAAGAAGTCGAAAATTATGTCTTGGCTTTGTACTTAGTTCTATATAAATATTCCCATAATTATGTTTCTTCTTCAGATTTTAGGAAACATTTAACTCCTCGTTATTTTTTCTTTTACATTGATAAAGTAAGATTATTATTTTGTGTACAATTATGATAACAAGACTATTGCTTTTGCAATTCATAAATTTACGTTCTTTTTATGTACCCCCATGTTAATGCAGTAAATTAGACATATAGCTGCCTTTTTTAACCATTCTGGTTGTATATTTATTATCAGGCATGTAAGGAAAATGTTAAGCGCATGTGCTCTTAGCAGTGTGGATGACTGGCACTGTCTAAGGGTGCCTCGAAAGTTCAAACCAGAGAAAACAAACTCCAGAGCAGCACATCCTTTAGGAAACCGGCAGTCGGAGCACAGCGGCAAGTTCTAGATAAGTATTCCCCAACATGTTTGATCCTGAAATACATTACAATGTGGCAATGGAATGCCAGCATGAGCTCATGAAATACAATAAACATCTAAATTGAAATGGACAATAAAAATGGTGTCAAAGAAAGCATCACTGTTGTTATATATAACCAAAGTTTATTCTATACCAAAAATATACACAATAAAGGCTAAAGATCACAGACTAGTATATACACATCAAAGATTAGAATAAGCTAACAAATTGACTACTAGCCATTTATCCTTCCAGTAGCATATGTATATTGCTTTGCTCTGAGGGTTGCCTACCACTTAATAAAGATGGACTTTTACATAATAATAATGATAGAATAAATGTGTTTGAATTTTTTCTTAAACACACTTTATATGCTCCTTTGAAGAAAATATTGCTAATACTAGGTTTGTGATTTATTTTTGCTGAACCCATACATAACTTAGGACAGTTTGGGAGCATGGCTCTATATGCCACACAAAGCTATAAAGGATTAATAAAATGAGCCTTAGCCATGTGTGGCATGTCACTTAATATTTTTAAAAAAGATTTTATGAACAGTGAGACTATCTTCCAATTTATGTGGTTGTGGCTGATCTCACTTGGTCCTTTGTCATATTGGGACATTAAACAGAAAGCTAAGTTACCCAGTTAATTAATTAGGAACAGTTCATTCTTTACGTTATATACTCCAAGAACAAGATAATTAAAGGGTCCTTATTTACATCATGAATCAGCTCCTTTTATATACTTAAAGTACCTAGCACAGCACTTTGCATATAGTAGACATTTAATCAATACCATTGGAAAAGAAGCTGTGCAGCCGCGTTAGGTCCTCCTGGATTAAAATTCTGATTTACCACCTAAGCAAACATAAGCAAGTTTGTTAATCTCGGGATTTGTTTACAATGGCGATAACTTGGTCTATAACTGTGATCTGGAAGATTGAACCCAGGGCCTTGAGCATGATATAAAATTGATGTGATTACAATAAATATAATACACAAGGTATGGGCACACAACAGAAATCCCATTAGTGTTAGAGGCTTTCCCTTACTTTATGTGTATGTCCTACACCAGGGTCAATCCTAAGGGAAAATGATGCTCAGGTGACCTCCTTTTCTACCTTCCCCTTTAACACCCTCTCCCAAGTTTTGCCCTGTTCTCACCATTTGCACCATTACCTCCCCTCTTGCGTAATACATTGCTGAAACAGGGCAGGGTGATCAGACATTAATTCCTATTCTGTCTTTATCCCTTCCTAGCTCTATATATCTTGGTCAAGCTATTTGATTTGCTTGGGGAGGGGGAGCCTTACAAAATTTTATTTGGAGATTGGTGAGTAATGTGAGGTAATTTAAAAATCACTTTATATTGAAATAAATAAATGAAGCAAAAAGACCTTAGATCCTTTAGAGTTCAAAATCACCTCTCATTATTAGAGATACATTGCTGAGACAGCTGGTGACCTTTGCAGGTTTCTCTCCCTCTTATTTTTTCTCTTCAGCTCAGGAATTCTTTTAGCTCCTCTTTCCTTCTATTCTCCCACCAAATTTCAACTTAACCTGATAAAGTAGGCTTCAGGGAAAACCTACTGCATATTGCCCAAGGCTTCCAGAGGCAATTTCCTGGGCACAAGCAATTAGCTGCCCTAGGCAAAACTGCACAGTAGGCAAAGCTTGCCTCCTCCCTCTCCTGCAATACCCACCCCCTCTACCTGCAGGCTTCATCATCTGCCGTCAGCCTGACAGAGCACTCACACCCACCTACAGTTTTGACTTCTACCCAAGTCTCATGCTCTAAACTTTTCCCCTCTTGTTCCCCATAGAATGTTTCATTCCCTTTTGGGGTTAATCTCATCTAGGTTATCCAAGGTGATGTTTTACATTTTTCTGATTGACACTCATATTTTAAAGAATAATTTAGCATAAATAGTGAAATATTTATAGGCAATATTTTTTAACTCTTACACCACCAAGATGCCCTCTGCTCACACTAGGTAACCTGATCTTGCTCAACCAGTTTCTGTCTTTTCAAGGTCATTTCTTACACCCCTACTGAAAAACTGCCAATCTCTGTGGTAAATCGATCACTAGTAATAGGATTCTCTTAAGTAGCATGCAGGTCACCTCTTCTCTCTATTACTCTTTCAATCTGTGTTGCCTCACTATCCCTCCATCTGTTTAAGTCAAGGGGCTCACAATGATGGTTTAAGATAGTTCTACTAGGCATTTAGTATGCTTTATTTGACCATGTCATTAGGTTAGTAATAAGTAATAAGGTAGATATGACTCTTACCCAGAAACAAAAGCAATTGAGCACCTATTGAAATGTGCCTAGCTCACTTAGGCTAACAGCACAGGGTTCTCCAGATGTGTGACCCTTACTCTTTCTTCAACATCTCATTCAAGCCACCTTTTCTACAAAAGTTTGAGGATCAATGCCAGCTGCATTAAAGACAAACACCTAGTCTTTATGCAGGGGCTCATAGCTTTATACAGGTTCCTAGTAGAACAGTAGTCTACAAATATAATTCGGGGGGGGGTGCTCTCATATTGGACATTTTACACTGTGGTACTGAGGAAGAAAGAAATATTTTGAGCCCAGGTTTTTCTGCGCTCCTAAATTGCCTAAGGTGGAATGTGGACTCCCTTAATGTAAAAATGCCTAGAAGTAACTTGTTCTTCCCAGTGATTCTGGAGTCAGCTTGTACCCTTATGTCTTACATGTACACAGTGTCAAGATTTAGATACATTTCATGTGCATTATACATCACTGTGACATTTTTCTTCCTCTCACGTTTAAATTATTTAGACCATTTGGACCGTGGGCAGAATTCACTTTTCTGTTGTATTTTCCTTCTTCACAGTAAAATAAGTAATGGCAGAATATCCTATTCTCCCTTTCCTCCATTGCCATGACTCTTATAAAAGGGTTAGTGTAATAATAATGACAGTAATCACACAAAAAGGCATGCATCTAGGGGCTTGGATATCGTAGTGAACCTACTTCATAACACTCCAAGTAGTTGCTGACTGAACCTCTTTGGACTCTAGGGTGAAAGGAGCTGGTTGATATTCTTCTAAACTGTACCTTTTTGCATACAGAATAATGGCAAAACTCCAGCATAATATAATACTGGACATTTCCATAATGCCCTTTTCACAGGCATTCAGGTTTTTGCAAGACGTCTTATCCATTTTCTCAATGTTAGATAAGAAAAGATTGATTCTAGTTGGGAAAGGAAGGACAGGAAAAGCTTGAATCAAAAAAAGAGCTAATAATAATAAAATTTGAGGCAGAAAGATTAACAAGGGATTCTTGACTCTGCGCTTCAAGCTCTTTCTACTATCCTCCTGATAGCAAAGGGGTTTTTTTCCCTCTTTTTTTCAGTCTGCTATTCAGTGGCACCAAGTGAATACTGAAAACCAAAGAGAGAACACAAAAATGGACCTTAGAACTGAATGTGAGCAAGAGGAACACTTACAAGTCAAGATTTAAGAAAAAAAGTTCCAAATAAGCCTATTTTTAAAAAGAAAGCAATAGCAAGTCATAATTAGGGGAAAGAATGAAATCCCCGAGAAACAAGCTGCTTCTTTGTGGACTCTAATGTTCTCATATACAAGGAATTGTTAGCTTGACAAAAGGCCAGATTATGCTCAAATAATCATGAAACAATTAGTGAAAATTATGACTCATCTAATAATCTCCTCAAAACAAATATACATCTGGCTGGAGTTACTAGGGACTATTCAGAGCATTACATCTGGAAGGGGGAAAAAAACTTAAGTGGAAAAGTAGGACCGTGGACGTTAGTACATAGAAGTTTGAGTCTGATTTTTTTTAAGCCAGTAGAAAGAACTGGTGATGTAATAACAGCCCCAGAGACCTAGTGTTTCATCTAATATGTCTGAAGTATAGGAAACACTGGAAAAGGAATTAAGTCCATTAATAAGTGACAGATGAGTTTTTTTTAAAGAGGTTTTTAAATAGTTGGGCTCTGAGCTGTTTTTGTTTTTAGGATAGTTTAATAAGGAAGAAAAAAGGTGAGGAGGGGATTTTAGGACAGAGAAGGAACAATACTTGTCAGCAGAATGCTGATAAATAGCAAGCAAGGGAATTCAGTCCTTGCAAAAGTAAGGATTTTCCAAATCAGCAGACTTGGGGGATGTGTCTTCCAACTGGTGCTGGGCAGGAACTAAGTAATTGATATTCGGGACCACATTTTCTCTTCTTCTTCATCCAGCCAGGATGATCAAACCATATTACAAACCCCAGAAACAGCTTTTACTTCATTCAGATAACATGCCTTGCACTCTCATTTCTAGCACCTTCAGACAATCCTGCACGCTTTGAACAAACATTAATTGTACATAAGCATACAAAGAAAGGAGACATTAACATCTTTCCCAAACCTTCTCTTGCCTTGAGCTCCTCAGCTCCCAGTCAGGGTCCAGCAGCCCTACCACCTCGTCTCTGCACCTACCTATAAGCATAAAACTAAATATGTTTTTCTTTAATGTGAGGCTTATCTGCCTTTGTTCCTACACTGAGAACATAGAAGTTGAATTTCATTGTTTTTGAGCAAGCCAATCATAACCCAATCGAGCTCCTAGGTCAAACCTTTTATGAAAAAAAGCATTAATAAGAATTTTAACTCATAATAATGTATGTAGTTAACACTTTGGTTTACAAAAGAATGACTGTGTAAACAAAGCAATGTATTCCTCCCCAAATCACCAGTCTGCTCCCCCAAAGTAATCAGTTGAATTATTTATGTAGCCTCTTCTGTACTTTAAAATACACATATATAAAAGCATAAAGCTCTGATTTTAAACCTTGTTTTAAATTTAGTCCTTCTAGTAACAACATTTTTTCTAACTTATGTGGTAGTCCTGGTTTTAATTTTTGAGCAATCACCAAACTGACTTCCACAATTAATTTTCACCCCCACCAATAGTGAACAACTTTCTCCCTCCAACATTTGTTGTCAGGTTTAATGATGATGATCATTTGTGCCAGGGTGAGATGAAATCTCAAAGTAGTTTTAATCTTTGTCTCCTTGATGGCTAGGGGTACTGAACATCTTTTAAAATGGTTATTAGCCATTTGTATTTCTTCTTTTAAAAACTGTTTTTTTTTCATTCCATTTGCCCATTTGTTGATTAGCAGTTTTATTTCCTTGGTGTTTAATCTCTGCATTTCTTTGTAAATTCCGGATATCAGCCTCTAGTCTGAAGTGTAGCTGGTAAAGATTTTCTCCCATTTTGTGAGTTGTCTGTGTTCTCTGCTAATTGTTTCCTTTGTTGTACAGAAACTTAATCCTCATGTAGTTCTTGGGCATATACTCGGAGAATGACATAATCTGCTATAGAAATATCTGTACCACCACATTTATCACAGCTTTGCCCACTATAGAGAATTGGAATCACCATAGTTGTCCATCAACAGATGGATAATGAAAATTCAGTATATACAATGGAATGCTGGCCATATAAAGAATGCTGTTTCATATAAATAAAATGAAAGCCAATTTGCAGAAAAATTAATATACATTTAGAATGTAAGCAAGGTCATACAATCAGAAAGAAAAGAACTTCATGTTCTTTCTCATATATGAAATCTAGCCAATAATATGTGTGTGTATGTAAACAAAATGTATGTGTGGATATAGTAGTATAACATGAAAAGAGAACAAGAAGGGCTAATAATAAGGCGATGAAGAAAGACTGAATGCAGGTAATGGATATGAGTTATCAAAGAAGAAATACAGCTAATTGTTCTAGTTACAATTCTGTTGTGAAGTTTTGGTTTTGGTGGTAGGTAAGTCCATAAAATATATTCAATGCTGAAACTATAAAACTGCATGTGAAGCTCCATGCCTTTTTTGCTTCACTTTTTAGAACTGTACAGAATTTCACTGTATAGAATTTCACTGAGTTGCATAAAATTAGAATCTAGTTTTTTGTTGTGTGTGGCATTTTCAATTATTTGCAAGGATTTATTTCTTTTAGGGTTGTTTTTGAGGCAGTGTCTATGTAGCTATGATTGTCCTCAAACTTCCTCTGTAGACAAGGCTGACCTTGACTCATGAAGATGTCTGCCTCTGCCTCCTGTGTGCTAGGAGCACAGGCCTGCTTCACTATGCCCTGACTGCAAGATTTTGTTTTGTATAATAAAGTGTATAAAAATTTTAAAAAACCACAAAGCTTTCTCTTAGGTAGTGCTTCATATCAGTATACAGGAGCCCTTATACTAGTTATTTAATTTGTCGTTTTATAGTGAATTCTTAAAAATAACATAGTAAGTTTTCTATATTGGATATACTGATTCCTTCATAACTTTTGACTGTTACAGTGAATTATCATATTTGTGGATTTGTAAAAGAAAAAAACCAACAATCAGAATATACTCTTACTTGAGGTTAGATTTAAAGGGATAATTCATGCAAAGACATTTAGAATACTTAGGACGTATTAGGTGCTTTCAGTACATGCTTGGTAAGTAAGTGGATGAATGAAATGAGGGAGCAAATCAGACAGCAATACCTCAGGTTTGGTTCCGGTCTGACGCCTGTCTCAACCCCCTGGAGTGAAAGAAGAGATCCGTCTTTGCCATTATAGTTTCTTGAAAGGCTTTGGTTCTGCTTTTGGTTTTGTATTTGTGTTTTTCAGATATCAGATTGAACTCCAAGGCTTCACCCATAATAGACAAGTGCTCTACTACTGATCTCTTCCCCAGCTCAGAGATCAGTCTTGTATGTCTCCCTTCTGCACTGTTCAATTCCTAGAGCTAGAGTTGTGAGTGCTTAAATACTTTGTTGATAAATGAATAAAGACTACCAGGCATCATTCTTTCATCTGACTGTAATTTCAAAACAAAGGCACCCAGTTTAAATGAAAACATACCTTCTTGCAAGTTATTGGTGATATGATCTGAAGAAAAGCTAAAGTACAAGGCCACACCCAGAAAACTGTGAGCCTCAGGCTCCTTAGCCCTTGCCTGTCCAAGATAATCCCGCTTGAAAGGAGATTGCACTGTCAGCTGCCTTGGATATCATTACAGACAGAAATCTTCAAAGTGGTTTTAATTACATTTAGACAGAAAGAATAAGATGTTAACACCTACACAGCCCTGCCTCTTAGTGTGAGCTTCAGGGAAATTGCCTTAGTTGTCCTGCCCAAAGATGAGCCTGTTAAAGAGCCAAAACTTATGAATGAATCACCATTTTCAAAAGTAGATCAAAGTGCAGTCAAGGTTCCTTTACAACAAACACTACATTCACTAGTATTAATTTCTTAACTTGGTGAGAACAAATTAGAGACATGCCAATACTACATATACCATGGGCATATGCATATGAGAATGTCATCTGTCCCAGGTATGGCCAGAGAGAGAGAAACATTGACAACCATTAGTCTAGACTAGGTTTTTTAAGGTCATGTGAAAAGTGTCCACATTTCTAAAGCTACATAACTACCTATCTGGGGCAACCAAGGTATAGAGTTTGGGGATCGTGCTATAACTCAGATAATTTGGGCTAAGCCTCACTTGGACCATTCTCATATCCAAAGACACATAGCTGAGGAGAAGAAATCATTAGTACTCTCTTCACTCTTTATTCTGTTGGATTCTTGATAACTCAGAAAAGAATGCACTCTGAATATAGAACATTAATGTTTTAGTCCTTCTCGCATCACTGTCTCCACAACAATTCCTAAAATACTCTTTCAACTCTATTTAATTTTTTAAATATTTTATTTATGTGTGTGACAGAGACAGAGAGAGAGGGAGGATAGAAAGAGGGAGGAGAGAGAGGGGAGAGAGAGAGGGAGGGGGAGGGCAGAAGAGTGCATTGGATTTCTTGGAGCTGGTGTTATAAACATTTTGTAGGATATTCTTCTTGTTCCATGGATGGTGAGATCCAAACTCCCATCTTCATGATTGTAAACAAACACGCCTGACAGCTGAGCTATTTCTAAATCCTCTTCTCAATTCCTAGGGCCTGCAAAACACTACCCCACAGCCATCCAGGTCTCTCTTCTTCCCCCACCTCTATAATATGACTGTCAGTCAATCCACTTGGTGGCATGGGAATGTGAAGAGGGAACATAATTTTCTTTTTTAGATTTTAATGTTAATTGAGACAGTTGTCCTTTGTTGTCAGAATTTTTCCAAGTGACTTGACTTGAAGAGTTTTGTTTTTAATTTCATATTATTTTTATAAAAATGTGTTTCCATATTTTATTTCTTTTACACTATACTTTTTCTTTTCAATTTTAAGATACTTCATTTTAAAAACAATTTCACAATACTGAACTTTTGGTCCATTTTGCTTTATATAAGCCATTCATGCTCACTTGGCGATCATGGGGCTCCCTTTAGTAGCATGTTTGAAAAGCTTACTAAGTATACTTTCTACTTATAAAATTAGTATGATTTGTTTTATAAGAACAAAGTTTTTATCCTAAAGCTCTATAATACTCATTAGAGAAACTAGAAAATTTTGGGGAAAATGGAGGAATGACATACTTATTTTTTAAAAAATCTTGATTTTATGACAGACTATGGACACCCCCATGGAGGGCCTCAACCTCCCTGGGGAAATGAGGGGATATTTGGGGGGTTGGTGGGAGGGCACAGGAGAAGGGGAGGGAAAAGGAGAGGGACCTGGAATTGACATGTGAAGCAACCTTGTTTCTAATTTAAATTTAAAAATAAAAAATAAAATAAAATAATCTTGATTTTTAACGCATTTTTCAGGCTTCCAAATATATACAAATGGAGTCTAACATCTTGTATTATTTTTTACTTGACACTGTATTTTTAGCATTTTCCTTTTTTCTTAAATATCCCTAAAATATTCTAATGGCTCCATTAAATGTCATTGCATGTATACATCACAATTTATTAATCTCCTAGTTCTTAAACATTTAAGTTGTTTCCAATTTTCACAAATCTATAATTAATGTTCATTAATTTTTGCATCTGTCAAACTTCTGTAGAATTAGTCACCAAGATCAACATTTCTGAGATGAGTACAAAGTGGGCTGGTAATATGGGTCAATTAGTAAAGTGCCTGTCATGCAAGCAGGAGGGCTTGAGTTTGCATCTCCATCTCTCGAATAAAAAGCCAAGTCGAGTGGTGCTTTCCTATCTATAACTCCACGCCCTGGGAAGGCTGAGATGAGCAGATCCCTGGAGCTCTCTGGCCAGCAGGCCTAGCATCACTGAGTGCAGGATTCAGCGAGAGACTTTGTCTGGACAAGTAAGGTGGAGAGCAATAGAGAAGAAACCACATCCCTGTGCCCTTGAATGCACTAGCATACACACCCAGAAGAACATGTATACATACATACATACACTACAAACAACATACAGGCAAAATAAATAAAACTTTAAAATGAACCCTTCTTTTTGGTCTCTCTCTCTCTCTCTCTCTCTCTCTCTCTCTCTCTCTCTCTCTCTGTGTGTGCGTGTGTGCGTGTGCCCATGTGTGCATGTGTGAACATGGCCATACCCTTTTTATGTAGACGCTGGAGAACCTCAAGCTTGTGCAGCATATACTTTTACCTATTATACAATCTCCCCATTAACATTTCTTTACATTTTGCAAACTGAACTGTCTCCTCAAATAGAAATATAGTAAATTATTTTATACATATTCTCCCAGTTAATACATCAAGATTTTGCAACACATTCATCTGTAGGGTTTTGATATGTAGTATATCACCTAATTAATTTCCAGAAATGTTCCAGTTTTAACTTTCACCAGCACTGGGAAGTTTTGACAAATTTTGAGTATTTTCAATATTTGATCTATGCCAGCAAATGTGACTAACTGTTTCAAATGAGTTGTCAGCCTTATATGATGCCGGGAGTTCTATGTTTCATGACCGTCTGCTGGTCTGTACTTGAGTAGAATATCTCAGACTTGGGCTGACAATTCTTCAGCCATTGGAGAAGGTCTGTGGGCAGCTCATTCCCTGTGTGAGAGGATCCTTGATGTACTTGGGCACTCAGAGCTCCTTCTGGTCATCCGGTTACTCATCAGGACTTACTGTGAATAAGGATGATTAAAGGTTGCTGGCAGCTTGTAATCTCACGTTCACACTTCCCATATGTCAGCCTTCTTCAAGGTCTGCATCTTTGCTGAATAGACCAAATTTTGGACTATCTAATTAAACGCAGATTATATGCATTATAAAAACTAAGCTGATACATTTATAGAAAGTCATGCATGCCCAACTTACTATTTTAATTTGAGGCTAGATGTGACAAGCAATGAATTATTGTTATTATCACTGTTGTATAAATTATATAGGGGCTATGTAGTATACTGCTAAATTCACTAAAATGGGAATAAAGAATCAAATTTTGTGGCTAGCTAAAGATAGACTGCTTGCCTAACATATGTGAGGCCCTGGATTCTAACATACCACAAAAAGTTTTTGAAAGTAAGAGTAAAATTGTAAACTTGACTCTGCTATTAACTAGTTACATATAATATTGGGTTAGTTTTAAAATAATTTGAGACTTTACTTTGCTTCCCTTAAGTTTACTAGTCTCTTTATTTTTACATACTGTAACTTAAAATGTTTTGACATACTCATTACCCATTTGTTATTTGTAACTTCAGAAGTCATGTACGAAATTAAAAAAAATAATTTAAAATTCACTTTAAAACATGACAGGGGACTGGTAAGACGGCTCATCAGGTAAAGACACTGACTGTCAAGTCTGATGGCCTGAATTTCATTGCCAGGACTCTCATTGTAGAAGGGGAAAACCAACTCCTGCAAGTTGCCCTCTGACCTCCATGTGATTACAACAGCACATACACACCCATACAGATACACGTGAACACAAAATAATGAGCCATGCACATACAGTGCCTGCTGAGGTCAGAAGACAGCTTTGCATTCCTGGAAATGGAGTTACAGACCATGGTAAGTTATTGTGTGGGTGCTAGGAACTTAACCCAGAGTCACTACAAGAACAGCTAGTGTCCATAACCAGAGCAATCTCTCCATCCCCTAACAGACGTGATTTTAAAATCAGTCACATGTGGCAAGGTAGTTATTTTACTTTCCATAGGAATATGGTGCTGATAATGATTAGCAACCTGCTCTCTGAGGAAACAAAACCAATTTGTACTTTTGGTCCAGTTCCATAATGTAAAAACTCCCACCATAGATAATGTAAAGTTACCACCTTGAAGTCACTGGATATGGAATTGTAGGAGTGTGTAATTATTTTACAAGGCAGTGTAAGTCATCTCTGGCACAATGCTGGCCATACATTTATATGGTATTGCCGGAAGAATACATTTAGCTTCAAGTAAACAGAAATTCAACTAGCTATTGATCAAATAATAGCATCTAATTATGTCATAAGAAGCTTAGTGGTTCACAGGTTGTTTCAGCATCTCAAAGCTTCTTCATCTCAAGGTGTTTGGTTGGTTTATTTGAGATTCTTCTGGCTTTCTATCTCACTGTTTCCAAATGACTACTGAAGCTCCATGCTTTCTGTCCTTCTAGGATAGTATCCAAAGTAGGAAAGAAAGTGGAGAGTAAGTGTATGTTCTCTTTAGGTTTCTCTCTTTCTTTTTCCTTTCTTTCTTTCCTTTTGTTTTTCCTTTTCTTTTTATTAAGGAGAAAAACTCTTACCTAGGAACACCAACAGTCTTCCTTTTATGTTTCATCAGTCAGCATGGAATCACACATAGATCCTTAGACCTCTATACTACTGGAAAACAAAACCTGAACTGCAACAACTGACTCAAGCCAGCTGTAAGTTCTAACTCTGGGACTAGACAATAAGAAAATGAAATGAAGTAGCAAGGTTGTACATTAATGACTGCTGTATATGACACGGGAAAAGTTTTCAGCTGAAAAGAAAAATGCTGATGTTTTCAACACTCGGCTTCAATTTGATTTAATGACCATTGAGTGTGTCCAGTGAACCAAAGAAAAGAACTGATCTCTCGCCCAAGAAAGGGTTCACAGCATAGCTATTAACATACTTCACCTTTTAAAATGCCTCTGTTTCTAGGGCAGACATTGTTTAATTTTATTATTTCATTTTATGTGTGTCAGTGCTCCATCTGCATACATGTCTGAGCACCATGTGTGTGGCAAGTACCTGTGGAGATCAGAAGAGGACATCAGATCCCCTGGGACTGGAACTATAGACATTCAAGCCACCATGTAGTTGTTGGGAATCAAACCTGGGTCCTCTTCAAGAACAACAATTGTTCTTACCTACAGAGCTATATCTCCATCCCCAGGACAGACATATTTTAAATGTTTATCTATATCATAATTTCCAAAGAAAATGTATTTAATTAACTTAAACCCTTTAAATCAAGCTTTGTGACCATATGGATACAGGAGTAAATAGGTCTTTTGTTTTTCTTTTGTTTGTTTGGTTGGTTGGTTTTTCAAGACAGGGTTTCTTTGTGAAATAGTTCTTGCTGTCCTAGAACTCACTCTGTAGACCAGGCTGGCTTTGAACTCACAGAGATCCACCTGCCTTTACCTCCCAAGTGCTGGGATTAAAGGCATGTACCACCACTGCCTAGCAGTGAATAGTTTTTAATGAATTACAAAAATTTAAATTTCTACTCTAATTCAGATCTTTTATTATCATGATTTGTTACTATTGATGAGCTTTAGTTTATTAGTAAAAACTGCTTAGTTTATAGATTAGGTTTATATGTATCCAAGAAATAAAATTTTACTTACTTAAAATGTTCTGTTAGCTTTTTAAAATAATATTTGGACTTTGCCATAATGTACCTAAACTAAATTGTAAAGCAAATGACTTAGTATCTTAAATAAGACTGAATAATTGGTGTGTTTGTGTGTGTGTGTTTGTGTAAAAGCAGTGTATAAACCCAGAAGATTCTTGAACTTGTCATCAGAACTATAAAAAATAAAATCTCTGCCCTGACACTGCTTCTATGTATATTCCTAATTATTATTTAGAGTGCCTTAATTATTTATTTGAAAATGCAAATGAGAATATCCAGGAAAATGCTGATATACAGAAGAAAGTCTTACTATGACAAATGTCAGCTTTCTTTTAGCATTTGATGTTGAAGCAATATAAAGGCACATAATTATCTATTTAAAAGATTACAGATGGTTATTACTAAATTAAAAATAAAACTAGTAGCAAAAATCTCTAGGCTATCCAACCATTTCTAATGAAGTGGCATATAAAAACATAGACACAGCTAAACCAAATTTAGAGAATTCTTATCTCTGCTTCAACTATTGAACCTACATTTTATTTCTTCCTGATATGACTAGACTGTTGAATTTGAGATCCATTATATGTCTTTAGGCCTTGACAAATGTTACATTTTATCTGCTTAACGCATGCGTAGTTTGTGGTTTCCCTATAATGCCTGACAATGGACATTAATATGTATATCTTCTCTTAAAAATGATTAAGAATTGACAGTACTGAGTCACATTTTCAATGGAGCTGAAGCCCCATCCTCATACCTACCTATAGACAAGGCCCTCTGCTGTCCTCTAATCCTGTGAGATCCCCGTGTTACATCAGATCCTACCTTCTCACATGTAAGGTGTTTAACCTGTGTATAGTTGTGTAGCTGTTTCACTGATAAGGACATTCCCATTAAGGGCCAAGTGAGAGCTGTCTTCACCCCTTTCCCTTGCCAAGTCTTGCTCCTAAGGTGCCTCACTGACTACAGAGAACCACTTTCAAACTAACAAAAGGAGACTTTTGCAGGACTCCAACCTGGCAAACCCATAGGACATATTGTTTCGTCTCATTTTTCTGTATAAACTTAAAGCTAGGCAAGTCTATATAACTGTATTCTAAAAAAAATACAAGATGTGGGGGAGAGAGTAATCAGACTACATTGTATGCATGGATGACATTGTCAAAAAATAAACAATAAAAACTGTAGGACAAATAAGTGCTTCTTGAGTTCATTGCTAGCCTTTATCTTTCACAAAAAAATATTGTCAAGGATTCTTAGGATTCTTAAATGACTTAAAATGTATTTGGAGAAATACTGGCACCTTCAAAGTTACCATGCTGTTAAGAATCTTCTAGATCTCCTTTCAGGGGAATTCTGTGCACCTATGAACTCGTACTGACTGACTGAGCTTCGCCACCTTGAGAGACTCCACTTTCTTTTCCCACTTGTTATTTACTGCAGTTGTACAGTTCCTCCATGGGGCTGAAGTCTGGGTACCTAACTTCCATCTCTTCCAAATGCATTTGGTCTCTTGCTTCCTTCTACCTGACAGTAGTCCTGAAATCCCAATATGCCTTATAGTGGAGTGCCTCAAAATATTACACTAAAGTTCATCAGTCCATTCTTCTATAAGCAAAGCGAAGTTTCTTTATAGGCACACACGAATAAACCACCACCACATCACCACCAACAACAAAAAGCCAAAAACAAACAAACAAACCAACCAAACCAAAGAACCTTCTAGTGTAATCTATGTATCCACATATTTAAAAATATACACAGAGGTAAATATACTTTTCTCAATAATTACTTAAAGGATCAGGTTGTTTATGAAAACATGAAAAAACTAATTTAAGAAACTAATTTAAAAAAATCAAGACCAAGAAATTAGATTAAGTCCTAAACAGGAGTTAGGACTTGAGTTCATTTCTAGCCTTTATCTTTTGAAATATTCAAAGTTGCCTCTTAGCTTCCTATTGAAATAGAAAGAAATGAAAACAAATGTGACATACTGATCTGTTCAGTGTTCCTCCACCCCACAAAAACATTTCTTCATGTATTCAGAAAGACATGTGTGATGCATGGCCATCTATGGGCCGTAGTGGTGGCCAGGGAGAGTTCAACATAAAACTGGGTCCTGAGCCGGGCGTTGGTGGTGCACGCCTTTAATCCCAGCACTCGGGAAACAGAGGCAGGCAGATCTCTGTGAGTTCGAGGCCAGCCTGGTCTATAGAGCGAGTTCCAGGACAGCCTCCAAAACAATACAGAGAAACCCTGTCTCGAAAAACAAAACAAACAAAAAATTCCTTTGCAGCAGAGCTCTCAGGGCATCTAAGTAAAGGGTGGAAGAGTGACACATCACAAATTCAGAGGCAACATTCTACATGTGGCACAGAAAAAGCAAACCAAACCTTACCGAGGTTACGCCGCTTTTGTGCCGATTCACTGCGACTGAAGACGAAAACTTGAGGCAGTTATTTTCTTTTTTTATTATTATTTTAATTTTAAATAGCTTGTTTTACATGTCAATCCCAGTTCCCTCTCCCTCCCCTACTCCCGCACCTCCCCATCATCCCCCCAGCCTCCCACGCTATCGCCATTTCCTTCCACATAGGGGATATCTAGAGTCTGTCATTTCACTCAGGGTAGGGTCCAGGCAATCCCCTAAGTGTCCAGGCTGAGAGAGCAACCCTTTTTGTGTTATGGACACACGATGTCTGTTCGTATTCTAGGGATAAACATTGATCCACTGCTCAGGGCCCCATGGGTTGCCCAGGCCTCCTCACTGACACTAACATTCGGGGGTCTAGATCAGTCCCATGATGGCCTCCCAGTTGTAGGTCTGGGGTCCAAGAGCTCTCCCCTGTTCAGATCAGCTGTCTCTGCTGGTTTTGCAAGCCCATTCTTTGCCAATTTGCTCATCGCTCCTCTCTTTCTGTCGCTGGGTTCCTTGGGTTCAGCTCAGTGTTTAACTGTGGGTGTTTGCCTCTGCTTCCATCAGTCACTGGATGAAGGCTCCAGGATGGTTATAGACATCAAGTTCATTATCAGGAATGGGCATTCGAGGTGGTCTCTCCACTATTGCTTAGCTTGCCAATTGGTGTCATCCCTTTAGATCACTAGAGGTCACAATGGTGCCTGATCTGTCTTCTAACCTTCCCCCTATCCTAACCCCCCACTCAACCTTCTGGTTCCCCCATGACCTACTCTCTCTTCCTCTTCTCCCCCTCTCTTCTCCCCAGCTCCCACTCCCCCTGCACCCCTCGAAGTGTTCCCAATCTGTTCAGAGGAGCTTGCCTCATTTCTCTTCTCTTGGGTACTATACATATGTTTTAGGTTCTTTCCTGTTTCCCAGACTCTCTATCAGTGGCAGTGCAGACTGGCACTATCCTGATCCATGTCTAAAATCCATATATGAGTGAGTACATACCATGTTTGTCATTTTGTGACTGGGTTATCTCGCTCAGGATGGCTTCTTCCAGTGCTATCCATTTACCTGTGACTTTCAAGATTCCATTGTTTTTTTCTGCTGAGTAATACTCCATTTTGTAAATGTACCACATTTTCTCTATCCACTCTTCAGTTGAAGGGCATCTAGGTTGCTTCCAGGTTCTGGCTATTACAAATAATGCTATGAACATAGTGGAGCAGATGCCCTTGTTGTATGAATTTGCCTCTTTTCGATATATGCCTAAGAGTGGAATTGCTGGGTCTTGTGGTAGACTTATTCCCATTTTCCTGAGGAATCTCCATACTGATTTCCAAAGTGGCTGTGTGAGTTGGCACTCCCACCAGCAGTGGAGGAGTGTTCCCCTCTCTCCACATCCTCTCCAGCATAAATTGTCTTTGGTGTTTTTGATTTTAGCCATTCTGACAGGAGTAAGATGGTATCTCAAAGTTGTTTTAATTTGCATTTCCCTGATGGCTAAGATATTGAGCACTTTCTTAAGTGTCTCTTGGCCATTTTAGCCTCCTCTGTTGAGAATTCTCTGTTTAGTTCTGAACCCCACCTTTTAATTGGATCCTTTGGTGTTTTGGAGACTTGCTTCTTGTGTTCTTTGTAAATTCTGGAGATTAGCCCTCTGTCAGATGTGGGGTTAGTGAATATCTTTTCCCATTCTGTGGACTGCCTTTTTGTCTTGTTGACTGTGTCCTTTGCCTTACAGAAGCTTTTTAGTTTCAGGAGGTCCCATTTGTTAATTGTCGATTTCAGTGTCTGTGCTACAGTTATTATGTTCAGGAAGTGGTCTCCTGTACCAACTCGTTGAAGAGTATCTCCCACTTTCTCTTCTAAAAGTTTCAGTGTGGCTGGATTTATGTTGAGATCTTTGATCCATTTGGACTTAAGTTTTGTACAAGGCAATAAACATGGATCTATCTGCATACCAGTACCCAGTTATGCCAGCACCATTTGCTGAAGATGCTTTCTTTTTTCCATTGTATAGTTTTAGCTTCTTTGTCAAAAATCAAGTGTTCATAGGTGTGTGGGTTAAAATCAGGGTTTTCAATTCAGTTCCATTGGTCTACCTGCCTATTTTTGTGTCAATACCAAGCTGTCTTCAAGACTATAGCCATATAATAGAGCTTCAAGTCAGGTATGGTGATGCCTCCTGAAGTTCCTTTATTGTATAGGGTTGTTTTGGCTATCCTGGGCCTTTTGTTTTTCCATATAAAGTTGATTAATGTTCTTTCCAGGTCTGTGAAGAATTGTGCCGGAATTTTGATAGGGATTGCATTGAATCTGTAGACTGCTTTTGGCAAGGTTGCCATTTTTATTATGTTGATCCTACCAATCCAAGAGCATGGGAGATCTTTCCATTTTCTGGTATCCTCTTTGATTTCCTTCTTTAAAGACTCAAAGTTCTTGATATACAGGTCTTTCACTTCCTTGGTTAACATTATCCCCAGATATTTGATGCTGTTTATGGCTATTCTTTCTCAGTCACTTCATTGCCTGTATATAATAGGGCCACTGACTTTTTTGAGTTTACCTTGTATCCTGCCACTTTGCTGAAGGTGTTTGTCAGCTCTAGGAGTTCCCTTGTGGAGTTTTTTGGGTCACTTATATAAACTATCATATCATCTGCAAATAGTGAAAGCTTGACTTTCTATTTGTATCCCCTTGATCTCCTTTTGTTGTCTTATTGCTGTAGCTAGAACTTCAAGTACACTATTGAAGAGATATGGAGAGAGTGGACAGCCTTGTCTTGTTCTTGATTTTAGAGGAATTGCGTTGAGATCCTCTCCATTTAGTTTGATGTTAGCTGTTGGTTTACTGTATATTGCTTTTATTATATTCAGATATGTTCCTGTTATCCCTGATCTCTCTAGGACCTTTATCATGAAGGGGTCTATAGAAATTGGTCTATAGGTCTCTTTCTTAGTTATGTCTTTGTGTGGCTTGGGTATCAAGGTAATTGTAGCCTCGTAAAAAGAGTTTGGCAGTGAGCCTCCTGCTTCAATTGTGTGGAATACTTTGAGGAGTATTGGAATTAGCTCTTCTTTGAATTTCTGGTAG
This sequence comes from Mesocricetus auratus, assembly GCF_017639785.1. Lineage (NCBI taxonomy): Eukaryota > Metazoa > Chordata > Mammalia > Rodentia > Cricetidae > Mesocricetus > Mesocricetus auratus. The sequence goes on along the minus strand of NW_024429186.1, from coordinate 38,587,000 downwards.
AATTCTGCACTGAAGCAATCTGGTCCTGGGCTTTTTTTGTTTGGGAGACTTTTGATGACTGCTTCTATTTCATTAAGGATTATAGGTCTGTTTAGATCGTTTATCTGCTCTTGATTTAGTTTTGGCAAGTGATATCTATCCAGGAAATTGTCCATTTCCTTTAAATTTTCAAATTTTGTGGAGTACAGATTTTCAAAGTATGCCCTGATGATTCTCTGGATTTCCTCAGAGTCTGTTGTTATGTCCCCTTTTTCATTTCTGATTTTGTTAATTAGTGTGCTCTCTCTCTGTCTTTTGGTTAGTTTGGACAGAGGTTTGTCTATTTTGTTGATTTTCTCAAAGAACCAACACTTTGTTTCATTGATTCTTCTCAGTATTTTCCTGGTTTCTACTTGATTGATTTCAGCCCTCAATTTGATTATTTCCTAGCGTCTGCTCCTCCTGGGTAGGTTTGCTTCTTTTTGTTCTAGAACATTCAGCTGTGCTATTAATTCTCTAGTATGACTGTTCTCCATTTTCTTCATATGGGCACTTAGTGCTATGAACTTTCCTGTCAGTACTGCTTTCAAAGTGTCCCATAAGTTTGCGTATGCTGTGTCTTCATTCTCATAGAATTCCAGGAAGTCTTTAATTTCTTTTTTTATTTCTTCCTTTACCCAGGGATGGTGCAATTGTGCATTGTTCAATTTCCATGAGTTTGTAGGGTTTCTGCGATTTGTTACTGTTGAATTCTAATTTTAATGCACGGTGGTCTGATAAGATACAGGGGGTTATTCCAATTTTTTTGTACCTGTGGAGATTTGCTATGTTTCCTATTATGTGGTCAATTTTAGAGAAGGTTCCATGTGGTGCCGAGAAGAAGGTATATCCCTTTGTGTTTGGGTGGAATGTTCTATAGATGTCTGTTAAACCCAGTTGGGTCATAACTTCTATTAGTTCTTTTGTTTCTTTGTTAAGTTTCTGTCTGGTGAGAGCAGAGTATTGAAATCTCCTACTATTAGTGTGTGAGATTTTATGTGCAATTTGAGTTTTAGTAATATTTCTTTCACAAATGTAGGTGCCTTTGTATTTGGGGTGTAAATGTTTAAAATTGAGACTTCATCTTGATGGACTTTTCCTTTGATGAATATGAAATGTCCTTCTTCATCTCTTTTGATCGATTTTAATTTGAAGTCTTGTTTGTTAGATATTAGGATTGCTACACCTACTTGTTTCTTGGGTCTGTTTGATTGGAAAATCTTTTCCCAACCCTTAACTCTGAGATACCATCTGTCTTTGATGTTGAGATGTGTTTCTTGTATGCAGCAGAAGGAAGGGTTCTGTGTCGTATCCATTCTGCTAGTCTGTGTCTTTTTATAGGCAAGTTGAGGCCATTGACATTGAGGGATATTAATGACCATTGATTGATGATATTGTTAGTGAAGTTATTTTGTGTAGTTTCTCCTCCCTTTTTCTTTTGGTGTTTTGTAAAGTGGGATTATATGTTGCCTGTGTCTTTGTGAATGTAGTTAACTTCCTTGGATCTAGGTTTTCCTTCTAGTACTTTCTGTAGAGCTGGATTCATGGATACGTATTGTTTAAATCTGGCTTTGTCATGGAATATTTTGTTTTCTCTATCGATGGTAATTGAAAGCTTTGCTGGATATAGTAGTCTGGGCTGGCATCCTTGTTCCGTTAGCGTTTGTAGGACATCTGTCCAGGATCTTCTGGCTTTCATCGTTTCCATTGAGAAGTCAGGTGTAATTCGGATAGGTCTGCCTTTATATGTTACGTGGCCTTTTTCTTCAGCTGCTCTTAATATTTTCTCTTTGCTCTGTAGGTTTGATGTTTTGATTGTTATATGGCAAGGTGACTTCTTTTTCTGGTCCAGCCTATTTGGTGTTCTGTAAGATTCTTGTATTTTCATAGGCATATCCTTCTTTAGGTTAGGGAAGTTTTCATTTATGATTTTGTTGAATATGTTTCTGTACCTTTGAGCTGTATTTCTTCCCCTTCTTCTCTACCTATTATTCTCAGGTTTGGCTTCTTCACGGTATCCCATATTTTCTGGATATTTTGTGTTAGGGATTTGTTGGTTTTGAGATTTTCTTTGGTTGACGACTGTATATCCTCTAATGAGTCTTCAACACCTGAGATTCTCTCTTCTATCTCTTGTATTCTATTGGTGATACTTGCATCTGTAGTTCCTGATCGTTTACCCAGCTTTTCCATTTCCAGCATCCCCTTGTTCTGTGTTTTCTTTATTGTTTCTATTTCAGCTTTCAATCCTTCAACTGTTTGAGTTGTTTCCTTCATTTGTTTGGTTGTTTTTTTTCTTGGTACTCTTTAGATTCTTTGAGAGATTTGTTTATTTCTTGAATTTTTCCCCCATTTCATGGATTTTTTGTTTGTTTTTTCCTCTATTTCTTTAAGGGATTTCCTTGTTTCTTCTTTGAGGGTCTCTATCATCTTCATAAAATGATTTTAAGGTCTGTCTCCTCTGCTTCATCTATGTAGTGCTTTTCAGGTCTTGCTGGCGTTGGTTCCCTAGATTCTGGTGGAGTCATATTGGTCTTTTGATTGCTGAGTGAGCTCTTATTCTGTCTTCTTCTCATATCTTCTAGTGGGTGCTGGTGGGGTCTTTCTGTCTCCACTGGTCTCCTTCCTTCCTGAAGCTGGGGATGCTGACAGTGAAGCTTAAGCTGAAGCCGGGGTCGCTGGAGGTTAAGGCCTGGAAGGGCTTATGTCTTTCCTATGTGGGCGGGTCTTCTGGATGCCAGGAGCAGCCTGGAAGACCAAGGGGATGGGTGTTGGGCAGAGGATGGGAAGTGTCTCCCTCCCTCCCCCCAGACCCAAGCTCACCTGACTGGGATCACCAGAGTTTGGGGCCTGGAAGGGCTGATGTCTTTCCTGTGTGGGTGGGTCTTCTCGGCAGTTATTTTCTGAAGACAGGTCCATGGTATTCGTGTCAGAATCACCAGGGAATGAGCGCTTGGTACAGCCACAGCCTCAGGTGAGAATCTCTGGAACCTGAGCCTGAGAATCCACAGGTTTCACATGTTCCCTTAGGGCATTCTTAAATCCCAATCTTGACGAGCACCATGGAAAATTTTTTGGAAAAGTAGGTACCATTTCACATGTTTCAAACTTGACAACTAACAGGTTTGACTTTAGGACTGGCAAGATGACTCTACAAGTAAAAATCTTTTTTGCCATAAAATTCTGGCAACCTGAGATCAACTCCTAGAACACCCCTAAAGGTGGGTGGAGGGAACTGATTGCAGGAAGTTATTCTTTGACCTCCACATACACTCTGTGGTATATTTCCCAACCATACACTGATAACGAAAAATTTACACATTCTCACTCTAATTTTAAATACGCACAAAATGTAATTTCTGTAATGTTATAATATTGATATTTTCAATTAGAACTTTCTTTTCTTTTTTGAGATAGGATCTTACTACTTAGTTCTGGTTGGCCTAGAACAATGTAGACCAGTGTTGTTTCAAACTCACAGATGAATTTTTCTTGTAATCACTCATATTTAATAAATCTTATATGCTCATATCTGACAACACTTAAATACAATGGACTCTCATCCAGCAGTCAAAAATTGTTGAAATCAGACTGTTTCCTGCTCTAACATACTTCATTCATACAGTGGTTTTTCAGGCTCACCCCAAGTAACTCCCATATTACAAGCAGCATTTTACTCCATTTTTAGTATCAAACATATCAGACTTGTAACACACTCACCTGAACCCATATAGAAGGTGAGTCCCTACCAATCCAATATGATGTGTGCATTGAGGGACCAACAGGCAGAGGACTCAAAACTATCCCAGAGGCTTCAGCTCAATCCTCACAGTTGATATAGTCTACTTGCCCATTTATCTGTCTGGATCCACTCTTGTAGAGTGACCTTATGGTCTCCATGGTCCCACTCTTAGACAGCTTTACTGGATCCTCAGACTGCTCAACTCTGGCCCAATGACCAGCCCTCTAACTGGGTTTGTTGACTTATCTAACCATTGGCAATGAGTCTCTTCATAGTTGTATCAACCTGCTTCTCTTTACAGAAAGGCCACCTGTCTGGAACTCCTTGAACTCTGTGGCAGCCTCTTCAGTCCCTTTGCAGACATCCTTTAGCTTACATCTCCACATATAGAGAAGTACATTTTCTGGGCAACATGTAATGTATGATCTGAGAGTTGACACTGATAGTTAAGATTGGAATCAAAGAATTGGGTATTCCTTGACTAATTACCAAGTGAAATGGAGACTACTTGGAAAACTGCAGCCAAGGAAATGGAAGTAATTTGTGAATTTATTATTCTTCAATAAATTCTGACATTGTAGAAAGACACAAATCTATTTGTCTGCTTCTGACATAACACATTTGTGACAAAAGTTTTGTCTATTTAAAGACAGTTTCTAAGTAAAACAATTTTATTAATATGATAGCATTTTCCCTCTAGTTAGTCTATGTCCTTATACTTGCTCCTTGAATAAGAAAGCCTTTCAGAATTACTTCATTTATATTGTTTGTATTACATGTAATGCTCACTTGGAAAAATTGTTTATATAAATAAATAAATGGAGATGGAAGGTATTTACTATACAGTTTTTCCAATGTTTGAAACCCTTCTGAATTATCAGCCATAATCCAAATAGTAATTCATTAACAAAATTTAATTCCAATAAACCTAAGCTGGTAATTCAATTAGATATTCCTTCTTTTTGCTGAAAGCAAGGAACTGTAACCAGACTTCCTGGTCACTAATGGTCCATTACTTTTATTAGCCTTGACACCGCCATTTTGAATTATAAGTTTTGAATGCCTTTAAGAATTTTATACTCTCAAAGCAAGTCACTGAAATAAGATTCAAGATTGTTACAATGCATTCCATTCTTTAAGTGAGCAAAATGCATTGGAAAGGGAGGTGGGAATGAGACTAAGAAGCACTCCCAAGCACATTTGTATTAGAGGGGAATTCTTGTGGAAATTGAGGATCCAGAAATGATTCTCTGAAAAATATTATTTTTTCCTCTGTTTTTCTTTCTTCCTTTGTGTGTGTTGGGGAGGGGGTTGTGGGTGCATGCATCTGTGTACTAGAGGTCAGGAAGAAGATGTCTAGTGTCCTGCACTATTACTCTTTGCCTTATTCCCTTGAGACAGGATCTCTCAATGAACCTGGAATTGTCTGGAAACCAGTAAGCATCATCAATCCTCTTGTCTCCACATCTTACAGTCGTTGGGGTTACAGGTACACACAAGGCTATGTTCACATAGGTTCTGAGATTTGAACTCAGGTCTTTATGCTAAGTCATTTCCCAGCCCTTGCTTATACTTTCCTTGAAAAGTCTTTGTGAAAATTCATACACTTGTTTGACGACCATTATACTAAAATTCTGGAAACATTAAGACAAAACATTACATTTAAAAAGTCTCAAAAGTAACAGAAACTTATCTAAGCTGTCTGAAGTGCTTGGGTTCTTTTTAAATGTAGGTACAGACTAGGTTGGGACAACTATAAAAAAGATCTAAGCAAGGTGGCACTGAAGAGCTAACTTAGTGATTAAGAATGAAAACTATTGTTTCAGAGAACCCAAGCTAGTTCCCAACATCCAGGTCAGGCAGTTAATCACCACCTGTAACTCTAGTTCCAAGGGATCCAATGCCCTCTTCTGGCCTGTTCACATACCACATTCATGTGCATATACCCCCCCCCCACACACACACACAGTTAGAAATACAGAGAAAAGTGTGGCGGTGCATTTAATGCCAGCAGTTGGGAGGCAGAGATAGGTGGATCTCTGTGAGTTCTAGGTCATTCAAGGTCAACTTATTGAGCTCCAACCTAGCAAGCTACACAAATACAAACATGACAAAAACAAACAAAAACCCCAATAATTTTTTTAAAAAGAGTTAAGCGGAAGGAGCCAACAAAATGATTATAACAAACAACAGAGAAATGTAATTCCCTTCCACTCTTCCTCTCTCCCTCTTCCTTTCCCCCTAATCTCTAGCATTAATATGAAAATAATTGCCTCTACTTTTGGAGACCTGACTTAATTAGACTAATTTGACTTTCCGCTGGCAAAACTAACACTAAAATGGTTCAGAGTTCTCTAATTATAGAGCAATCACGCTTTTTCCTTAACAGATACTAAAACCAAATGCTATAACATTAGATGAGGTCATTGTGAATAACCTGTTGTAAGGCCTATTTTGAGATACCACATGAATTTCAGTGATTATTCAGTGAAAGGAAGCAAGAGGTACAAAGTTACTGCGGAAGACATTATGATTGCTACTATGATTATCTAACTGGTGATAAAGTTTCACAAGTTATTCCGTAAGATGTACATCCATTGACTTGAACCTCTATTCTACTACCCCACACTCTTCAATATCAACTCCTTTCTTGTTTGTTCTCTCTCAGTCAATGTTATCTTTTTCTTTGCATCCTGAATACCCAAAGACTTAGGTGAATCTTTTGATGGACACTCTCATCAACATTCTCAAACTCTTCTTCCTAGAATTTCTGCTTATTGGTTCTGCCAGGTCCAGCCTAGAATCCATCTCATTTTTCTCATCTGTAGCTTCCAGTTTGTCATTTACTGATGGGTAAAACTTATCACTGCTTCCAAATGCACCTTGACCTTTAGCACTACAAAGCAGTATTTTGTACTCTTTCCTGGTTGACTTTCTTTTCCCACTGCTCAGGTGCAATTCCAAATATCATGCCATCACTCTCCCTGGGTTTTCCCATTAAATATTTCCAAACAGCAAACGACCTTGCTTTCTACTTCAGGAAAAATTACTTCAAGTTCCCCTGCCTTTAACAATCATCTAACACATCACCCTCCCTTCTTCCTGTACTAGATTCTGATACAGAATATCAACTAGCCCTAACCCCTCAATACTACTTGGCTTCTGGTGTGGAGGATTATTTCATGCTAAAAAGCTTTTCACTATAAAAGCCACATACGTCGTTAAAAGGCAAAGATACTCCTTGGAATTCATACTCCAGGTTGAAGACATGAATATCAGAATGTTAGGAAATAAAGATTGCTGATTGGCTGTAGAAAAGACTACATCAGAATAGCAAGTGTTCTTCACCTTGGAAACATTCACAAGCAAGGGCATAGAGGAAGGTGAGTTGGGATGCTGCCTCCCCATTAAATGTTTTAATATTCTATCACAGTTCTGCCTGCCAAATGTCACAACATGAAATTTAAAGAGGCTATGCTTCAGTGAGCAATGTCATTTTTGTCCTTTACTATTTGCTACCACCTGCCACATATGTAGTCTAAGATGCTATTAATAATAACCAGCCCACCCACCACTTCCTTTTAACAGTGAACATTTTTACTCACCTTCATTCAATTGCATTTTTTGTGGATAGTCCTAGGGCAACCAGCATGAATTAACATGCTGTGGTTTTTCTAATTTAATATCACATTTCTGTCACACACAACCTTCAAGTGACATGTGAAAACTTTAGGAAAAGTATTTGTAAAGATTGTCTTAAGAGAAACTTTAATGTAGAGGATACTTATGGAAGGCTAGTATCCTATCTAACCCAGGACAGATCCATACTTTGTGGCGCTCTGATGATTTGGGAGAAGTCTCTTGACTTCTTGAAAATGAAAGGCTCTTGTGATTAAGCTTTACACATATCAGCTTTAAAAAATATGGCCATTTAATTGGGGCATTAAGCAAGCCCAGACTGAACAAAATCTCGCTAAATGTGAATGAACACATGCCATGAGCCAGGCACATTATATATCTCAATCTCACAAGTTTATCAGGTCAATATTTCATAAAAGTGGAAACCTCATCAGGCTCAGAAAATTTGGAAACTTGTTCACAGGCGGCCCACTGCTCACAGTGAAACTGAGACCCAAACCAAGTTCTTGTTTTGTTTTTTTGTTTGTTTGTTTTTATGTAATAGTTTGCCTTTCAAATTTCCCCAATGATAAAGGACTGAAATTACTTCAGAGAAAACCCCTGGAAAAAGGGGGGAAACAGTCAGTCAGTATTTGAAAGGGCATGTCTTAAGTTGCATCTGATATAGCCAAAAACTGAATCCATAAAACTTTTTTTCTAAGGGCACATTTAAAAATATATAATCCTTTGGACTATCTTCTGCTTCCTAAATGACATAGAAAGGCGATCTTCTATAAGTATGACACCAAATGGCAATCTAAGCAATAGTGGAGAAGCTACCTTAAATGCCTTCCCCGATAATGAGATTGATGATTACCTAATGTGTTATCCTAGAGCCTTCATCCAGTAGCTGATGGAAGCAGAGGCAGACACCCACAGCTAAACACTAAACTGAACTCCTGGAACCCAGTTTCAGAGAAGGAGGAGTGATGAGCAAAGGGGTCAAGACCAGGCTGGTGAAACCCACAGAAACAGCTAACCTGAACAAGAGGGAGCCCATAGACCCCAAACTGATGGTTGAGAGGCCAGCATGGGACTGACCCAGACCCTCTGAACGTGGGTGTCAGTGAGGAGGCCTCAGCAATCTATGGGGCCTCAGGTAGAAGATCAGTATTTATCCCTGGTGTATAAATGTATATTGGGAGCCCATTCCACATGGAGGGATGTTCTCTCAGCCTGGACACATGGGGGAGGGCCTAGGCCCTGCCCTGGATGATATGACAAACTTTGAGCATCCCCCATGGAGGGCCTCACCCTCCCTGGGGAGCAGAGAGGGGATAGGGTGAAGAGTTGGGGGATTGGGAGGGCAGGAAGGAGGGGGGGAGAGGAGAAGGAGCTGGGAAGCATGTGAAGCAGCTTGCTTCTAATTTAAATGAAAATAAATAAATTTTAAAAAAGAAAGGCAATCTTAAGAGTCCAAAAGATATGTGGCTCTAATTCATGCAGAATAACAGAGTCAGAATCAGCCTGTTGAGATGAGCCTGGGAAGAATAGCCTTCCAGAAAAGAATCTGTCTGGGGAAGACTTCTGACAGTGTTGATCTTTCCAAACTCTAATCTCTTATGTGCCCAATATTATTCTCTCTTGACATTAGATCAAAGTTTTGTTTTGCATTGACTTGGGTTTGCTTTGAAGGACAGTCTTGCTACATAACCCAACACTGCCTTGAATTTCAAATCCCTTTTTTCTCTGTCCCTTCCCCCAAGTACTGGGATTATAGGTGTGACTCACCACACCCAGCTGACATATGGAGTTTTAAAGATTAAGAAAAATGACAATGGTGTATCTATTATTCCATTACATTCATAGTTTTTACCTGTTTAACCTCTGTCCATCTTAAAATGTTGGTTAGAAGTATCTTTTCTTTTGCCATGCTCCCAGAAATACGTGCTGGTCTCTTTCTATCTTTTCCTCACTCACAGAATCCAGAATTTTGAGCAGACAGGCTTTCCAAACATGTTCGTTACCATGGTGTTGATGAGTTCTTTTTGATAAGTCACTATTTTCTAATCCAACAGTAGTTTTATAATGCAGGTATACTGGCTGTGATTCTATTCTATTTATTCAAAGATTTCTGAATAAAACTTGGGGACTTGGATTTGGTTAGACCTAAAACAAGAATTAATCTTGTAGTTCAGCATTTTCAGTCATCAAGCTGCTACTGATGCTACTTAAAATATCTGCTGACTTTGTAGTCTTGGTGCTATTGTGACCTCAAGCTGCAGCTAAAATCAGTCCAGTGCAACAGGAGCTTCAAGAACAGCAGCACAAAATGATGTCTTAACTGGTTGGAAAAAGAAGGCACAGATTTTCAAGAAGGCCTCTTCATCGTTAGGAATTTCCCTTCAAGATGACAAGTGGTACAAACTCTTCAGGATCTTGCTTTCTCACAAAAAAGTGAGTCTTTGATGGGGAAAGTTAAATGGCAGCTACCTAGGAGGGGAAAAGGGTTTTTATTTACCCAAGCTAAAGATAAGACTATTTTATCTTTTCCCACAGGAATTCTAAAACAGATGACAACTACTTGAAGGAATTGAATGAAGATTTAAAGTTAAGAAAGCAGGAACTTCTAGAGATGCTAAAACCTCTAGAAGATAAGAACTCTCTCTTATTCCAGAAGCTAATGGGTAACTTGGAGGAAAAACAAAGAAGGTATGGGTACCTACTACTCAGTATCCTAAAGAAAGAAAGGCTGGAGAATGCAACCACCATAGATTAGTAATAAAATGGTTAAAAATAGACAAATCACTGATTTATTTTTCTTTTTAAATTTGGACATTCAGTTCCAGTAGAATATAAAAGAATTTATCACTACAAAAGCAGGGGGGGGGAGTAATACTTTAGTTTTTAAAATAAGTAGAATTTGGTCCTCATGAAGCTAATTACTCTTTTGATGCCCACTCAAGAAACAGGTAAATGATTATTTATGTTGGTAGAATTATTTTAGAATAAACACTTGCTCCTTCTATACCAAGCAGAAGAGTGATGATTTTTTTTTCTAAGCCTGGGTACTCTTTGTGTTAGGGAGACATTCCTAGGCATCTGAGACCTTAAATCTTTGCTAGAATAGTCATTATTCTTAGGAACTACTAAGTCTCTGTTTCCTTTCTGATCATAGAAGATACCACTTCAGTTGATCTTCTTTCTACCCTTATCACATGCCCTTAAGGAACTCAGACTTCAGGAGAACAAAAACCAACAAGAAGTGGTCAAACACTGTGTGTTGGTGATGCAAGCCTTTAATCCCAGCACTCGGGAGGCAGAGGCAGTCGGATCTCTGTGAGTTTGAGGCCAGCCTGGTGTACAGAGCTGGTGTACAGGACAGCCTCCAAAATAATACAGAGAAACCCTGTCTCAAAAAACCAAAAAACAAACAAAAAAAGAAGAAGAAGAAGTGGTCAAACACCAGCTGTTAGCAAATCAGGAATATAGACCTCTCTAGGGGCAAAAGAGCATGTTACACATGGTATTCCACTCAGATCCAGATAGAAAAAGGACAATAATACAAACATAAATTAGTGATTTCCTTTAAACAGTATCCTTCTCATAGTCAGACAATACTGAATCAGAGCTATATACTCACAGGGGTAGGAGATGGATTTATACTATCTGTGAGATGGGGAATAATTTTGGAATTAATATTAAAAATATCAAGGTTTTCAATTCCTTCTATACAGAGGCAGAAGCACTCCTTCCCTCAAGTTATACAGTAAAACATTTTTAGAAGGTAGAAAGTACTTTCACTGTTTGTTGGAGACCTATGTTTTGAATATCGAAGAGCACAAAATTCATTACTGATCACATACTTCATGCAAGTGACAGAGACTTTCAGCATTAAGGACCTGTCTAATTCCTAGTATCTCAGCCCCTACTGAACTTCCATTGAAGAACACTCCCTGGCTGAGTGCAGATATTAATCTTATGTTTTAAAGGGCATGTATATTCTATGATTTCTCTTTTTTTCTTCTAGTCTGCAGATCATGAGACAGATCATGGCAGGGAGAAGATGTGATGAATCTTCAGTCATGGAACTTATTAAGGAAGCAGAGGAGATGAAACAGAACCTGGTGAGATGTTGTTAGTAGATACTACAGGGCATAGTTTTTTAAATCACTGCTGTCACATATGGAAATAACAAATGCTCATCTCTGGCCTCTGGTGCTCCAAACATGTATATCTTTTTGATCTAGGAAACCCATCATGATGCTAAGGAACTCAGGCTGGATGTTGAAAAGAGCAAGGGCTAGCTAGCAAGATTCTACTTTTTTTTACCTAAACAAAAGTTTCATTTAGTGGTTAATGAATATAAGCATATAACTCTTATCATTTCTAAAGGAATAGAATATCAAATTAAAAGAAAAAAGTTTGTTTTGAAAATGTCTTGGATCTTTTTGAAGTCAATAAAAATCTCTAAAAATTAAAAGTTAATGCTCTAAGCCCTCAAGTGACTGTCTTATGAGATCATCTTAAGCCTTAAGAATTTATTTCTGATACATCTCACAATGGACATAAAAGGTTATTACTTGAAATAACGTTTTAACCACCACCATCATCTTCATCATTGTCATCATCATCAAAATCATCTCTTATGTTTCTGTATGAAATGCTAGGTCCATTTATTGTTTTCCTCTGTGGTTTACTGTGTCTACAAATCGCTTTCCTACCATTAATTAAACAGCTGCTTTTCCTAACTTTAACAGTCGGACAAACACATCTGTTTGTTTGGTTCTTCCTCTTCTAATAGGAAAAGAAAAACAAGATGCTTCGGAAGGAAATGGAGATGCTATGGAACAAGGTGTGCATCTAAGGATCTCTCAAAAGTATTGTCCTACAGATAATGCAAAGAACCTCTCATTGCTCCAGTCCCTCATCCTCAGTTTTTCATGTCTCTTCTTCCGGCCACGTTCAATTCGCACAACAAAGAGATCTTTTAAAACATTTAGTGTTCCAGTCACCCTACTGTGACTTAACTGTTTTGTACCCACCTTTCCAGTCTCCTCTCTTAGAAGTCCTCCCCCCTCTCTCTTTCTTTCTTAACTCGTGACATACATTTTTAATAAAACATTTTTTCACATTTCAAATTGTCCACAATGGCTAAAACGTAGGCTCCTGAGTCAGAAATGATTTTGTTTTAACTCTAGCTCTATATACTTCTCTAGTAGTATGACTGTTGCATGAAAAATAAAGACCCAGAGACAGGTATTAAATTGAAGATCAGAGAAGCAAGGCAGCCATGCCACTAGCTCTTATCTGTACCTCATGCTGAAATAGCAATCCTGTCTCCACAAGCTCTCACCAACTCCCAGACTGCTGCCTCTCCTCAGTGTGGCTGGGCAGAATCCTGAGACTGACCATTGAAGATCCTGATCCTGTCTTTTATCTCTCTAGTGCTGGGATTAAAGGTGTGTGATGCCAGGTGCTGAGATCATCTTTGTGTGAGCTGTTCCTTTTAGGACTGGTTCAATTTTGTGTAGCCAGAGTGGCCTTGAACTAACAGAGATCTGTCTACTTCTTTTTTTTTTTAATGTGGAAAATTTTATTTTTCTCAGGGCAGTTAATATACTTGGTAAAGCAGGAGAACGGGAGGTGGTAGGGGGTTGCTTTGAGCACCACGTGTGCATGTAGCAGGATATTGTTTAAGCACATAGAGCAGGATATTGGCAAGGTAAAAAGTTCAGAAGGGAGAGGAATGGGTGGGCTAATGGCCGCTATCTAGGTGATGGTTAGGGCTGGCTGAGTTTGGACAAGCTTTCTGGGTCATGACTTTCCTATGTTCTACCTATGCTGTTTCTCTTCTGAGTACCCATAGAAGGCTCCTTTGTTAAGGCTAAAGGCAATTAAGTAAATCTTTAGACTTTAGAAAGTACAGGTTTGGCTCCAAAAGATCAAGGTACCTGAGGCGCTCCCAACACTAGAGTTATCAGGGTGTCGTCGTACAGGTCCTTTTGCTATCTGTCTACTTTTTAATCCTGAGTCCTGGGATTAAAGGTGTGTGCCACCACCACCCAGCTTCTATAGTAACTAGTATGGCTGATCTCTATTGGCTTTACTAAATCATAAATAATATCAATATATCACATATATGATAATTAATAAGTGGTTTAACCTTTCAAATCTCAATTTCATCAATAATAAAAAGGAAACAGAAATAGTCTCCAGAGTTGTGAAGATTAAAGGAGGAGGACTGTAATATAGTAGTGAAAGTAAGTAATGAAGTTAGAAGCTTAGCTGTCAGTGGTATATTATATGGGTTCACTTAGTAGTTGTTATTATTAAAAGGAACATTAAGGGACCATTTTGAATCCCTGTGGTAGGTATACAATTTCCATTTTGATCCCTAGGAAGTTGCTGTCTGGCAGGAACCAAAAGCCTTGACTTCATAATTACCACTAATATAAAGCTCTGCCAAAATGTCTCTCCACAGACATTTGAGTCACAAGAGCTCCAAGATCAACAGAAAGCTTTACCGACAAAGCCCAAGGCAGACTTGAAAGATGGAAAGGTGAGAGGACTTAGAATGCCATAGAAGTTGACACCATACAGTTGGAAACTGCCCCTTAACAAACAGGGCTAATTTGGGGATCAGTGCTTGTAGGCTATATTTGATTTCTAGCCTGCCTATCCCTTTAGCTCTATTCCTTTAGCTCTTGTGATTCCTATCAGGCTCTGGAATTCCTTTTATGAAGGCTAAGAGTGAGTCAGAGACATCAGATGCAGAGAAAGTGGAGGACATAAGGAGGCTAGGAGCACAACCACTCTGAGCAGTAGTGGCTTTTGCAACTGATAACTCAATACTCTGCTTAAGGTGTGGTGTGGTCCTACACTGATGCAAATTTATAAGAAATGTAGCATCTTTGGGATACTATATTTATGTTAGCATCACAGGTTTCTGGAAAATCATCCTAGTTTTCCTAAAATGTGAAAACCCATATCAACAATTACAATTCCATACACACAGAGCACTTATTAATTTATTGTGGAAATTTATTTAGAGATATTACATTTGCAGAACTGTTCATTCATCTCTGAGCTTTTAGAGAGTGGAGGTCAATTTAGGAAGACTATGAAATAAAAACCAACCTAACAGTGAATCTATGATACTATAATTTTGATATAAGGTTGTTGCAGGATATTGAGGAAACTGATTTTTATCTCAATTTACTTTGTCACCCAGAAGGTCTTTCTTCCACCAGGAAAAGCAACAGAGGAAAATAGAATGGGTCAAATATGAAGAACATTCCAACATCCTTCAGGTACTAAGCTTTTCCAAGACTGAACATGGTATACATTTATTTGTACAATGTAAAAGCTTTTAAGATCATGTTTGCTAAGGCCAATTCGCATATCCTCCATTGCCTATTTAAAAAAAAAACTGGATTTTGGAAGAGAGCTGGAGTCACCTATCTCTGAAGTTACCTGGAATAATTTAGAATAAATACTTCTTTTCATGTTTTTTGATTTTGTACTACTTAATATTGGGGAAAAATAACAAGTATTATCTTCCCAACTCTAAAAGACAAAACATGAGGGCTTTATTTCTAACACCTGTATAAAGAAGCACAAGTAGCCTGGCTTTGGTGGTGCCCACCTTTAATCCCAGCACTCAGGAGGCAGAGGCAGGGGAATCTCTGTGAGTTTGAAACCATCCTGGTCTACAGAGTGAGTTCCAGGACAGGTTCCAAAGCTAGACAGAGACACCCTATCATTGAAAAAAAGGAAAGGAAAGAAAAGAAACACAGGTAATAGGTAATAGTAAATTTCAAAAAGTCAGTATTATGTGAATGTTTTGAAAAATGTCCTCTTTCAGAATGGCTTTCATGGCAAAGTGATTGAGCTGAGAATTGAAGCCTTGAAGAACTACCAGAAGGCCAATGACTTAAAATTATCACTGTGCCTACAGCACAATTTTGAGCCAAAGCAAGGAGCTTTCAATCTTCTGAGGCCTCAAGGTAGGTAGAGTATCAGAGATAAATAGTTGGAGGTTTTATTTTGTCTGTTACACTGAAGGTCTCATTATTAACAATGAGCATCACAGTGCCTGGTATACAGTGTAAGTTAAATGTAGTATAGATACAGTTTTTCCACTATCATTATTAATAGTAGATTCAGTAACTATTGTATTAAGATAAGCATTCTCTGTGGAAGAAATTAAGTTTCCCTTTATAAAGATAAAAATATACCATATCCTTAGCATATATAGACAATAACAGTTGATATTAAAAAACAATTTACTTTCTTTTCACCTTTATCCCTATCCTAAGAACAAGAACTGTCTCATAAGTCATATTGGACAAACTGTTACTTCAAAACTGAAGGTGTAGGAGATAGTTGGCAAGGGCTCCAAGTTTGCTAATTCAGATGAATTTCTGGGAATGTCAGTGATTTCCCCTAAAGACATTATGGCATCATAGGAAATAATCATATTTCATAAAAAGTAAAATAATAGCTATGATGGGTAGGGAAAAATTTTAATTTCTTAAATCTTCAAGGATCTATTAATCTGGTCTTATTTTTAAGAGACATGACATGAGAAATCATACCCCAAGAGTGGCAATACCGCTGTCTGTCTGTCTGTCTGTCTATCTATCCATCCATCCATCTGCATATATGTAATATTTTCTCAGTCTTAGTCCATAAAGGGCTTGAGCGTCTGATGAAAATCCCACACAACACATATGATTAAATAAATATATGGGCAAGTCAAAAGAAAGGGAAGGTAAGTTCTGTCAAAACATGATAATGTATGCTAGAAATGCTGGTTAGAGGTAGATTATAAATTTGGTTCTGAATTTGCCAGCAAACGTAGATTATCAATGTTCATAAAATGACAACAAACCAGTTGATTAGGACAAATATGGATTTTCATGTTAGTGATACCTGAGAGTGATTTCTCCTCCAGACCTTCATAAAGTGGACAAGACTTTACTATGAAATGTCAGTAGTTAATATCCTCAATATTTCCAAAATGAATCCAGGACCTAAATTCCCTAAACTGTGTCTTATCAATACAACATGTTAACAAGTCATTATTGTGAAAAATTTTAATAGGATGCAGCAACTTAGCATGATTTGGTCCAGGCACACAGTACTCCATCATCTTCAATAGGTAAAATTTGGGAAATCTAGAAAACTGAATGGACTACATGTCCCCAGGCAAAGTTTCCCACATATTTTTCTTTTTACTTATATTTGGAGAAGCATTGGACAGCAGAGGAAGAGCCTGGAGGCAGTAAGTCATTAACACAAAATTTAAAGACAAAGAAGTAGTATGAGGAAAACAAACAGCTGTTTTTATGTTATTGAAAATTAGCCAAAGATCATCTCAAGAGATCCACATAGTAAGGAAACAGTTCTTTAAATTCCAAATTTAAGTCAATTCCCCACTAGTGATTCTATTCGACCTGAGTGCCTTAGGAGACTCCCCTACACACCTTCACTAACAGAACACTCAATCAGTTTGAATTGGGGCAGTCCAAAGATCCATACTGTCTCTTCTCTTTCACTTGTAGCAAATGAAGTTATAGGATTCTATAGTGCCCAGGCAGGAGCCATTCATCGGTCCCATGCTTTACTGACTGTGTATCCGCTGAGCAGAGACTGTATGTCTACACATGCTCAATTTTTTTTGGTTTATTTGAGCCAAAACAGATCTGAAACCTAACAGTCATAGATGTTGAGTTATTTATAAACTCTATTTCTTTTTAGTATTAAAAAAACCTCAGAAGAGCTAGTTCTTGTGGTGGGTGTGATGGTTAGTTTTTTGTCAACTTGACACAAGATAGAGTCATCAGGGAGAAGGAAACTTCAACTGAGAAAAATGTCTCCAATAGATTGGACTGTAGACAAGTATTTTGGGGCATTTTCTTGATTAATGATTGAGTTAGGAAGTCCCAGTCCTCTGTGGGCTTCCCTGGGCAAAGAGTCTTGGGTATATTAGAAAGTGGACTGAGCAAGCCAGTAAGCAACAGTCTTCCGTGTCCTCTGCTTTCATTCCTGGCTCTAAGAACCTGTCCTGTACTCCTGTCCTGACTGCCCTTCATGATGAATTTGTAAGCCAAATAAACCCTTCCTTCCCCAAGTTGCTTTTGGTTAGAATGTTTTCTCACAACAACAGAAAAAACAAACTAAAATAGAATTGTTAAAATAAGCATACTATTATCAACAGTGGGGAAGTAGTGTTGTGGTATTACTGTTCCTCAACTTCTTTAGTCTGTTGATTATTCATTTTTGCTACTGAGGTTGATTTCATATTCATACATGCATTTCTAGAAAAAAAGTTCAAAAACAAAACAAAACGGGATCTCTGCAGCCCTAGCTGGCCTGCAACTTACTATGTAGCCCGTACTGACCTCAGACTTACCGCAGTCCTTCTACTTCAGCCTCCTAAGAGCCAGTATTGCAGGCATGAGCTTCCATGATCAGGCACAAAATTCACATTACTAAATGACAAAACAGTATAGTTTTCACAAGTACATTTAATAATAATGAAACAAAAAATGAATTCTAGAAAGATGGTCAAGCCTGGGGCCTACTTTATCATTATTGGAAAGTAAAACTAACAAGACAGATCATTTAAAACTTTGAACTTTCCCCTGGGTGCACTGGAAAAAGGGTAACTGAGCCGAGTGCAGAAGCACCTGTTTACAATCCCAGCATGTAGGACACACAGGCATAAGAGGGCAAGGCCAGCCTAGCGAGAGTTTGCATCAAAAATAATTTTCCCCCACTGTGAGTTATAGGATTTAAAGCCGTGTTATAACACCTCGTAAATTCATTACAGGTGTCACCTAAAATTATTTCACTACCAAACTTTGAGAAGTTTTAATTTAATGGAAAAGCCATGACTCTAGGGTCATAATAGATATGTGTTGTAACCCTTTCACGACAGGGATAAGATTTTTATTTCAGTTTTTCTGTATCTAGTATTTACAACTATCAGATGTAGCAGCACACATTTAAAACATCTCACTTTGTGTAGCCCTTATAATGACTCTGTAAGATCTGAAATATGGAACAAGAAGCAAACTCAACAAAGTCAGCCGTCTGTGTCCCTAGGTAAAGCTGGGTTTCTGGACAGAACAATACAATGGCAGTGTTAGAGTTTGATTTCTTATTCCTCTTCCAGTCCTAAAAACTGTGATGGGAACCCAAAGGTAGCTATTTATAGTATCATCCTCCCATAGAAGAATCATATTCCCTAAGGTTGTTTTTAAGAGTGTTTACAAATGGGTCGGGAGGCCTGTAATTATGTATTTAGTCCGGTAGGTGGCACCAATCACATCTATGCCAAGTCCATAACAAATGGTAATTCAGGAAACGTGAAATCCTGTAGGAGGACTGGCTTTCTATTCCCCTTAGGACAAAATGTGCCACATTTATATACCAAATGAAAAATGAAGAAAAGAACCTATTGATGTTTTGTGTCATGCTATGTGGCACCAAGATGTATACTGGCAGCCTTGGTTAAACATTAAACTCGGTGTTCTGTTGTACAACTCTTAACTATTATTATGCCCCTCCCTTAACTATAGTTCACCCCCATTCCAAAAAAGAAAGAAAAAACAAAAGCAATTGCCTACTTCCTCCATAATTCTTGTCTAACACTTTTTCTCTCTGCCACAAATAAATCAGGCAATTAGGGCAATGAAGTAAAAATGGGTTGGGCTATTACACAAGGACTATTTGAAGGTTAAGTACTTAATAGCCCTCTTGGATGGTGTTCTGGTTCCTCCAGTTTCAAGAGAATTGAATTGCTTAAACTTGTGTAGAGAAAGGGTGGCATGTCATTTTGGACACACCTCCTAGATTAATTAGGCAAGCACAGGTCCTTCCTTTTCAGATATTTCCAAGTAGAAGGAAGTTTTGCTGTAATGGTCTTGGCCATAATCCTTCCTCCCCTGTTCAATGGGCAGTCTGGATGAGTTAATGGTGCCTTCTAATTTGTTGGCACATACTAGAGACTTTGTTACAACTCAAGCAATCCCTATTTGGGGAATTCCCTAAAACAGGGGACTCGACATCACCAGAGTCTTAGCTCTGGACATTATCTTATCTTCTATAAGAAAACGATTCTGTTGTTTTCACTAAGAGATAATCTTTCTTTCCCTCCCCTCCACCCCCCAGAGATAGGTCACAAGTGAAGGAGTTTGCTTCTTATAATTTGGATCAGGATTTGTGTCAGCCCTCACTCCCTAACTTGTACTATGTCAAAACTGCAGCTTGTGGCTTTTGCTGATCACCTATCTTAGAAAGCTCAGGCACTAAGCAATCTTTAAATTCAGATGAATTTCCCATCACACCTGCTGGTGTTTAAAGAATTGAGGGTTTGTCTTCAGTGATAACTGTGATAAGCTATTTGATTTTGACAGTTTTTTATTCTCCCACATCCGAGGCTCTTAGCATTTCTTTGAGCTCTCTGAGAAGAAATGGAAGGTTCTCCTTAGTAGAAGAACCTGAAGACTGGATGTAGATATTGTGCTACATTTGTAAATTGACATAAAGCCCAGTGAAGTGGAAAGTGAATATGCCTGAGAACTATGTACTCACTAGCCCTCTGTTCTGAAAGCAAGTTTTTCCTCTCACCTTTAACCTTGACCACACTTCATTAATTTCTCACTCTGATGGCTAAAATTGCAAGAGGCAGAGGCAGAAACCACAAACTGTGGCTCAAATCTAGATCTTTCAAAAATAGTACTTCTCTTAAATATTCT
This sequence comes from Mesocricetus auratus, assembly GCF_017639785.1. Lineage (NCBI taxonomy): Eukaryota > Metazoa > Chordata > Mammalia > Rodentia > Cricetidae > Mesocricetus > Mesocricetus auratus. The sequence goes on along the minus strand of NW_024429186.1, from coordinate 38,566,852 downwards.
ATAAGCTTTGAGGCAACCCGAACCTTTTAAAAGTTGTATTTGTGGTGTTAAAAGGTGATTAAACTGATTTGAAATTTCTTTTGTTTACCATAAAATTTTACAGAAGTTCAGACAGGAAGCATAACGTCAGTGTTTTTCTTAACATGAATTTAGAAAAAATTTTGAAAAGTGAACTGCACCCTTATTAAGACAGTTTTAATGGGTGACAATGACTCAACCTGTTCACATCAATTGCTTAGGAGAGGAGCAGGATGTTTTCATTTTGTTTTGTTTTGTTTTATGTTCAGGGGGGGTCTGGATTTTTTTAAGAGATAGATTTGAATTTCAGCTAAGCAATGAATAATTATTATCAGTGTCTCAACTTTTATATGGAATATATAGTAAAATTCAAATTTGGCAGAGTTCCTCCAGTATAGACCTAACCTAGACATGTTTACTATGAAGCACCCTCCATTACTCACCCCCATTTCAGTCTGCATCTGTCACTCACCCTGCTTCTTTTTCTTTCTAACCCCCACCTTTATAATTTGCTTGTTCTTTACTATACTAGTATTCTTGTGGAATACATGTCTGGGTTATCGCAGTGTATACATATCCCATTTTCTTTTAAACGTTAGAGGTTCATTTTTGTAGACGCTCCAAGTTTTTATTTACATGTAATTCTCAAATGAGTTTTCTGACTATAGAACATAAGCTTTCAATAGAGAAAAGGCCTACTACCCCAACTTTAAAATATTATTTTCTAAAACAACAATTTGTAATGATATTTTGTTTATGATAAAATAAAGCTTGCCTGAAGATCAGAGTGCAAAGCTCAGCACAATAGAGGCTAGGTAGAGGTGGCACATACTTTTAATCTCAGCACAGAGGCAAACAGATCTCTGTTAGTTCAAGGCCACCCTGAGCTACACAAAAGTGATCCAGTTTAAAAGAGAAACAGACGTCACATAAAGGTGATCTCAGCACTTGGGATCACAAGCCTTTAATCCAAGCACTAATGAGGAATATAAGGTGGGAGGAGACAGGAGCTCAGTGCAATCTGAGGTTCGGTGGAGAACAGTGCAGTCTGGAGATGCAATATGAGGACAGGATCATCCTTTCAGTCTAAGCATTGGTAGAGGTAAGAACTCTAGTGGCTGGCCACTTTGCTTCTCTGATCTTCAGCTTTAACCCTGATATCTGTCCCTGGGTTTTTATTATTCATGCTACACAACTTGAAAATTCATATCAATGCTATTATTAGTGCTATAGATATACAATTAAGTAATGCCATAATGAATGTTAATAACCCTAATCTTCCAACTGTCTTCTATCAGATAAAATGGGTACGACTATTGAGAGAGCAACAACCAACAGAAATGAACCCAATATGGTGAGAGAACAGCTTTCCTTAAAAAAAAAGTCCAAAATTTAAAAGGCGTGGATAATGGGTATAGATTTTTTTGGTACATTTCTTTGTTTATACATTTATTGATCTACTTTTGCCATGCTGAGAATCCAACCCATGGCTGTGTGCATGGTAGCCAAGTGATCGATCATAAGGCCAGCCCTGCGATGCATTTAAAATGTATTCTAATTTAATACTTTTTAGATTCGCAAAACACTCATTTTAGGTTTTTTCCTCTTCTTGTTCTTATATTTTAAAGAGAATCCCAGGATCAAAGAACTTCACAGAACAACAAGAAGGAAGTAAAGAAAGTCAATCTGATGATATAGGAGAGAGGCTCTTTTTCCTGAGGTCAATGCCAGATGAAGCTCTGAAGGATTAGAAGGTTTTTGCTCCATTTGCTTTGGACAGAGTTAAAGACTAGGCACAGCCATTTCTGTTCATTAAAATCTCTCAAACCTTTATTTTAGTTATGTTTCCCTAGTCTACCACCAATTGGGGGGGTTAATGTTGCACATTTGGCCCTAAGCATGTTGGGACTTCAGTCATTTAGGTATTGCAAATAGCCTCTAATAATTGGTAAATTTTGGATAAAATGACTGAATTCAAATCGCGTTGGCTATAGTTAAGTTCATAGAAAGACATTTTCTACTTCTGAAGTATTTAATTCATTGATGACTAGCAAGCTTTAGATGAAAAATAAACTAAATTCCCTATTTGGCTCTTACTCTCTCACATATTGCTTTGTGGGTTCTGTTTCCTTGTTACCTAGTCCTTGAATATCTTGTACTCTCCAGTATTACGTTTTTAGTTTAGGCCTCCTGTTCTGCTTGAGTTACCACAGTCTATTAATTGGCTTTCCTGCTTCCTGGTTCTCTAATCCATCCATCGCAATACCACAGAAACTATTTTTTTTTCTGAAAGAGAAATGGGATGCTACTCCCCACCACTTTTGTTATGAAGTCCAAATCCTTCACACACAGTTAGTTGATCTGCTTCCTGCCTACTCTACAGTCTCATCTTTCAGTTTTCCTTTTCTGTAGAGTAAGCTCTACAGAACAATTTCCAGTTTCCCCCATGGATATGAGTTCTAGGTACAAAACTGAAAAGACTCTTTTCTCCTTGTCTTAACAACTGCCCATTTTTCTTGTATCTCTGTGTGAGTGTGCACATGTGCTGTGGTATACATGTAGAGTTCAGAGGTCAACCTTCCATCTTGTTTGAGACAAGCTCTATTATTCATCACTGATGCAAAAACAAGGCTGAGCTTCTGGGCAATTCTCCTTTCTCCACTTTCCACTTTGTTGTAGGAGTGAGTTTTATAGAATATTAGCATTTTAAGTATAAAGTTCCTTCACTTTACCCTAGAAACTTAACTTCATGTACATTGAAACGGTGTCCAAAGACCTATAGTTAATCAAGCCAGCACTGGTCACCAGGTGTCAACATCATTACGGCCAGCTCACACTCCAGTCTAACTCTCATCTTTCCCCTCTGACTGTCAAGTCTCCAAAGCCCTTAGACAATCAGTTTCATTTTCTGCCAACTGAGTTGCTGAGTATATAATCCACATTCTGTTTTAAGAAAAACCACCTCTTAACTTAGACCCTGAGAGACTCTGGCAGACTGGAGATCTTCAAAACAAATTACATTAGACAGAGCAATGAGAACAAAAGACAGTAATATAAAATGTAATTACTACTGACTACCCTCAACTTTTCATTTAACCTAAGGGCCTTAGACTCCTAATTTTAACAGTATTAAAAGAGTACTCTTTGAGTACTTTTAAAAATTATTTTTACCACCATAATGAATTGAGATTATGAATGCCTACTGCTTTGTTAATTAAAGTATGAAATAATCTGTTTTGCTTACTAGCAGAAGTTTTCATTTTCATTAGAAATGTCCTGTTCTTGAAAAACCGAGAAAAAAAAGAAAGAATGAAAGAAGTAAGTCCTGCTCTCCTAGGCATGGTGGTACACACCTGTAAACCCAGAACTACTTCAGGAGACAGAAGCAAGGGGGTCTTGAGTTCAAAGTTAATTTGAGCTATATATATATACTGAGACCTTGTCTCATTATCCCCAAAGTACTGAACTTATAAGTTCATTATCACTCAGACATATCAACTTTCCTTCAAATGATCCAAAATTTTCATTTTCTTCTCAGTTTGTTTATACTTTAGTCTTTTATTTTTATTATTATTATTATTTTTTTGTTTTTACGAGACAGGGTTTCTCTGTATTGTTTTGGAGGCTATCGGTCCAGCCCGGCCTCGAACTCACAGAGATCCGCCTGCCTCTGCCTCCCGAGTGCTGGGATTAAAGGCGTGCGCCACCACCGCCCGGCAACTTTAGTCTTTTATTCTACCTCATTAAAACAAAAAAGGACTTTATATTGGCCTCTGACTTTCCCATGGCAATACAAAATCATCTCTAAGATTGACTGGCTGCTTACCAAATAGTGTTAACACTTTGATAAATCAAGGGCAAGGTTCGCAGCTTTATGGGCATAAATAAATTTGTTTGGTTAACTTATCCAAAAGATGAGCAACTCATTCAAGCTACTAAAACTCGAGATTAAATGATAAACCAAGCATTGATTTAAATGACAGAGATGATACACATCTATAATTCCAGCACTCAGGAAGTAGAGGGAGGAGGATAAGAAGTTCAAGGTCATCCTCAGCTACACAGTGAGTTTGAGGCCAATTTAGGATATATACCACTCAAAAGAAAATAAACAGTAAAACCACAGAGAGATTCTCCAATTGAGTCAGAGTATGTCTATCCTTAAGCTATTCTTATCTCTTATTCAGACTGTGGGTAGTTGAATTGGTGATCAGGGGAGTATTTGTTTGAAATATCATTAATTTTATTTGTACCCATATTACAATGTTTCTTTGATAATAAAACTCATAATACCATTGAATGTACTTAATTTAAAGATACTTTAAAATTTTTTATTTGTGTATTTGTGTGTATGCCACATGTGTGCCCACAGAGGGTAGAAAAGGGTATTGGATACCCTAGAAATGAAGCTACAGGTGTTTGTGAGCCGTCTGATATGGATGCTGCTGGAGATCAAACTCAAGACTTCAGGAGTGTTCTTAACTGCTGAGTCATCTCTCCAGCCCCAAGAGGTTTTTTTTTTTAATTTCAAGACCAGCTGAGGAAAAAACCTGTTCTATCAGCAATACATTTATGAGCCACCTCTTCAGGAGATACTATTCACGTAATATCTCATTTGCAGTGTCTTGACTTCCTAACTTTTCGGAGGATATTTGCTAACATTTCATCTCCCAAATTGCCTTTTGCAATGACCATAAAGTGACTAGTAATGTTTACCCCACTTTGCTAAATGAAACAAGGCCAACAATAGAACTACAATCATTAGAGGGAAGCTGACAGTGTATAACATTTAATTTTTTTACTCATATCTAGGCACAAACTCTGCTTTGGGTAATAAGTAAATTATAGCCACTGTAAATCACATCTCATTTCAAAGGTAAGACTTTTGTAATCTGTTGCATCCCGGGCAAACATCTAACAGCCTCTCTGGCACCTTAGGAGGAGCCTGAATTGCTTCCAAATCAAAGTCCCTATTGCTTCATACGTCCTATATTTGCTATCAAAGATTAGGGAATGGAAAGAAAACAAAGTTCTGGATTTGAAAAGAAGTGCCCTACAACCAATCAATTATACATCAAGGAGACATGCATGCAGATTAAAGCATAATTATTACTTGACTGTTCTTTTGTGGGAAGGTGGGGTGGGCAGAGCCTCTCACCTCACGAAGGCCTAGAAACAGGATGACTGTGCTAGCTGCTTTTCTCCCTTTACCATTTCGTTCTATCCTGGTCTCTGCCTGCCAGTGAGACTGAGATGGTGTAGCTCACATTTAGGGTGGGGCCTCTCCTCCCTTAGGAAATCTCCTCTGGAAATGCTGGGACTCATCCAGAGGTATGTTTTACTAATCTCCTGGGTATTTCTTGATGCAATCAAAATGACAGTAAGCTTAGCCAACGTACTTGGTAAAATGAAAATTAAGACAACTGAAATATTCATCTTCTTTGCTTCTTTTACAAATTCACCTATGTTCCCTAACTTTAAAACTTTTTCTTGCCAAGTAGTGATAGTGTGCGCCTTTAATCCCAGTACCTGGGGGGCTGAGGCAGTTAGATCTCTGTGAGTTAAGAGGCCAGCCTGGTCTACAGAGATAGTTCCAGTACATAAAGCCATGGCTACACAATGAAACCCTGTCTAGGACCCTCCTTTTGGAAAATACAAAACAAAAAACCTTTCCTTAACGTTTCTTTTTAAGAAAAAAAAAAAGCGCAAAATAAACATTCTATAAACCACATTTCCTCCAGTTATCAGTCACCTGGTAGAAAATAAGATTACACATCACTTTTTAACTCTAAATTTTTATTCTTATGTGTGTTTGCCTACATGCATGTTTGTATACCACATGTACATCTGTGTACAAGCAGGAGCCAGAAGAAGGCACCGTATTCCTTGGAACTGGAGTTATAGATGTTCCTGAGCTGCTATGTGAGTGCTGCAATTGAACCTGGGTCCTCTGAAAGAGCAGCCAGTGCTTTTTATTTATTTATTTTACATTAGAAACAAGGTTGCTTCACATGTCAATCCCAGCTCCACCTCCCTCCCCTCCTCCCATGCCCTCCCACCAACTCCCTCCAGCCCCCCCTCCCCATCTGCAGTCCATTCCTCAGGGAGGGTGAGGCTCTCCATGGGAGATATCCAGAGTCTGTCATTTCATCCAGGGCAGGTCCTAGGCCCTCCCCCAAGTCCAGGCTGAGAGAGTTGCCCATTGTGGGATGGGCAACCAAAGTTCATTTGTATGCCAGGGATAAATACTGATCTACTACCCAAGGCCCCATAGACTGCCTAGGCCTCCTCACTGACACCCACATTCAGTGGGTCTGGATCAGTCCCATGCTGGATTCCCAGCCATCAGTCTGGGGGTCAAGAGCTCCACCTTGTTCAAGTCAGCTATTTCTGTGGGTTAAACAAGCCCAGTCTTGACCTCTTTGCTCATTAGTCCTCCCTCTCTGTCACTGGGTTCCAGGAGTTCAGCTCAGTGTTTAGCTGTGGGTGTCTGCCTCTGCTTCTATCAGTCATTGGTTGAAGGCTGTTTCCCAGACTCTCTGTAGCCAGTGTTCTTAAGCACGGATCTACTTCTTTTGAGGCATGAGCTTTCTAGAGAAACATTTTTTTTTCTATAACATTAGATGTAAAGCTATCTATTAGGAAACCAATGAATGGTGTAAGGAAAGCATGATACTTCTGAATTGAAGAAAGTTAGCTTGAACATGGCCCATGAAAGTTTTCACACTTGGAACTGTGCCTTAAAAAAAAAAACTTATATATGGACTGAATCCTCAATAAGTGAAGGCATTATACATAGAACCCTTTAAGAAATCAATCAGAAATAACAACTGGGACATCAGCAAGATGGCTAACTGCAGGTTCCTAATGCCTGTGCTCTCCACCAAAAAAGGGCCAAAGCATAAGCAACTATTTTGGGGATAGAATATGCAAGGAACAGTGCTGAATCTAGCAGGTAAATGGCAGGTATATACTGAGGGCAGGTACATAAGTTATGGTTTTGACAGGTCCTGGGCCCTATTTAGAGAGGTGCCTGGAACTTACACATTACCCAAGAAGGAATCTATGTTTTCTACCACTGCCACCATACTTTTGCTTCTTAACCCACCATCTTGACACTGAATGTACCAGTTTAGCATATTTTTTGACAATTAGTAGTTACTGTCTACCTTACATTATACCAAATTACACTTCACACATGTTAAAATACCATTATCACAGAAGACTTAATAATATATATCCCTACCCTCTGGAACAAACTGTTTAGGAGGCACTCCACCAACCATGGCCTAGGTCCAGCACTGTAGCACCGGCTCACATTGTACTGTGTCCAAGAGAAACTAGTCCTTGGCAGTCCCGAGCAGCAGAGGAGCTGAATCCAGATTAGTCACACACAAAATGGGCATACCTTACAGTCAAGTTCACTACTTCCAAGGAAACCTCACCCAGAGCTGGCAGACCAGTGTGACAAATTCCCATAGCTGAGACCACTAAAGCATTTTCACAAACACTTAACGTTCAATACAGCTGAAAAACCGCTGCATAGAGACTACACTATTGCACATACTTCAAACCAATGCCAGTATACCCTACCTGTCATCCCCAAATGGCAGGAGCCATGTGACTTCTTTGGAACATAAGGCCTGAGAACAGCAGGCCCTGGAGACCCTGACCCATGCAGCAAAGACCTATGGACAGTTTACTACATAATTCTGGGCATGACCCTGGGAACATATGTGCTACCTGTTCTCCTTGCTTCTAATGTTAGCCACGCTGCTGGCTTGAATGAGAGACAATGGGTGATAAAGTTTAATATTGCATATTTGCATAACTTCTGGAAAGAATGAGTTTAACCACAAGTGTCTTGGAGAAATGCTAATAAATGGATGATATCAGGCGTTAATGGACACAGTCTAGAGCCCGGAAATGAAGTAGAATCATAGAAATCCACAGTTCTCTAATTTCTAATAACTTTTCCAATACCCCAAGAACTTAAGGGAGAAGGACATATGAATAGTTGGATAAACAGTCAACTATTAAGTTTTCAAGTTATTTTTCCTATAAGATAAATAGGAAAACCTGGTATATCCCCAGAGGATGGAGTAGTACAGAAAATAGAATGAGTTGATCCAGCTTTAGCTGGTGAGCTGATTGTGGGAACCCAGACCAAACCATATGTATATATTATTCATTAGAGACAAAACTTCTCTCACCCTGCATGACACTGTAACTGCAAATGCTGTCAACAGGGCACATTGCTTTACCTGTAGGTGTATCTAGTTAGAAAACTTCCTTTATAGCTTTCAAGACTGCTTATGCTTCTAACAGTAGAGATATAGATTGAGAAATGTAATGGCCACTGGTCAGTGGTGGCGCACACCTTTAATCCCTTGGGAGGCAGAGGTAGGTGGATCTCTGAGTTTGAGGCCAGCCTGGTCTACAAAGCTACACAGAGAAACCCTGTCTCAAAACCAAAAATAAAAAAATAAAAAAAAGTAATGGCTACTGGTGGGAAGGTTGGGGGACTGTAGGGAAAAGAAGGCACAAATGTAATTATTGAATTATTGTAATCATTTTTAGAAACGTAGGAAGTAAAAGCTGATTACAAAACTGTTTGTGCAAACTATTGAGACTGTATAAATAAAAACAGTCCAGGCTATTTGGGGCCACTTTTTTGAACAACTGGTGATCTTTATGGCGTCGACTTCACACATCCATCCCAGGTCATTGAACCTATCTAGAGCGAGGCTCCCAGCACCAAAACATATCTACAAATGTGTTTTCTTCACCTATAAAAACTACAAAACTGGAGAAGGTGAACATACTACTAGATATATATAACAGTAACACTTGGGTATAAGAAAGTTGAAAAGCAAGAAAACATGACACCACCTCCCCCCCAATAAACTTAACAGTTCTCCCTCTAACAAATGATTTCAAAGACATGAAAAATTTATGAATTGACTGAGAGTGAGTTCAAAATAATGACCCTAAGGAAACACTGAGGGATACAAAAGAATATAGACGGGTTAATGAAATCAGAGAAACAATTCTTACCTGAATTACAAATGTAACAAAGAGGCATCATTGAATAGAACCATGTAGGAATATTATAACTGAAGAACTCAATGAATTTAATATACGTGTAATTGAGATGATTTTGAACAAAATCAAACAAAAATTTCTAAAAGTTAAGATAGGTCAGATAGGTCTTTTGAAATCTAAAACAATGGATGAAAAATAGTGTAATAAAGTCTTTAGGACTTAAGGGATATAATTAAGCAAACACATCTTTATGTTATGGAAATTCCAGAGGGAGAAAAGATGAAGATGCAAAATATTTATTTAATAAATGATAGTGGAGAGATTCCCAAGTCATAGGGAAGAGAATATCCATATCCTTGAAGCTCAAAAGACTATATAGATTCAACCCCAAACCATTTTCTGATGCACATTATAACAAAAATTTCAAAAGTCAAAGAAGAAATTCTGAAAGAAGAGTAGAACAGAAAGTTACATATAAGGAAGTAATCATGAGAGTCCCAGCAGACTTTTCAGATGAAATCTTTCAGGCTAGAAGAGAACAGAATTACATATTCTGAGTGTCGAAGGAAAAAAAAAATAAAGCCAGTCAAGGATATTATGCCCTGAAAAGTCATCTTAGTTATTTTTCTTTTTTAATGAATATTATGTCAAACAAGTAAAAGCTACTAGCCTAGCAATTAAAAAAATTGGAGGTGCTTCAACAAGAAACAGAAGTATTTTTATTAACATAAAAACATCTGAAAGTACAAATTTCACTAATGGATATAAACTCATAATCAAATTCATAGTAACATATTACACTAAGAGTAATATGAAATACCCAGTAGTAAATTTAAAAGTGAAAGTTATCAACGGTAATTGTATCTATAAAGTATATAGATCTAGAGTAAGGCCATAAAATTATAAACTGTGTGTGTGTCATCTAATTATTTGTGTTTTTAAAAACAATTTATGGATGAGTGTTTGCCAGTGTGTATGCGTGTGCATCATGTATGTGCTTGGTACTAGAGAAGGTCAGAAGAGGGCATTAGGCCCCCTGGAACTGGAGTTACAGATGGTTGTGAACCACCATGTGGATGCTGGGAACTGAACCTTGATCCTCTGCAAGAACAAAAAGTGCATCTTTGAAAAGAGAGGGGTGTTTTGCTTTGTTTGTTTGTTTTTTTTAATGGATACTGCTGAGTGTCATTTTAAAAAGATAGGAGGGGGCTGAAAAGATGACTCAGTGCCTAAGACAACTTGTACCATGTTGTTTGTACCTGGTGCCCACAAACGCCATAATAGAGTGTGATAAACACACAGGTAACATCACACTAACTGAGGAAAAAAAATAGAAAGCTTTTTAAAAATCTGGAATAAGATACAGATGCTCTTTTCCATTACATCTGTTCACTGTAATACTGAAAGTTTAGCTGGAGCAATTAGTCAAGATAAATAACTAAAGAATATTTCAAACTGGAAAGAAGTCAGTCCAACCTTTCCTATTAGCAAATGATATGATCAGACACATAGAAAACTCTGAAGATGCAAACCCCCAAATTTGTTAGAACTAACTAATTTAGTGAAGTTACAAGATACAAATTAACACATTAAAAAATCAACATTCTCATTATTCTTTTTAAAAATTTTATTTTTCCAGTGTTGGTGCCCAAATCCAGACATTTGATCATTATAAGTAATGATATATATTATCTCTGATATATATTGTATACATAGAATATATGATGTAAAATAGTTGTCCCTAACTTTTTTTATTATAGTACAATATATACAATTTTCCATTTTATCCATTTGGAAGTACACAAAATAGTGTTTCTATATACTAAAAATGACTATCTAAAAATGAAATTCAGAAAACAATCCTGGGACTGGAGAGATAGCTCTGTGGTTAAGAAAACTACTTGCTGTCCTTGTAGAAGACCCAGGCTTGGTTTCCAGCATCTACATAAGAAAATTCACAATGACTTACAAATTCAGTCGGGGGGAGGGTTCTTGTGGCCTGAAAGAGCACCACACAACGGGATACACATATGAACAAACAGGCCCACACACATATATACAAACAAAAACTAAAAACTTTAAAATGTTTAAGAGAAAATAATACTATTTATAAATAGCTACAAATGTATTCAGGAATAAGTATAACCAAGGAGAGAAGATTTTTACAGTGACAAGTATAAAATATTGACTTGATTATAAAAGTAAAGATAATTCAAATAAATGAGAAGATATCCCTTGTTTATAGTTGAAAGAATTAAAACATTGTTAAATACCCCTATTGCCCAAAGAGATCTAAGGATTAAATGCAACTGTTATCAAAGAAACAATGTTTATTTTTTCACATAAATAGGAAAAAAGGCTAAAATTTGGAATAATAAAAGACCCCAAATCATCAAAACTCCAAAGAATAACACTGAAGGTATTATACTATACAACTTCAAAATACTACAAATCCATAGTAACCAAAGCAGCATGATCCTGATATAAAAATAGCCACATATACTAGTAGAACAGAATGAAGAGCCCAGACATAAATCTATACATTTACAGTCACCTCACTTTTGATAACATTGTTAAGGATACACATTGGGGGAAAGAACAGTCTCTCCAATAATTGATGTGGGGGGCTGGTGATGGCTCAGTGGGTACAAGTGTCTGCTGCCAAATCCAAGGATCTGAGTTTGATCCCTGGGACCTATATAGTAAAAGGAGAACACAATTCCTGACACTGTCCTCTGATCTCCACACACATACTGTGGCACATATGCACATGTCAACACACACACACACACAAACACAAACACACACACACACTAATGAAAAACTGATGCGGACAAATGAAACTATAAATATTTGAAAAAAATCGTTAAATAAAGAAGTAAGGTATGAACTATAACTACCATAGGAGAATGGATAGAGGAAACATTTTATAACAGTATACTAGGCAAGGACTTTTGGATAACAGAAGAAAAAATGATAGAACAGGAGAAATATGTGAAGACTGTACATCTGACAAGAGATTAAACATCCAGAACATAAGAAACTCAATTCAATAGCAAGACCCAAATAATCCAATTAGAAATATGACAAAAGACTTGATTACATAGTCAAAAGAAGAAATGAAAATGGACAACAGATATATAATAAGGCAAATAAATGAATATTAAAACCATGGTACGATATAGCTCACCCAAACAGACTAATGGTGATATTTTGTTTATGATCTAACACAACTTGCCTGAAGATCAAAATGCAAACCTAGCCACACTAGTTAGCTATAGAGGCCAGGCAGTGGTGGTACACACCTTTAATTCCAGCACTCGGGAGACAGAGGTAGATGGATTTCTGTAAATTCAGGGCCACTTTATAAGCAACACGAAATTGATCTAGTCTAAAAGAGAAACCAGCGCTCACACAAAGGTGATCCTAGCACTTGGACTGACATGCCTTTAATCTCAGCACTAAGGAGATGGATTCAGGAGTTCATGGACGGCTGAGTAGCAATGCAGTCAAAAGCAGTTTGAGGATGCAGTCTGAGGACAGGATTGCCCCTTTGGTCTGAGGTAGACATCAGCGCTAGTGGGTGGCTGCCTTGGTTCTCTGTCTTTCAGCTTTCTCCCCCTGATAGCGGACTCCAGTTTTTATTATTAAGACCTATTAGAAAAAGATAAGTGCTGGTGGAACTCAGTATTAGTAGGAATTAAAACTAGTAGATCTATTACTGTAGAAACTATAGTGTTCCTTAAAACAGAGAGATTAGAGCTGTTGAGATGGCTCAGCAGGTTAGAGTGCTTGCTACCAAGATGACTTGAGTTTGATCTTTGGAATGCATATGGAGGAAGAATTCTCACCAGCTATCCTCTCAGCCCCTTCCTTCCCTAACAGACAGACAGACACATGAACACACACACACACACACACACACACACACACACACACACACACACACCACATTGTGGGGAGAATAAATGTAAAAAAATAAAACAAAACAAAACCCAAACCAGGAAGATTAAATAAAGAGGACATGAAATCAGTATGTTGATGAGACATCTGAACTTAATGTTCATTCCATAACTAATCACAATAGCCAAGGCAGAGAACAAGCTAGGTGTCCAACAACAGATGAATGGATGAAGATGTGGAATACAAGCGCAATAAAATATTTAGTGATAAAAAGAAAATTCTGCATTTGAGTTACTATGATGAACCTGGAAGGTACTGCATAAAATGAAATGTTAGATACAGAAAGGCAAATTCCATATGACCTCTCTCACATGCAGAATCCAAACACGTTCTCATGTAAGTTAGAACAATGGCTAACACACACTTGTGAGGGGGAATTGAGGTGATGAGGGGAGTTTAGTAAACAGATGCACAGTTACAACTGGATAGGCAAAGGGTTTGTCTTTCAATTGCACATCACAGTGACTATAGCTAACAATAATGTATTCTTGAAAATACTTGGAAAAGTAGATTTAGAATGCTTTTAGCACAAAGAAATGGTAAATTTTTGAAGTGATATGCTAATTATTCTATCATTATACCATTCTACAGTATCAATAGCAGATTATATATAATAATTGTGTCCATTTTAAATCAACATCAAATAACAATATTAGTTTTTAAACAAAACCACTTCCCTTATCTAGTAGCACTTTTTTTAAATGTATATCATTCTATAGGTTTGGATTTTTCATATATTAAGGAGGAAAATCGATATTTTACAAATCAGGAACCCTTTTTGTAGTTGTTTCTGGTTTCCTTTATATAGCAACTATGTAAATAAGTCATGACTTTCTACATTTGTGAGTTTTCAGTACAGACCTGAGAACTTCTCCACCTCCTGACTATCAAGAGATTATGTGGGGGCTGTATGTATTGGGACCCTCAGGAAGAATGAGTGGGGGATGTGATGATCGTTCTTAATTGTCAAGTAGATGAGACTGAGAATCGGCATGGAAGCAAAGCCCTAAGGCAGGTCTCTGAGAAATTCTCTAATTAGGGTAGCTGAGGAGGGAAGACATATTGTAACTTGGTAGTACCATTTGCTAGGGTAGAGTCCTGGACTGAAAGAGAAGAAAGCTAGCTGAGTACCACCATTTGTCACTGTTTCCTGACTAAGATGCAATGTAACCTTCTGTCACAAGCTCCTAACACTATTACCATGACGGACTGCTACCCTCAAACTATGAGCCTAAACAAACACTTTCATAAGTTGTTTTGTCTGTTATGTTGTCTCTGCAATGAGAAAAGTAGCTAATTTAGGGGGTTTGGAAGAAGATTCGGCTTAACCAAGTTATCAAGGAACCAGCTTCACATCCATTCTCTTTTCAACCTAGTCCTATGAATTTCCTGAGACAAACTAATATTTGAAACTGCTACTTTTCTTCCTTGATACTTGATTTCAGAGTGAATTATGAGATGCTTCTATTCTGTAATAGTAGTGAAAATCTACAGACTATAATACAGTAGTAACTCCACTTATTGTTCCAAGACTCCCAATGTATACCCGACATTTCACAGTATTAAAACCTACATAGATTTTCTTTATTAGTTTTTACTGTACATCTTAGTAATCTCAGCTTTCACCTCTTCTCTATTGGATGCACTTTACAGCTTCTCTTTGGAATAATTTATTTACCATTAAGCACTTGGTACTGGGACAGCTGCTCCAATGACCAAGATGAATGCTCAGTGACTAAGGGATGGGCTTGCTTAGGTAGGCTGGACAGGGGAATGATGCACAGCACAGGCAGGACCAAATGGAATTACATGTGATTGTATTACACTAAGAATGGTGTGCATTTTGAATGAGGTACCTTGAGGCATTCTGTTTCTTTAATTTTCTTTATATAGAATATGATACATGTGTACAATGAGATATCATATATATGTTCTAACTTGAGTTTTCTATTTAATATTTTTGAAAACTAGATATATGGAGAATTGAAACCACAGAAAGAAAAACTGTGGGATCTGGGGACAGTAAAGTTTTTTCTGTGCAAATTCTAACTGTTAAAGCTTGTGGAGTTTGGGAGAGGAATATACATATTGAACAAAATAACTGGAAGACAAGCTATCTACTATAATCACCTAATTTCATTACTTTTCAATAATTTGAGTACTAATATTTAGTAAAAATATAACAATCCATGCGATCTGGACTTACTTCATATTCACTTTAATGAATTACATCAGAGACGACAGTTCAGTGTAGAATGCTTGCTGAGCGTGTGCGAGCCTCCAAGTTCAAGCCACAGTTCAGAAAAGTAATTACTGTAACTCACCATTACTACTTCTATAGATAGAGAACGTCCCCTGTTCTGTTGATTTGTGATACTAGTAGTTAACTTTCCCATGAATAACTACCGTATATTCTAAGTTGGAGGGGTACTCATTTTATTACCTTCTTTAAAGTCTGAAGGAGACTGTCAGTGGGCAGGTTTAGAAGTTACTTCTAAATATTAACTTTTTCGAGTCATATAGAATTTGCATGTATCACAGAGAATAAAATAGGCTTGAAAGCTTATGACGTAATCAACTACTTTATTTCGTCAAATGATTCATTTGGACATAATTTCTTATCTATCTCCCTCTTTTGAAACCCATTAGGACTTCTTTTGCAGCAGGGTCTTTGGTAACAATTATGGGAGGTGAGTTCATAATCTGTCTTAAAAATTTAATCCGGCGTCAGAAAGCTAGCTATGCATACCTTCAAAAACTTCATTATTTTTTCCTTCCTCAATTCTATCCATTTCTTTTGTACTCTGTTATTTAAAGACACAATGTGAATCTTCGGTGAATAGGATGAGTAATAATATGTTCCAACAGGAACAATACAAACCCCAAAGAACCATCTGAGATTTTGTGTCTGTGTGGATTATTAAACATTTTTGAAGCTTTTTTTTATGCTTCTAGGTTTTACTATGGTGAGCAAATGAGAAAACACAGAAACACGCTTAAAAAAATTAAAGAGCCATTAAAGGGCAAACCTACATAAAATAGAGGTGATTAATAACATTTCTTAAAAAGGACACGGAACTAAATAACCACGTTTTCATGGCAAATTCATATTCCACAAATACTGAAATGAAACTTAAACGCCATGGCAACTGACTGTGGTTTCAAAGTGTGTGACAGACTCATGCCCTCATTCTAAATAGATGGATGCATTTCACCCAAAAGCACAGGTCGTGGCTAGGATGCTCAGGGCCACAACCAGGGGACGGAAGAAAGAGATAGCAACTATCTCCACTCCACAGGCCCGGTGGCAGAGGCAGAGGAAGCCTCTGCGAGGTGCGGTAGGCGGTCTCTGAGAGGGACTAAAGGGAAGTGAGACCGAAATCCTGTCAGTGAGAGCCGACTGCGGGTCACAGCTGAGGCAGTACAGGGTAACCCGCCTCTGCCCACGGGAGACACTTGTCACAGCGGCCACCGTTCTGCCACCCAGGCAGCTTCCTACGCCACCTCTAGGTTCACCCGCGCCTTCCAAGGAGCTGAGCCCACCTGGCTACCGCACCTGGTCCAGAGCGGCTCCCCGGCGGCGGGCAGAGGCGGCGGATAACGGACGAGGCAGCAGGCTCGGCGGGGGATTGCTTCTGTCTGGGGCCCGCCGCGGCTGCGTTCGTGCCTCGCGCGTCCCCGCACCGCGGCCGCCCAGCCAATCCCGCGCTACTCGCGCGCCCAAGAGCGTCGCTCGGTCCCACTCAGGCTGGGCCGGCTTCTTCCCGCTCCCGGCACTCCGCAGCCGAGCTCTCTCACTCTCTCTCTCTCTCTCTCTCTCTCACTCCTCCTCCCCTCACTCTCCACGAGTTGCACGCCTCGGGGTGTAGCTCCGCCCCTGTCCCCGAGCCCGCCCCCGCAACCTCCAGAGCGTGTGCTCCCTTTCCCCCTCAGTCTCTTGCCATCCAGGCGTCCGGGTCTCACTCCGCACAGCCTCCCGGGCTCGCCGGCCTTGCCCCGCCGCCTCCGCGCGCTCTCCCAGCGAGGCCGCCGCTTCTCCCACCGCGGGCTCGCGTCTTCCCCTCCTCCGGACTCGGGGTCGCGCGGCCCGACTCCGCCCCCTCCGCGGACCCGCGCACTCCTGGCGCGGCCTGTCTCTCCCCCTCCCCTCCCAGCCCCCCCACAGGCCCCCGGGCGCTCGGCCCCCTCCTTCCCGCTCGCCTCTCGCTCCGCTCTCGCGCTCTCCGAGGCAAGCGCGCTCCCGGCCGGCGCGCTCCGGGCTCCGGCTTCTCCCGGCTCCTGTCAGTGCGGTGACTGCGCTGGGAAACATGGCGACCGAGGGAATGATCCTCACAAACCACGACCATCAAATCCGTGTCGGAGTCCTCACAGGTAACCGGGGGAGGAGGTCCGGGGGTGTGTGGGGTGGCCGCCACTGCCACGGCCCTCGACTTGCCGGAGGGTTCTCGCCCCGTGGTGGTCCTTCTCTGCGGCCTCGGGAAGAGGACAGGCTGAGGAGGGGGGGACCAAGGGGGTGTATTTTACAACCGCGGAGAGCTGCCGGCGGTTCGGGTGTTCCCGGGGGAGCTGGGGCAGGCCCCGTGGGTGTCAGGCCCCAGAGTCCTCGCGGCCGAAGTCACTAGCCCCCGGGGACCGAGGGGCCGGTGCGGCGGGCGCTGCGGGGCTCCGCGCTGCCGGTGCGGGCGGCGGGATCCCGGCTCCGCAGTCTGAAGCATGCTGCTCGGGCTTGGCCGGGCGCCTCCTCCACTAAAGCTCTTCCGAGAGGGGGGAATCCCATCTCCACCCCCTTTGCTCCCCTCCCCCCACCCAGCGGCCCCACGGCTTCTGCCCTACACGACTCGGGGTTCGGCAGGGGAAACTCTGCTCCGCCTCCGCTGTCCCTTGGCAGGCCGGGTGCCCCCTCTGCAGCCGATGGGACTCTCCTCACCTCCCCCGGGAGACAGGTGTAGGCTCTTGACCGGGACCCTGGAAAGTGCCTTCCTTCTGCTATTCCTAGCAGTGGGCCCTCCCTCTCTGTCTGCCTCTTCTCCTTAGCAAGGACCGGCTGCTTCCCCTGGCCGGGAAATCTAGCTTTTTTTTTTTTCCTTGAGAAGGAAGGATTCCCCCAGTAGCGAGTTCCTCTTCCACCTCCCTTTTGGGAACCACCTTCTCCCCCATTCCCATGCCCCGGTGGATGGTCCTGAGGCTGGTGAAGAGCGCACTTTTCCCGTTTCCCTCCCTCGCAGAAGTCGTGTGTGTGCTTTGCATGTCTGATTCCATTGCGTTGTATTTGGGTGATATCCCTGAGTTTGGAGATAGGCAGTTGCTGCAGGGCATGACTTCCAAGATGAATAGCAAGCCTCTTTGTAGGGGTTTCGGCTGCGGTTCTGTAGTTGGCATGGTTTAAGTGTATTTGAATGGAGAAGCGGGGGTTAAAGAATTATATTTGGAGTCTGAGGCTTAGTTTGGAGTAAAGGAAATCCAAGACTTAGTGATGTGATTTCAGAAAAAGAAATGTAGATGGGAATCCTTGTGTCTTCCCTACTTCATTTAAATTTTTCTTATCGTCGAATTCTGACAGGTTGAGATGATGCTCGGGAAGGAACTAAATGGAATGAAACTTGATTTATTATTAGGTAGAAACAAAGCTTTGATTCTGTCAGCAGATAACGACTACAGTTCTTAATTTAGCTGCTGACTTTTATGAAAAGAGGATACCCACTGCTCTGGTTTCTCCCTTTTAGCAGCCGGATATCCTTTCCATGATATCTTTGCAGGTGTTAAGAGCAGTTTATTGAATTTTCCCGAGTCAAAGCCTCTGGAGTAAAGAAACTAATCTAAATCAGTTGCAGGGAAGGACATGCTCCCCCCATCTGAATATGCAGATAATGTGCATCTTTTCCTGCTGCAACTGTTTCCTTGTATGAAAACTCAGGGTAGCTCACAATTCTTAGAATTGATCTTGTTGATTTTTAAAAGAATCTGAATCTGACACTGTGATGGAAAAATGCATACCCTTTATCATTCATCAACTTTTCATGTTTGCCATGCCTAAGTCGAATGAAAGTGAAGTTTTATGAAAACCAAAATATGTCAGCTGTTTGTGGAAATTGACAGGCCTTAGAAGTTTAGAAGTTAAAACTGTAGGGTGTTTATTGACTCTTACCCCATATATTTTTTTTTAATTATCTTCATTTGGTCAAGTGATGATGCAGAGTGCTTTGAAACATTCAGCCCTTGTCTAACTATGCTCTGATAGGAATAACATTGATAAGTAGATAGTTGAAAGGATGCATCAGCACTGTTAAAGTTCTAAATGTATCTATCACCTATGAATTTGGGTCATAAATGCTAAAGGGATTCTGTGTTCAAATGGATTAGCAGAAAATGTGATTACCTGAAGGAAAAATTTAGTACATTTAATAGGGTCAAGAAGAAACTGGCATTTTAAAGGGGAGTTGAAAGTCAGTGGCAGCAACCTTATAAATGCGTGATTGAAGACAAGGCTCTCGAGCAGAATAAAAATGCAGCACAAAGGCCTTGAGAAGCCCAGGGGGAAGAGGTAGGTGGCATAATGTCAAGGAAAGAAGATAAGGTTGGCAATGGAGTTAAAGACAATCCAGAGGAGCTGTCTCATGGGAAGGAAGAGCATAGTAGTCTGGGAGGGAAAGTATAAGGCCAGCCGTAAGGGTGTAGCTGCAGAATGAAAAGAAGCTGCAGCTTTAGATGAAGTGGTAACAGGACAATAAGGTTTGATGAGAAAATGGATATTTGAAATCAGAAATAACTAGGGATTTTTCTTGAAGGAGTTGCTGATATAAATACAGTGTTACTTACTATGACAGAATCTAAAAGCATGGAGAAAAATCAGTAGAAATAGCACTAGCTGCCAATCTGTGAATAGTTCGTTTTATTACAAACAGCTTAGTTCTATGGGATCATTTCTTGTGATCTTGAGCATTAGGAAAAACAATCCTCTAAAAGTGAATCTGTGTTGTTCAAATTCATGGATTTTAGAACAATTTTACTATGAATGATTCTTTCTTGAATTCTAGAGTAAATTAAAAAAGGCTAAACTTAAAACTGTAATTCTTGCAAGTTATAATTTCTGGCTTTTTTTCTTCTTCTACTTCTCCTTTAGACAAAACTATGTAGCCCAAGCTGGTCTTAAACTCTTTAACCTGTCTTATTTCTTATCCCAAGTGCTGGTCTACAGGTGTGCCATCACATCTGGCTAGTTTGTGGTTTTCTTTTCTTTCTTTTTCTTTTTTTTCCATGGGGGGCTCAGTTTGGGACAGGGGTTCTCTGTGTAGCCCTGGCCATTCTGGAACTCACTCACTCTATAGAACAAAGAGGCTGGCGTCAAACTCAGAAACCTGCCTGCTTCTACCTCTGGAGCACAGGGATTAAAGGCATTCGCCACCACTGCTGGGCAATTTGTGGCTTTCTTGAAGGTAGAAGGAATGTTTATGAAAATACCTTGGTGCTAGACATGGTGGCTTAGGTCCATAACCTCAGCACTGGTCAGGCTGAGGCAAAAGAAGGATCTCAATTTCAAGGCTGGAGTAGAAAAAAAAAAGTCTCTTAGCATGTTTCACAATAGTAATTTTAAGTATTTTATCTAAATCTGCTTTACAAAGGTAGTTGGAAATGTGGAATGTGGTCTACCCCTATAAACATTTTACAGTGTGTCTGAATAGTACTATATTGTCACTTCTAAAGTTTTTAATTGACTTCTTTATGACATTGTTGTTGCTTGTTGACAGACAGCATTTGTTCTCTGAAACTCCATTCCCTGGATGCTTTTCTGATCTTCATTTCAGTTATGAATTTAACAAATACAGTACAGTCTGTGAAGTTTGTCATTTGAATTAAGTTTCTTGGAATTTTAAAAGAAAGAGACATGCTTAACAATGGCATTTGTTTTTTTGTTTGAATCATTTAGGATTTAAAAATCAACTTGTGATAAAGTAATATTGTTATTTCAGTTATACTGCTTATTCATCAGGAAAATAAAATTATATACAGTGTGTACATGAAACTAGATTGTACATCTTTAAATTTTATTTATTCTCTCTCTCTCTCTCTCTCTCTCTCTCTCTCTCTCTGTGTGTGTGTGTGTGTGTGTGTGTGTGTGTGCTGTAATGGAGCACATGAGGAGGTCAGAGGACAACTTTCAAAAGTCAGTTCTCTGCTTCTACTATGTGAGTCTTGGGAATCCTGCCAGGCTTGGCAGGATCAACTTCACCCACTGAGTCCTCTCCAGCCCTACATTGAAACATTTTATGTTGAAGATTATGTACCTCAGAATAAATATATTACTTGTCATTATCTGGTGTAGATTTGTAGGAAAGGAAAATTATATAGTTTTGATGACCTAAGTTTGGCATTTAGTGTTTCTTTTTCTAAAGTTCTCTAATTGTGTTACTATTTATACCAGAGACTAGTGATAATTTGATAATGACTAATTTAAGACAGATAAACAAATACTTGGTATCTCAAAACTAGAGAACAAATGTAGGACAGATGTAGAATCTTTTTAACAGTTTTAGTAGTATTTATATTTGGAGTAAGTCTTAGCAATTACATAGCAGACAATATGTTTGTATGTGTCATGTTTCACCTCCTTTTTCCTATTTGGAAAGAAGCTGTTTATCAAGGCAGTAAGTAGTTCTATTACTTTAAAACCTTTAGAACAACATTTCCAGGGAAATAATGAATGCATGCAACAATGGAGAGTCATGGAGATTATGCTCCAGTGTGGATTCAGTATCTTAGTAGGTAACACTGATAATGTTTGGTACCAAGGTACTTAGAGATAATGCGTTACCTAGATTTTCACTAAGAGTAATACATGTTAGGAAAAGATGAGCCTTTTTTTGTAAAGGGCTTTTTAAAATTTTTCCTTTTTGATGGAACCTTGATGTGTGCTAGATTGGTCTTGAACTTGGGATCTCTTGCCTCTGCACTGAGTGTTACGATCATAGATGTCATAGATGTGTATCTCCACATTTAGCAAGGAAAAGGCATTTTTTTGCTTTAATAATTATATACTTCTATACCAAATTGTAGTTTGAGATGATTAAGACCTATTTGAACAAAATAAGAGTAGCAGTAGGAATTAAATAAAAGCTAGAACACAAAGATATTACAGTTACATGACCATTTAATATTTCATTCAGAAATAGTTGTTCAGAATATCAAAACACTAAGTTTTCAGGTAAGGAGATGCTACTCTTCAACTCTGGCATTGTCTAAACAAGGCATACGATATTCATTCTCTCTCTCTCTCTCTCTCTCTCTCTCTCTCTCTCTCTCTCTCTCTCTCTCTCTCTCCCTCTCCCTCTCCCTCTCCCTCTCTCCCTCTCTTCCTCTCTCTCTGTCTCCTTGTAGTTCTGAGATTGAACTCAGGGGCCTTTTGCTTTCTAGGCAAGCACTACCACTTAGCTTCATTCCCAGCTATATTATTTTCTGAAAGCCCCTTACTGTTAATAATATATAAATACATCTTTATTTAAAAAATGTTAAGTAGGCAAGTCACTATTGAAAATAAAACCTAAATTCTACCCAAGGAATTGTGTATTCTTGCAGTTTTATCTTTTTGTGGGGTAAAGTTAGAGTTAAGAAGTCTACATCCCAACTATGTTGTTTCATGAATTCATGGATATAAGCAATATATTAGAGAAAATTTGTGATTTTTTTTGAAATTTGTTGACCTTGTGCTGCGTAGCCAAAGACCAATTTGAACTTCTAATCCTCCTGCTTCCACCTCCCAAGTGATGGGATTATAGGTGTGTTTTACAATGCCCAATTTTACCTGGTACTAGGAGTAAACCCAGGGCTTTGTGCATGCTAGGCAATCACTCTACCAAAATACCTCATCCCAGCCTCCTCCAGGTTAACAACCCCTGCCTCCCTCCCCTCCCTTCCTCCCTATCTCTCTCCTCTCCCTTCCTCCCTCCTTATTGAGGCAGGGTTTCTCTATGTAGCTTTGGCTGTCCTGGAACTCCCTCTGTAGACAAGCCTGGCCTCAAACTCAGTGATCTACTTGCCTCTTGCCTCCTTAGTTCTGGAATCAAGGGTGTTCACCACCACCACTTGGCTACAATTTAACTTCTGATCAACTTATTTATTACTAACATTACTTGCCAAATACTTTATAAGCTATTTGTTGGTACATAGTAAGTTTCAAATATATTAAAAACACATATGGGGGCTGGAGAGACAGCTTACTGGTTAAGAGCCCTGGCTATTCTTGGAAGGACTTGGATTTGGTTCCCAGAAACCATATGGAAGCTTACACAGTCTGAAATTCTGTCTTCCTTGAGCATCAAGCATGCATATACTACACATACGTCCATGCAGGCAAAACATTCATAAAATGAAAATAAATAAAAAAATTGACTGCTTGACCTCAGAGTGTGTAGTGGAAAATCAACAGTATGGTACTGTGGAAGACGTGATGAGTCTATTTTTACTCTCACTGCTGATAGATTGCTAAATAAGTTGAACAGGGTACTTTTTTGGATGTCAGTTAAGTAGATAAAATATATACTTTGCTTCTGTAAATAGGATTGAAGAACAATGAACTATATTTGGAATTTGAGGTGTTAAAAAAGAAATCTTGGAAAAAGAAAGTACTGCAGTCCACAAAAGTTTTCTTTCTTTGGATCTGGGCAGAGAACAAAATACCAAGGAAGAAAAAAAAGATTATTTTATTTGAGTAAGTGTATAGTTATTAATGCAATTTTTGAGTGATTATGAAATAAATGTTTAATATGAAATAGATATTCTATCCAGGTTGTCTAATAAATTATTAAGATATTTTATGTTTAATTGATTAAATTGAACTTTTTGAAATTTTCATAATTTAAATTCAATAACTTTCTCAGTAGCTTACCAATATTTACATGTTCTGAAAGAGAAGGATTAAATTAATTGTACTTAAGAAAATTGTTACTTTGAAAAAAGGAGTTAGAAGAGGAGATGGGAAAAAGTATTATCACCATTTGTATTTTTGGGCTCATGGTATTGCATCAAGGAATAATCTGACTCTTTAAAGAGTCTAAGCTAGGAGAACATACAATATTTTTGCAGTATCAATTTTACTTGAGCATTCGTAAATTAAATTACTATTAAGGTAAGTAAACAAGGCATAGAATGTGGAATACATGTGTCCTTTAAAATAAAATCAGAAATTTCAAAGAAATTTAAAGTTAACACATTATATGATTCACAGTCTATCGTTTAAAACAGTATTTTTATTTTTATGTATACACATGTGTTCTTTTCTGTATGTGTATTATGTATATTCAGTTGCCAAGGGAAGGCAGAAGAGGGCTTTGGATCCTTTTGGAGCTGAACTTACAGGTGGTTGAATTTCTATCTGATACGGGTGCTGGGAACTGAACCTTGGATCCTCTGAAAGAGCAGCAAGTGTTTTTAACAGCTGAACCATCTTTTCCAGTTCCCATTCTGAGATATTTAAGTTCTTGTCTGCTATTAGGATACTATAGTAAAAAATTAAAGAGTGTGGTGTTGTAAAATGCTAGAAGGACCCATATTTTTTTCCTTTGTCTGGCTAAGTTTTATACCCTTAAACACATTAAATTATTTCTCTTAGTGTTTCTCAGCACTGTAATGGAAGATTATTCTGTGAGATCATGGAGGCTCTCATGACAATATTTCTTTCCTTTAGAAAAATATAGGATATTATATTTAATTTTTCCTGTCCTTATAATTTGTGGTGACATTTTGTTTATGATCTAACAAATAAAGCTTGCCTGAAGATCAGAGTGCAAAGCTAGCCACACTAGTTAGCCATAGAGGCTAGGCTGTGGTGGCACATACCTTTAATCCCAACACCTGGGAGACAGACAGAATTAGATGATCTCTGTTAGTTCAAGGCCACCCTGGGCTACACAAAATTGATCCAATCCTAAAGAGAAACAGAGCTCACACAAAGGTGATCCTAGCACTTGCAGTGACAGGCCTTTAATCCCAGCACTAAGGAGGTGGAGGCAGGAGTGACATGGCTGGGCGGAGAGAGGGTATATAAGGTGGGAGGAGACAGGAGCTCATGGCAGTCTGAAGAGGCAGTCTGAGGAGGTGGTCTGAGGACAGGGTCATCCCTTTGGTCTGAGGTAGAGGTAAGAGCTAGTGGCTGGCTGCTTTGCTTCTCTGATCCTTCAGCTTTCACTCCCTGATAGCTGACTCTGAATTTTTATTATTAAGAACAATTAGAATTCATGCTACAATAATTAAGTTATGGAGGGAAGATAGATTATGCATAAAAATGCAAGAGAGTAAGAAAAGACAGGTTAAAAATGTATGAGATTTTCTGTAATTATGAACTAAAGAAAAGTTTAGATTAAAATGTGTAGACTAAAAGAAATTTTTGTGGCATTAATAGTAGTTTTTAATCTTACACTTAGTTTTAGACTCAACTTAAATCTCATTTCTTTAATAAAATCTTTCCTAGAAATTCTCATCTTTACTTATGTGTTTCTTGTTTTTCTATGTAGAAACAGTTTTATCATATGCATTTGAGAGGCTTCCTGGTACAACTTTTTTTTTTAATACAACAGAAAAGACTTTGGAGGCAGACAGACTTGAATGTCCTACTGTGGTTTGAGTGAGACTGGCTCCACAGACTCGTATATTTGAATACTTGGTCCCCAGTGGTAGAACTGTTTGAGAAGGATTAAGGCTTATGAACTTACTGAAGGAGGTATGTTACCTGGACCAGGCTTTGAAGTTACAAAAGACTTGGACCATTCCCAGTGCATCCTTTTTGCCTCTGCTTATGGAACAAGATGTGAGCTCTCATCTTTTCCTGTTGTCATGTCTTATTCTGCCATTATAGTCAGACCTTTTAGTCAGGACTGCCAGTCCCAAATAATAACATGGAGACTTATTAATTTTAAAATCAGGGCCTTAGCTTAGGCTTGTTCCTAACTAGTTCTTATACTTTAAATTAACGCCTGTTTTTAAATCTATGTTCTTCCACATGGCTAGTTACCTCATCTCCATACTGCCCATCCTGTTTCCTCCCTGTCTGGCTGGTGACTCCACCTTACTTCTTCCCAGAGTTCGCTCTCTCTGCCCTAAAGTTGCAACTATACTCTCCTTCCTAGCTATTGGTTGTTCAGCTTTTTATTCACCAATCACAGCAGTACATCTTCACAGTGCACAAATATCCCACAACACACCATCATGGACTGTAACTCCCTGAAACTGTGAACCCAGTTAAATGCTTCCTTTCATAAGTTTTCTTGGTTATTGTGTTTTATGGCAGTATTAGAAACACTAATACATATATCCTTAATTTTGGGAAGTTATTTAACCTTCTGAGTTTGTTTCTTTCTCAAGAATTACATTGTTAATGCATTTCTTCTTCATTATAAACTTTAAGTGTGGCGATAATGCATGTGAAATACCTAGCTTGTATATCTAATTTCTTTCCTTATCATTTTATGTTGTTTTTAAGTAGTTTTCTAGCAGTTTCATGTGTATTATTAAAACTAAGTTTTAGAATGCTTCAAACTGGTGTTTGCATTTCTTGCTTCTTTTGAGCTTTATTTTTTTATTACCGACTAATGAAATAATTGAATAGAAAGTAATTAAATTTTTAAAAAGCAGGTGCCGTGAAATGTATATACTACCTTAGAAAGCATTTAGATAAACCAGAACTTGACTGTTATTATTAGAACAACAGTTTGGATAGATGGAGTTGTGAGTTATTAAAAGTTCTGTCCTTGTAATAAAGACATAATGCTGTGTTTTGTATCAAATTTTCAGGTAATACTTTAAATGATGGCTATGCTTCGCCTGATTATTTTAGACTAATGGAATGTGATGTATTTATAAAAACTGAAAATTTGAGGGGGCTGAAGAGATGATTCAAAAGTTAAGGGTACTTCCTACTCTTGGAGAGGACATGAGTTTGGTGCCCAGTACCCATACCAGGTGGCTCACAACCACTTACAACTCCAGGTTTCAGAATTTGATGCCTTTTAGTCTCTGTAGGCACCTGAACACACATCACACACACGAAAAATAATTCTGTAAAAATTACCTTGAAAATCTCAAACTATAGATAAAAACTTGAAATTCTCTTAGTTTGAAGGTTAGTTCTCTCATGAGCAATACAACACTGACATGCATCAAAAATTATGCCTCTGTCACTTATTAAAGACAGTTGAGGCAGTTTTCTTTTTACTTTAATGTCCTTGGGTTTAAATGTATAATTATACTTACTGTGTAAGATTAGTATGAGAAACAAATAAAATTATGTATTCAAGAATTACTAAAATATCAGGCCCTCTTATAGTAGCTAAGAAACAGTCTTTTGCCCTTGGAATTTATATTCCAACATTAACTTGAGAACATTTATGGTTTATTTATGTTGCACCATAGAGAATACAGTGCTGCCATATTTACTTTTTATCTGTATGACTTAAGTATAACTCCAGAGCTTTATTTTCTTTCACATTTAGCAATTTTTAATATAAAATTTTAGGTTTCTGTTCCTTTTCTGCTAAGAAACTGAGCATTAATTTTTGTTGAATAAAGTTTGAATGGCATTTATTGGGCACTTGTATGTTCTGTTTATATATTAAGTGCTTTGATATGTTATATAATCTTTAAAACTTTAGAGGTACTGTCTTATACCTTTCATACCACCTGAAGAGTAGAGAGGTTAAGTAACTTAGAATCACACTAGTGGCAATATCAAGATTCAAGTGCAGGTGTGTCTATGTTCTTTATAATTATATTTAATCTATTCTGATTCTGAATATTTGTTATTGTGGATTGCAATAGCATGAATCTATAACATATTGACTTTTCATTTATGATCTTCCCTTCTTAGATCCTAACCTATTATATCCTTGGGAAGTATTAAAAATCCTTGCTAAGAATTATTTATGAAATGACATTTAGTTAGACTTGATGTGAAGGTCTAAAAAAATAAACATTTTGCCTTTGAGTTTGGAGAATCAGATGATGAATATCTCTATAATAAGTGGTTTTCCTTACACTTGGTAATTTCATGATTAGTTTTCCTCAGGATCAGCCTGATATTGAAATGTTAATTAAAAATTGCTGATAGAAAATAAAACAATCTGAGTGCTTAGTAGAAATTAAGCTTTAAAACTTACCTATTTTTGTTTTTTTAACATTAAGAAAAAAGTCATTTAAATTATTTTTAGAATCTATTCAGGTAAGAATAATTGAGTGTCTTAGAAATAATAACTTGAATACCAAAAATACTATTTTTTAAGTATCAAAAAATGAAACATTACAATGGTATGAGCCCTTCTCCATCCACTTAAAAGTTGGTGTGGAATATTTTTGTTTTAATGCAAACTTTAAAAACTGTATGTTCATAAATTGAATACCCACATTGTACAGGTAGCATTTGAATTAATTAAATTGCAAGTAGGAAAGCTCAATTCTTGTCATGCTATTAAGTTAAAAAACCTGTTACAGTACCTTTATTTATAAAAATGTAATAATAGCATGGTAAAATGTGAAATTAAACATTATGACCTTTCTCCTACAGTCTCTCTAGTGCTGCCACTTTAAATTTTGTTTTTTTGTCTATTCTTTATGCATTTGAATTTGTATATATGCAATCAAATAACACATGAAAGCTTATATATCAATGGACATCTGGCCGTAATTAACACCTATGTTTTTATTAGATTTACATAGCAGTATTTCTAGGGAAAGTATTAGATTTTAAAACTAAAATATTATATATTACACGTAAAATTCATTTTCCCCCACATAACAGCTTTTAGATTGACTGTCCCCTTGAGACAGGACATGCATTCTCCAGTTTTCTTTTTTTTATATTTTATATTTTTTATTTTTAAATTTAAATTTAAATTAGAAACAAGGTTGCTTCTCATGTCAATTCCAGGTCCCTCTCCCTTTCTCTCCCCTCCTCCCGCGCCCTCCCACCAACCCCCCCAATATCCCCTCGTTTCCCCAGGGAGGGTGAGGCCCTCCATGAGGGTGTCCATAGTCTGTCATTTCATCCAGGGCAGGGCCTAGACCCTCCCCCAAGAGTCCAGGGTGAGAGTGCATCTCTCATTGTTGGATTCTCCAGTTTTCTTTATTTCTCAATTAGCCTATTTATATCTTGAGCCTAAGAAGCATTTGGATTTGTGATCCTTACTCTGTACCTCCCTTTCCTTCTTCCTCTTTTATAGCATATTTTGGGTATCTTTTCCTAGTAGTGAAAATAATAGTAGTTAACTTCTGTGGGTGCTTACCAAATATAAGATACTTTGTAGAGTCTATTTCAGAGCCTGCTACTTGGTACTATCACTGGTTTACAACTGAGTCAAATGTAATGAGAGTGATTAAACTGACTTGTGCAAGTTACTATGATAAGGAACCAGTCTGCAAGTTGAATCATATAGTTTGTCACGAGAGTATGAGTGCTTGCCAACTATATTATCTTTCTTCTTGGCCTGTGCAAATGATTTTATGTAGGTCTTTAAAGATGTTCATAAACAGTTTTCTTTTTAATGGCTTTATGGTATTGCATTATAGGCTATACTTTATTGAATCAGTACCCAACTGGTGATCACTGAGGTTCCTTTTAAAAATTTTCACTGTGATAAATATTATAGATGATACTATTACACATTTATTATTGCATGATATCAGGTTTTTCTGTAATATAAAATTAAGTAAGTAGAACTTTTAGGTTAAGAATGCAACAATTTTAAATTTTTGATGGTATTACCAACATGCCTTCAAAACAGGTCATACTAATAAGTAGTCTCACCTTTATTGATTGCTAGCTTTTTAATATTTATAAATTCTTTTAAGGTATATTTCTTGAATTTTATGGGCAGATTAGAGTATTGTTTTATTACTAATGAGAGATACTGAACTTAAAACTTACCTTTGATATAAAGAGGAACACAATTTAAATAACCACAGAGCTTAGAGGAGGTGCTGACTTCAAGTAGTCAAGTGATCTTTGAATTACAGTAATCATGGGAAACGTTTCTTCATTTCATGACTATTTTTTGAATATATTACAGGTTATCTTGCTTGCATCCAAAATTGGGAAGAGAGGTGTGGTTTGAGAAGTTTTCATCTTCCTAACTAGAGAATCCAAAGGAAAGTTTCTTTTTCATGATACCTTTGTATGTAGTACTGGGATACTCCTTCACTTGGTTTATGCTCATTTTTGTCTGTCATTGCTAGAGTTGAGGACCTTGATTGATCCCAGGTCTGTGCCATATGTGTATCCTTGACAGAGAGACATTAAGCAGATAGCTTTACTAGAATCACCTGGTGTGCCACTCTGCTCAGGCTGTATTAACAATATACATTAGACTGGATAATTTTTAAGCTATGGGAACTAATTCTGTATAGTTCTGGAGTATGGGAAATTGAGCACAATATGGAAGTTGGCAGATTTGATGTTTGTTGAAAACTTGTTCTTTGAGAGTAGTGTCTTATATGTATGTCCTTATGTGGCTTTCCATAACTCTTGGAGGGTTACTAATCCATTCTGAAGTACCAAAGGTCTCATTTCTTGAGTATGTTACCTTGAGGGTTACATTTCAGTATATGAATTTGAAGGAGCAAATGCATTCAGACCATAGCAGGCCATACACTACAATAGAAGTTTTCAGAAGGTATTTTTACTTCTTGAAGGGTAAGTGTATGCTGAACAACTCTTTTACTAAAGGTTCCCTAAAATCTTGCTTCTTCTTCTTCTTCTTCTTCTTCTTCTTCTTCTTCTTCTTCTTCTTCTTCTTCTTCTTCTTCTTCTTCTTCTTCTTCTTCTTCTTCTTCTTCTTCTTCCTGCTCCTCTCCTCTTCCTTTTTCATCCTCCTTTCCCTCCTCCACCACCTTCCTCATCTTTCTTCTGTATAATCAGTTTATTATATTTGCCCCATTCTCTTATTCTGTGAACATGCTCAGTTAAGTTAGGGTACGGTAATTAGTAATGAATCTAAAGCCCTCTGATATAAAGAGTGTTTTATTTATATATCAGTAGCACTCACAATGATTGACTTCCATTTTTTCATACTCAGGGACATCATAGAAAAGTAGTACACATGTAAGATTTTTAAAGCAGCCCCTTTATTTTGCTTTATTTTGAGTTTACAATAAATATTACTTTTCAGTCCATTTTCTAAAAGTTGTTCTTCCACAACTTGAGATAAGTATGCTATAAAAATGTTTCTGCATCATCAAATAAATTTGGAATATGCTACATAGTGTATCTGTCTTTTTGGAGATTCAAAGCATGGTAAAGCATATTAACATATTGAAGATGTAACTGAATGCTTGTAGATTCTCCTAATGTTTTTAGGCTAGTGTATCCCAAACATTTGAAAACAGTTTTTCAAGGTACACTATAGTTCTGTTCAATCCCCCTTCCCCCCCAATCATTTTGGTTTTTTGAGGCAGGGTTTCTCTGTGTAACAACCCTGACTGTCCTGGGACTCACCCTGTAGACCAGGCTGACCTGAAATTCACAGAGATCCACCTGCTTCTGCCTCCTGAGAGCTGGGATTAAAGGTGTGCGCCACCCCTGCCTGATTTGTTCAATCTTTTGGAAGCCTACATAAGGCCTCTATATTTGTTCTTTAATATTTTTGCTGTAGAAATGAAAGTTTTCCTTAATAATCTCTACTGTGAAAATTATTTACCTTGGGTTTATATTTAGAATACATATTTCAAAACATCACCTCTCATTAAATTTTCTTAGATTTATTGTTTTATGTATGTTAATGTTTTACCCACATGTATGTATGTGTGCTGTATGTATGCCTGGTGCCTGCAGAGGTCAGAAGAAGATGTTAGCTCCCTTGAGACTGGAGTTACAGACAGTTGTGAGCCACCATGTGGGTCCTGGGAATTGAACATAGGTTGTTAGAGCAACAAGTGTTCTTACCACTGAACAAACCCTCCAGCCCTACCTCTCATTCTAAAGTCTTTCATATAAAAATGTTAGCTGGACATTTTCTTATTTTATTTTTCATTTTCTTTATTTCTTTGTTTTTGATATTGGATCTTACTCTATAGTCTAGGCTGATCGAAAATTCACTTTAGCCCAGACTGTCTACAATGCACAACAATTTTCTTGTGTCAGCTTCCTGAGTACTGGGATTAAATGTGAGACATTATACCCCTTTCATAGGAGGTCTAGGGAAGCAGAGCCTGGAAACTGACTTTTGTTGCTTCTGTTACATTATATGGGTATGATTGTCAACTTGGGGGCAGATTTAGACTCACCATGGGAACATGGAGATTTTTGAGATATAGACTATATCTAAAGTAATGTATGAAGAATTCTTTGTGATATTCTCTAAAATTGGTTAAGGCTTGTGAACAAAGCTGCCTGCATATGTAAATATATGAATATTTTAGTTATGGAGAGTTAAGAACGAGAGTCAAGAAAGTGTTTTGAAGGTTTTATATTTAATATCAATGGTATGTTAGTGCAGGGTGGGAAAGAAATAGCAAAGTAAAACTATGTTGAGGACTGCTGATTTATAGTGTAATAATTGTTAGTTGATGGTGGAAAATAATAAATTCCATGAATAAGAAGCTATATCTTGAACTGTACTTGTTTGAAGTTGAATAAAAAAATGACTTGCCCTAAGAAAAAAATAACATGTATAAAGAAGGATAAGAGATTATTCATAATATGTCTAGTCCAAAAGAGAATAAAAAGCATTGCCAATGACACTTTTGTAGAAAAGTTTAGTAATCATTAACAGAGGTTAATATGGGACTTGGGTTTATCAGTTTTCTTTTGCAAATGGGTTTGTGACATATTGATTTAAAAATTGTCAATTTTGCATCATAAAACATTCATCACTTTCTGATTCTTACTGCTACTTGAAAGTGGGTCATGTATAATACATGATAGACTCATAGATGAATAATGGAGATTTTCCACTTATGTAATAGAAACTTTTAAGCAGCTAAATAGCAGTATACCCAATTTGTATTATTTTTCTGATCATGAGTAATATATTACTCTGACTTTAGTTACATTTGTTAGCAAATACTCCAACTCAGTTGTAAAGTATTAAATACTCATAAAGCTTAAATATGAGAAGTTGATTGTAAAGTTGGTATGCATTTGTGTATGTGTGTGTGTGTGTGTGCATGTGTGTGCGTACACTTACATGCACAGGTTTATGAAGTTCAGGAGACAGTCTCAGATGTTCTTCAGGTGCCCTTCACTTTTTATCTGAGACAAGGTTTGACTGGCTGGCTAGGGAGCCCCAGGGATCCTTTTGTCTCTGCTTCCCCTAACCCTGGGATTGTAAGTATGTGTCATCACACCTGGCATTCCCTCCCCATCCAAATGTATATATATTTCAATCTCAGATCATACTTCCAAGGCAAGACCTTCAGTCTGAGCTGTCCCTTCATCCTCTACAATTGGTATGCATTGTAAGATTTTTGTTTTTATTTTCTTTGTTTTGTTTGAGACAGATTCTTGTTTTATGACCCAGGCTTGGCCTCTAACTAAAATCCTCCTGTTTTAGCCTCCCAAATGCAAGGATTGCAGGCATGCTCCATTATGTCTGGCACTTAAGTAATTTTTGCATTAAAATACTTGTCAAATACTGAATGAGACTTTGCCAGACTTTTTTCCCCCCTACAAAATGCTAGATAGTAGGGTTTTTAGACTTTCTGAGCTATAACGTTTCTCTTACAGCTGCTTAACCGTGAAAGCAGATATAGACAAGACATAAGCCAATGAGTATGATTTTCCCCAGTAAAATTTCATTTATGAAAACCAAATGGCAGACTGGCATTAGCTTAATGGCTATAGTTTTCCAATTTCCTCTTTAAGTCATAGTATATATTAGGAAAATTAAACTATATTAGTTATAATTTACATTTAAAATTTCTACAAAACTTTGTTATTTAAAATTTCAATTTAATAGCTCTTATATTTCAGTAAATTAACTTATGCTTTTATTACAGGTGCTGTTGATTAATGTTCTGATGTAGCTATAGTCTGACTGGGAGTCTCTTGGCCAGAGTTTGGCTCTCCTACATATGAGTTTCTACCTGGATGTTGCTTCATTAGTCTCATGGTGTGATAGCTAATTTCCAAGAAGGCTTGAAATTGGCATGGTCTATTTTGACCAACAGGATAATGGAAGTAAATGCATATTGTACCAATCACAAGAGCAAATTTCTGAGTAAGTTAGTAACAAGAGGGTTACTGAATGTGTAGCCCCTAAATAGTCTACTTGCATCTTCTCTAGTCATGTATTTACACAAAATAATTTACTAAGTAATTTCTCCATTACAGACTTAATTGCTTCTTTAGTCAAGTACCTGAAGGACTGTGTTTGGTTTTTTATCTTGAACATTCATTTGCTCTTTCTGTTTTGAGTTAGGGACACTATCAGTCTTTAGAATCTCACTTTACTACTATTAACAGAAAATCCGATTTGAAGGTGATCTTAGTATGCTGTTGCCCATTGATTTCTAGGGTTGTTTTGGCTGATCTACTCCTTGAATATATTCTTTCTTTGGAAAGGACTTACATTAAAGCAAGTACTGTAAATACAGAATGAAATAAGAGCTATAACAGGAGTACAAGCAACATGCTGTGGGTGCAGAGGAAGGAACAATTAAGTTTGACTGAATGACTGTAGGAGGTATGACATTTTAAAGAAGGTAATGTTTGAGCAAGGCCTGGAAGAATGAATAACTCATCCTTAGAAAAGAAAGGAAAAGATAATCTAGTTGTCAGATTTCTTGGCTGCTGAAGGGGTGGCACCAGAGTGTCTAGGCTAAAGTAGATGAACTTAAATATAGATTTAAGGAACTAGGGATAACAACAGCAGGCAGTTAGTTATGCGATTTTAACTTTCTCAAATTAGAATTATAAGAGGTAATAAAGTTTTTCTACATTTAAGCCTTAGGTAACTATATAGTAGTTTGAAATTTGAGAATCCAAGTTTTTAATTAATTAGTTCACTTTGGATACAGAGTTTTGGACTAAGAAAGTACTTTGAGGATTTTATATATACTGATTCAATCTAGTAGGTAAAGAAACTAAGATGCAGTTAAAGTGAATAATTAATGTTACGCATCTTGTTATCTTTGGGTATTGCTCATCTCCCAAAGGTTAATGTGCTGTTAATTTGGTCACTAGTGGAAACATTGAAATGTGGTAGAACTTGTAAAACTTGTGTTCTCTTCCACATTTTTTTTTTCTTTTCGAGACTGGTTTTGCTCTGTAGCTTTGTAGACCAGGCTAGCCTCGAACTCACAGAGATCTGCCTCCCTTTGCCTCCTGACTGCCAGGATTAAAGGTATACACCACCACTGTCCTGCTTCTCTTCCACTTCTAAGTGGGTTCTGAGGATCAATTTCAGGTCACCAGACTTGTGTGGTAGGCATCTTTAATTATTGAGTCATTTTGCTGATCCCAAATTTGCCTATTTTTAATAGTAAATGGTTTATAGATTCTTTAATATTTTCAGTGCCTATGAGAAGTATTTGGAAATGACTAGTGAATTCTTTTTCAGTGTTTGTAATTATTTCTTTCTTTTTCAAGAATTCTAGACCAGTGTTGAATAGAAATAATGATAGTCTTATTTCTGAGCCCAGAAGAATAAAGTTCAGCATCTTTATTATGAATAAACCATTAATTATGATGTTAACTATAGTTTTTTTTTTTGCCAGTGTTCTTTATCAGATTAGAGAAATTCTTACCTATTTCTGCTATTCTGAGATTTTTCAAAATCATGAATGGTTGTTAAATTTTATCAAATATTTTTTTTCTTCTGTTGTGATAAGTTACATGGTTTTTGTTCTTAAATCTGTAATGTGGTGAATTATGCTGATTGATTTTTCAATGCTAGACCAATACTCCCAGGAAAAGATTTATTTGAGTTAAATTTGTTGACATTTTACATCTGTTTGTGAGAAATATTGACCTGTAGTTTTTCTTTCTTGTAATATTTTTATCAGGTTTTGGAATCAAGGTTTGTTGGCCCTCTAAAGAAAATTGTAAAATCTTTTTCTCATTTTTATTTTTTAAAGACTGATTCATTTTATGTGTACATAAAAATGTTGGTTTTCCTGCATTTGTTGATGTTAGTGGTCTGTGTCAATAAAGTTGATTTGCTTAATCATGTTGCTCAAATTATTCAATGATCCTTAAAATCATTACCTATGATTGTAGATTTGTCTGTTCTTCCTTAAAATTTTATGTATTTTTGTATTATTGTAACTTACAGTGGAAATGATCTTTTTGCTGTTGTAAAGTGATTTTTATTTCTAGTACTACTTGTTTTGAAGTCTGTTTCTATTAATACAAGCTATATCTTTTCATCAATATTTCCATGCTATATTTTTTCCTTCCTTTTATTTCAACTGATCTGTATTTTGTATTTAATGTATATCTCCTGAAATATATAGTTGGATCTTACTCATCTTTGGGTTTTATTTGCAATGTTTATTCTATTTACATTTAATGTAATTACTGGCATAGCTAGGTATAATCTGTTAACTCACTGTTTATTTTTATCCCATTTGTCCTTAAGAAAATTCATTCTTCTATTTATTCTATTTTATAATTTTCAAGTTTTCTATGTTCATTTTCTACATTAGTTTTTCAGTTCATATTCTTCTACAGGCATAATGTTTAGAAATCCTATGTATTTTAATAAACACTCTTGATTTGCTAGTGTATCTTAAACCAAGACATTAAACTTATTTATTACCTCCTGCTGTTTGTGTAATCATGTGTGGATATGTGCATTCAGATTCCCCTGGAGTCTGGAAGAATGTATGGAGATGGAGTTACAGGTCATTGTAAGCCATCTGATGTAGGTGCCAGGAAGTGAGCTTTTGTCCTCTATAAGATTAAGAAGCACTTTTAACCAATGAGCCATCTCTCCAGCCTCACTTAAAACAAAACAAAACAACAACAACAACAAAAACCAGTGACTGACTGTCTATCATCTATCTATCTACCTACCTAGTGTTCTTGTAATGCCAGAAGCAATGTGGTTACTTTGTAAAAGTTTTGACAAAAACATCAGTATTTTCTATGTTATCCACATATATATGATGATATTAGTGTTCATTCATTTTTAAAAACAATTATTTTCTGCCACCTGAGATTTTTTCTTTAACCCTATACAATTAAGTTATTTTTTCTGGGAGTTTCAGTGTTAGAGGCAAATTTTCTCAGTTTGTGTGTGTTTGAAAATACTTTTACTTTCTTTTTGAAGGTAAAAACCTGGTATAGATTTCTGAGTTGGCAATTTGAATTTTGTCAGCACTTCAAATATTTAATTCCTACTTCTCACTGCCATAGTTTTTTTTGACAAATTAATTAGTTATTAGATTTATTGTTGATCCTGTAAAGAAGTATATAGATTTTGGCTGCTTTTAAGTGTTTTTTTTTTTTGAGTTCATAATGGGTTGACTGTGTGGTGCTTAAGCCTGATTTTCCTTGGACTTCGTCTCTCTGGGTATTTGTTGGTTTGGTGTTTTCCATAAATTTTGGATTTTTTTGTATCTTTAAATTTTACTTTTATTTCATTTTCTTTGTTCAATCAATAATGTTAGATGTTTTATTATCACATATATCTCTGTTTCTTTCTCTTCTTTTCTGTTTGTGATTCACTTGGGTACATTCTCTTCTTTAAACTTACTCATTTTGTTTTATGTTGTGATAGCCTAATGTAAATATACCAAACCTTTAATATTAGCCAGTACAAGTATTCACATTGCTGAAGATTGCATCGAACTCATCATGTAGCCCAGACAGACCTTGAACTTCTGATCTTTCTACTTTAGCCTCCTAAGTTCTGCAGTTAGTGGTGTGAGCCATTAACATTTTTATTTTCAGTTCTTTAAAGGATAACTCTTTCTTGGGTGGGTGTGGGGGAGTCAAGACAGGGTTTCTCTGTAATAGCTCTGGCTGTCCTGGAACTAGCTCTGTAGACCAGACTGGCCTCAAACTCACAGGGATGTACCTCCTTCTGACTCCTGAGTGCTGGGATTAAAGGTGTGGGCCACCACTACCACCTGGTGAAAGTCTAACTCTTTTAAAACCAGTTTTTCCTTTTTTGACTACCTTTGTCCTTCCATAAATTTTAATCTGCTCTTTCTGCTTTTGTTGGTATGTTAATATTTGCTAATTTAAATCTCTGCCCCAAATTCTAAGTAATTTCTGATTTTTTTCTGCTTTTGGTCTTGATTTTAGGTCTCTTTTTCTTCACATGTTATAATTTTTACTTTTATACTAAGCATTATCTATAATTGAATTATATGATTGAGTTGACAGTGATATTTTTACTAAGGTGAACCACCTTTCAACTCTTTGGCCAGGTGGGTGAATGAAACATTGCCCCATTTGGGGTAATTAGTATTTGTGCTGGATTTTGTTAGGATCATTGGATTGCAGTTTAAGCCAGCATTAGTCTTTCCCTGGTTGCCTTAATTGTCTCTATTAGGTTTTTTAATAGAAAAACTGCCATATATTATCTCTACAGTCCTGAACGATGGTTAGTCTCCTTTCTGCTCTTTGGATGTTTTGAGATGAGCCCTCTGATCTCTTGTTCAAACAGTTGTATATTCAGGCAAATGTTTAAGAGCTACCTGTCTATTTAGGCTAGGTCCTATTTTTCTAGCAAGATTTTTTTTTTGTTTTGTTTTTGTCTTTCTCCTAAGCAGTAGGAAAGTAAGGGAGACATCTCTCTATCTTTTCTTTTACTCTGGGAACTTCATCTTGCACCCTCCAACATTACTTAATGTAGTGTGTTATTTTTGTGCTTTTGGCTTTTTGGGGAGCCCACCATCCAGCTCCCAAATAAATCACACACAGAGATTTATTCTTAGTTCTGAATGTCCAGTCTTAGCTTGGCTTGTTGCTTGCCAGCTTTTCTTAAATTATCCTATCTACTTCTTTCCCTCTGGACTTCTGTATGTCTTGCTTTCATTCTTTCCCTGTGGTTGTCTCTGTGGCTGGGTGGCTGGCCCCTGGTGTCCTCCTCCTCTTTATCACTTCTCTCTGTTTGCCAGCCCCCACCTAGCCTTACTCCTGCTTTGCTATTGGCGGTTCAGCTCTTTATTAGCCCATCAGGTGTTTTAGACAGGCAAAGAGTCACAGCTTCACAGAGTTAAATAAATGCATCATAAACAAAATCACACACCTTAAAACTATATTCTACCACAACTTAGATTTCAGAAAACATTTCTCTTAGCTTTATGTTTGGACTACTATGCTAAAAAGCTGCTCCATTGCTTTCTGTTTTCGCCAGTTTTGCTCCAGACAACCTTTATACTCAGTCTATCCTAGAATCTTCTAATTCTCCTAGGAAAGAAAATGGTGGGTTATTGTTTCCTGGGAAAAAGCTCTTATTTCTCTCTAGGACTCTTAGTTCATCTATTGTATGTTACTTTATAGAGATTCTGATGTCTTAAAAGTGTGACAGAAACTCAGCCCTCTAACAGATGTGGGGTTGGTGAAGATCTTTTCCCATTCTGTGGGCTACCTTTTTGTCTTGTTGATTGTGTCCTTTGCTTCTCAGTTTCAGGAGGTCCCATTTATTAATTGTCAATCTCAGTGTCTGTGTTACTGTCTTTATGTTCAGGAAGTAGTTTCGTGTACCAGTTCATTTAAGTGTAGTTCCCACTTTGTCTTCTAGGAGGTTTAGTGTGTCTGGATTTATATTGAGGTCTTTGATCCATTTGGACTTAAGTTTTGTGCATGGCGATAGATATCTGCAGTCTTCTACATGTCAGCATCCAGTTATGCCAGCACCATTTTTTGAAGATGCTTTCTTTTTTCCATTATATAAGGTTAGCGTCTTTGTCAAAAATCAAGTGTTCATAGGTGTGTGGATTAATGTCAGGGTTTTCAATTAGATTCCACTCGTCTACCTGTCTGTTTTTGTACCAGTACCAATACCACATCTGACAGAGGCCTGATTTCCAAAATATACAAAGAACTTAAGAAGCTAGTTACCAAAACACCAAATAATTTAATTAAAAAGTGGGGTACAGAACTAAGTAGAAAATTCTCAATAGAGAAATCTAAAATGGCTGATAGACACTTAAGAAAGTGCTCAACATTCTTAGCCATCAGGGAAATGCAAATCAAAAGAACTCTGAGATACCATCTTGCACCTGTCAGAATGGCTAAAATCAAAAACACCAATAGGATTTGGAGAAAGGGGAACACTCCTCCATTGCTGGTGGGATTGCCAACTCGTACAGCCACTTTGGAAATCAGTATGTTGGTTTCTCAGGAAAATGGGAATCAGTCTCCCTCAAGATCGAGAAATTCCACTCTTGGGCGTATACCCAAAGGATGCACATTCATAAAGGACATCTGTTCCACGATGTTCATAGCAACATTATTTGTAATAGCCAGAACCCGGAAGCAACGTAGATGCCCCTCAACTGAAGAATGAATAAAGAAAATGTGGTACATTTACACAATGGAGTACTACTCAATGGAAAAAAAAAAAGTGAAATCTTGAAATTCGCAGGCAAATGGATTGAACTAGAAGAAACCATCCTGAGTGAGGTAACCCAGTCACAGAAAGACAAACATGGTATGTACTCACTCATATATGGATTTTAGATATAGATCAAAGGATTACCAGCCTACAATTCACATCTCCAGAGAAGCTAAGAAACAAGGAGGACCCTAAGAGAGACATACATAGTCCCCTGGAGAAGGGGAAATGGACAAGAGCTCCTGAATAAATTGGGAGCATGGTGGAAGGGGGAAGAGGGAGGTAGGAGAAAGAAGAGGGGGAGAGGAGAACATGAGGGATCAGAAAGGTTGAGTTGGGGGAATGAATAGAGGAGAAAAGAAATATCTTAAAAGAGGGAGCCATTATAGCTTTAAAGAAAAATCTGGCACTAGGGAAATGTCCAGAAATACACAAGGATTACTCTAACTAAGAACTAAGCAATAGGGGAGGGGCTACCTTAAATGACCTTCCCCTATAATGAGAATGATGACTACCGTAAATGACTTTCTAGAGCCTTCATCCAGTAGCTGATGGAAGCAGAAGCAGAGATCCACAACTAAGCACTGAGCCGAACTCCTAGAATCCAGTTGTAGAGAGGGAGGAGTGATGAACAAAGGGGTCAAGATCATTCTTGGGAAACCCACAGAAACAGTTGACCTGAGCAAGTGGGAGCTCATAGACTTCAGCCAGACCTTTGGGGAACCAGCATAGGACTGAACAAGGGCCCCTGAGTTTGGGTGACATTTAGGAGGCCTGGGCAGTCTATGGGGCCTCTTGCAGTGGAACCAGGATTTGTTCCTAGTGCACAAATGGACTTTGGGAGCCCATTCCCCCATGGAGGGATACTCTCTCAGCCTAAATACATGGGGGAGGACCTAGGCCCTGCCCCAAATGATGTGACAGACTTTGATGATTCCCCCATGGAAGGCCTCACTCTCTCTGGGGAGTGGAATGGGAGGGGATTGTTGGGGGGGGGAATGGGAGCATGGAAGGGAGAGGGAACTGGGATTGATATGTAAAATAAGGTTGTGTCTAATTTAAATAAAAAAGTTTTAAAAAAATCACAAAAAGATCAAAATAACAACAACAACAAAAATGTGACAGAAACCCATTTTCCCCTAGTTTTTGTCAAAGTGATTATAATTACTATTCTGAAAGATTAAAGTAGTGAAATCTATTTTCTGATTATGAAGTAATACACATTGTATTAACTTTTGCCTAGTTTTGCTGTATAACAAATGACCTCAATATTTCAGCAGATTGCAACAATAGTTCATTCTCTTCTTGCTACATGCTAACGGAAGGTTGACATTGGCTCTTTTCTATTGCTCCACATATCTTCTAATTCTGAGATACAGACTGGAGAACAACTCCTATTTGGGCCATGCTGTTCTTGTAACAGAGGAGAAAAAGAAGAAAATTGGCAGACATACACAATGGTTCTTGAAACTTCTGCTTGGATGTTTGTTTTTCTGTTACTGGCCAAAGCAAATCAGTAGCCAAGGCCAAAGTCAATAGGGCAAAGATATTTACTTCTACAGAAATACTCAAGTTAACATAAGACCTGGTAAAAATTATAATCTATTTGAAGGATGGTTTGAATATTTACAAATTATAATAGAATTTTTCAGCTCAATTATTTCCCCTTAATATATTTTAATATAATATTAAAATGGCTTAACTAGACTTACTGGTAGGATGAAAATGCTCACTAAGAGGATTCAACTATCAATAATATGCAGAAACTTTTTCTGTTCAGAACAGTTATTATAGA
The DNA here is from genome assembly GCF_017639785.1 of Mesocricetus auratus. Taxonomy (NCBI): domain Eukaryota; kingdom Metazoa; phylum Chordata; class Mammalia; order Rodentia; family Cricetidae; genus Mesocricetus; species Mesocricetus auratus. The sequence goes on along the minus strand of NW_024429186.1, from coordinate 38,524,546 downwards.
ATCAAAGTTTCAGGAAGGAGCCTCATCTGTAGGGTATAATGTGCATAAATTCTGTATGTGTTAAGAGAGGACAAGACAGTACCAGATGAGAGTTTGGAAATTGACATGTTAATGAAAACCAAATTTACAAGAGAGTTTGTAATGTTATCATAAACAGAAAGACTTGAATGAGGCACATCTGAATTTGAATTCTGTTTTATTTGTATCACGCAAAATCTGTGTTTGCATGATTTATGTGTGTGTGTGTGTTTGCATGTGTGTAGTGACATGTGCAAGTGTGTGTGTGTGTGTGCGCGTCTGGTGTATATAGAGGCCAGAAGTTCATGTTGGGTATCTTCATCTCTTTCCACTTCATTTACTAAGACAGAATCTATTGCTTAACCGAGTTCTGTAGGTTTGGCCCATCTAGTTAGCCAGTTTGACCACATCTTGAGTGTTATGATTAGAAGCTGACCACCACACTTGCCCAGCTTTCATGTAAGGACAGAAGATTGGAATTCTGGCCCTTCTGTTTGCATGGTAATTGTTTTATCCAGCGAACCATCTCTAGCATTGAGTTTTGTTTTGAAATTGGGATAATTACCAACAATACCGTATTTTAATTGTGCCCCAGACTCTTTCATCACTTTCTCTTATATCCAACTTAAAGTTTGTGGTGCTATGCACTGTAAACGCTCATGTATATATCTTGTGTTTTCTTGTATTACTTTTAATTGTTCACACTCATTTGTAAAAACTATTTCTTTTAACCAGTCTTCTTTAATTCATTATACCTATGCAATTTTCTTTCAATTTAGAATACTTATGTAGTCCCATGTGTCTAGAAAAAAAATCATGTTTTGTTTTGCTTATATTCATGGTCACAGTATAAGGCAAATCTTTATTATACTGTCAATCAACTCATATTTTCCTAGATCTTCTATTTTCTTATGTGATATTTCATGTTTTTTTCTTATCCTCTAACATCTCATCCCCAATCTTTTGTTCTGCTGCTGATTTTTTGTTTTTTGTTTTTTTGTTTTTTTTTGTTTTTTCAAGACAGGGTTTCTCTGTATTGTTTTGGAGGCTGTCCTGGAACTCGCTCTATAGACCAGGCTGCCCTCGAACTCACAGAGATCTGCCTGCCTCTGCCTCCTGAGTGCTGGAATTAAAGGTATGCGCCACCAATGCCCGGCTCTGCTGATGATTTTGATCCCTACCTTACTGAGAAAATTGAAACAAAACCAAATTTTCATAGCTTATCAAATTTACCCACCTATCAGTCAGTGTCTTTATCAATGTAGGTTGTTTTACTTTCCCATATATTTATGTATTTGATTCTCTTTCCATATGACTACTTAGGAACTTGGCCCCAACAGTTTCTAGTCTCATTCCTAGGTGATATTTTCTCAATATTGCATATCACTGCCATAAGAAGACTTCCTGGCAGTGGTGGCACAAGCTTTTAATCTCTGCACTCAGAAGGCAGAAGCAGGCGGATCTCTATGAGTTAGGGATCATTTTGATCTACAGATTGAGTTCCAAGACAGCCAGGGCTACACAAAGTAACCTTGTCTTGAAAAGACAGAAAAAAAAAGGAACAAATAGAATATCATTTCTGTGTTCAATATCATTTATTTGATTCCCTCCTTCTTTACCAGGTGGTGTTTATTTGCTCCCCCGTTGTAGCAGACTCCTTGAAAGAGCTGTCTATAGTCTTTCTCCAAATGCTTATTTCCTACTTTATCTTAAATTCATTATAATTAGACTTTTGTTATCTCCTCATTGAAAACAACCTTGATAAGGTCACCAGTGAATTTATATTGCTAAATCTCACATGGATTTTTTAATATTCATAATTTCCCTTGACTTAGCAATAACATTTGATGCTAAAGCATAATACTTTAACATTTTTGCTTTCCTCTATCAATTTTCCTCCCCAGTCTCTTAAGAGTTGAGTATCCATCTTTGGTCCTTTTCTCTATGCATATTCACCCCCTTCATCATGACTCTTAATAACCGAATGCTGACAACTCTTAAATTGTATATCCATGTAAGGCTCCTCCTTACATATATAAACACATGTCTCTATACTGACTGTATATAGCCATTTATGTCTAACTAATACATTTAATATGTACCAAACCAAATTACTGACATTTTGCTTAGAGTTTGACTCTAAGCAAATTATTTGTCAACTTAAGAGATTGTGAGCTCTGTATTTCTATTTTTATGGCTACTACCATCCTTTGTATTATCTTATTAATACAGAGGATGTACGTTAATGTACCTTTGTCCCTAGTCTTTATCCTCTTTTATTCTAGGTACCAGTTTTAGATAACCTTGTTACTTTACTGGCCACTTTTCTGTTTCCAATCTTGATAAAGTTTTTGCCCTTCAGATACTCAGATTCCCATTCATGCTTTCTTTTCAGTTGATGATCTTGTACATCAGTGGTTGTCAACCTTCCCAATGCTGTGAGCCTTTAACACAGTTCCTTGTGTTGTGTTGACCCACAGCCATAACATTATTTTCATTGCTACTTCATATCTGTAAGTTTTTCTGTTATGAATCATAATGTAGATATTTGTGTTTTCTGGTGTTCTTAGGCAACCCCTGTAAAAGGGTCATTTGATGGCTTCCCAAAAGGGGTCACAACCCACAGGTTGAGAACCACTGCTTTAAATACTTCTGCATGCCCCAAATAGACTTTTCCCCTTTGTGACTACTGGAAACTACTAGAACCATGGTCTACAAAATCTAAAGGCAGTTTTAGACATCTATCTTTTATTTTTCACATTTGTTTACTCCCCTAGACTATCTGGAAAACCGTTTAATTTCTGTTTCTCTCCATATAGCCATCAGCATGAGCAAGATAAAAACATCTAATTTCATCAGTAAGTTATCCTGATATTTCATACCTGAAACTTTGTACATCAATTTGTCTCCATTTCATTTTTTTTTAACCTGGCCCATTCTATACCCTTTTGTAATTTCCATTTTAAGACCTTAGAACAATAGAACTCCATTTTACTTACTTAGTGATTTTTATTTATTTCTTTCTATTTAAAATATTTTCCCCTTTGTGATTTTTATCTTTTAAATATGTGCATGTTATAAACCCTACCTTATAGTGTTGTTTTATTTTGCTTTAAACATCTGATTTTTCAAGAGGATGATGAAGATTATGTCATAGTCACGAATTTACCATTTTTGATGCTGTTTATTTCTTCCTGTAGTCATCTGATATAATGGGGGTGGTTAGGTGCATCCTTTAGTTTATTTCTTTTCTGTAGTACTGATCTATAGCATGCATTCTGTTTTTCAGTTGTTTGAAAAAAATTAAATGACTCATGAATTGTACATATTTATGGGGCATATTGGTACATTTATACAGTGTCATGATCAGGTCAGAACAATTTACAAATCTTTTTATCAATTTTTTTCTGTTGGGATTATTCAGAATCTTTTGTGTTAATTATTTGAAATACACAATTCAACATTATTAGTCAGAGTTGCATTTATGTGCTATAGAGCATTAGAAGTTATTCTTACTATCCAGGCGCACTCATTAATAATCTACTTAACATCTTTCTTCTTGCTCTTTCCAGTCTCTAGCAAATGATACTCTCTTTTCTACTTTTTTTGAAATCAACTTTTTAAGCCTTTGCATGTGAGAATGTACAGTGTTTACATTTATTTTGTGGGTTTGTTGTTGGGGGGCACATGTATTCTGTAGTTGCACATGCTAGGGTCAGAGGACAGTTTGTAGGAGTCAATCTATTTTGTGGGTTCTGGACATTGAATTCAGGTGCTCAGGCTAGGCTACAAGTGTCTTTCCCTTTTGAGCCATCGTGGCTGTCCTCTATTTTACTTTTGTCCTTTCCCCCAGTGTTTGTTCTTGGCTCCCTTGCTGATATATCCAGTTACCTATAAGTATGTGGATTATTTCTGTTCTCTTCTGTCTACTCTCTGCATATCTGCTTTTGTGCTAGTACTATTCTGTTGGCTTTGGTTTTGCTGAAAATGTTTTTATTTTTACTCCAGTTTTTAAAGGCTGCTACTGATGAATGTAGAATTCTAAGTTGAGATTTTCCCATAATGCTTTAAAGATATTGTTCAGTTTAGCCTTGTTTGTTTTGTACTTGATATGTCTTCTCTAGCCCACCAGCATTTTCTACATTGTTGGCTACTTACAAAATTTTATCTTTGCTTTTGGTGTTTATTAATTTGGCTATGGATATCAGAGAAATTGATGTCTTCTCTTGGGGTTCTTAGTCTCGTTAGTAAAAGAATTCAAGAATGGATTCAAATAGAAGCCTATGGTCAATTTTAATAAGTTTCAGACAAGGCCTGGCTGTGGTGGTGCACGCCTTTAATCCCAGCACTTGGGAGGCAGAGGCAGGTGGATCTCTGTGAGTTCGAGGCTGGGCTGAACCGATAGCCTCCAAAACAATACAGAGAACCCCTGTCTCATAAAAAAAAAAAAAAAAAACGAAAAAAAAAGTTTCAGACAAAAACTCCCAGGACAGACAAGGTGATAATCTCAGCAGCTGCCTGCAGAGGAGAATGAGAGAAATAACATGCTGTTTAAGCTGTCATGGAAGTTGGACATATGGTAGACAAGCATGATTGGAAAGAAGGCTTTAGAGAAAGAGAGTGAGAAAACCCACAGTGTCAGAAAAAGTCCTTGGAAAGAGACAGGCAGAGCTCTGTGAGCCCTAGTCCAGCCAAAGTAAAGTTAGTAAGACCTATCTCAAGGGAGAGAGGTAGAAAGAAAGTTGTACCCTTCTGACTTTTTGACTTGGTCACACATAGCCATATGCTATAGTGGTTTGTAGGGATTGTGCTGGGTTTGGGGGCAGGAAGATTCTGGGAGGAAAAATATAGTGTCTCACTGAAGGAAAGGAAACTGTACCTATCTCTTTAGCATGTCTTAAAGTGAGCCTGCCTTCCTAGGGGTTGTCCCTTGACTGGGCATTGACCATGCCCAATTGGAATGTTAAGTCTCCACCCGGGGCAGAGATTCTATTCTCTTGATCAGAAGGAGTTTTTCCTTAGTAGTCCTTTACTGTTACTTTGACATGTTCATCCCCCAAGCCCTGCTCCAACATGCTTTCTGGCTCTGAAAAGGTAACTGTAAATTCAAGTCATTTGGAGAACAGATGACATTAGAGCCCTGAGACACTTCTGGTATCTCCCAAGGACATTTCTGACTTTAGCCAAGAAAGAAAGAAAGAACCTGGCTACTTTCCTTTGGGTTCTTTTTTACCCTTAGTTGTCTCTGAAGTTTCTTTATCCTGCTTTCATCCCTGTGATGTACTTACATGTGGTTATCTTTATGTTCATCCTGCTTGGGGCTGGCTAACCTTGAAAGATAGTGTTTTTCTTTATATGTGAGAACGAACCTTTCAGCCACTATTTCTCAAATACTTCTTCTTAGTTTCACTCTTTTCTCCTCTGGGATCATAATTGTATGTCTTAGATTTTTTTGAAATTGTCTCACAGGTCCCTTGAGTCTTATTCATTTTTCTTTAGTTTTTTTTTCTCTGTTTGGAAAATTTTGATGTTGGTTAGTCTTTAGCTTCACTATCTTCTACCATTTCCAATGTATTGTTAAAATCCTCACTAGCTTTAAGTTCAAATATTGTACTTAAATTCTATTTGGCTCTGTTTTGTAGTTTATACTTTGTTATTCTCTCAGCTAAAGTAGTGATGGAATAGTTGTTTGACGTCTATGTTTTCATTTCATAAAAATCCTTGCATTTCATTGCATCTTGATTATTAGATGATATAATTTAAATATACATTAAAATATTTGACTACTTATCTAAAACTTTGCACTTTGGACCTTTTTAATTTCTCAAAATGCCTGGATTTTTTTAATATGAAAACTAAAGAGTTACAGTTAATGTGCAATCGAGGGCAGAGATTGGGTAGAGTAATAAGACTAAGGCTAGATTCTGTAGAATAGCCAATGTAACAAAGAACTATGGATTAATATAGACTTTCATTATAAACAAGCTTAGTAGATATTTTGCCTGTGTTTTATTTTTATGCTATTAGTTATATAGAATTTACAGATTTTCAATATTAGAATACACTTTAGAAATAAGCCTGATGGTTTCATTTCATTCTCTTAAAATGTGTATGCTAGTATTTAATATACCTGAGTTGTTTTTCCAGGAGTGGGTGGGAGGGCACAAATTTGGGGAAGGAAACTGTGTAATGGAAGGCCACAGAAAATAAAGGCTAGTTAGTAAGGTTTGTATATTAATTACTTGTCTCATTGCTATAATAAAATGCCTGACAAAAACAGCTTGAAGAAAGATGATTTATTTTTGGCTTAAATTTAGAGGATACAGTAGTATGTCATGTTAATGGGATTCTGAGGTGCTGGTTACGTTGCCTCTTCAGCTGGGAAGGAGAGAAAGATAAATGAGTAATGGCACTCAACTCACTTTACCCCATGGGATGTTGCTGTTCATATTCTGGGTTAATCTTCCCTCCTCAGATAAATTTTCCTGGAAATATCCTCTCAGACACACACACACACACACACACACACACACACACACACACACACACACACACACACACACAATCCATTCAAGCTAGCAATGAAAATTAACCATCACAACTTATTGTGTAGTTTATTTTGGTATTGTCTGGTTGGGACTCTCTCTCTCTCTCTCTCTCTCTCTCTCTCTCTCTCTCTCTCTCTCTCTCTCACTCTCACTCTCTCTCACACACACACACACACACCAATCCATTCAAGCTAGCAATGAAAATTAACCATCACAACTTATTGTGTAGCTTATTTTGGTATTGTCTGCTTTGAATTGCTAAGAATTTAAGAGTTGCTTCTGGTAACTAAAAATAGTTTAAAATTCTCTTGCTCTTTCTAGTGGAGAGTGAGGGAGGTGGAGAGATTATATCTGTGTGTGGTCTCCATTTTTTCCCCTCACTTTGCACTAAGCTCGAAATAATCCTGATATTAAAGTGTTATATATTGAGATGGGATATTTTGAACTCCACATGTAAATAACATTCACAGATACCTGGGGATTAGGAAATTTACAGCTTTGTTTAAAATATTTGCATATAGGGTCCTTTTTAAATGAATATGGGGTCTTGTTTTTATTTATTTTTTATGATTTATTTATTCTTATTTTTGTGTGTGTTGGTGTCAGATCCCCTGCAACTGGAATTACAGACAGTTGTGAGCTGCCATGTGAGTGCTGGGATTTAAACCCTGGCCCTCCGGAAGAGCAGCCAGTGCTCTTAACTGCTGAGCCATCTCAACAGTCCCCCCATTTGTTTTCTTTAAGGGATATTATTGATATAAATATATAATCTGTGAAGAAACTAAGTTTTAAACCTATAGATCTCTTTAAGGAATACTATTGTAATTAAAAGATATTAGTGTTTTGAATGCTAGATAAATTATTTTAAAGAATAATAAGGGGTATAACACTACTGTGGCTTCTATATAATATATGTTAATATAATTTTAATTGCTGAAAGTGCGGGAATGAGGTGGCAATGATTATTTAGGAGGAAGATGTATGAAGTTTTTTATGCTTAAGAGGTTAATCAATAGTCTAGTGAGGTTCACATAGCTATATATTCTAAATAGGAAACAGGAAAGTGAGAAAATGAAAGCAATTTTGGAAGGTAGTAGGTGATTGTTAGGAAAAATGATTGGTTTAAAGAACAGACTAGAGTTTATAAATGCAAAAATATATCTCTTGAACCAAAGGCAATAAGAAATAGTTTATTCTGAGTTAATATGAGTGTTCATGGCCTGGGAACTTAGATTTTAATTACCTTGAATACAATATATTTAATACCCACAATACAATATATTGTGAAAACATGGATGTGGTTCTCTAAACTTTTTATAGACACAGAACAAAATAAGGTTCCCAAGTGAGTGTATCAAATATGTTGATGAGGACATCAGGTAGGCAGTTATAACAAAGTAGGGGAAACTCTGCTATCTGATGACATTCTTAGTTTTTGGTTGTAGAAACTAGTGGCCTGCTAAGAATAATTCCAAAGGTTGTACCTGACAATCAGAAGAATTTTAGGTCAGATAAAGAATGAAAGAGAGCCAAAGACAATTTTAGCTCTTGCTCTGTAGTATGACATTCCAACTATTCACATTCATCTCTAATCTGTCAGTCTGCCATTTTCAAGATACTTTTGTACATAAATTATAAATGATTTTCTTTGAAAGAATTAATGAACCTGGGACTCAGACACTTTTTGTTTGTTACACCCTTATTGTTTTATTGGTCAGAGTTTGGATTGTAAAATAGTAAAGAATAGATCTAAGATAGTTGTTACACTTTTTAGGCTACGTATCTTTAAGCAACCAAAGGGAATAACATAATAAAGTCTCTCCTAGAGTCTGCTGGTAACCAAGGGTTTATAAAATAGCCAGTGTGCTATTGGTTGCTCTTCACAATTTGGTAGTAAGACCCTATTGCTAAAGACAACACTATTTCATTAAACACAGAAGTCAAGCTGGTGCCTAATTACAAGCTTAACCCATACCAACTAGCATTCATGATGCTGAAAGGTTCTCTTCATGCTACTGGAGGAGAAAGGTAATCATCATTTTTACCCAGCTACTAACCTTGTACCCTTTAACAGTGACCCACATGTAAAGCGTACTGGTGCAATTGTGGTACACCTGGTATGGGAGTAACTAGTCACTTTCTGACTGGATTTGAGGCCCATTTCATGAGATGAAATCAATACCTGACTGCTAAAGTAGCCAAGAATCTGAGACTAGCTAGGTCATTGACCCAGGGGAAAACCTACTATTTTTCTGCGGATGGAACATAGCAATAAAATGATTCCTATTAACATACTACTATAGCCATACATAGATCAGTGCCTTGCCTAACTCACATCAGAGAATCTGCTTCTTGCAGTATATGGAAAGCTAACACAGATGGACAATGTACAGAGAGACAGAGACTCAGGATTTCTAAATCGGATGTCTTTGTAACATCTTTTCACTACTCAGGGAGCTATACAAGCAGAAGAGGAGACGGAAATATTTTTAAGAGCCAGAGGAGATGGATGACTTTAAGGAAAGAGTGTTTTCAGACACAACAGGACTGATGCACATATGAACTCATAGGGATGTAAGACCTGTGTGCCAGGCTTTCTTTTGGGCCATCAACCAGCTCCCAAATCATAACACAGAGGCTTATTAGTTAGGAATGATAGTCCTTATCTTATACTTGTTTCTTACAATTTGTTAGCTCTTGTAACTTAAATTATCTTGTTTGTCTTTATCTACATTTTGCTTCAGAGTTTTGTTTTTGTTTTTTTGTTTTTTTTTTTTAACCTTTCTGTTTGTCCTACTCTGTCTAGCTGGCTGGGGGCTGCCTGGCTGCTTGTCCCCGGATGTCTTCTCCTCCACTCCCCCCAGTTCTCTTCTCCTTCTCTCATTCTTTTTGGCCTAGATTTCTCCATTTATTCTCTCTGCCTGCCAGCCCCACCTAGCCTTTCTTTGTCTAGCTGTTGGCCATTCAGCTTTTTATTAGACCAATCAGGTGGTTGGTAGACAACTTAGAACAAATGCAACACATCTTTACATAGCTAAACAAAGGCAGCAGAAACAAATATAATACACCTTTACACAGTTAAAATATTATTCCACAGCATAAAGAAATGTAACACATCTTTATATAGTTAAAGTAATATTCCACAACAGACCTGTACAGTTTCAAGCCCCATAGGGTCCTTGCACTTTGAAGGAGAAGTAAACATGGGGTTCTATCCCTAACTAAGAATTTATTTACAATTGAATACCCACTGGCAAAGGGAAAAATCAGTTTTCTCCAGTAGGTATACAACAACACTCAAGGGCAGATGCCATGCCCAAGAATAGTTGGCCAGAACAAAATGAACCTAATTTTTGATGTTTTGCTTTGTGTGTGTGTGTGCTTGTGTTTGTAAAGAGAGAGAACATAAAATTGGGAGATTAGGGAGGTAGGGAGGATCAAATCTGGGAGGAGTTGGGCAAAGGGGAAATGTGATCAAAATACACTATATGAAAAAAATTTTAAGTGAAATATAGATAGCAAGATACAATCAAAATTAGGACTGAAATGAAAGAAATGAAAAAATGCAAAAAAGCCAATGAAACAAACAAAAACCAGACAGCATGTTAGGATACCATATTTCAATATTAAATAACTGATTTTGATATGAAATGACTGGGCTTCTTCTACTTCATATTATGTATGTAGGGTTTTCTACATGCTAAATTTATATAGTTATATTTCTGGTCAGTAGGTAAGAGTGAAGAATTATTTCTACATTTTCCTGAATACTAGATTTCATTCCAATGCCTCCATCCCCTTTTGTTTGTTTATTAAGACAATATCTTGCTGTATATTCCTGGTTGGCTTGGAACTTGCTATGTAGCTAGATTGGTTGCTGGCTACAAACTTGTAACCCCCCTAATTCCTGATGTTAGAGGTATATGCCTATCTTACCTGACCTCTTCTTTTGCTTTTAGGTCCTTAAAGTTATCACCTAGGATTATGCATGCCATTGTTTTGAACATTCAAGTGTAATTCAGATGGAATATAACTTAGGACAAATACTTTACCTTAAAAAAAAAATGTAAGGGAGACTAAGCTAGTCACTGAAGTGTTTGCTGTAGATTCACTTGATATTCCAATTCTGAAGTCTGTCTTGATTTCTAGTAAACTCTTAACTATAATTTGTATTTAGTATTCAACATGTTGTCTGACTTAGCATTATCTTTTCATATAGAAAAGACTTCTGCTCCTAAAACTTAGACAACATGGTTAGATACTGTTTTGTTTTCTTGGTTTTTGAAGACAGGGTTTCTCTGTATCCTGGGATTAAAGGCATGGGCCATCACCACCTGGCTTGATTCTTTTTATTTTTTTCTGTCAACTTAATTTTTTAATTCTGATTGCTTGCATTTCTATTCACTGTACATTTTTCTTCTTCTCTTAAGTGCTGGTCATCTTTTAGTGTGGTTTTTCATACTGACAAACCTTTTCTTCTGGTAACTCCTAGTCTAAATGAGGTCATAGCAAGTTTTTATAGTAATGTTTTGCTTTGTTCTCATGACAAGTGCGAAGAAAGTACTTGTTGAATACATTAATTGCATGTTACATTTGAAAGTTCTAGAAGGCATGGACATGTATTCTTCCTAATGGTATCTGAAGTACCTCTGGTAAAATTGATGTTTTTTTTTTGTTAAGGTTACAGGGAAAATTTAAACAAAAATTAATGTCTTTAGCATCTATTCTAGGAGCTCTTAGACTTTTGGATCTCATGGAGTATCATTAAAAAGTTTTAAAATAGACAAAGAAGTGCCAATTTTTGTTTTAAGTACTTATGTAATTACACCCAACATTATAACATATCATTGTTATATCATAACGAAACATTTGAAGTTAAAAATAATTTTGAAGGTAAATTAAATTAAACTAAATAAAAAAGTTTTGTAAATTCAACAAATTAGGCTTTTTGACAAAACTGAATGAATAAATTATCTCATTTTCTTTGTTACTGAAAATAACCTCATTTTAATATAATTCAGTGTTTTCTCTGTTCCTGCTCTGGTTGGTCAGGATTTTATCTGTGTTATATAACAGTTTATGATTTATGAAATATCAATTTAAAAGTATTCAGACCTTACAGAATTATAACTTATGTATGTGCAGCTTAGATTACACCAAAACCTTAGTCCTTTTTTTTTTTGTAGATTCTAAAGTGCTTTCCTTTATAAGACTATCTTCTTTTTGGTGATCTGGTATGAAAATTCTGTCTGTTTCCATTCTCCTAAGTTCTGTCTGCATCCATATCTCCTTGTGTTTGTGATCTAATAAAGCTTGCCTGAAGATCAGAGTGCAAAGCTAGCCACACTAGTTAGCCATAGAGGCCAGATAGTGGTGGTACACACCTTTAATTTCAACACTCAGGAGATAGAGGTAGATGTATCTCTGTTCATTCAAGGCCACCCTGAGCTACATAAAATCACTCCAGTCTGAAAGAAACAGAGCTCACATAAAGTCGATCTCAGCACTTGGGATGCCACACCTTTAATCCCAGCACTAGATAGGAATATAAGACAGGAGGAGACAGGAACTCAATGCAGAGGTTTGGTGGAGAGAGATGCAGTCTGGAGATGCAATCTGAGAACAGGATTGTCCTTTCAGTCTCAGCATTGGTAGAGGTGAGAATTCTCTAGTGGCTGGCTACTGTGCTTTTATCTTCAGCTTTAATCCTAATACTGCCCTGGGGTTTTTATTACTAAGAACAACTAGAATTCGTGCTACATCCTTGAGAAGCAATTTTTTTGTGCCCTTTATGTTGTTAAACTGTCCATCTGCCTGTCTGTTCGTCTGCCCATCCATCATCTATCAATCATCTCTGTTTATTGAGATAGGTAGTTCTTGCTGTCCTGGAACTAGCTCTGTAGACCAGGTTGACCTTGAACTCACAGAGATGCACCTGCCTGTGCCTTCTGAGTGCATTAAAGGCATGCACCACCACCACACATTTTATAATTCTTAAAGACAAGGTCTTATTATGTAGCTCTGACTACTCTAGAACTTGCTGTGTAGATCGGTCTGGCCTTAGACTCACAAAGATCCACTTTTCTCTGGCCTCTGTATGCACATCCTCCCCATGCATACATATGCACTGCACACAAACATGAACGCACATATATGCACAAGACTGGAGACTTTGAAGCATTTGTGCAGGTACCAGGAATAAGTTGTTGTAAAATCTGCCATAGATAATTGTGGAGGACTATGGAAGAACAGAAACTTACACTTCAAGTTAATTCTTTATTCTGTCTTATTTTTTAAATATAAAATGAAAATGCCAAACCAGTTAGTTTACCTACCAGAAGTTCAACTTTGCAAAACCTCTAGGGCATTTGTTATGGATGTTGTGCTTAACCATTAGTTAATTAATAATTTTCTTCCAAGTTTGTTTTAACTACTAAGTTAGTTTTTGAACTTTTAGCTCCTCTGTTCTGTGGACCAATATGAAACATTTGTTTTAGGGAATAGGAACAAACTTTCTCTGGATTAGATTTGATGTACTTTGAATCTTTTGATCACAAGAAAATTTTGTACACCAGGACACAGACACTATCAGAATTACTTTGTTCTCCTTATCCAGTAGAATGCAAAATGTGAATGTATTGTTTAAATATATTCATTTAAGAATGGAAGTAACCAGTTGCCACAAAGTGTCTTTGCACTCAGAATTAACTGTTAGATAATAATTGTAAATTACACAAAGAGTAATGTTTTGCCTCTAATTTATATCTATCCATCCATATATACTAGTAAATCACTACTCCAGTAAAAGTGAGAAGTGTTCTGATCCTCCATATTACTTTTGTTGTGGTAGAAATGGTGATATTTGATAACTTCATCCTATTTGTGAGAATAGGTATTATTCAGTTTTCTACCACTGTGACAATATACTTAAAGACATAAACTCAAAGGAAAAAAATACTTCACTTTGGCTTATGACATCAGAGGTTTCAGTCCATGGTTGGCTGGTTCCATTACATTTATACTTTAGTGAGGTAGGATAATCATGAGTGGGAACACATAGTAGAACAAAACTACTCACTTTTTGACAACCAGGAAGCAGAGAGAACAGAAAGGAAGGGCCAGGGACAAGATTACTTTTCAAAGGCATATTACGAATAAGCAAAGATTGTAAAAATAGGAAGAGATGAGGGTAGAGGAGAATATAAAAAGGCTGTTTTGCCAATAAAGGGTTGATGTTTAGAAGAAGAAAAAAGTTCTATCATTCCTACTGACACACTTCCTCCAAGCGTGTTCTTCTTCCCAATAACCTACTCAGCTGTGACCTTACCAATGAATTTATCTATTGATGTTGTTAACAAGCTTTACATGCACAAATCCCTAGAAACATGTATTTAAACAGGAATTTGAAAAAGTTACTTATTTCCCATCAGGTACAATATGCAATTCAAATTGTAGGAAAGAGTACATGAATTAAAAAAAAAGTTCATCAAGTTGCTTTTTGCAAGAATATGCATTACTACACTATGGTGTATTTTGAACATGGGAAGGTTATTCTTTATTATAATGATGCACTGCATCTAATTGGAGATTGATGAGTATATATAGTGATGCAAGCATTTATACACTTGACCTACATGTAACTTCAGAATTCAGATGCTTTCAGAAAAACTTGTATTGTCTTTTAGTCTTGAATTTTCTCATCAGCAAAACTGAGATAATAAATCTACTAGAAAAGTTATTTTGAAGATATATTTAGTAGCTTATATGTAATGTGTATGAAAAATGGAAGTATAAAGGTATAAATTTATATTTTTGGAACTTTTAAAGTAGATAAATTAATTTTTATAGCAGTGCAGAGACTTATCAGAAATGAATAAATGTCTTTTGACCAAGGATGACTTAAGGATGATGTAAGGACTATTTCTTAGATGACACAGAATTAAAATGTTTTAAAAATACTTTAAAGAATAATTTTGTTCAAATTCTTAAGATATTTTCTTTTGTTCATGAGAAATGATTATAAGTGAGGAAATGCTTCCTTTTTAGTTTTTCGAGACAGGGTTTCTCTGTGTAGTTTTGTAGACCAGGCTGGCCTCAAACTCACAGAGAGCCACCTGCCTTTGCCTCCCTAGTGATGGGATTAAAGGCATGTGCCACCACTGCCCAGCTGGAAAGGCTTTCTTATACACACAATTAAAATTATGTAATTTCTGGGTAAGATAAGCTGTCTGAATTATGTAATCTAAGGGGACAGAGCACTGAGGTGAATTGTTATGTAGTATGATAGGTTAAAAGTTAAAAGCATTATAGTTAAGAAGTGACATATTTCAAAATATAATGTACATGTTGCTTTAGACACAGTGCCATGTTCTTTCCTCTAATGCTTTGGTATTTATTTATATAGAGTTAAGTTATGATCTCTTGAAGTGTTTAAATAGGAAATTAAGAATATAATTTGTTTAAATAGAAAATTAGAGAGGTTTTGTGTTAGTTTCTGATCTTTTCTACTCATTACTTCAAATTCACTCTTAGTCAAAAGCAAATTTACTTTGGTTAAATACTACAAAGAGAATATTTTCTTTGTAAGAAAAGTAGTGTATATACTTGACTCTAATATACTGTTTTTTAGTACTAATATCAAGCAAGGATTTGAAATAAACAGTTTAGTCATAAAACATAAGGACTTATAAAGACTTGAGTTTATCTATTCTAAATCTTTCTCTTAGCTGAGTCTGGTTTTGGAGTAGATAACTAAACATTTTAACTATATATATTTAATATATACTTATATGTATAGTTTTATTATAACTTCTTAAACTTAAATAGCTGTTAGCATTAAATTATTTAATATAAGAGAATGGCACAAAATGTTAGTGATTATTACTATCACAATTACGGTTATTACTTTTCTAATTTCTTATAATAAAATATTTTGAAATAGAAAGCCAGTAATAAAAATATGTAGTGTATGTGAAGTAGCAGATTCTAATTTTATATTTAACTTAAATAATGTTTAAGATAGGTAAAGATATATTGAAGATGTGAAACAAAAATATATTTTCTGATTTTATTTTCAAGATTTTAGAAAAATGAGAGTAAGAACAAAACAAAAACAAGCAAAAGGAAGTTTTTCTTTGTAATAATTATTCTAAAAAATTATAGATTTTATAAACCAGTTTATCAATTCTAAAGATTCTTCAAGTGCCTTTGTTTTCAGTAGAGATTATAATAACTGTACCCACTAGATTCCTACATTGTGCTGGCTTCACTCCTTCATCCTCCTGCCTTTGCATTGCACATTGCTAGGACTTTAGTTAGTTCATCTTCTTTCTTTAAAAAACTTTAATGCAGCTTTGACATTTGAGTGGCTGATAGCCCACTTTAAATTTTTATAGAAATATTCTAAGAATTCATTTTAACCAATCGAAATTTAATAGCTTTCATTGAACAAGAGATGGTCTTTTTAATCAAATCAGTAGTCATATAAGAGACTCAGATCTTCAGTTACAAATTTAGTGGATAGTATCTAGAGTGACTTGAAATGTAACTCTATTTATTATGAAAGAGTAAAAATACTAAAAATATACATATTGGATGTATCTCTGATATGTAGGAAATATTTGAGAAAGTTTTTTCCCCTTTCTGAATCACTTTATTTTTCCTTATCTTAGTTGTATTATTTGCAAACTATGTTAACTTACTGTGAGTCTTTTAACCCCATAGCCTAACTTTTTCATTTGTTCTTTAAACAGTTTTTCCCAATAGGGAACTGAAGATACAATGAGTCTTAGAAACTGTATGAGTGTTTGTAGACCTCTTAAGTATTTTCCAGAATGAAGCAGAGGACAGTACAACTTAAGGCATATGATACAGTGGTTGTCAGTTTTTAAGAAGCTTGGGACTTAGCTTCTTTAAACTATAGGTACTTTTGAATATATATTTGTTTTTTTGCTATTCATTTAAGATCTTCTGTTTTTTGTTATATCATCAGTTTATAAATATAGGTGTAGACTTTGATAATTAAACTGAATGTGTGAGGGTAGTTGAAGATGTTGCAAGCTAGATTGTCTTTAAAATAGTCTTTTTGACACTGAATTTTGTAGCACAAATTCTAATTGGTATTAATAATAAAAACTTAGAGTCAGCTATTGGGGGTGAAAGCTGAAGGATCAGAGAAGTAAAGTGGACAACCATTAGAGTTCTTACCTCTACCAATGCTCATTCTAAGGGGACAATCCTTTCCTCAGACTGCTTCAAACTGACTTCTTCAGACTGCTTCTGACTGACTGCCTGATTCAGGCTTCTGCCTCAGACTGCCATGAGCTCCTGTCTCCTCCTGCCTTATATTACTCTCTCCACCCAGCCATGTCACTCCTATCTGCACTCCATAGTTTTGGGATTAAAGATATGTCACTTTTAGACTGGACCAATTTCATGTAAGCCAGGATGACCTTGAACTAACAGAGATCCATCTGTCTCTGTCTCCCAAGTGCTGGAATTAAAGGTATGCACCACCATTACCTGGCCTCTGTGGCTAACTAGTGTGCCTGCTGGAATTAAAGGTTTGTGCCACTACTGCCTGGCTTCTAGGACTAACTAGTGTGACTAACTTTACACTCTGACCTTCAGGCAAGCTTTATTAGATCATAAACAAGATATCACCACAGAATTTTCAGATGTACCTAGCTCCAAACAGATTTACAGTACATACATGAAAAATTAATGTACGTATATTATCACAAAAATATGATTATCTTCTTTTAAAATGTATTTATTTATTTTATGTGTATGGGTGACTTGTCTGCTTCCATGTCTACACATGAGAAGAGTGCATTGGATTCATGGTACTATGGTTATAGAAGGTTGTGAGTTGCCATGTAGGTACTGGGACTTGAATCCAGGTCCTCTGGAAGAACAACAAGTATTCTTAACTTCTGAGCCATCTTCCCAGCCCCATTTTTAAAAAAATTATTCATTTATTTTATGATAATTATCTTCTTACAGCAGAATTCTGCCGTGTAACAGATTTCTGGGGATCCTCAGACATAGGACCGTGGAACTGGCAAGAAAATAAGCAAATGTCAGTACAAAACCCAATTCTGGAATCTTGACCACAAAAATTTAGGGGTTGAGCAATTCTTTCACAGGGGTCACATATCAGATATCTTGCTATCAGATATTTTCATAACAGTAGCAAAATTATAGTTCTGAAGTAGTAATGAAAATAATTTCATGGTTTGGGGTCACCACAACATGAGGAACTATATTAAAGAGCCTCAGCGTTGGAAAGGTTGAGAACCACTGTTGTAGAGCCACATTAGAGCCTTGAGTTGATATCCTCTTCCAGTCAGATTAGCAGTCCAACGGACTTGGGATGGAAGTGTAGCACTGAGAGAAGTGATTACTTTTCTCAAATGTCAGTGCTAGGCCTGGACAAATCCTAATGCCAAGATTAGTAAATAAAGCTATTTAATACCCAGGCACTTTCAACCAAAGTCTTCGAGTGTCTGACCATTTCATTTGAACTTCTTAAAAAAAATAAAAGTCTGATGTGAGCTGCTAGATGTAGATATGAATGCCTTGATTTCCTTTAAATGCCTTAACTTTTTTTTCTTTAAATTTATAAGCATGAAGCCATGTAATTCATTGTTAAGTTCTCAATGAATACTTTGTGTGAATGAATGAGAAACTGCTTAGATTGTTTATGGCCATACAACACAATTTAAATTATATTAATGACTTACTTTATGGTCATAATTATCTTCCATCTTAAGAGCATGGATGTAAAATTGGCAAATTAAATTACTATTTGGATTATAGATTTAATTCTATTACTTTTGTTGCTTTGGTTTAGTGATGTGTCAACCCCTCTTAGTAAGCAGATATTTATTGAATACATTTTGCTGTGGTTAGTGATTGACTTTACTTTGTGCCATTGTTAAGTAAATTTTTTGAGGAATTATTAAGTACACATGCATGGTAAAATCTATAAAATGTGTTATGGGATAAAGAAAAAAGTATAAAATGTACTCCTGCTACTGGTGAACTCAAGTTAGGGTAGCCAGATAGTAGAGAGAGGGTAGGCTGCGTGCCCAGCATAGATGGCTAACAGAAAACAAACTGAGTGGCATCTTTGGAGGTGCCTTGTCACATAATGACTCATTTTTTAAAAAGTTTATCTTGTTTTTTAGCTTTATTATATACATGTATTTTATGTGCATTGTTTGTGTGTGTAAGTGTGTGAGTGTGTGTGCACGCGCACGTGTGTGTGTGTGTGTATGTGTGTGTAATCTTTCTACCCTACATGTCCTTTGCGCTTGTATTATGGCTTCTGATTTAGTGTTTTTATGGGATTCTTTAGTGTGTGAACAAGTGGATCACTTTGTGTCTATATATGATTCTTGTGCTTTTTTCCTTCTGTTTTGTTCTATTCCAATGTGTTAGTTTTATTTTATCTAATTATATTTTACTATTATCTTTTAGAAGACTATTTTCTAATGAGACAGAAAGGGGGTAAATCCTGATGGGAGGGGAGCTGGGGAGAAACTGGGAGAAGTAGAGGGAGGGAAAAACCATTTCGGGATATATTATGTGAGGAAAAAAAATCTATTTCTTTAAAGGAGACGATAAAGTTAAGTAGCTATGCTAGTGAGTAAAAAGATACAAGTGATGTTTAAGATAACTGCAGTTGGTGGCGCACACCTTTAATCCCAGCACTCGGGAGGCAGAGGCAGGCGGATCTCTGTGAGTTCGAGGCCATCCTGGTCTACAAAGCGAGTTCCAGGAAAGCCTCCAAAACAATACAGAGAAACCCTGCCTCGAAAAACCAAAAAAAAAAAAAAAAAAAAAGGTAACCACAAATTCACCGCAGGAACCTGACCCCCTAGAACACACATATGGTGGAAGGAGAGGACAGACTCTACAGAGTTGCCCTCTGACCTCTGTTCAGGCTTCATGTCACATGTGCCCATACACCCACACAGGAATACACGCATATGTCACACACACACACAGTGATTACTACTACTACTGAGTAAACATTAAAGTAAAAATTAAGAGTATCTATCTCAGTTACTGTTTTGAAATTCTCTAAAACTTTACTATTCTTAATAATTCACTGTTAAAAAGCAACAAGGAATGCTGTTGTTTTATATTTAATTATAGGATTATAGCTTACTTTCCTTTGTTTATAGATATTATAGATTATTAATTTTTTCAAAAAATACAGAATTTCAGTCAAGTTATACTAGAAAGAAAATAAATGTCCTTTAGCAAAATTATTCATCATGTTTAAGATTTGATAGATTTATATGAAGTATTAATGTAAATATTCAGAATATTGTTTTATGTTTTTATTTAAAAGTACATTAGCATTTTTGGTTCATCTTGTGTGCCCTGTTTCCCATTACATCATTTCAAGCCAGATTATTTGATCCATTTTGATTTCATGGGAACAGTGCCATCTACTGAGCCACCAGCATGATATATCACATATTATTTCCAGAGAATAGAGAGAAGTATGTTTAGTTATTTTTATTACTTATATTTAAATTTAATTGCTCCTTATTTGACTTCAAAAGAAATGAAATAATGTGAGTAAGCAGGTGTTTTGATTCTAAAAATTTCCTTGGTTGGAAATAGCAATTGAATTTGAGCTTTAAATATATTCTCTTTCTAGTACATTAAACAAATTGAATTCTATTAAAAGCTTGCTTGCATTACTTATAGTGTACATCACTTTATTATCATTCACTGTTTTCATACTTTTATGTTCTCTGTTCTTGAACTATAGTTTCTGTTTTCTGAGTCAGGAAATTGATTGAATTCTTATCTTTTCAAGTCAGTGAAATAATAAAATAGATTGTTAAAATTATGCTTATATTTCATCATTAATACTTTAGAGCATAGCAAATGTCCAAACATACATTTACAATTTATTCTGAAAAAATATCTTAGGGCTGGAGAGATGGTTTAGAGATTAAGAGCTCTTATTGCTGTTACAAGCTAGGTTCCAATATCCATATGGTGGTTCACATCCACGCATAACTCCAGTTCCAGAGGATTTCACATCCTCTTCTGATGTCCTAAGGATCGTGTATATGTTGTATACATACATACTTAGATTCAAGCGTGCAAATACACACAAAATTAAATAAATAAATAAATATGTTTCTGCAATTGGAAAGATGGCTTAGCAGTTAAGAGTACTATCTACTTTTACAGAGGACCTGGGTTCACTTCCCAGCACTCACATGACAGCTCATAACTGTCTGTATCTCCAGTTCTAGGGGACACATTGCTATCTTCTGGCTTGCTCAGCCACCAGACACACGTGTGGCATGCAGACAAATATATAGGCAAAACACTTATACATATAAAATATTAATAATCATAGTAACACTAGTAATAATAATATACCATTTAAAATATATTTCCAAAAATAAACAACTTGTTGAATAAAATATATAAATAAAATATATTGTATACTATAACACAATTCATACCATGTTGAGCACATGAAATAGTATTGAATTTATTTTAGTGTTTCTAGTTTAAAACTTTGTTACTCTGGTAGTATAAATATTCTAGTTAAAAACTCTAATTAGAATATAGTGAATGAAAAAAGTCTATTTTCAATAACAAAAAAACCATTTACTAATGAAAAGTTGTTTTTTCTCAAGAAATAGCCAAATCTGTTGTCCCATGCATTGATGAACCTTTCAGTGTCCTGTAGTATTGGGTATATACAATTGAAAGGGAAAATGTTTCTATCCTTGTGACATTATTTTTCTTTGTCCAGTCTGTTGCCATTTACGTCTGCCTTCCTCCTTATACACTTCCCACTATCCTTTTATAAATTTTGAAGTTGAAAAATTAAAAGTTATCTACAGTATGCAAAATGTTTTGAAATATAGATGCATTATATATTAGCTATATTGAGCTAATCAATATGCTTTGATTGCAGTGAAAACTCTTTTAGCAATTTTTGAATATTGCTATATCCAATATATTGTTATTAACTCCAATTACCTTGATAAATAGTGCTACTTGAATTTATTTTTCTTTTCTAATACAGGTTTGATATTTCTTTGGTCACCATCTCCTATGTTCTACACCCCATCTCTAGGCTAGGGAAGCAGTATTCTGTGTGTGTGTGTGTGTGTGTGTGTGTGTGTATGTTTGTGTGTGTATGTATATTTACATGTATATTTGAAATTGTTTTGTGTTTTTCTCTGTGCTTGGCTTATTTCACAGCTCTCATTGTCCTATAACTTATTTGTATAGTCATCAGACAGGATTTCCTTTTTGGTTTTCTTTTTTTCTTTTTATAAAAGACTGAGTAGTACTCTATTTTTGACATATACCAAATTTCATTGTTCAGTTCGTGTGTTACATAGAAATGAACATGGGTGTGAAAGCTATCTCTTTAACATATTGATTTTATAGACTATGGCTACATACTTAGAAGTGGGATTTCTGGATCATATGATAGTTCTATTTTTAAAATTTTAAGAAAACTACATAGTGTTTTTAGTAGTGGTTATGCTAATTACATTCTCACTAGCAATGTGAAATGGTTCCTTTTCCTCCATAGCTTTGTCCCTTTTTATTCTTACGTCTTTTTGATTAAAATCAGTCTAACAGCAATGTTTCCTGTTTAACAGATCTTGAACCTTCACTTTAAATTTTATTTCTGCATGTGTGTGTGACTGTGGCTTATGTGTGGGTGCGCCTTTGTGTGCGTATATACAGAGTCCAGGGAAGAGTGTCAGCTATCCTGTTCTCTCTCCATTTTATTTCTTTGAGGCAGTGTCTCTGGCTGAAAACATAGCTAGGATGGCAACTAACAAGCCCCAAAGATCTTCTGCCCCTATTTTTCACAACATTGGGATTTACAGGTGTGTGTGCTGTCTTACTGAGCTTTTCAAATGAATGCTAATACTAAACACAGGTTTTTACACCTGTGAAGCAGATGTTTGTACCCTCCCAAGAACTATCTTCTGCTCCCATCCCCATTGTACTTTAAAGAAAAAAAAATAAACAAAAATTTCTAAACCATGGCTGTTAATGGTTGTTAATTTCTTTTTTCCCGTGAACCTATTGACCATTTGTATTCCTCTTCCTCTTTTGCCTCTTCCTCTTCGTTGTAAAAAGTGTGTGTGTGTGTGTGTGTGTTTGTGTGTGTGTGTGTGTGTGTGTGTGAGACAGAGAGAGACAGAGAGAGAGAGACAGAGAGAGAGAGACAGAGAGAGAGAGAGATTGCTCATCTGTCTGCGTGTGAGGGTATGTATGCCTTAATGAGCATGCAGACATCAGATGAGGGAATTGAGTGTATTCTTCCACCAAACTATCTATTTTGAGACACGGTCTCTCCCTGTACCTGGGGCTTATGTTTTCTCAGCTAAGCTGGAAGCTAGCAAACCCTAGCAATCATCCTATAACCAACTTCTTAGAGCTATAGGTAGATAGGTGTGTGCGGTATGCCCTGCTTGTTCAGTGGGTGCTAGGATCCAAACTCTGCTCCCCTTGATTTTGCAGCAAGTACTCCTACCTACTGATCCATCTTATAGTGTGTGGATATCTTATCTTCTTTTAAGAATTGCCTCTTCAGATACTTTTGATCAATTTGAAAATCAGGTATTTTGTTTTCTTGCTCTTCAGTTGTGTTAGTACTTTATAGACTTTGAACTAAATGCTTATCCCATGTATGGTTTTTTCAAGGATTTGCTCCCATTCTGTAGGTTTATTCCTATTGATTATGGCTTTTACTTTGCAGATGCTTTTTAGTTTAATATTCTTTTGTCTGTTCTTAATTTTGTTACTTTTAGCTTTGGGGAAAAGGGTCATCATCAGAAAGTCACTGATAAAATAAATGTTGTTGAATTGTTTCATTAGTCTTTGTCTTAATGGATTTTTGTAGTATTCAGCCTTATATTTAAGTGGTAAATTATTTTTGAATTGGTTTTATATTATGATATGAGCCATTTCATTTTTCTGCACGTTTAAGTCCTGTTTGCCCAGTAGCAATTTTGAGGGTATTGTCCTTTCTTTATCAAGAGTTTATGACATTTTAGTTGAAATTCAATTGTCTGTAAATATGTGTATTTATTTTGGCTATTATGTTTCATTGGCCTGTGGTTTTTAAAAAATTTTTATTAAAATAAATTATGTCTTAGAAACATGCATGAATGCTTCACATGTCAATCCCAGCCTCCTCTCCACCCCTCCCACATATCCCCACCCAATCCCCACATCATTCCCCAGGGAAGGTGAGGCCCTCCTTGGAGGGGGAGCTCCAGAGTCTTTCATTTCATGCAGGGCAGGACCTAGACCCCTCCCTATGTGTCCAGTCTGAGAGAGCAACCCTCTATGTGGAATGGGCTCCTGAAGTTCATTCGAACACCATGGTAAACACTGATCTACTACCTAAGGCCCCAGAGATTTTCGAGACCTCCTCACTGACACGACATTCATGGAGTCTGGGTCAGTTCCCTGTTGGCCTCTCAGCCATCATTCTGGGGTTCAAGAGCTCCCCCTTCTCTGGTCAGCTGTCTTTGTGGGCTTCACCAGCACAGGTTGTGGTGGCATGTGTTTTTGTTTTTATGTTAATACCTTGCTGTTTGATTATTATAGGTATGAAGTAGGTCTTTGATTGTAATTATGTGATACCTTCAACTTTCTTTTAATATAATTTTGCCTATTTGGGATCTTGTTTGAACCTAGGCTAGCTAGTGTTGTTCACTTGCCACATTTGGGAAGCGGGAACTTCACCTGAGAAATTAGTCCACCAGATTGACCCGTGGACAAGCCTGTGGGACATTTTCTTGATTAATGATTGGTGTAAGAGGACCCAGCCCAGTGTGTGTGGGGCCACATTTAGGCAGGTGGTTCTGAGTTATATAAAATAAGTTGCTGAGCAAGCCATGGGAGCAAACCAGTAAGTATTGCTTCTTCATAACTTCTGCTTCAGTTCCTACCTGCAGGTTCCTGTCCTAACTTCCTTTGATGATGGACTGTGATACGGGAGTATAAGCAAAATAAATCCTTCTCTCCACAAGTTGCTTTCCATCATGGTTTTTTATTACAGCAACAGAAAGCTAAGAGTTCTGTTTGAATTTTGTGATTGTTCATTCTTTTTGTATGAATCATTGACTTTATGGATCATCTTGAGTGATACAACGATTTTAACAATATTTATTAAGCCAGTTCATGGGATGAGTTTCTGTTTTTCTCGTCTTACATTTGTTTTTATACATTTCAGTGGACTAATGTTTCATATCTTTTGTTAATATAGTCCTGAGTTTTTATTTATTTCATGTAGTTATTGTAAATGAGTTTTTCTCATTTCTTTTCAGACATTATTGGTAGTATATAAAAGTCTACTGATATTTGTATGTTGATTTTGCATCCTGCAACTGTAATGATGAATATGTTAATTAGTTCTAACAGTTTTTTGTTGAGTCTTTAATATATAAGATCTTGTCATCTGTAGAGACAGTTCAACTTCTCTGTGTTTGTGTGTTGTATGTACATGTGGCTATATATTTGTATGTGTTTTGGGAGTTAGTATATGTATATGCTCATGCATAGGAGAAGTTGATATTGGGTGCCTTTCTTCATTGCTTTCCATCTTACATTTTGATACAGGATTTCTCACCTCACTTAGACCTCATTGATTTGGCTATGCTGGCTGGCCAATGAGCTTCAGGGATGTATGTGTGTCCACATACCCAGCCCTGGAGTTGCAGATGTCTGCCATCACACCTAACATTTTACATTATTGAGGATCTGAATTTAGATCCTCATACTTTCATAGCAAGCACTTTACTGACTGAGCTGTCCTCCAGCACCACATTTTAACTTATTGCTGTCTAAGATGCTTTTTCTTTCTTTCTTAGTTGATTTTACAATGACTTCCATTATTGTGTTGTACAAAAATGATGAGCGTAGGCATCTGGTGCTTGCTTTTTGTTTTTTGTTTTTTGTTTTTTTTTACAATCAAAGTAAGACTTTCAGCCTTCTGCCTTTGAGGTTGTTAGCTGTGGCCTTTTTATATCAACATTTATTGAGCTTCGGTCTGCCTTTTTTATTATTATTACTTTAATTTTAAATAGCTTGCTTCACATGTCCCCAGTTCCCTCTCCCTCCACCCCTCCCGCATCCCACCATCCTCCCCAGCCTCCCACCCTATCCCCACTTCCTTCCACATAGGGGATATTTAGAGTCTGTCATTTCACTCAGGGCAGGGTCCAGGCACTCCCCTAAGAGTCCAGGCTGAAAGATCATCCCTCTTTGTGTTATGGACACATGATGTCTATTTGTATGCCAGGGATAAACTCTGATATACTGCCCAGGGCCCCAAAGGTTACCCAGGCCTCCTCACTGACTCTCACACTCAGGGTTCTGGATCAGTCCCATGCTGGCCTCCCAGCTGTCAGTCTGGGGTCCAAGAGCTCCCCCTTGTTCAGATCAGCTGTCTGCTGGTTTTGCCAGCCCATTCTTTGCCAATTTGCTCACCACTCCTCTCTCTCTGTCACTGGGTTCCATGGGTTCAGTTCAGTGTTTAACTGTGGGTGTTTGCCTCTGCTCCCATCAGTCACTGGATGAAGGTTCTAGGATGGCATATAAGGTAGACATCAAGTTCATTATCAGGAATGGGAATTTAAGGTGGTCTCTCCAACTATTGTTTAGCTTGCCAGTTGGTCATCCCTTTAGATCACTAGAGGTCTCACTGGTACCTGATTTGTCTTCAAACATATGACTCCCTCTTCCCCCTATTCTACCCCCCGCACTCAACCTTCCCTTTTTTGTTACATTTTCTTTGTCACTGTGTGTGTGTGTGTGTGTGTGAGAGAGAGAGAGAGAGAGAGAGAGAGAGAGAGAGAGAGAGAGAGAGAGAGAGAGAGAGAGAGAGAGAGATTGTGCACCACAGCTTGTGGGAGGAGTCAGTTTAACCCTTCTACCATGGGCCCCAGGCCATCAGGTTTAGTGACAGTTGCCTTTACCTATTGAGCCATCTCCCTTGGTTTACCCTTGTTAAACTGCTTCACTTTCTTTTTAATTTCTCATTGATCCTTTATTGTTTAAAAACATGGTTTTTGTCATATATCTCCACACATGTCTCAAATTTCTTCTGTAATTGATTTCTAGTTTTATACTGTTGTTGGAGAAGATTCTTGATAGAATTTTCTTGAAATTATTAAGACTTGTTTTATAGGCTAGAGTAAGGTCTGTCCTGTAGAATGTTTGGTACTTACAAGAAATTATAAATACATATATTCTGCTGCTGTAGGTGGAATGTTCTGTGGTAAGTACTTTTTGACTTAATTGCAGGGCTGTATCCCAATATACATATTATACTTTGAAATTATCACAACACAAAATAGCTTTAATACACTTTTTTTAAAAAACTTAGCAGCAAAATATTGGCTGTTTGCTATCATAATTATGCCACTGATTGGGAGCTGTGGCTTTTTGCTGCTGCCTTGCACTGTGATAAAGTATTGAATGACATTACTAGCCTGGGAAAAGATATGAATATAAAAATGGGAAGTGTAGTTTCTAATAAATTTGTCAAAGTTGTACAGTTTTTTTTAAAAGTCCTAAGTAAAACCCTCTTAGGTTGAGAACAAACTCTGTATGTCTGTTAGGTTTTTTAGGTTTATAGTGCTACTGTATCTGCTTATTCTTATTGATTTTTCTGACTCCATGATCTTTGTATTGTTGAAAACATCATTTATTTCTCCTACTAGTATTGCATAGTTACCTCCTTATCCTTTCACTTCTGATAATATCTGGTCATATTTTTAAGTGCTCTGTGTTTGGTAGGTATAGATTTATAATTTTCTCTCTTCTTTTCTCTAATTTATCTTTCCCTATTTTCTTTACTCTCTCATTTCTTGAACTTTGCTTTTTGGAGTGTTTATGAAGCAGAAGCTGGCCTCAAACTGACTATGTCTTAGAGTACTTATCTTTTCTTCCATTTTGAAAGATAGCCATGTCAGGTACAGTATTCTTGGTTGGCAGATACCATTGCAGGAAAGGAGAAGAAGAAAAGATAAATTTCATGTCCTGTGGTGTGTGTGTGTGTGTGTGTGTGCGTGTGTGCGTGCGTGCGTGTGTGTGTGTGTGTGTACATTAAAATCTAGATAATCTTGGTATTTTATGTAAGAAGGCATGTGATATTTATCTTGAGATTAGTTCATCTCTTTTAACATGATATCTTACTCCATCCATTTTCCTACAAGTGACATAATTTCATTCTCTTATAACTAAATAAAACTTAATTATGTATGTTTGCCATATTTTACTTATCCACACATCTATTGATGGGCATCTAGACTGATTCAGTATCATAGTTAGTATGAATGTGTCACAATTGCATGGATGTGCAGGTTTTTATGATAAACTGATTTAAATTTTGGGCATGTACCTAGAAGTGATACAGCTTTATCATATGATAGTTTAGTTTTCAAGGAACTTTAATCGTGGTTTCCAAAGTGACTACATTAACCTTTGAGGTCTGTGTTAGGGTTTCTTCTCATTCTATAGTCTTTGCCATTTGGTTGTTTGTGTTCTTGATTATAGCCATTTTGACAGGAGTGACATAGACTCTCAGTAAAATTTAGATTTGAATTTCCCTGCTAGCTAAGGGTAATGACCATGTTTTTTACATAATTATTGGCTATTTGTACTTGTTTTGAAAACAAAGTCATCTGTCTACTTATTGATTAGATGATTTATAAAATATTCAGTATATCCATTCCCTGCCAAATATATAATTAGCAAAGATGTTAGCTTCTATTCTAGAGGCCTAGTACTGGATGTTGAGTCTCCAGAACTAGTATGTTACCAGGGTACTTTGGGATGAGCCTGATACTTGAACTCACTGGAGTGGTCTTGAAGCCCAGTACTATGAAATTGGGGTTGGAATTGGAGTTGGAGCCTGGATCTACGGGCTAGGCCTGAACTTAGCATCCTCAGGGGCTGACATAGCACTAGAGGGGTATTTCAATCGATTTTGTCCTACTAGAATAGAATACCACAAGCATAATAAACAGAAAATTATATGCTTCATAATTTTTAATGTATAAAGTCCTAAGATTGAGGGGCTAGCATCTGGTGAAGGCCTCCTTGCTTTATCATAATGTGATTGAAAGAATCTCAAGGGTAAGAAAAAGCCAGATGGGGTCCAAACATGTGTAAAAAGTTAAATAAAAAACTATTATATATAAAAAATTACTCTACAAACCCACGTCTATGATAGCAACATAATTCATTCACCAGAATTGAGTCCTCAAAACTGAGCACTTAATTTTGTCCTGTACTTTCTTACCTTTTTATATTTTTGATAATTTCATATATGTACACAATGATATAAATGTACACACCATCATATTTGATCCTATTTCCCTCTTCCAATTCCTCGGTGACCCTTCAAATATGTTCCCTTCCCAACTTCGTGTCTGTTTTTCAAAAGTTATTTCCTTTATATTTTGAGATTATCTCATTTACCCCTTCCCTTTTTCTCCTCCAAACTGTCCAAATTCATGGCTCCTCTTTTCTTTAATTGTTACACACATATATTCTGTATGTTACTTATATATATATACTTTAGGCTATTAGGTATTGGACAACCAGTTGGTGTGCTCTTCCCTAGGGAAGACTATTGTCCTGTTCTCGGCATTTCTTAGTTATCTACAGCTTTTGTGTGTGTGTGTGTGTGTGTGTGTGTGTGTGTGTGTGTGTGTGTGTGTGTGTAAAGTTGAGTGAGACCTTGTTATTTCCATAGTTCCATGGTTCTACATTTTCCTTCATGATCCATTATTTCACTAACTCTGGGTAGTTGGCTAGGTTTCTAGTAGCAGGCATGACTTCTCTCTTCATCAGGTCTTGAGTGACAGCCATCTTTCACTTGTCCTGTTGTTAACCCTTTTATTGCTGTGACAAATATCTTTGAGAAACAATTTAAGGTGGGGAAAGGTTTATTTTGGCTTGTAGTTATAGTTTTCAGTTCATGACCAGCTTGCTCCATTGCCATGGATCTCTGATAAATTAGAACTATATAGTTTACCTTATTGCAGCCAGGAAACAGACAAATAGGGAGAGGACCCAGACACCATAGAACTTCCCAGAATATGCCCCCAGTTATCTAATTCCTCCAACCAGGCCCAGAAGGTTTCCATTACCTCCCCCAGATGCCATTAAATTTTTTTTGATTCATGTTTTTTTATTTAGCTTTTTACACATGTCACTCTCAGTTCCCTCTCCCTCCCCATCCACCCCATCCCTCCATTCTCCCAACACCTCACCCCCACTCCATCCCCCCTCTGCACCCCAGGGAGGGCAAAGGCTTCCATGAGGGATTTTCAGAGTCTGTCACAACATCCCGGGCAGGGCCTAGGTCCTCCCCATGTGTCCAGGCTGAGAGAGCATCCCTCCACGTGGAATGCGTTCCCAGAGTCCATCTGTATACCAGGAGCGAATACTGCTCTACTCTCCAAGGTCCCACAGATTGCTGAGGCCTCCTCTCTGACATCCAGGTGTGTGTGGGTGTGGGTGTCTGGATCAGTCCCATGCTAGCTCCTGAGTCATCAGTCTGGAATCCATGTGTTCCCCCTTGTTTAGGTCAGCTGCTTCTGTGGGTTTTGCCAGCCTGATCTTAATTCCTTTGGTCATCACTCCTCTTTGTAACTGGGTTCCAGGAGTTCAGTTAGGTTCCCAGTTGTGGGTGTCTGCCCCTGCTTCCATCAGCCTCTGGATGGCATATAAGGTAATCATCATTCTTATTATCATGGGAGAGCATTTAAGGTAGCCTTAATGCCAGTTGATGTCATTCTTGTAGATCTGTGAAGATCTCACTAGTGCCGGATCTCATCTCCAACTTATAATGGCTCCCTCCTTTATGGTATCTCCTATCCTTCTCTCTATTCTTACCCTGGCTCAATCTTCCTCCTCACCCATGTCCTCCTCTCCTCTCTTTCCCCTTCTCTTTCTTACATCTCCTGCCCTCCCTTCCCCCCAATCCAATTAGGAGATCTCTTCCCATAACCATTCTCCAGGTTACCTTGCATACCTCTCTTAGGGTCCTGCCTGCATCCCAGACTATCTGGCGGTGGGATTGTAGGCTGGCAATGCCCTGCTCCATGTCTAAAATCCATA
This sequence comes from Mesocricetus auratus, assembly GCF_017639785.1. Taxonomy (NCBI): domain Eukaryota; kingdom Metazoa; phylum Chordata; class Mammalia; order Rodentia; family Cricetidae; genus Mesocricetus; species Mesocricetus auratus. The sequence continues at coordinate 38,493,818 of NW_024429186.1, read as the reverse complement.
TATAGTGAGTACATACTGTTATTGTCTTTTTGTGACTGGGTTACCTCACTCAGGATAGTTTCTTCTAGTGCTATCCATTTGCCTGTGAATTTCAAGATTCCATTTTTTTTCCTTTGAGTACTAATCCATTGTGTAAATGTACCACATTTTGTCTATCCACTCTTCAGTTGAGGGGCATCTAGGTTGCTTCCAGGTTCTGGCTATTACAAATAATGCTGCTATGAACATAGTTGAGCAGATATTCTTATTGTATGATTGTACATCTTTTGGGTATATGCCTAAGAGTGGAATTGCTGGATCTTGTGGTAGACTGATTACATTTTCCTGAGTAATCTCCATACCAATCTCCAAAGTGGCTGCACAAGTTGGCATTTCCACCAGTAGTGGAGGAGTGTTCCCCTTTCTCCACACCCTCTCCAGCATAAACTGTCATTAGTGTGTTTGATTTTAGCCATTCTGAAAGGAGTGAGATGGTATCTCAGAGTTGTTTTGATTTGCATTTCTCTGATGGCTAAGGATGTTGAGCACTTTCTCAAGTGTCTCTTGGCCACTTTATACTCCTCTACTGAGAATTCTCTATTAAGTTCTGTACTGTACTTTTTAATTGGATCCTTTAGTGTTCTGGAGACTTGCTTCTTGAGTTCTTTGTAAATTTTGGAAATCAGCCCTCTGTGGGCTGTTGTTTTGTCTTGTTGACTCTGTCCTTTGCCCTGCAGAAAGCTTCTCAGTTTCAAAAGGTCCCATTTATTAATTGTTGATCTCAGTGTCTGTGCTACTGGTGTTATGTTCAGGACGCGGTCTCTTGTACCAGTTTGTTCAAGCGTAATTCCCACTTTCTCGTCTAAGAGATTTCAGTGTGGCTGGATTGATGTTGAAGTCTTTGATCCATTTGGATGTAAGTTTTGTGCATGATGATAGATATGGATCTATCTGCTGTCTTTTACATGCCAGCATCAGTTACTCCAGCACCATTTGTTGAATATGCTTTCTTTTTTTCCAATGTATAGTTTTATCTTCTTGTCAAAGATCAGGTGTTCAAAGGTGTGTTAGTTCATATCAGGGTCTTTTATTCGATTCCATTGGTCTACCTGTCTGTTTTTGTGCCAATACCAAGCTGTTTTTAGAACTATAGCTCTATAATAGAGCTTGAAGTCAGGCTCCTGAAGTGCCTTTATGGTATAGGGTTGTTTTGGCTATCCCAGGTATTGCTTTTCCATGTAAAGTTGAGGATTACCCTTTCGAGGTAGGTGAAAAATTGTGCTGGCATTTTGATAGGGATTGCATTGAATCTGTAGATTGCTTTTGGTAAGATTGCCATTTTTACTATGTCGATCCTACCAATCCAAGAGCATGGGAGATCTTTCCATTTTCTGGTATCTTCTTTACTTTCTTTCTTTAAAGACTCAAAGTTCTTGTTAAACAGGTCTTTCACCTGTTTGGTTACAGTTACCCCAAGGTATTTTATGGTGTTTGTGGCTATTGTAAAGGGTGATGTTTCTCTGATTTCCATCTCATCCCCTTTATTGTCTATATATAGTAGAGCTACTGATTTTTTTAAGTTAATCTTGTATTCTGCCACTTTGCTGAAGGTGTTTATCAGCTGTAGGAATTCCCTGGTAGAATTCTTTGGGTCGCTTATGTAGACTATCATATCATCTGCAAATAGTGAAAGTTTGACTTCTTCCTTTCCAATTTGTAACCCCTTGATCTACTTTTGTTGTCTTATTCCACTAGCAAGAACTTCAAGTACAATATTGAAGAGATACAGAGAGAGTGGACATCCTTGTCTTGTTCCTGATTTTAGAGGAATCACCATGAGTTTCTCTCCATTTAGTTTATGTACTTATTTTGCCTTTTGAGAAAATATTTAACATCTACTTTCTTGACAGTTCTGAAGTTTACAGTGCATTCTTATACACTAGTGTCATCATTCCATATAATATAAAGAACTTATGCATCCTAACTCAAACTTTTTCCATGGTGTGCATTGTCTCTATCTCTGCCCTTCAGCCTCGCACAAACATTTTGTTCTCTACTACTATGAGTTCAACTTTCCTACCTTCCACAAGTAAGTGATCTATGCAGCATTTTTCTTTCTATACCTGATTTATTTCACCTAATATCCTTTAGGTTCATCCATCATGTCATAAGTATAAAGTTTCTAACTTTATAATGCCTTCTCGTATTCTGTGTTATATATAAGTGGGTAATCATATGTACATACATATATATGCATATATGCATGTTCGCAGGTTCACATTTGTCTGATGAAATCACTGTTAATCTGTTACCTAGTCTATTGTGACTAATGGAGTATAAATGAGAATATAAATGTCCAATACAGATATAAATACTCAATTTACAGATTTTATTTCCTTTGGATATATGCATAATATTTGGGTTACTTTGATCACATTGTGGTTCTAATCTAATGTTTTGAGGAAATCTCTATAGTGTTTCCCATAATTGGTTGTACTAAATCACTTTACTACCAGTAATGTGAAAGACTTTGACCACATCCTCAGTAACACTTAACTTCCATCCTTTTGATAATAGCCTCTTACAGATGTGAGGTAATGTTTTAATTGTGGTTTCAATCTACATTTCCCTAGTAGTTAATGATGGTGTGTGTGTGTAAGAATTTTTATTTATGGTCAGTTTCCAGTGCCTTATTTAGTCCGTTATGTAAGGTGATTTTTCTCTCAGTTTTCTTAATGCTTGTTGTTGTACATTGTTATCTGTATACTAGATTTGACATTTATGCCTGCCTTGATAATGTGAGTTTCCAGAAATTCTAATGAGTAGATGCTTATTTTTTCTGACCCAATAATTATTTCTGATATTTTACCACTAGATGGTGCACCAGGTACAGGTTTGCTGTAAACCCATGTATGATGTAATGACATAATGTCAGCACTAGGAGACCCAAGCCCAAGTATATCCCAAATCCACAGTTGAGATATTGTTAATAATTAAATATGTCTTCAAAAGATTATCTGTATTGCAAGCTTCCACTTGGGGTTGTAGTAGGTTTGGGTGTTGTCTGCAGTCATCTGCTTGTAGTCAAGCACAGTTGAATTCTTCCTGTTCTACACAAGCTCTGATTATCCCAGGCATGCATCATCTTGTTGCCCACCTCCCCTTTGTTCTCACATTCATACAACAATGTTAGAGTATATCTGGAGACCACAGTTACTAACACTCGTACAGCGTAGTACAGTGGAAGGAACAAGGCCAATGCTTCTAGGAGTTACTGGCTGCAGTTGTATACCTAATGATTTTTCAGCCATAGCAACCACTCATAGATGATGTTGGCTAAAATAGAAATCTAATTTACTGGCATAGTGAGTTTCTTTCATCAGTGTAGGTCTAGAGGCTTTGTGGGGACAGGGACTGTTGGAATCCTCACTTTATGAGATCTCTTTGTTCTAGCGTGGAATTAGCATGGGCATAGGATTGCATGCTATATGAGATTTACCCAGTCTACATTATAGCAGGCATTGATACAAGTTGAAACATGAGTCATTTTATCAGGATGCATGTGTAAATGTGTGTCCAAGTGCATGTGCCTATGTATGGGAGTGTGTGTGAAGACTACAGGTAAACATTGAGGGTTTACTTCAAATATTCTTCACTTTATTTTTGAGACAGGATCTCTCACTGAACCTGTAGTGAGCCTAGCTGGCCAATAGTTCCAGGGACCCTCTCTCTACCTTCTCAGCCCTTGGTTCTTTTTTTACATGTCCTAGGAATTGAATTTGGATCCTTTGGATTGTGGCAAGCACTTTGCTCTGTAAGCCATCTCCCTAGCCCCTTAACTGTGTTTTTATTTTTTTAAAGTATCATTTCTTGCTCTGTCAACATCTCTTCTATTCCTACTTTCAATCAGAAGACTAAGGCTTTAACACATCTTTTCTGTATTTTAATTACATATTTTTCACTCTATTAACTCTTATTTTGATAGATTCATAACTATTTCAGTTGTCTGATGTAAATAATTTTTTTATTTGGAAGAAATTATATTTATGAACAGGCAAGTTTTAGACCTGAGCTCCTTTATGTGGCCCAATTATTTTTGTTTGTTTTTTTAAACATATATGATAAAACAAGTAGTGTTTTTTTCCTTACATTTATAAGTTTTACAAAGTTTCCAAATTTGGAAAAAATGAAATATTCAGATAAAATAAGGTCAGAGATCTCTAATCATCTTCAGTCTAAACAATTTACACCAAGACATTGTAATCAAATTGTCAAGAATCAAAAATAGATCTTGAATTCTGAAAAGGGTAAAGAAACATGTAAGATATAAAAAGGCTTCAGTGAGACTGACACTGGATGTCACAGCAGAAACCTGATGGAAATGCAGTCAATGGAATGATAAATTTAATGTGCAGAAGGAAAAATATTCAGTAAGAATATTATAACTGGCAGTGGTGGCACATGCCTTTAATCCCAGCATATGGGAGACAGAGGCAGGTGGATCTCTGTGAGTTTGAAACCAGCCTGGTCTTCAAGAGCTAGTTCCAGGAAAGCCACCAAAGCCACAGAGGTACCCTGTCTCGAAAAACAAAAACAAGAAGGAAAGAAAGAAAGAAAGAAAGAAAGAAAGAAAGAAAGAAGAAAATAAATAAAGAAAAAAAATGAATATTATAGCTGACAAATGGTCCCTCAGAAGTGAAGGATAAAGTCTTTCCTAGACAAATAATGCTAATTGTGTTTACCACAACCAGAGTGTCATATAAAACATAATCACTTTTCAAGCTAAAAGAAAAACATAATAGTAACATGAAAATACATGAAATTATTCGGAGGCATTTCACCAGCAAATGACTATATGTAGAACAAATAGCAGACACATCTGAAGGTGGGTAGGTGGGGAAATTTGCTCTGTTTTTAACAACCATCATGAAAAGCTAATAGGTTTCAAGAAAACTTCCTTTGGAAAACAGAGCTTGATAATATCCTACTTTGTCCCACCTCCTAAAGGTTCTGTAGTAGCTCCCATTACTGTCTTTCAATGAGTTAATTAAGGTTATAAGTAGATAATTTGTATTATTTTATTTCTAAAAATTTGAATGCAGTTAATAGTTCCTGAGGAAAATATTCTTGGTTTTTTAATGTATGGTCAACTCTACATATCTATTCTCATATATACCTCTAAATTTACACTATTTTATATTGAGGAGTGTACATATGGAAATGGAGAATGAACACAAGCTATGTACTCTTGTTTCATTTTGAGCAGGATCTCAATTTGTAGTGGAGGGTGGCTACAAAACAAATTTATTCTGTAGTTCAGCTGCTGTCCCTGAACTTGGGCTCTTCCTGACGTCTCTTTTGTAATGCCTGTATGTACTATTTAGTTTTGACACAAACCTAGGAAGATGAACTCTCAGTTGAGGAGTTGTTTACATAAGATTGGTTTGTGAATATACCTGTGGGGACAATTTATTGATTGGTATTGATGTAGGAAGGCCTAGCCCACTGTAAATCCTGCCATGTATGGGTGGTTGGGCCAGAGTTATACAAAAAAGGTAGTTGAGCAAACCATGGAGAGCCCACCAAAAAGGACTGTTGTATCATGGTCTCTACTTCCTTTGTTTCTCAATGATTGACTAATCTGTAAACTAAAAATAACCATTTCTTTTCTAAGGTACTGTTGGTCAGTGTTTCATCACAAGACCAGAAAGCAAACTAAAATACTCTAAAATACTGGCTTATAGATGTGTGCCACCAGATACAGAAAACTTTGTATTCTTGGGAAAAAAGTGACCATAAAACTTGGTGCTGACACTTCGCCTTGTGGTCTTTTTAGGTTTAGTGACAAGTACATTTCTGAATGAGGCGGTGTTTTTATTCAATGACTGTCTCTTTTCCCACTAAGAGGCATTCTGTTAAAGAGACCAAGGAGAACCAGACAGAGAAAGTAAGTGCAAATCTGTTCAGGGTTGAATTGTAGATGTCATTCTCGGTGATTTCAGCTTGGTTTTAATTAAATAAAATGAAGGAATCAATTTTCAGACCTCCATCGGTTTTGTCCTGTGAGTATGTCAGTGAGCCACTTTCTTACTTTTTAATCATTATGGGAAGGTCCACCCCAGTAGGGGTGGTGCCATCCCTAAGCCCATGGACTGTATTTAAAAAGTAGCTGAGCAAACCAGAGAAAATAATTCAGAAAGCATCATTTTTCCATGGTCTCTGATTCCAGTTCTACCTCCAGGTCCCTGCCTTGACTTACCTTCATGGTGGACTTGTAATTATGATGAACCTGTCAGCTAAAAAAATAAGTCCTTTTTTTTTTTTAAACCATAGTTGTTTTTGGACTGGTGTTTTGTTACAGCAACAGAAAGTAAACTAGGACACTTACCATTCCTACACTTTAGTCTATATAACAATTCCTTCTTGTCTATTGTGTTTTCTATGGACTAACATTTTTAAACTTCGGTTTGACATTTTAGCTGAAAATATTACTTACACCTGAATAATCTTATCTAAAACATTCTCTTTAATCCCATTTTTAAAAATTAAGACTTTGAAGTAATTAGCTTTATTCATTGTATGGGAAAATGCCTGAAAAATTAAATTAAGGAGGAAGGAAATATTATTTTGTCTCATGGTGTTAAGAGGTTTTGGTCTAACACAAAGATACAACTAAGAAAGAGAACTTCAGACCAATATCCCTCATGAACATTGATGCAAAAATACTCAATAAAATACTGGCAAATCGGATCCAAGAACACATCAAAACAATCATTCACCACGATCAAGTAGGTTTCATCCCAGGAATGCAGGGATGGTTCAACATACGAAAATCCATCAACGTAATCCACCATATAAACAAGCTGAAAAACAAAAATCACATGATCATCTCACTAGATGCTGAAAAAGCCTTTGACAAAATCCAACACCCCTTCATGATAAAGGTCTTGGAGAGATCTGGGATAACAGGGACATACTTAAACATAATAAAAGCTATATACAGTAAACCAACAGCCAACATCAAACTAAATGGACAGAAACTCAACGCAATTCCTCTAAAATCAGGAACAAAACAAGGCTGTCCACTCTCTCCATACCTTTTCAACATGGTACTTGAAGTTCTAGCTATTGCCATACGACAACAAAGGGGGATCAAGGGGATACAAATTGGGAAGGAAGAGGTCAAACTTTCACTGTTTGCAGACGATATGATAGTTTACATCAATGACCCAAAGAACTCTACCAGGGAACTCTTACAGCTGATTAACACCTTCAGCAAAGTGGCAGGCTACAAGATCAACTCAAGAAAATCAGTAGCCCTACTATATACAGATGATAAAAGGGCTGAAAGAGAAATCAGAGAAACATCTCCCTTTACAATTGCCACAAACAACATAAAATACCTTGGGGTAACGCTAACCAAACAAGTGAAAGACCTGTATCGTAAGAACTTTGAATCTTTAAAGAAAGAAATTAAAGAAGCCCTCAGAAAATGGAAAGATCTCCCATGCTCTTGGATAGGTAGGATCAATGTAGTAAAAATGGCAATCCTGCCAAAAGCAATCTACAGATTCAATGCAATCCCCATTAAAATCCCAGCACAGTTCTTCACAGACCTTGAAAGAACAATAATCAATTTTGTATGGAAAAACAAAAGACCCAGGATAGCCAAAACAACCCTGTTCAACAAGGCAACGTCAGGAGGCATCACCATCCCTGACCTCAAGCTCTATTATAGAGCTATAGTCCTGAAAACAGCTTGGTATTGGCACAAAAATAGACAGGTAGACCAATGGAATCGAATTGAAAACCCGGGTATTAACCCACACACGTACGAACATCTGATCTTTGACAAAGAAGCTAAAAATATACAATGGAATAAAGAAAGCATCTTCAACAAATGGTGCTGGCATAATTGGAGACTGGCATGTAGAAGAATGCAGATCGATCCATGTCTATCGCCATGCACAAAACTTAAGTCCAAATGGATCAAAGACCTCAACATAAATCCAGCCACACTGAACCTCTTAGAAGAAAAAGTGGGTGGTACCCTTGAACGAATTGGTACAGGAGACAGCTTCCTGAACATAACACCAGTAGCACAGGCAGTAAGATCAACAATTAATAAATGGGACCTACTGAAACTGAGAAGCTTCTGTAAGGCAAAGGACACAGTCAGCAAGACAAAAAGGCAGCCCACAGAATGGGAAAAAATATTCACTAATCCCACATCTGACAGAGGGTTGATCTCCAAAATTTACAAAGAACTCAAGAAGCAAGTCTCCAAAACACCAAAGGACCCTATTAAAAAGTGGGCTGCAGAACTAAATAGAGAGTTTTCAATAGAGGAGTCTAAAATGGCTGAGAGGCACTTGAGAAAGTGCTCAACATCCTTAGCCATCTGGGAAATGCAAATCAAAACAACTCTCAGATACCATCTCACTCCTGTCAGAATGGCTAAAATCAAAAACACCAATGACAATTTATGCTGGAGAGGATGTGGTGAAAGGGGGACACTCCTCCATTGCTGGTGGGAGTGCCAACTGGTTCAGCCACTTTGGAAATCAGTGTGGAGATTCCTCAGAAAAATGGGAATAAACCTACCACAAGACCCAGCAACTCCACTCTTAGGCATATATCCAAAAGATGCCCATTCATACAACAAAGATGTCTGTTCCACTATGTTCATAGCAGCTTTATTTGTAATTGCCAGAACGTGGAAGCAACCTAGATGTCCCTCACCTGAAGAGTGGATAGAGAAAATGTGGTACATCTACACAATGGAGTACTTACTATTCAGCAGAAAAAAATAATGGAATCATGAGATTCGCAGGCAAATGGATGACACTAGAAGAAACCATCCTGAGTGAGGTAACCCAGTCACAAAAGAGAAACATGGCATGTACTCTCTCATATATGGATTTTAGACATAGATCTGGGGAGTGCCAGCCTACAATCCTATGGCCAGAGAGTCTGGGAAACAGAAACTTTATTTAGTGGCTGATCGAAGAAGAAGCAGACTCCCTTGGTTAAATACTGAGCTGAACTCAAGAAAGCCAGTAACAGAGAGGGAGGACTGATGATCAAAGGGATTAAGACTGGGCTGGTCTAACCCCCAGAAACAGCTGACCAGACAAAGGTTAACTCTTGAATCCCAGGCATTAGCCTGGGAAGCCAGCATGGGACTGATCAAGACCCCCTGAATCTGGGTGTCAGTGAAGAGGCCTAGGGATTCTACTGAGCCTTGGGCAGCAGATCAGTACCCATCCCAAGTATACACACGGACTTTGGACTCCAATAGAACAATGTGAGGTGCACTCTCACCCTGAACTCTTGGGAAAGGGTCTAGGCCTTCCCTATATGAAATGACACACTATGGACACCCCCATGGAGGGCCTCACCCTCCCTGGAGAAATGAGGGGATAACGGGGTGGGGGCATGGGAGGAAGGGAGGGAATGGGAGAGGGACCTGGAACTGACTTGTGAAGCAACCTTGATTCTTATCTAAATTTAAACTGGAAAATAAAATTAAATTAAAAAAAAAAAGAGGTTTTGGTCTATTAGACTTGACTCCATTGATTCTGGGCCCTGTGGAGGCAGAATATCACATTGGCAGGAATATGATGGAGATAATAACTCCACTCATGGCAGACAGAAAGCAGAGATATGTGGGGAAGTTTCTAGGGATCAAGAATAACTTTTATAATGCTTATCTGTAAATTTAAGGATATAATTTGGAATCTAGTTAGGAAATCACTGAGAATGACATGTCTAAAATCCATGATTTCACTAGCCCCAGGATGTTTCTTTGACCAGGAATGATTTCCCTTGTCGTAGTTATTTTCTCTTATTTCTGTGAAGAGACATCATGATTGAGGCAGCTTATACAAGAAAGCTTTTAATTTGGGGACTCATGGTTCCAGTCGCTTGGAGTCCATAATTAGTCATCGTGACAGAGAACATGGAAGTAAACAGGCAAGTGTGATGCTGGAAGAGTAACTGAGACCTTATAACCTGAACCGCAGACACAGGACACACTTGTCCAACAAGACCACACCTGCTAATCTTTTCCAAAAGCTCTAACAGTTGTGGAATAAGTATTCAAATACATGAGCCTATGGGGACCATTCTTATCCTTGCTTACATCTCAGAGGTTGAAGGTAAGCCCCGATTGGTGAACGTACTGCACATTTATGACACAGGTCTCAGATTATTTGAACTGGTTCTAATTGGGAAAACTCCTCTCTCTGGTTCAACTTCCATAGTACCAGGAATTGTTATGCAAGCCACCATAGGAGAGAAGCAAATAACAGTCCTACCCACCAGCAACACCTAAGAACCACAATGACCATCATGGCAAAGTATCTATAAAGGGGCAATATGCTGTAACTCCAGCTCTAGGGGACCCAGTGCCCTCTTCTGACCTTGAAGTCACCTGCAGTCGCATGTGTATACACACATACAAATACATGCAACATATATAAAAATAAGTATTTGGAGAAGAAGAATTTGCTACAGTTGTCTATAATTAGAAAGTGGAGATTGAATGTTTTAGATATTATGTATAATACATACATATTTTTGATAGATGTAAATTTATTTTTTGTTGTACCTTTATTTTTTAACTTTTTGATTTTCCTTTTATTGAAAATAGTTTTATTTCAAGTTATGTATCCTGATTATGGTTTTGCCACCCTCTACTTCTCCCAGTTCCTTCACAGCTCCCCTCCTATTTGGATACAGCCCCTTTTTGTCTCTCATTAAAAAACAGGCTTCTAAGGGATAATAATAAAATAATAAAATAGTAAGATAAAAGCTACCACACTGAAATTGAACAAAACAGAAGGAAAAGAGCCCCAGAGGACACAGAGACCCACTTGTATTTCCCTGATGGCTAAGGATGTTGAACATTTTTAAAGTGTTTTCAGAGTTTCCTTCTGAGAATTTTCTATTTGGATCTTATACCTCACTTTTTAATTGTGTTATTTGTGGTTTTTTAATGATTAAGGGGAAGATTTTTACTGTAAATATGAGACAGAGAAAACGTTTGATTTCTTGATACCTGTTTTTTTTAATTCTTCGTATATTTTGGATATTAGCCCTCTATTAGTAAAAAATATTTTACCATTCTGTGGGTTTCTGCTTTGTCCTAATGATGGTGTCATTTGCCATGCAAAAGCTTTTTGGTTTCATGAGGTCCCATTTATTAATTGTTGATTTTAGTGCCTGTGCTAATGATGTTCTGTTCAGAAAGTTTTTTCCTATGCTAATGAGATCAAGACTGTTCCCACTTTCTCTTCTATCAGTATCAGTTCTTCTTTTTCTTATGTTGATGTCTTTGTTCATTTGGAGTTGTTTAGTTCAGGGTGATAAGTTTGAATCTATTTAGATTCTTCTACATACAGCTGTCCTGTTTGACCAGCACCATTTGCTGAAGACATTCTCTTCTTTTTCCAGTGTATATTTCTGACTTTTTTGTGAAAAATCTTTGCTGGGCAGTGGTGATGCATACCTTAATCCCAGCATTTGGGAGGCAGAGGCAGGCAGATTTCAGTGAGTTCAAGGCCAGCCTGGTCTACAGAGTGAGTTAAAGGACAGCCAGAGCTGCCACACAAAGAAACCATGTCTTAAAAACAAAACAAAGCATCAGGTGTCTATAGGTATGTGGATTTATATTTACTTCTTCAGTTAGGTTCCATTGATCAGTGTGTCTTTTGTGCCAATTCCATGCTGTTTTTATTACTATAACTTTGTATTACAACTTGAAATTGGGGATGGTTATATCCCCAGCAATTCTTTTATTATTCAGAATTGTTTTTATCTATCTCGGGTGTGTGTGTGTGTTCATGAAACTAAAAATTGTCCTTTCAATATCTGTGAATAATAGGGGTTTTAATGTATATTACATTGAATTTTTAGGTTGCCTTTGTTAGGATGACCATTTTCACTATGTTAATCCTATGATTCATGAGCATGGGAAATCTTTCTATCTTCTGATATCTTCCTCCATTTCTTTCTTCAACTTCTTAAAGTTTTTAAAATACAGATCTTTCACTTGCTTGATTAGAGTTACCCCAAGATATTTTGTATTATTTAAAGCTATTGTGAAAGCCATTGTTTCCCTAGTTTCTGTCTCAGTCCATTTGTCATTTTTATATAAGAAAGCTACTAATTTTTGTGAGTTAATTTTGTATTAAGCTACTTTGCTGAAAGTGTTTATCGGGTGTATGAGTTTCCTGTTGGAATTTTATCATGTGTAAATAAATATACTTTGACTTATTCCCTTTCTATTTGTATCTGCTTTATCTCCTTCAGTTGTCTTATTGGTCTAGCTAAGACTTCAAGTACTGTATTGACTAAGTGTGGAGAGTGTGGACAACCTTGTCTTGTTCCTGATTTTGGTCAAATTGCTTTGAGGTTATTTCCTTTTAAGTTGATGTTGCCTATAGAATTACTATAAAGTGCCTTTATTATGTTGTTATATCTCTGGTATCCCTAATTTCTCCATGACTTTTATCATGAAGGGGTGTTGTATTTTTGTCAAAGGCCTTTTGGCATCTAAGGAGATAATCATGTAGTTTTGGTCTTTCAGTCTGTTTATATGATGGATTTCATTATTTGATTTGTGTATGTTGAACTGTTCTAGCATCTCTGGGATGAAGCCTAGTTGATTATGGTGGATGGTATTTAATGTGGTCTTGGATTAGGTTTGCGACTATTTAGTTTTTGCATCTATGTTCACATGGGATGTTGGTCTGTAATTCTTGTCTTCGTTGAATCCATATGTAGTTTGGGAATGTGGGTAGCTGTAGCTCAAAATGAATTATACAACTACATTCTTGTCTTTCTTGTATGGGTATTTTGTTTCTTGGTTTCTGTTTCTCTTTGGTTCTTAAGAGAGTGCGGTTGATGTCTGTTGCCTGGTAGGATTTTTTTCTGGTATCCTGATAGGTGTGGTCACTGGTGGTTCCAGGTAAAATGTGTTTCTAGGTATTGGAAGCTGACACTTAGGTATGGGAATAGACTACAGAGGAGCTGAAAGCAGGGTATTCTACAAGGATATACTTAGGTTCTAAGAATGGGGGCAGAGTATGGAGAGGCTGCTGCAGGTGGTTTGCCACAAAGCTGGGGAAACAGGAGGATTGGGCTTGGTGGAATGGAGGAGGAGGGATGAAGGTCTGCAGTTGCCCACCTACTTCTCTGGCTGGGGTGACCTGTGGGTTCCCAAGGAATGTCTGCTGGGTTTGTTGCTTAGGATAAAGCAATGAATGAATAGGAGGAGGGATGCTTGGAGGAGAAGATCTGTGTGATTCACTGGAATTGGGTAGAGGGAGCTGCAGCTGGTGGTTTCCTGTAGCGCTGGGGATGAGACTGGGTTTTGGAATGGCTGAGGGAGAGGTGAAGATATGTAGTTTAGCCTACTGGCTTCCCTTGCTTGGAGCCTGTTTACCTTTATAATAATAGATATAAAGGACAGGGTAGACATACAATAAAGAAAATTAACTTCAGGAAGTTAGATAGCATGGGACTCCATTAGTATATCCATCAAAAGAAAAAGAAAACAACTGTAAGAATGAAGAACAAATAAGCAGTTGCCATGGAGACTGGAATAGTAAAGGTGGTAGTTTTGAATACAGAGAAGTAATAATGAGGGGATTATTTCTAGCTTGGGGTTGTTTTATAATTTTGAAGCTGTTATGTGTCTTAGTGGTTAAACATGATATAAAATTGCATTTGGCTCACTAAGTCAACACATAAATGTAAAAATGTTAGGGAAAACTGCAGGTTTGTGTGCTAGCTAACAATAGTGTACAAATATTAAACATCAATTTTCCCTTGCTGTGATAGTATAATATCATATCACATATCACAACTGGTGAAAGTAGAGTGAATTCTACAGTTGTTTTGTCTACTTTTTTTGTGATTCTGTGATTATTTTACCACTTCATTGCTTCTGTACATTGTCTTAAAGCAAATTTTCTGTTTTCTTTTTCCCTTTGTGAATTTATCTACTTTTATTACAGCATAACATTATTTTGATGGTTATACTTTTATAATAATTTCCTAAGATTCTCCATGTATTTTATCCTCCTAGAAGCAGCTAAAGTGGGAATACATTGATATAATGGGATAAAAGAAGTACAGATGGAACTGTGAAGGAGAGAAGAGAAGAGGCTTGAGCTTTTATGATGTTAAATAACTTCAGTTGTTGTCACTATTTTCTGACCCCAAGTATGGAGGCTGGGAATGATTTAAGTGTTGAAGTCTCTTTTATATTATTTTTATTTTTATTTGAGGGTCTCACTGTGTAACTCTGGCTGTCCTGGAACTCATTATGTAGACCAGTCTGACCTGGAACTTAACAGATATACCTAATTCTACCTCCTAAGTGTTGAAATTAAAGGTGTGTGGCACTTATTCTTGGCTAAAAGTGCTGAAATCTGAGGGGAAACACTTCAGCTTGATGTCCTGAGCTTGTGTGCTTTCCAAATGTCAGAAACTACATAAAGAGGAACAGTTGTGGGTCTGGTAACCAATATGTAGCAAACAGCCAAAGGAGAGAAATAAAGTTGTTATTGTCATTGCTGACATATGCATGTGAGGTAGTTTGATTAATGTTTCATTGTGGGTAAAGTCCTAATTTAACTGATGGATTTGAATGAATTTGATATTCATGTAAATTTGTGAATAAAACCCTTGGGCTAATTCTATGTAATATACCGAGTTCAGTGTAAGTGTTAAGTGTGTTTCATGGATGATTCGGATAAATGAAAAACTGATGGTGTCCACTGGGTGGCAGCCATCTACTAGATCCAAGGACAAATCTGAAGGACCAGCTGGTTAAGGGTGATCAGCACAGTTTGCTAAATTGGAAGCTGTGTTCTTTACCAGGAGTTGGCTGACAGCCTTTGTGCCAATCTGTCTGAAGCTTGATTTTTTCCCTTTTTAGCTTGATATTTTTGTTTTGAAAAAGTCCAATACAGAGTAGTTAGCCCTGAAACCACACATACACGCACACACACACACACACACAGAGAGAGAGAGAGAGAGAGAGAGAGAGAGAGAGAGAGAGAGAGAGAGAGAGAGAGAGAATGCAAAGAGACTGAGTAGGTTATATTTATATATTCTATATATATACATACATTTATATGTATTTAACAATAATAATCATAGAAAAAGAGATTATCAACTTGAGAGTAGGATGGAGGCATTGGAGGGGTTGAAGTGTTTTGTATGGATTAAGGGGGAAATAATATAATTGATTCAATTGAAATATTTTTTAAAAAGTGTCCGGTTGGTAGGGATGAGAAAATATGCACTAATATATCTGTCCTTTTCAGAAGAAAATGTTTGTCAACTCCTGCTTTAGACAATATCCCAAAGCATTTCAACATGTTATATTCTCCTTTAGTTTGAACTATGGATAATAACCTGACTTAAGTGAGAGTAGCAGATTTATTTACAGACACAACCTTGTAAAAGACTGCAAGCTATGAAGACATAGGACCTGCCACTAAAAAGTTCTGAGCCAATCATATTGATGCTTAGGGCTTGTTTTCTGATGAGACTGACTAGAATCAAGTTACTAATCAAGGCTTGTATTGACATAATTATCATTATAATGTAAGTATTCATGGAAGAATGAACATTCAATAGAAGTGCTAATGGTATATGCATTCGAAATAAAGTACTGGAAAGAAGTATTTTGAAGATATACTATTTTTGAAGAAAAACAGTAAGAATCTGGGCAGTGGTGGCACATGCCTTTAGTCCCAGAACACAGAAGACAGAGGCAGGGGGAATCTCTGAGTTCTGAGTTTGAGGCCAACCTGGTCTACAGAGTGAGTTTCAGAACAGCCAGGACTACATAGAGAAACCCTGTCTTGAAAAGTCAAAAAGAAAAACAGTATAGAAACATGTACTAATTGGGTGTCATGATTCTGTTGTGTTTTTAATAATAATAATAATACTTAATTTATTTTTGATAGTTACAGGCAGTTATTGAAGATGAAAGCATGTATTTACTTAAAAAAAGTAATATCCCAAAGCTGACTTTCAAAATTTATGGTTAAGGTGTTAATATGTGGGCTTAGTGATAGGAAATTCAATTTGATGTACTTGTAATTAAATTTGATTTGTATATTAGAGATATTACCTTTTGGAAGATTAGTAACTTACGATACAGGTTAAAAAATTGGAACCTCACGAGTTAAGAAAACAGTGTAGTTACCAGTTAGATTTTAATTTTTGACTACCAGAGCGATGCTTTATTGGACATACCCATAATTCAATGTTGAAGTCATTCCATCTTATCTGTAGGAATAGAAAAACATGCCAATATATGAATCTTACCTTAAAAGAGTGTTATTCTAATGAATATCAAGGGAACCACTACTGAACAAAATAAATAGAATATTATATGTAAATACTTACATTTACCAGTTAACTTTGTCAACCTTACACAACCTAGAATCTTTTGGGAAATGAATGACAATGGGAGGGATTGTGTAGTTTGCCTATATTGGTTTGGCCAGTGGGCACTTCATGACACAATGTCAGAAGTGAAGTGATGTGAGAAGACCCACCCCACTGTGGGTAGGACCATTCTGTAGTCAAGGGGGATTGAACTTGGTAAGAGCAGAGAAACTGAGCTGAGTGCAAGTGAGTGAGTACACAAAGATCTAGTCTCTCTATGCCTTTGATTGTGGATGTGAATGTGAGTAGTTACTTCAAAATTCTGCCACTGCGGCTCCCCCTGCTGTGATGGACTGTAAACTGGAGCTGTAAGCTAAAATAAACCCTTTGTCCTTAAGTTGCTTTTTGCCAGGGCATTTTATCATATCAGCAGAAATGAAATTAGAATATCATTCATCATACTGTTCTTTATTTCAAAGCTGGTGACTTTCTTTCCCATTCTTATTTATTGTAATTTTGTACTTTAACTTATAATAAATGTAGTCTTATTTTGCCTTTTAAATTATATTTGACACTAAATGGACTCAGGTTGTATTTATATATTTATGTAACAATAACAGTTAAAGAAAAAGAGGCCAGGAATTTGAAAGGCAGCTGAAGAAAGAGGGACATAGAAGAAATTGGAGAAAGGCAGGGGAATGGAGGTAAATGATGTAATTATATTGTAAAATTTTAAAAACCAAAAAAATAAAATATATATGTTTGAATAATTTCAAACCAGAGCTTGTTCCTGTCAACATTGTTTATGTGACTCATCCACACTTATAGATCTAATTCTTCATTTAAACTCCAAACAAGTATTTAATTGCATTAGTATTTATTTGATTTTTTAAATGATAGGTTTTACTATATAGCTTAGGCTAGTCTGGTACCTACTGTATATATAACATCAGATGGCTTTGAATTCCTCCTGCTTCCTTCACTTGGATGCTAGAATTATATATGCCACTACAGCTTGCCTTAAGAATAATACATTTATTATACTATTGGTAGCCCTAAATTTTGCAGTACTGTAAACAATTCTTCAAAGAATTATGTATATGTGAGAAATTTCCTTGGGATATGTATTTATGTACACAACTGTTGGTGAACAAACTTTTATTCTCAGTTTTACTAGCTTTGTAATATTATTTTCCAAAGTAGTTATATCCTCAACAACATTGTATTGAAGTTTGAATAAGACTTAGAATATTGGAATTAAAGTATTATGTGATATGTGTCATTTGTATATTTGCTAAGATTTTGATATCTATAAATATTTAAAAAATCAAGTTCTTTATGTTATCTTTTTCTCTCCTCTATAGGTGATATGCTTCTAAATGTTGGTATTTTTTCCTATTTTTTAAATAGTTTTAATATAGGTACCCTATAATTGCCTTTTAATGTACCTCTTTCTAATAAAAAGCTCATTTGGTTAAATTTATCTTGTGCTGAGCAACTGAATAAAAATTGATTGTTTTCATTATTGTCTGGCTTTGCTCTAAAAGGTGTCCTTTTCTCCTAGAGAAAATTTAAAGTCTTTAGGTGATAATGGAAGTAATGCAGTGAGACAGTAAACAGAGATCTAAAGTGTATTGCTATTAGTTATCGCCATAAATACAGTAAAGTAACATACCACAAATCTCACCATTTGATTCTACTGTCTTTGCAGAATAATTTCACTCTGTGCCCTATTTTTAAGTAATTTGAAATAATTTTCTCTGCTTTCCAGTCTAAGTGGCATAATCATGTCGCAAGAAAATTAAATAACATTACTAACCAGTGATTTCTTTCTGGAAATTAACTGTGACATTTTAGGTTCTTTTTAAAACTTGTCAAGAGAGTTGAATATTGATGGGGATAAGAGGAAAGTATAGTTTGCTTCTAGAGGAAGGATAGCTCGGGTGAGGCTCTTTGATGCTAGAAAAAATATGATACTAGAAATGGAGAAGAGAAATGAATGAGACTCGATGGATTTTTTTCATGTAAGGTATTCTAAACCTTCTTGAATATTTTCTTGGGTTATGTTTCTTTGTATATTTCTCTTTGGCTCCATGGAGTCTGAAGAGTTTGTAAATAGTGAGTTCAAAAAGAAGGAAGGTAGGCAACTGTGCTACTATGTGCATGCCCAATATAGACCCATCACTGGACAGAATCTGCTCATGCCTAGTGAAGTAAAAGGTGAAAGCTCTAAAGGGGTGAAGAAAGAAGCTCAGTTGGCAGAGAGCAAACGTAAATCCCTGCCTTCAATTGCCAGCACAGCATGAAGTGGACAAGTGCTGTCTCTTAGCCACACTCTTCCCTTCACGCCTTCTCTTTGCTTTCTGATTTCCATATGTTGAAGAGCTATGGCCCTCATGTTCTCTTTGCCACAGTTAATTGTAATCCTGGATATCATGAAGTGAAGTAAATCTTTCTTTAAATTGTTCCATCAGATATTTTGTCAGAACAGTAAAAACAGTAGCTGATACATTAATTCAAATTGTATAGTTTGCATTAGAGAAAATGTAGCATTTTCAGTGAATCCTACTTGGGAAACTGGATAGCCAGCAGAAGACTGAAACTTGACCCCTATCTTTTTCACCTTGTACAAAAGTTTAGCAAGGTGGATTAAAGGTCTACATATAAGACTTGAAATGCTGTACTCTTTGGGGGGAAAACACTTAAAAGATATTTGTACAGGCAACGATTTCCTGGATATGACTCCCAAAGTACAAGAAACAAAAGCAAAAATTGGCAGACGGCATAATATCAGGTGGGGGTGGGGGGTGGAAGTGGAGGTTTGGTGGGGGGATGGAGACTTCGAAGTAAGCAATTATTTGAGTAAAAGGCAACCTACAGAATATAAGATAGTTTTCCAGAGACATCAACACATTTAAAATTAACCCAGAAATACTTTTTTATGGGTTAATAATATTGGGTCTGGGTTGATGGTACAGTTGATCTGCTGGCTAGTTTAATGCCAGCTTGACAAAAGCTAGAGTCATTTGGGAAGAGGGAACCTAATGGAGAAAATCCCCCTTCCGGACTGGCCTGTTAGCAAGCCTGTAGTACATATTCTTGATCAGTGATGTATGTGGGTGGGGCCAGCTCACCATGGGCAGTGCCTATCCTGGGTGTTATAACAAAGCTGGTTGAGAAAGCCTTGGGGAGCAAACCAGTAAGTAGCTTTATGGTCTCTGCATCAGCTCTTGCCCTGATTTCTCTGTGGTGGTCTGTGTTATGGCACAATATGCTGAAATAAACCCTTTCCTCCCCGAGCTGCTTTTTGTCATGGTGTTTTATCACAGCAGTAGAAACCCTAAGACAGTTGTTAAAGTTCTTTTCGCACATGAATGAGAACCTGCTTTTGTGTTCCCAGTAGCACACTAAAAAAGCAAGGCCTTGTGCCTATATTCCCAGCTCCTTTGATGCAGAGACAAGTGCTTGCTCACTAGTCTAGTGGAATTGGTGGACTCCAAGTTCAGTGGAGACCCTTTCTCAAAGGGTAAGGTGGAGAGTGTTTAAGGGAGACACAGATCCTCTGGCCTCTAAATGCTTGTGTATATATGTACACGTGCACGTACAAACACATGCATTTACCACATAGATTTAAAATGTGTATAAATATCTACATAACTCACCTAATTTGATGTTTCATTGTAGTAATCATTTTTAATTCAGGAAATATTTAGAACATAAAAGGTACTTAATGTTACAATGACATCTTTCTGAGGCAATGATGTTAGTAACTATCCAGTGAGATGGGCTAGTGAGATGCCCAGTGCACAAAGGCACTTACTACATGTCTGATGACCTGAGTTTGATTTCTAGAACATAGATAGTAGGGGAAGAGAAACTGTTCTGGCAAGTTATTCTTTGACCTGCTCATATGTGCCATGACATGTGTCTCCCCCAACCCACCCATACAAAACAAATATTTGTTTGTCGAATTTCTTCATCGTAAAGTTATCCTTTTCTTTTGTAATTCATAAGTATCCCTTTATCACCCACCCGGTCACATCCCCACAGCATTTTGACTGCTCATTGTAAATCTTTCTTACTTCCTTTTAGTGTGGCATTTGCTACTCTAACTCTCCTTAGTCTTTTGAATCAATTTTTAGGTATTCAAGTTTTCAATTCTTCTTAAAAGTATTGTTTTTTCCTCCCTTCTCTTCTGTTTAATCTGTCTCACTGGTTCCTATATAATTTACTCACTGTTCTTTTCTTTGTTCTTTTTCATTTCAGACATTTGTCAGCTGTTTTTTTATTAATTAATTTTTAAAAATTTTACATACCAATCAGTTTCCCCTCCCTCTCCTCCTGTTCCCTTCCCTGAGCCTCCTTTCTTCCCACCCCACACCCTCCTCAGAAAGGGTAAAGCCTCCCAAGCAAGTGGACAAAGCATGGCATATCAAGTTGAGGCAGGACCATGATCCATTAACTTTGATGTTGTCTGTCAGCTTGTTGTATATTCCTTTTATTATGTGTAGATATGTTCTTTGTATCCCTGACCTCTCCAAGTCTATCATGAAAGGGTGTAGGATTTTGTCGAAGGCTTTTCCAGCATCTAATGAAATGATCATTTTTTTTTCCTTTCAGTTTATTTATATGGTGAATTACACTGACAGACTTTTGTATGTTGAACCATCCCCACGTCTCTGGGATGAAGCCTACTGGATCATGGTGGATGAATTTTTTTTAATGTGTTCTTGGATTTGATTTGCCAGTATTTTATTGAGTATTTTTTTTTGTGTGTGTGCATGTTCATAAGGGAGATTATAATTCCCTTTCTTTGTTTCATCTTTGTGTGGTTTGGTTATCAGAGTAACTGTAGTCTCATAAGAAGAGTCTGACAATGTTCCTTCTGTTTCTGCTGTGTGGAACAGTTTGAGGAGTACTGATATTAGGTCTTCTTTGAAATTCTGGTAGAATTTTGCACCGAGACCATCTAGCCTGGCACATTTTTTCTTGGGGGTTATAGGTCTATTTAAATTATTTATCTGGTCTTGAATTAATTTTGGCATATGGTAACTACCCAGAAAATTAACCATTTCATTTAGATCTTCCAGTTTTGTGGAGTACAGGTTTTTGAAGTATGACATAATGATTCTTTGGATTTCCTCAGTGTCTGTTGTTATGTCCCCCCTTCATTTCTGATTTTGTTAGATATTCTTTCTCTGCCTTTGGGTTAGTTTGGATAAGTGTTTGTCTATCTTGTTGATTTTCCCAAAGAACCAACTCTTAACTTTTATTTCATTGATTCTTTGATTTCATTGTTCTCTTTGTTTCTATTTTATTGATTTCAGCCCTTTGATTATTTCCTGTCATCTATTCCTCCTGAATGAGTTTGCCTTTTGCTCTAGGTCTTTCAGGTATGCTATTAAGTCCCTTAGTGTGAGATTTCTCCAAATCCTTTATGTAGGCATTTAGTGCTATGAACTTTCCTCCTAGCACTGCTTTCAGTGTCCCATAAGTTTGGGTATGTTGTGTGTTCTTTTTTATGGAATTCTAGGAAGTGTTTCATTTCTTTATCTCTTCCTTGACCCATCGGTGATTCAGTTGAGCATTGTTCAGTCTCCATTAGTTGTAGGTTTTCTGTAAATTCTGTTGTTGTTGAATTCTACGTTTAAGGCATGGTGATCCAATAAGATACAGGGAATTGTTCTAATTTTTTTCGTATCTGTTGCCATTTGCTTTGTGACTTGAGTATGTGGTCAGTTTTAGAGAAGGTTCCATGAGGTGCTGAGAAGAAGGTATATTCTTTTGTGTTTAGATGAAATGTTCTATAGATGTCTGTTAAGTTCATTTGAGTCATAACATCTTTTATTTCCCTTATTTCTCTTTTAAGTTTCTGTCTGGCAGTCCTGTCCTTTGATGAGAGTGGGATGTTGAAGTCTCTAAGTCTCTCACTATTAGTGTGTGGGATTTATGCTTTAGTAATGTACCTTTTTTTTTTTTTTTTTTTTTTTTTACAAATGTGGGTACCTTTGTATTTGGGTCATAAGTGCTCAGAATTGAGACTTGGTCCTGATGGATTTTTTCCTGTGATCAATATGAAATGTCCCTTTCTACCTCTTTTGATTAATTTTAGTTTGAAGTCTTGTTGCATGACATATAAAAGACCCAGAAGCTAATTTTGGGATTCAAGCTTCAAGCTGAAGATCAGAAAAGCAAAGCAGCCAAGCCACTATTGCTTAATTTTACCTCAGGCTGATAGGGCTGGTCCTGTCTCCAGGAGCTCTCACCAAGCCTCAGACTGCTATCTCTCCTCAATGTGTCTGGAGAGAATCAATGCCTTCCTATCCCCAGTGTGGCTGGAGAATGAATCCCTTCCTGTCCTCAATGTGGCTGGAGAATGAATGCCTTCTTATCCTCAATGTGGCTGGAGAATGAATGCCTGCTCTGGGACCCTATTCCTGTCTTATATACCTCTCATGAGTCCTGGGATTAAAAGCTTGAGCTCTGTTACTCTTTTAGACTGATTCAATTTCATATATCCCTGGGTGAACTTGAACTCAGAGAGATCCATATGCCTTTGTCTCCTGAGTCCCGGTATTAAAGTTACATGCTACCACTGCCTGGTTCTATGGCTAGGTAGTATGGCTGCTTTGCTATTTTGATCTTCAGTGGCTTTAATAAATCATAAACAATATTTTACCACAAAGTCTATTTTGTTAGATATTAGGATAGCTGTACCAGCTTGGGTGTTAGGTCCATTTGATTGGAAAATCATTTCCCAACCCTTTACTCTGAGGTAATGTCAGTCTTTGAAGTTGAGGTGTGTTTCTTGCATGCAGCAGCAGAATGGATCTTGTTTTCATATGCATTCTGGTAGCCTGTGTCTTTTTATAGGTGAGTTGAGTCCATTGATATTAAGAAATAACAGTGATTGTTAATTCCTATTATTGTTTGGTTTTGATGTAGGTGGTGGTAGTGTGTTTCCCTTCTTTAAGATTTGCTGTTGTGAGATTATCTATTGCCTGTGTTTTTGTGGGAGCATCTACCTTCTTTGAGTTGGAGTTTTCCCTCTAGTACATCCTGTAGGACTGGATTTGCAGATAGCTTTGTTTAAATCTGGTTTTGTCATGGAATAGCTTGTTTTCTTGTCATGGTAATTGAAAGTTTTGCTGGGTATGGTAGTCTGAGCTAGCATTATCTCCTGAGCAAATTGGAAGCTTGGAGGTAGGAGAAAAGGGAGGGTGAGGAGAACATGAGGGATCAGGAAGAGAGAGTCCAGGGAAGAATAGAAAAGAAGATCAAGAAAGAAATACCTTAATTAGAGGGAGCCATTATAGGTTTTTTTATTAATTTAATTTTAATAGCTCACTCCACATGTCAATCCCAGTTCCCTCTCCCTCCCCTCCTCCTGCACCCCCCCAGCATCCCCCTAGCCTCCCACCCCATCCCCACTTCCCTCCACACAGGGGATATCCAAAGTCTGTTGTTTCACTCAAGGCAGGGGCCAGGCACTCCCCCAAGAGTCCAGGCTGAGAGAGCATCCCTCCTTGTGCCAGAGATAAACACTGATCTACTGCCCAGGGCCCCATAGGTTGCCCAGGCTTCCTCACTGACTCTCATACTCAGGGGATCTGGATCAGTCCCATGCTGGCCTCCCAGCTGTCGGTTTGGGGTCCAAGAGCTCCCCCCTTGTTCAGATCAGCTGCTTCTGCTGGTTTTGCTGTAGGTTGGGCCCTGGAAGGGCTGATGCCTTTCCTGAAGCTGGGGTCGCCGGAGGTTGGGGTCTGGAAGGACTGATGTCTTTCCTGAAGCTGGGGTCGCTGGAGGTTGGGGCCTGGAAAGGCTGATGCCTTTCCTGTGTGGGCGGGTCCTCTGGATGCCAGGAGCATGCCCCTGGAAGATTGAGGGTATGTGTGATGGGTGGGGGGAAGGGGAGTGGCCCCAGGGAGACCCAAGCTCACCTGAAGCTGGGATCCTCCATTATAGGTTTGAAGAGAAATATGGCACTTAGGAAATATTCAGTGGTCCACAAGGATGACCCCAACTAAGAATCTAAGCAATACTAGAGAGGCTACCTTAAATGCCTATAATGAGTTTGATGACTACCTTAAATGACATCCTAGAGCCTTTACCCAGTAGCTGATAGAAACAGAAGCAGAGATCCACATCTAAGAACTGAGCTGAACTTCTGGAATCCAGTTGTAGAGAAGGAGGAGTGATGAGCATAGGGGTCAAGACCATGCTGGGGATACCCTCAGAAACAGCTGACCTGAGCAAGTGGGATCACATGGAACTCAGTCTGACAGCTGGGGAACCAGCATAGGACCAAACTAGGTCGCCTGAACGTGAGTGTCAGTTTGGAGGCCAGGACAGTCTGTGGGACCTCTGGCAGTGGAAACCTGTATTTGCCCCTAGTGCATGAATGGGCTTTGGGAGCCTACTCCCTATGGAGGGATACTTTCTCAGCCACAATACACAGGGGCAGGCTTAGGTCTTGCCCCAAATGATGTGACAGACTTTGATGATACCCCATGGGAAGCTTCACCCTCTCTTGGGAGGGGATGGGGGTGATTGTTGGGGGTTATGGGAGGACAGGAGGGAGAGTGATCTGGGATTGGTATGTAAAATAAGATTGTTTTTAATCTAAATAAAAACATTATAAGGAAAAATGTCTGTCCAGGACCCTCTAGGTTTTAGAGTCTCCATTGAGAAATCGAGTGTAATTTGATAGGTCTGCTTTTACATGTTACTTGGCCCTTTTTTCCTTTGCAGCTCTTAATATTTTCTTTATTCTGTATTTTTAGTGTTTTGATTATTATTCAGCGAAGGAATTTTCTTTTTCTTTCTTTCTTTTTTTTTTTTGGTCCAGTCTATTTGGTGATATATAAGCTCTTTGTATCTTCATAGGCATGTCTTTTTTTTTAGGTTGGGAATGTTTTCTCCTATGATTTTGTTAAATATATTTTCTGTGTCTTCGAGATGGAACTCTCCTTCTTCTATCCCTATTAATTTTAGGTTTTGTCCTTCCATGGTGTCTCAGATTTCTTGGATGTTTTGTGTTAGGAATTTGTTGGATTTAACATTTTCTTTGATTGATGAATCTATATCTTCTACTGTATCTTCAGTGCCTGAGATTCTCTTTTCCATCTCTAACATTCTGTTGGTTATGCTTGTATCTGTAGTTCCTGTCATTTACCCAGAGTTTTCATTTCCAGAATTCCAACAGTTTTTCTATATTGCCTCTTTTTGAATATTAATGTCAGCCTTTCTTTCACACTTGTTTGATTGATTTTTCTTGGTGTTCTTTAAGGAATTTATTTCTTCCAATTTTTTTGTTTGTCTTTTTCCTCCTTTTCTTTAAGGGAATTTTTCATTTCCTCTTTAAGGACCCCTATCATCTTCATAAAGTTGTTTTTAAGGCCATTTTTCTTCTGCTTCATCTGTCTTGGAATGTTCAGGTCTTGCTGTTGTATAATCTCTAGGTTCTGGTGGTGCCATATAGCTCTTTATGTTGTTGAATATATCCTTACACTGATGTTTACCCATCTGGGTTTGGGATAATTATACGTATGGGTGTTGATTCTTTTGATGTCTTTGTTGGATGGATATTTTGTTCCTTTATTGTCTGTTTTCTTTTTTGTCTTTTGGCCTGAATGGCCAAGGGTTCTGGTAATTGTCTGGTTGTCAGATTGTGTAGGGTTGTTTCTGCTAAGGTTTGTGGGGGTTTGGGTGCCTAGACCCAGTGTATGGTCCAGTTCTTCTGGCTGGTGTGGGCTTTACTAGTGCCAGTGGGGTCTCTTCTTCCAACTGGTGTGTGTTCCACTTGTGCTTATAGGTGTCTGCTGATGTTGCTGGAGAGGGCTGTTCATGGGAAGGCTGCTCTTAGCTGCTGACTGGCTGCTGGGACTGAGATGTGAAGGGAAGGACATGGGATGTGCCCTAGGGCTTAGGGCCTGGGGATTGTGGCAGTGTAGCCTGGAGATCAATCTCACACTTCTTCCAATTGGTGCAGGTGGTGCTTGTGCCTCTATGGGCTGCTGCTGGGGCAGGGGATGGAGTGGGGGGGGATGGTTGCTCAAGGGGAAGATGATGGGATTTGTGGCTTTGGGCATCAGAATGGATCTTATAGGTTACAGAGTCCCATGGGTGGTGGCTGTGGTGGAGCAGTCTGCCCACAGGACTCTTATCTGCTGGCTCAACTGATTTTTCTTTAAGTTCAATAATCTTAGATTTTGCTATACAGAATTGGATGTGAAACCTACAGCTTCTTAATTACATATATTATGCTTATCATTTCTAAAATTATCTAATTCTTTTTGGTAGATTGTAATTCTTTGTTATCTTTTCCTTTGTAGACTACTAGTAAGTGTAAAGAAAAGCCTTTTCCTTGCCAGCCCTTTTGGTTTTTCCCCACCAGTCGCCTGGGCTCTGCCAAGTTGTAGTCCCTAAATAACACACAAGATGCTGTATTAATTATGAAGCTGTTGGCCTTGCTTGTTTCTTACTGGCTAGCTCTGACTTAAGTATTTAACCCATCCAAGTATTTCTCTTACCACACGGGCATCTTACTTCTCTGGTGGGCTACATGATGACTCCCTGTGTTTCTCCTACCCAGAGTCCTCCTGGACTCCTAGTCCCACCTATCTTGCTTCCCTATTGTCCAACAGTGCTTTATTAACGTATACACAGGACTTCCCCCATCAAGTAAGGATTTTTGTTTGTGTCATGTTAGTTTTCTTAAAAATTTTAAACTATCTGTAGTGTTTTACATTCTTTTTTATCTTGATCTTTGTTTATACTTGGTGCTCCATCTCATACTTGTAAGTTATTGTTTACAAGTATTGCCCATTGGGAAGAACAGTAAACATGGACATAAAAGTTTTGTTCTTTTTCTTTAATTCTAAATTAAAGCCAGTTGTTCTCCAAAACTCTTGTTTTGAACTGTGCTGATTTCGTGTCTGTCCTGTTGTCCTGCAAATATCAAGAGCTATGATGATTTTCCTTTCCCAAACAATCTCTTTTGATCCTTAGTCCATATGAATAGCTAATATTCCCAGAAATAAAAGCAAAAACAAGAAACTAGCAGACTGAAATTACCTAAGAAGCTATTATCATTCTACTAGCTTAGTTTATACTTTTTTTTTCATCGATCTCTGCTGTTTCAAACAAATGCTATAGCAGGGATAGCACTGTTGTTAATCTCTTTTACTTTAGGTGTTCTGGGATCAGGGGCTTGCCACTGTGTATTAATAAATTAATCTTCTAGAAGTCAAAACAAAATTTCCACATTTTAATTGCTTTATATATTGCATTTATAGGAGTTTAGTGTGTTTTAACTATTTGCTTGTCATTGAAATGTTAGTTTTGTTGTTTACCATTACCATCTCTTTCCTCAGTTTAGCAGTGAAAAATAGTTACTGCTGATATTTAGAAAAGAAATATAAAGGATAAATTTCATTTAAAAATTTCTTTTGGGCAGCACTAACTGTAGTAAAACATAAGCAAAAATTAATTTTCTTTTCTTTTCTTTCCCTTTTTTCTTGTTTAGTGAGTGATAGCTGCTTCAGGAATCTTGCAGAAGACCGCAGTGGGATAAATCTTAAAGATCTTGTCCAAGATCCTTCTTTGTGAGTATTTGTTTTTGTCACTAAGTGTAATTTGGTTTTGACAGCTAATTTTAAACTTTTTCTGAGAATTTGTTACATTTAGTTAAGTCTGACAGAACAGTTTCTTTTTATAAAACAGGAAAACATTAGAAGAGATGGTGTCATCATGAAAAATTGACTTTCAAAGCACTAGTATCTGGTGACAGCAGTGTGGCAGTATATAGTAGTCAAAGAAATTACTAGTTGATTTGTTTGGGGAGATGAGGATAAATTTGCTTAATCATTTAAAGTTTCTTTGAATATCTTGTTTGCAATAATTATTTATTCTTAAAATTAGAAGGATAAAACTTTGTAATAACTGTATATACTTAAATGTATTAGACTGTATTTAATATTCCATATCAGAAAACTACACAGCATAGAAGGTTTGGAATTTTGTTCATCCACTTATTTTTACTTGGCTCATCCCAACCAGGCTTGGAACTCATTCTATAGCCTTGGCTGGCTCCCAAGTCATGATCCTCCTGCTTCTGCCCTACAAGTGTCATAGTTCACAAGCATGTGCCGCCAGGCTCCTTCCTGTTCTTTAAACTGTTTATTTTGTTGTTTGCTCCTCAGATAAATCCCATTCCTTATAAGCACATATTCTAGTATAATATTACTATTTAATAATTTCTATAATTTTTAAAATTTCATTTTAATTGAAAAATAGGGTAAAAATGGAGGACCCAAAGTGACTATTTCATACCATAAATATGATAGGTATTCTGTAATTATCAAGACATATATAATATGTGTGCCACAATTTTACTTCCATTTCACTATAACAGATTAGCGGAAGACTGGATAAACTACTGTTTGAACATGGTCAAGGAGGGTTGCCATAGTAGAAAAGTAATATGAGAAAGTCACAGATCTTGCAGGATTATTTTGTCTTTTTACTAATTTGTATTAATGGCAGCAAAATTTAACATTAGTCAAGACCGAGATGAGGAGATACCTATTAATTTCTGTTTTTTTCTGAGTGCTTTTTATCTATCTATCTTGCAGAACAAAAACAAGTAGAATTTGACACTCATTTTAGCTGGCTAATATGTCTGTTTGAACTGCCATTTTTATGCATACTAAATTTCTAAATAAATAGCCATTTCAATAGCTTCTTTTCTATTTCTCATGAAAATTAAGAGGTTATATCCTCTGTGTATGTATAATTTGCCAATTTCTGTTGTCTTTTAAGTTTTGTTATCTCAGTGCAGTGAAAAGTCTTTAGTTTGATGTTATGTCTGGATTAATAAAATATCTGTACGCACATTATTTTCAGTCATATAAGAAGTTATTCCTCACATGGTATAATTTAACTTGTTTCGTCTTAAAGTAGATAAATTCAAATTACAAAAATTAAGTTCTTTCTTTTGGAAAGATAGTTGTGATATAAGTATTTAAGCTATAGTTGTTTTTTTTTTTTTTTGGTTGTTGTTGTTTTGGTTTGGTTTTTGATTTTTCAAGACAGAATTTCTTTGGGTAATAGTCTCGGTGTTCCTGGGTCCTGGAACTGGATCTGTAAATCAGGCTGGTCTCATAATCTGGAGATCCTCCTACCTCTGCCTCTTGATTGCTGGGATTAAAGGTGTGCACCACCATTGCCTCTGCAGTTACATTCTTTATAAAGCTTAATTCTCTTTGCTTTCAAAACAGTTCTGTTTGCCATGGGTGAGACAAAAAGTCACCACCTTTGTGTTTTGAATTTCTTTTATAAATCCTCAAAAAACATTTGTTGCTTGTTTCTATTTTATGAGGATTTGCCTGTGTGTATGTATGTGCATCATGTGTTTGCAGTACCTGTGGAGGTCAGAAAAGGGTGTCATATGCACTAGGAATTAAGTTACAGATGGTTGTGAGCCACTGTGTTGTGCTAGCAATTGGACTCAGATCCTCTAGAAGAGCAGCCCTTAACCACCGAGGCTTCTCTCCAACCTCATGTTTTAGATTTCTTATTGCTTATTTCTAAGTAGGAAGATATTTGAACTTAGATATTTGTTAAAAGCTTCTTGAGACTCAAAAACCCTATAGAAAAGCATTGGTATTATTCACCTTGCTGTTGACTGAGTGTTGGGTGTGGAGTGTATGGTGTAGCTCATTTAATTTTTAAGTATTTTCAAAAATTTATTGCGTACTATACTAGTATGTGTTGTTCAAAACTGAGAAAGAATTCCTCAGTTGATAAGCGAATTATGGTAATTCTAGAATACTAGAAGTGCAATTCATAATATAGGCTACTAGTAGTTTTGCTTAATTTATATTGGGAAAATTTGCATGTATATGCCACATTTTTGCTTATCTATTCTTTTATCAGTGGATCTTGGGATAGCTTCTACCTTTTGGCTTTTGTGGCTAATGATCCAATGAATGTCAATTTAAAAATTATCTGAGTTAGTAATATACTCAGGAATGGAGTTGCTGGATTATATTGTATTCTATTTTTAACTTTTGAAGACACAATACTGTTTCCAGAGCAGCTGTACTATTTTACATTTTTACTGACAATATATGCTAATCTGTCCAATATATATATGTTACCCCACACAGAGACATGATTAAAAACCAAAAAGAACTTACTTACATCTTTGCTAACACTTACCAGGATTTTCTGTTCTATAGTTTCTTTTCTTATTGTATGAGCTACTTATCCAACATCCTGAGAAATTTTCCTAATATTTTAAATTAAATATCATGAATTCTTTACATCTTGTCTTCAGTATTGAGTTTAAAATGGTTCTGCTAGAAATTGTTCAAAGTGTCTACTGTGTTTGACTGCTATAACTAATATTCATATCATACATTATAAGTCCATCTTAGCTTACTCATAAACTCACTTTATTGTCATTACCAAGATTAAAATACAAATAAGGTCGGTAATTTTGTAACCATACATTTTAATAAATTCCTATTCCCTATAAAAAGATGTATACTTGTATAGATGATAGTTCAAATACAGGTATCAGCTTGGAATGATTAAAAATCAAAAGCAACAGTCTGCTAATAGAAATATATTTGATGTTTTAGATCATTATTGATAAAGAAACAGCATTCTATTAATGGATATATATTCTGATATATAAATCACAAGTGATTAATAATGAAAAGTTTATATTGAAGAATAAAAGTGAGACAAAATAATTGTGTCTACATATTCATTTCTTTTTTGTGTGTGTGTTTTGAGACAGGGTTTCTCTGTGGCTTTGGAGGCTGTCCTGGAACTAACTCTGGTAGACCAGGCTGGTCTCGCACTCACAGAGATCTGCCTGCCTCTGCCTCCCGAGTGCTGGGATTAAAGGCGTGAGCCACCAATGCCCAGCTATACATTTCTTAAACATGAAAAATGGAATTTGCTCATGTATTCACAAATTTTACTGGTTTCAGTAGAAAGTTGTTTTCTTTTTGATATTTCTAGAACATTGCCTTATTCCCCTGAGTATGCTTGTCATCACACTGTGTAGCCTCACTGATTAAATGATATTTTGATCCTTTGGATCATGACATTAAATATGAAGGAAGGACAGATTTGCTGTCTGGAAAGCAATCATTTCTAAATATAGACTTTACTTATCGGCTGGTGTTAAGACAGATTGCTATGGTGAATTGAATTTTTTAAAAATGCCAGTCAGCAGAGGATAAACATTGCCTTCTCAAGTGGTTATCTCCTATAAAACTGTACATTGTTATATTGCATTTTCAGAAAGGTTAAAATGTAGTTAACATTTTTAATGGAGTTTTTATAAAATTTCAGTTTTAGAGCATTTTGAAGTCTTTATTATATAAAATAGAAGAGGTTTTGTTTTCACTATAGACACATTTCATTTAGTATTAATACTTTTTTTCTAGCAGCAGCATTAAATATTACTTAATTTTCACTTTGCTACCCATAGTTTTACTAATTCAAAAATACTTTTTATAGATTTTTAAAAGTAGCTAATTTGTAAGAAACTGATTTCGTCAGTTTTACTTTTCCCCCTGCTTGATGGATTACTTGTTCATTGGTTATTAGTATGTATGATGATATATTGTAATATGACATATCATAGTTGTTGCTATGGATTTGCTAAAGCTATAATCCCCAAAACATAATTATGCTTTTTCAAAAGACATCTTTTATCCCTCTCTCCATTCCTGAGAGTAAGTAGTCAACCTTTCATTGGGTTTTCTTTTAGAATTTAACCCAAAAGTATTATGCTACTGATCACCAGTATATATTTCAGGGAGGTCACTATTGTAGGCCACAGGGTTTGTAGCTGGGAGATAAGAAGATTTACCTTTCACCTCCAGTAGTGTGCAGAGCATCTTCATGAACTCCCGTCAGCAGGAGTGACACTTCTATTTAGGTACCTGCTCAACTTCTCTGTGTTTGATAACATATGTAATCGTTGTTGCTTGTAGTAGGGCCTTACCATCAGATTGTGGAGATTGACTCATAGCCTTGGTATATAGTCTGTGGTGATTGGAGTTTCCATGAAACCCCATTGTTCAATGACTCAATAAAATGTTGCCCATTTCTGGCACTAGAGGTTTTACTTGGTGACATTGTCTCCTGTATTATTTGGTGACTCCATTTGAATTCCTTTTATATATGCATGTATTTTAGGAAGTTTTGATACAGGTAAGTTTCCTAATGCTTTTTCAAATGGTCTTTAGTATTATTTGTACCTCTCCATATTCCCTCTTTCACATTATCTCAAACCACTTCCCCTTTTAGTTTACCTATTCTAGTTTCTGCCATAACAATACATTCTTTTTTCCAGTCTTTGTGAGAACCCCTTCTCCCCAGTAGTAGTTCTCTAGGGAATGGAGGTGGGGTCTGAGAATAGGTCCCTATAAGCAGGTTGCTACCTACAAGACTTGAGTAAGCCTGGAAAGATGTGAATGGAGAGCAGGAAGGCTATAAAACCTAATTTATGACTTCAGCAACTTGTTAGTAGTTATCTACAGGAAGGATTTTACTAGGAAAAAAAAGTAAGGTCTTTCTTGGGTAATAAAACATTCTATATTAGTACTTCATCTGCAATTCCTCTTTGTTTAGTTTTGCTTCCTATAGTTAAGCTTGTTCTGAATTTGTTTAAGATTGTCCTTTAGATGAGCATGAAGAAATCTTATCTCATTGATGACAGGGATTATTCTTTTGTCCAGCTTATTTAAGCTGTGTGTTTTACCTTACCAATTAATCTCTTGACAGGTATCATGTTTACTGTGTCAGCTACTGCCAAATCACAGTGCTTAAGTTCCTGTGCTACTTTACTGAATTATGAATCTAAAGTTCAATATTGGATGCTGGCAATTTGTATATACCACAAATAGACTATTATATACATTAATTCTAAATATGAAAGACTGTAATTTAAGGAAAGGAAAAAAAACATCAGATAAAGTTAAAATATATAGAAGAAATTAAGTATTGATTCCATGACATTGTCAAGAAAATGCATGGTAGTTTTGCTATCATGCTTAGTTAAATGGAAAAGATACTGAATTATAGTTTGTTGCTAGTCTGTGGGAGTCTGTAAATGGAGTTCTTCATTGATCTAAGTAATAAAAACCCAAAGTCAGATATGAAGTAAAATGCTCAGAGATCAGAGAGAAGGAGCAAGCCCCTGTCACACTTTACCTCCTTAGCATCTCAGCAGACAAGTGGCATTGGCAGCAAATCTCTGTTCAGTTAAAGCTGCATTTCTTCCTACAGGAGTCCCTGAAAATGTCATGGCCAGTGGTGTCACTCTGCATGAGGCAAGAAGGAAATTTGGCTCAATATAACTCAGTAGCTGGTGTTAGTACCTGGTGTTGGTTCAAACTTCTAGTCTTACACCAGGCAGTTTATTTTAGCTGTACTCAAACACAGCACAGTTTTGGAAAACAGTTTCCTCCATGTGTATAATAAAGCTTAAGACATGTTTACATCGAAACTGCTTACAAAGTACATGTGGCCTCTTCCATAAAGATTGGTTCCGTTGACTCAGAAATAATGCTCAAAATAAGGGTCTAGGGCAGTGGTTCTCAACCTGTGCATCATGACCCCTTTGACCAGCCTCCAAAATATTTACATTATGATTCATAACAGTAGCAAAATTACAGTTGTGAAGTGACAATGAAAACAATTTTATGGTTGGGGTTCACCACAGAATGAGGAACTGTATTAAAGGGTTGCAAAATTACGAAGGTCTAGGGAGAATGGCTGAGATAAACATAAAAGTCTGTGGGAATAAGAAGTGGACTGGCCTTACAGCTAGCACAGAGATTACCTAGGCTGTCTAAAACAGTGAAAAGTGCACACCCCACAAAAAAGTTTTGCTATTCAAAGGATGTAATTTTCTTAAAAAAAAAAAAAAGAAAAGAAAAATATTCCAAGGGTGATAAAAGAAACAAGGAGGACCCTAAGAGAGACAGACACACATGGTCCCCTGGAGATAGGGAAAGGAACAAGATCTCCTGAGCTAATTGGGAGCATGGGGGGAGGGGAGAGGGAGTTAGAAGAAAGAGAAGGGGAGATGACAGGAGAGAACAGGAAGATAGAGTCAGGGGAAAAATATAGGGGAGCAAGAAAAGAGATACCATAATAGAGGGAGCCATTATAGGTTTAAAGAGAAATCTAGCACTAGGGAAATGTCCAGAGATCTACAAGTTTGACCACAACTAACAATCTAAGCAAGAGTCGAGAGACTTACCTTGAATGCCCTTCTCTGATAATGAGATTGATGACTACCTTATATGCCATCCTACAGCCTTTATCCAGTAGCTGATGGAAGCAGGAACAAACACCCACAGCTAAACACTGAGCTGAACTCTGGAATCCAGTTGCAGAGAGGGAGGAGTAATGAGCAAAGGGGTCAAGACCAGGCTGGTGAAACCCACAGAAACAGCTGACCTGAAGAAGGGTTTGCTCATGGACCCCAGACTGATAGCTGGGAAACCAGTATGGGACTGTTCCAGATCCCCTAAACGTGGATGTCAGTTTGGAGGTCTGGTTAATATATGGGGCCTCTGGTAGTGGATCAGTATCTATCCCTAGCTTACAAATGGACTTTGGGAGCCATTCCACATAGAGAGATACTCTCTCAGCCTAGACACATGGGGGAGGGTCTAGGACCTGCTCCAAATGATATGAAAGACTTTGAAGATCCCCTATAGAAGGCCTCACCCTCTCTGGAGAGCAGAAAGGGGATGGAGTGGGGGATTGGTGGGGGGCATGGGAGGAAGGGAGAGAACAGGAACTGGGATTGACATGTAAAAGAAGTTTGTTTCTAATTTAAATAAAAAATTTACTATCTTTGCCAGTTTATTTCTAATTTAAATAAAAAAATTAGTATCTTTGTCAGGCAGTAGTGTTGCTTGCCTTTCATCCCTGCACTTGGAAGGCAGAAGCAGGAGAACCTCTATGAGTTCAAGGCCAGCCTGGTCTGCAGAGTGAGTTCCTGGACAGCCACTGCTACACAGAGAAACACTGTATCGAAAAACAAAACAGAAACAGAAACAAAAAATTAGTATCACTTAGAGGTTCTGACATAAGGTCCTCTATAAAAAGCAATTCTTTATTTTAGTATGTATATTAACGGCATTTAAAATATATGTATTACTGTGGTACATAGTAAGGCAGGAATTTATATAACACACACACACACACACAGCTGCAGTGTTACTACACCTTGATCACAATATAGTCTTTGTCTTTGAATATGCTTCACATTTGTCTTAAGAGTTAAATTACAAGCAGATTCTCAGATCATAGTTTTATGTGTGATTTTGGCAAAAGATAAAAGGATCTTAATTCTTTTGTTTTTTAAAGATTTATTATGAATACAACATCCTGCCTCCATGTATGTCTGCATGCCAGAAGAGGACACCAGATCTCATTATTTATAGTTGTGAGCAACCATGTGGTTGCTGGGAATTGAACTCGGGACCTCTGGAAGAGCAATCAGTGTTCCTAACCTCTGAGCCATCTCTCCAGCCCCAAGGATCTTAATTCTTAACTGATATCTGATTGTCATTTTTGGTGAAAACTGATAGATAAGGAATAATGA
The DNA here is from genome assembly GCF_017639785.1 of Mesocricetus auratus. Taxonomy (NCBI): domain Eukaryota; kingdom Metazoa; phylum Chordata; class Mammalia; order Rodentia; family Cricetidae; genus Mesocricetus; species Mesocricetus auratus. Next base: position 38,457,772 of record NW_024429186.1, on the reverse strand, counting down.
TAATTTCAGAACTTAAAAACAAGTTAAATTATATTCATTGTGTATAAACATGACAGATTTATGGAAATCTGTAGTCCTTAATTCTAAAAATATTTTTTTGGGTGTGTTGACTTAAAGTGATAAAAGAGGCTGAGTGGGGTGGTGCACACCTTTAATCCCAGCACTTATGGGGCAGAGGCAGGAGGATTTCTGTGAGTTCTAGGTTAACCTGGTCTACAAAGTGAGTTCCAGGACAGCCAGGTCTGTTACACAGAGAAACTCCATCTTGAAAACAACAACAACAACAAAAGTATCTACTTTCTTATGAATGTTAATGGGCAATATAAAATTTAAGAACTTTACACAGATGCCAAGGAATATAGCTAAGTGTAAGATTTCCCTGGATTGGGGACAAGTAGAATTTGATTTCTCAGTGTTATTAAAAACAACTACAGAGTTCCTGGATGCAATTAAACATAACACATCACACAACTTCTTACAGAAAACTGAAACTTATAATCTTCATTAGATACTTATTTTTCCTCTCTTAACTTCTAAATTAGGCTCATTTAAAGTAAGTGTTGAGCATGGAGTAACACATGCTTGTTCAGTGTCTGTTAAAAATTAGCATCTCATTAAATTAGTCACATACATGCTGTTGCTTTCATCACGATACAGAAGAGATCAGAAATGAATCTTTTTAACCACAAGCAGTTACAGGTGTTCTCTGTGAATTACAGAAGAGAATCTATCAAGCAGGTTTTGATGGGTCACACATGTAATCCCTAGTCTGTGCTACTAAGTGAGACTCTGTATGGGAGAGAAGGAAGGAAGGAAAATAAAAGGTGTGTAGTGATATTTATGATCTACCAAATAAAGCTTGCCTGAAGATCGGGTTGCAAAGTTAGCCACACTAGTTAGCCATAGAGGCCAGGCAGTGGTGGCACACAACTTTAACCCAGTACTTGGGAGACAGACAGATCTCTGTTAGTTCAAGGCCACGATGAGCTGCACGAAATTTATCCAGCCTAAAAGATAAACTGAGCTCACACAAAGGTGATCTCAGCATTTGGAATCACACACCTTTAATCCCAGCACTAGAGAGGAGTATAAGTCTGGAGGAGACAGAAGCTCAGTGCAGTCTGAGGTTTGGTGGAGATAGATGTAGTCTGGTGATGCAGTCTGAGGACAGAATCGTCCTTTGGTCTGAGCATTGTTAGTGACAAAAACTCCCTAGTGACTGGCTTCTTTGCTTCTTTTATCTTCAACATTAACCCCAATATCTGACTCTGAGTTTTTATTATTAAGACCAACTAGAATTTGTGGTACCAAGACGTGTATTTTCTCTAAAGTATCTGATTCAGTTTTGCAACATTAAATTCTCTTAAATTAGTTGTGTACCATCATTCCAACTTGTTATTAATATGTATGCTTTTCTAGCATTATACGTCTACTAATTGAAATGGGGTAGAGTCATATGTCACTAGAGGAAAAAAGTTAATGTGTTAGTGTTATTTGGAACAAATGAAAGGCTATAAAACTTAAACAAATGAGAACAGTGTTAAAATTACTATAAATATTTTAAGGAATTAATTTTAGTTTTTTGTTCTCTGTTAAGAAATGCCTTTAAACTAAACATTACAAATAGTACTTATTCATATGTGTCCAGTAAAGTACTCCTCCATTCATTGTAAGTTCCTTAAGAGGAATATTTACTGATTTAATTTGAGCACCCTGCATATTTTCTTACATATATTGAATGTTCGATAGTGATATATTTAATAAATGTTTCACATTTAGACAACTTTTACTTCTTGATAAAAATTAATATTTTTCTTCTCCATGTTTAACAGCTATTTTCAGGTAACAAGAGAACTAATGCTTATTTATATAATTACAATAAAATATATGATTTTATAAGCGCTAATTTTATTGATTTAAAAATAGTTGTTATGTCAGTCTCTTTCATGTGAGTGATTTTTATTCATTTAATGTTTTTTTTTTGCTGTTTGGTATTTGTCAACTTGATAAAAACCTAGACATACCTGAGAAGAGGTAAATTTATAAATTATTATGAAAGTTATTTATTTTACATCCTGACTACAGTTTCCTCTCCCTCTCTCTTTCCATTTCCCCCATTTCCCCCATTTCTGTTCAGAAAAGGCCAAGCCTCCCAAGGGTATCAACAAAACATGGTATATCAAGTTGCAGTTAAGACTAAACACCTCTCCTTGTATTAAGGCAGGAAGAGGGAATTTTAATCGAGGAAATGCCTAGTGACCTTTAGGCATATTTGCAGAACATTTTCTTGATTGGTAATTTTTGTGGGAAGGCCCAGATCATTGGTCATGGTTCCATTCCAGGATAGGTCGACCTGGATGGTATAAATAAGCAGCTGAGCAAGCCACAAGGAACAAGGCAGTAAAAAGCATTCATCCATGGCCTCATTTCAGTTCCTGCCTCTAGGTTCCTGTCTTGAGTCCTGCTCTGAATTCCCTCAGTGGTGGAATGTGATCTGAGAGTTGTAAGATGAAGTAAACCTTTTCTTCCTTAAGTTGTTTTTGGTAATGGTGTTTAATCACAGTAGTAGAAACCTTAACTAAGACATTTACTAAAGATCTTGAACATTTTAGTGGTCAAAGAATAACACGATTCTTCATCTCTTTTAGCCTAGGTAGTAATGGGAAATATCACATATTAATCAAGTAATAATGCTAGTTTCTATAAAAATAGATAAGTATATGAAAATTAAAATTAACTTTCATTAATATTGAAATCAGTTAATCTCATGTACATAATAGACACAGTTTAGCATGAATACCGAAAATAGTGTAGGAACATCTTTGTAAATAATGACTATACTTTAAAAATATGTAAAAGTGTATATTAAATTATTTTCAAGTAGACAGCTACAGTTTCTTTTGTTTGCTTAACAACAGTAATTTCTTCAGTCCTAGTTCTTTCCTAGATCTTTCTCCATAGCTTACCCAATTAAAGAAATGTAGTAACAATATTCTCAAAACCTCTAATTCAAACCTAGAAAATATTCTTAGTTTTCTAAGTCTCTTTGTTTTACTATCATAACTACTCAATCTAAAACATTACCAAATCATATCAGTTACATCTCCAAAATTATATTGAGCTTATATTATGTCTTCTGCTACCTCCTTGGTTCAGATGACCATCACCACTAGTTTCTTTCTGTTATTATTTGCTAAGCTAGTCTTCATACAGCACAGCCAGAGAAACCTTTTACTAGCAGGAAATCAAACCATGGCATTTTTTGAAGTCACTTAGTAACTTTCTAATTTATTAAAGCTAGACTAGTTAGAACATGGTTTGTGACCTTCTCTGCCATCTTACTGCCATTTTTCTTTCATTCTCTATACACAAGTTACATTAGCTTCTACTGAATAACAAGCCAAACCCTATTCTATCTTTTTTATTACTATTTATTTATTCAATTTACCTCCTTATACCTGAAGTATTTTTTTCTCTCAGCCTTTTCATATGACTGAGTTTATGGGTCGCCATCTATCTATTCCAGTAAATCTTCTGTAATTACACTTCCTGTATTATGGCCTATCTCTATAACTGTTTGGTTGGCCTTAATTACAGTATTATTCATTGTTGTGTAGTTTTAAATCTTCCTAAGTACTGTGAAAGTTGTTAATTCATTATTTGCCTCAGATAATAAAATGATTGATACATTCCTACTAGTAAATGTATGTTTGATATGAACATTTTCCCAAGTTTTCTGAACTGTTACTTCAGGATTGCAAGCGCATCAACTAGTGAAATATATTAATAACTGATGATTTCGAAAAATTACATTCCATAATTTTAAATAGGTCAACATTTTAGATTATAAATGAAAAAATCTTTCATTTTTGTGGATAATATAAAAGGTATGAATTTTCTATAAGAAACCATCATTAAGAGCCACATTTCCCACACAGTGGTATCCAACCTACCACAACCTTAAAATATTACCATGGGCGACACAGTGTAGTTTATGAGGAAAATCATCACATCTGTCAGACAAAGTCGTGGTTCAAGTTAATTCAGTTTTGGTATTGTATTGTTCCATATGATGACACAGTATCTTTGTGAATCTGAATTTCCCATAGTAAACTGACATAAAATAAGAAAAGCAAGTAATGTTAAGAAAATCATTGTCAAATAGGGAATGAATAGTGGTGATGTACAATGTGATTCCAAACTTTTAGATCTCTATGTAGCCCAGGAGGTCTATCCATCTCATTACTGATTGTGGCCAGGAATAAAATTAAATTAATAATTCTTCTTTGAAATTAAATGTTGATCTTTTCTTCAAGCAAATACTTAGAACGTAAAACTTAGTAGATAGAGCTATATATAGCATCTCTAGATATAGGGACACTATGACATACTTTGAAATAGTAAAGTTGGGAAACTTTTCATAAATCACTAAAATATTTTTCAAAGATAATTTCAATTGTTTTATGGTATTTCCTGATTATATGGTCTTCAGCAGCACTCTCAGAAGAGTTCTGTTTCTACTAAGAAAATAATAGCCAAAACTAGTTGAGTTTTATGGGGTTTCAACTGAGTATAATGGAGGAATAAATAAACCAAAATAGAGCTGGGTATATAGTTTGGTTTGTATAGCATGCAAGACACACAAGGTGCAATTCTGATAACCATAGAATGAGTATGATTGTCTGTAATCCCAGCACTGAGAATGGAGACAGGAGGATTGGAAGTTCAAGGTCATCTGCAGATTGTCTCAAAAACAACTCCCCCATGTATTTGTGTATGTGCATGCATGCTGCACACACACACACATCTAGATATCTAGATGCAATAATTGGGCTGTTAATCAAATATCTTGTGTTTAAGCAATAATTCAGTTGTTTCTCTGTAAGATTTTGACAGGAATTTGTGTAGAATAGTCAGAAGCAAATTACAAACCAGAGAAATTATCTTAATTATTAATTAGTTTTTCCTTGCTACAATAAAATATCCTGATAAAAATAATTTAAGAACGGAAGGAAAGTAGGTAGTTTGGCTGGTTTTATTTAGCTCATATTTCATAGTGGAGAAGTTAAGGCAGCAGGAAAAGAGCAATGAATCCATGCTAGTGCTGTTTGCTTTCTCCATTTTTCATTTTGTATAGTCCATGATTTAATGAGTGGCCCCACCTACAATGAAGATGAATCTTCCTACATTAATTAACACATGAACATATTAAAGATAGTCTCTTGGGTATGTCCTTTGGCCCATTTCCCGGTGATTCTAGATTCTGTCAAATGACAGCTCTAAATATCACAGAAGTTTTCTATGCATTGGTTGTTATTTGCCTAAAATGGAGTGAGAACTCTATTGGCTGTTTAGACCACTTCCAAGTGACTACTAGTATTCTAGGAAACATTTAAAATGGTGAAATTTCCCTAAAACATACGGCTGATTATTATAAGACAATACCAAATCATGAGTCATTACTGATGACTGGAAATAATTAAGTTTTTAAAAGTAATTCTTTAATAATATCCCAAAGAGTAACCCAAAATTCAAATTAGAAGGTAAAGTACTGTTAATTCAAACGTATCTTCTTTTCTTTCAGTTTAATATGTTAAACTAAGACAGACTTCTGTTACTAAAATAGTTACATAAGAACAGTTTGTTGTCACAGAAGACCTTTTTCACCATAAAGTTAAGTCTACTATAAAGGATATAGTCTTTATTTAAAATGCTAAGCTACAAATATTTATCCTTCTTAGTCATCTGCTCAGCTAAGTTAACCATAAGAATAATAGGCTGAAATCTTAAAAATGGAAATACTTGAAAATCTTAGCATAGCTGACTCTTGATTTTTTTTAACAGTATGTGTCTTCCTTTCAGTGAGAATAGAATGATACAGATTCTTATTGTGAAATATTACGTTAGGTTCATTTAAAAACAAGAGTTTTAAACATTCTTAGACAAAATACTCTGAATAAAATGACTTCATTCAAATGCCCAATCATTACTCGGAGAATAAAGGAAAACTGTTTACTGTGTCTGTTGGTAAAATACGTCAATTCTTTAGACTTTAAAGAGATCTTTTTACTAGAATGTATTAATAATTAAAAATTGTTATCTCAGATATCACTGCCAGGTATTGTTTCATACCTGTAGTGTCAGCAGCTGTGAAGAAGGCAGAGACATGATCCCAGGGCTCACGAATCACATCTTGCCTCTGTTGCACAGCTAGAGCCTGCCCCCAACTCAAAATTAGAACTGTCTGTGCTTTCTTTTTGATAGTTGACCATCAGATTTTTTGAATAACCTACTTTTATTTTATGCACATTGGTGTTTTGCCTACATGCATGTCTGTATGAGGGCATTGAATCCCCTGGAGCAGGAGTTACAGACAGTTGGGAGCTGCTGTGTGGGTGCTGGGAATTGAACCTGGGTCCTCTGGAAAAGGAATTGGTTATCTTAACCACTACTGAGCCATCTCTACAGTCCCCAGACTATCTGATGTTTTTTGTTTTGTTTTGTTTTGTTTTTCGAGACAGGGTTTCTCTGTGGCTTTGGAGGCTGTCCTGGAACTAGCTCTTGTAGACCAGGCTGGCCTCGAACTCACAGAGATCTGCCTGCCTCTGCCTCCCAAGTGCTGGGATTAAAGACGTGCACCACCAACGCCCGGCCTATCTGATGTTTTTAAGAAGCTAATTTATAGAACTTGTAGGTTCTTTGTGTACATTTTTAAAGGATATGAATGATAAAACAGTGGAAATCTTGTGTAAGATTTGGATATTTTCAGTCTGCTGACTTCTAGATTAGGTAAGATGTAAGTTGACGTTATTAAACTTAGCAGTTTTGAAGGAGTTTATTCAAAATTGTACACACAGTTCTGAAAATTATCTGAAACCTACAGACCTTTTATTTATTTATTTATTTATTTTGGTTTTACGAATCAGGGTTTCTCTGTATTGTTTTGGAGGCTGTCGGTCCAGCCTGGCCTCAAACTCACAGAGATCCGCCTGCCTCTGCCTCCCAAGTGCTGGGATTAAAGGCGAGCGCCACCACCGCCCGGCTACAGACCTTTTAAAGTGATAAATTCATATTACTGTGTTTTAGAGTTTTTAAATAGTTTTATTATATTACTGTGTTTTAGAGTTTTTAAACAGTTTTATTAAAATATTTCAGATTTTACAACATGATGAAAAGTATTCTAGATAATATAAGTAATTTGAATGGTAAAAATTTCGATAATTATTTTACCATTTATTCAGCATTTACCATGAATGATGGACTTATATTTCATTGCCCAGTATTTTCCAAACGTACCAAATGCCCTTTTAATTCATCAAATGTTATGGCTCTATCTTGCCTATATATTGAAAGACAATGTCAAATAAATACTAAGAACCTGTTTTGGAGTAAACTAAGATCTACATGCAATCAATTCTGTACCATTTATTAAGTGTGTTAACATAGTCATTTATTTTCTGAGAACATTTTTGCTAGAATTGTTTAATGAAATTAATATCCATAAACATATCTCTAGAGCGAGATGAATATATGTATTTGCTAGTAAAGTGAAGGGGTCACTATCAACATGATTAAAAAGAAAACTTGCAAAATATTCCAATTTAGGAAATTTACTCTGATAACAAAATGAATAATGGCTAGAAAGAGTTGAAGCTAATAGAGGAGGGAAATTAATATATTAATCTACATAAGAATCTTTTAAATGAAACCAAAGTAAGTAGTTGGAAAAAAGGAAAGGAAAGGACACGATTATAAGAATTGGTAGCATCAAAACTTGATAAGCCATAGAAAATATACCGACATGAATTTATTTTCAAATAATTAAAATTTTTGATAAAGATTATTTAGTTCTCTGTGTTCAGTCATTTCCATTAAAGTGCTTTGATGTAAGTTTTCAGGAGCCTCTTGTTGATGAAGTGCTTTTCCTTGTTTTTGACTTTGAATTTGGTCACATATACTGATTGTACTAACAGAACAAGCATATATTTGCTGTATTACAGATATACCATATAAACAGAATATTTTTTACAGTTCACTGGCCTTAGGTGAAGGATGAGAGACACCTGAAAGAGCTCTCAGGAGGACCCCATCTGTGTATAGCAATGCTCTAATTAGCTTAATATTGGTGAGTGGATCCAATTAAGTCTGTTAATCCTGAAATTTGCCAGAAAAACCACTTCCCTCATTTTGGCCAAATTTAAGCCATGTTCCCAATCTTTTCAGAAGATCTTGCCTCATTCCTCTTCTCTGGGGTACCATGCATATCTCTCTTAGGTTCTTTCCTGTTTCCCAGACTCTCTGTCAGTGGAAGTGCAGACTGGCACTATCCTGATCCATGTCTAAAATCCATATATGAGTGAGTACATACCATGTTTCTCTTTTTGTGACTGGGTTACCTCACTCAGGATGGTTTCTTCTAGTGCCATCCATTTACCTGAGAATTTCAAGATTCCATTTTGTTTTCTGCTAATACTCCATTGTGTAAATGTGCCACATTTTCTCTATCCACTCTTGAGTAGAGAGGCATCTAGGTTGCTTCCAGGTTCTGGCTATTACAAATAATACTGCTATGTCCTTGTTGTATGAATTTGCATCTTTTAGATATGTGCCTAAGAGTGGAATTGCTGGGTCTTTTGGAAGATTGATTCCCATTTTCCTGAGGAACCTCCATACGGATTTCCAAAGTGGCTGTACGAGTTGGCACTCCCATCAGCAGTGCAAGACTGTTCCCCTCTCTCCTCATCCTATCCAGCTTAAATTATCTTCAGTGTTTTTGATTTTAACCATTCTGACAGGAGTAAGATGGTATCTCAGAGTTGTTTTGATTTGCATTTCCCTGATGACTAAGGATGTTAAGAACTTTCTCAAGTGCCTCTCAGCCATTTTAGCCTCCTCTATTGAGAATTCTCTATTTAGTTCTGTACCCCACTTTTTAATTGCATCCTTTGGAGTTTTGTAAAGTTTCTTGAGTTCTTTGTAAATTTTGGAGGTCAGCCCTCTGTCAGGTGTGGGATTAATGAATATTTTTTCCCATTCTGTGGACTGCCTTTTTGTCTTGTTGACTGTGTCCTCTGCCTTACAGAAGCTTGTTAGTTTCAGGAGACCCCATTTGTTAATTGTTGCACTCAGTGTCTGTGTCACTGGTGTCATGTTCAGGAAGTGGTCTCCTGTACCAACTCGTTGAAGAGCATCTCCTACTTTCTCTTCTAAGAGTTTTAGTGTGGTTGGAGTTATGTTGACATCTTTGATCCATTTGGACTTAAGTTTAGTACAAGTAGATAGACATGGATCTATCTGCTGTCTTCTGCATGCCAATACCAGTTATGCCAGCACCACTTGTTGAAGATGCTTTTTTTTCCATTATATAATTTTAGCTTCTTTGTCAATAATCAAGTGTTCATAGGTGTGTGAGTTAAAATCAGGGTTTTGAATTTAGTTCCATTGGTCTACCTGTCTATTTGTGTGCCAATATCAAGCTGTTTTTAGGAATATAGCTCTATAATAGAGCTTGAGGTCAGGTATGGTGATGCCTACTGAAGTTCCTTTATTGTATAGGGTTGTTTTGGCCATCCTGGGCCTTTTGTTTTTCCATATAAAGTTGATTATTGTTCTTTCAAGGTCTGTGAAGAATTGTGCTGGAATTTTGATAGGGATTGCATTGAATCTGTAGACTGCTTTTGGCAAGATTGCCATTTTTATTATGTTGATCCTACCAATCCCAGAGCATGGGAGATCTTTCCATTTTCTGGTATCCTCTTTGATTTCTTTCTTTGAAGACTCAAAGTTCTTGATATACAGATCTTTCACTTCCTTGGTTAACATTATCCCCAGATATTTGATGCTGTTTATGGCTATTGTAAAGGGTGAGGTTTCTCTGATTTCTTTCTCAGCCACTTCATCATCTGTATATAATAGAGCCACTGATTTTTTTTGCCTTCTTCTATACCTGTTATTCTCAGGTTTGGCTGATTGAGGGGATGGGTGTTGTGCGGGGGATGAGGAGTGGCCCCACGCAGATCCAGGCTCACCTGAAGCTCTATCTATCCTGTCTTGATGAGTCCAAAATGTTGTACCTGATTTACTTTTATTTCTAACTTGTATTAGCAACACTTTTTTTAATGTCTCAAATCTTCACATTTCTTTAGTGAATGCCTTTTCTGAATCTTGTAAATAAGGAAAACTATAATTCTAAAGTCTTCAACTTCATCAGAGACCTGAGAAGGATATAGTATCACATAAGTAAGCAGGAATTGCAAGCAAGTGACTCCTAAAACATGTGAGAAATCACAGAAATAGCTGGTTTACCTGGACAGTCACATAAGGTTCCTCTGTAACATTAGGGCATCCATCTTCAGCCTACAGGTCTATCATATCTGACAGACTTTTCTGTGAACCAGGATATTCTGAAAGGTTGCCCTACCTTGTGTTGGCTATGTTGGGCAGTTCTTTTGTGCCCTGCTTGTCCAATTTGGACAGCATACTGTCAGCAGTTGAGGAAAGAAGACTTTCTTGCCCAGTGACTAACTTTTGCCACAAAGAAAGTAAACTCCATGTGGAGTTTCTTCGATGCCCATCATCTTCTCTGAAGTAGATTCAGACATGTCTCAGTTTCATATTTTTAAAAAGGAAAATAACCTATGTTATTAACCCATCTTAAAAACCATAATTTGCATATCTCTTTAGTGTTTGAAGATGACATGTCTTTCTAAAATATATGTTTGACCTTGAAAACATACTCTGGACTACAAGTTTGATTGCAAAATGTGACTAATTGCTAACCTGCATTTCCTTATTACCCTAAATAGTTGATAATAGGAACTCTCAAGGACTAAAAATTTGCATTGTATTGTTAAGTCAGGTGTATAGATACCATACCTTGAACAACATTAGAAATGTATGTACAGTATGGTCTAACAAAATTAATCTCAACTTTGTGTCAATATACAAGAAATCCAAGCCAATGTAAATTATTTAAAGCTCATAGTTGCTGTTTCAGTTTAAAAATAAATTCAATAATCTACCTGTTTATCCTATTTCTATATCTCCCCCTTTTTCCTTTTCAGAGTAGATTCAATATTCTACCCATATATCATATCTCCCTTTTTCTTTTCAAAACAAGAACTCTGAATCTAATTTCCTTTGTTCAAGTTTTTCCTGACCATTACCAATAGTTACTTATAAGCAACCCCTCTAAACAGTGACAGACATCCATAACCCATAGAATGACCACCCACCAAACCTCTTGGGAATGTGGACATAGTATTTTTAAATATCTTTCCTGCTGCCTGGGGGTGACAGCATGTTTAGGGGATCCTGGGAAGAAAAAAATTAGGTTTATTATCAAGTCCTGGAGGATGTAGCTGTATCATTTGTTGTCCAGTCTCTGTATAATGGGAAAACGCAGGACTTGGCTCAAGTCCTAGCTAGAGTAGTCTATGAGGCTGGATCTTCTCAGCTAACTACCTTGGAACTGTCCTGAGCAGTTTGTGGACCAAAGCTGATCTTTATTCAGTATTTTTCTGTTTAGTGGTGGTATCATATTCCTGGTAGAATCAGTGTCATGGGACCCCATCATTCTTTTGGAGATTTCAAAGGTTGCTGTTAGATGTGATCATGGATTACTGCAGAAAACGTAAACATTTTAAATAGCATATGCGGCAGATCTCAAAGAGGTTAAAGGATGAATATTTGTTATATACATTCAGAGTACAAAACTTAATTCCTGGTTACCTGATAGAGACTCAAACCAGAAATGATGTACAGAAAGCTAGAATTAGTTAGTTGTCTATATGACCATTAATATCATGACAAAATTTTAATATATGCAAATCTTATAAATTTTTAGATAATATCTGTAACTCCAGAAAACCTTAAAAGACTCAAAATACAGCCAATTATTCTGAGGTGTGTGACAACATAATAGTCCCTTAATTTTTGTTTTTCTTCTGGCCCATATAAGCTGGTTCTTCTGTCATGAGACAGAGATTTTGAATTTGACTTTAACAAACATGCTTGGGTGTAGAGAAGGAGAGGAGCACACTCCAACTCCAAAGCCAGGTGTAATATTTCGTTGAACTGGAATTACAAAAAGACCATTTGGACTATATGTCTGCATAAAAAAAGCAGAAACAAGTATTTGGGATGAGTTATGAAATTTTATCCTTTTGGAGATGTGATATACTAAATAGGCCAAATTTATATTTTTCTTGAGGCATATTTCCGGATAATATGTCCTTTTTCTTCACATGCCTTACTTATTCAGTGGTCTTTTGATTCTTTAACTGAATGCCTTCATTCTCCTGAAAAGACAAATACAGAGCACTTCACCAACTCTAATTTTGGGAAGGTTCCCTTATGGCGAGTTGTATTTGATAAATTGAAAAGCATTTAGTAGTTTTAAAGTTATGTTACATCAACTGGCCATGCTGTTTGATTAACTATCACCTCTGGTGTTTCTTGCTTAAATCTATTCATTATTGCTTTTGTTTACATAGGAAACAAAAAGTCCCTTCCCCAACATAACACATATCCTGGTTTCCATTCAGAGGTCAGGACATCTTTAAACTATACAGGCTGATTTAATTCTGTAGTTTTTTCCGTTAACCTCTCCCCCAAAAATAATAGAAACTTTTTGCCAGGATTCACTTTCCACCCATAATTCGTCAATTTAATCATTAGTAAAAGGCACTATAATATCTGCTGGTTCTATTCCTTTTAATTTATGAAGTCTCAATTTTCCTTTTAGAACCAACTCACAGACCTTTCCACATAAATTTTTAATTTCTTACTTGGTTTATGTGGTAAAAAGATCCATTCTAAGACAATATCTTCCCTCTGCATTAAAATTTCTGTAGTGGTATGATTAGGGAGTAATATAAGTAGAGTGTAGTTAAGCTTCAGATCCACACAATCCACATGTGCAGTCTCTAATTTCTCTTCCACCAACTCCAATTCTCTCTTAACCTCAGTTGATAATTCCCTGGGAATATTTAAGTCCTTGCCACCATCTAAGGTTTTGATTAAATTAATCACTTCATCAGATTTTATTGAAATTGTGTGCCATAGATAGGCAGTGTCTCCTAACAATCTTTGAACATCATTAAAGAGTCTACAATCAGTCTCTTTTAATCTGCACTTTTTGTTGTATAATTTTTTTTGTAAACCTATTTTATAGACTAAACAATTAATAGAATCCTCCCCACTTGTATTTTTTTTTTCTGGAGTAATTTGTAATCCCCAACAAGGCACATTTTTCTTTACTTCTTCAAACTTTTTTCTAAAATATTTGATAGTAAAATGTTACCCATTTAGTGGTAAACTATACATTGAGGAAATTACAATTATGGATTATTTCCAGTGGCTACTTACAAAATATTGGCGTAGGGTGGGACTTTTTAACATTCCCTGTGTGAGAACCTCCCCTTGACCATCTTTAGCAGACTAATACTTTTTATAAGTAGGCGCTGTGAAAGCAAATTTTTCTTTGTTTTAAAGGTAGGGCTGTTGGTTCCTTTGACAGATCAGCAGCTGTTGTGCCCCGTTCTTGTACGAGTTGAATGGCCAGTGACTGTTCTTTATAATACCTTCTAATATTTTTCCAGAAACATACATCAATTATATTTGTTTCTGAGACGGGAGGAATGTTAATCTGAGTATTCAACTGCTGTAACAAATCATATCCCCATAATTTCATTGCTGTGTTAACCACATGGATTTAATTTTTCTCTCTGTCCTTCTGGTCCTATGCATTTGATCTGTCTTGTACTCTTTTTTTTTTTTTAACCTAAGATAAAGTTCCAGTTCCTAAAGGCTGAACATTTATCTCCTGAAGAGGCCATTTTGGATGCCAGTATTCTTGTACAATTATTGTGACATACACTCCTGTACAAGCCCTTCAGTGACAACATTGTTTATTTGTATTTTTAATTTTCATCTTTTTTCATTCATAGATGTTTGCCAAAATATTTGCTTTATAGTTTCTTATAATAGAGTTTAGGTTCTTTAATTGCTCTAGGAAGGAGTTTCCTTCACAGTTACAGGAAATGACTTAACTGAATTTGGCATGGGGGTCTGCAGGAGGCCCCACCAAGCATTTCCCAACAGTAAAGGATTACCTTGACTGTCCCTTATTTACCTACTTTCATTAGTCCAATGCCTACCTTTTCCTATTTGTATTATCCTTAGAAAAAAACATTGTTTATAAGAATGTCCTGCCTGATATCCCTTTTTAAGTTAGCTTTTTTTTTTTTTTGCCCTAATTGAAACACTTGCCATTTCTGCTTTGCTTCAAGCCACTCAAAATTGTCATCATCATGAAATTCAATATTGTAGTTCTGATGCATTCCTGCAAGGGTGCTGATCTTGCCTTTAATGACCCAATTACCCTTTTGTATTGTGCATTAGCATTTTCCAAATACAGATGTTCAATTATATTTGTCTAGCTTCTCAATTTAATATCATTCTATTAGCTGCTGAAGTCAGTCTGTGTAAGCAATCCTTGAAGGCTTCCTTTGGAGCCTGTATAACTTTAGGAAATGAATCAATCTTCTTATGTATGTTTTCAGTTCTGTCCCAACCATTCAAAGCTGCTGTGCAGCATAAAGCCAAGGTGTGTTCATCACAGAGAGATTGCCTTTGTACATCAACATGCTCTTCCTCTCCAAGAAGTTGGTCTTCAGATACATCCATAACTCTAGCCCTACTTTGATGTCCAATGGTCTTAGCCTCATCTTTCTACCAGGTCTTCCATTGTAATTGAGGAGCAGGCTCTAAGACTGCTTTAGCTAAGTCTCTCCAGTCTCTAGGGATTATTCTGTTGTGAGTTAACCACGAGTTTAACATCTACTTCACAAATGGTGAATGAATGCCACACGAGACTATTGCTTCCTTGAATCTCCTTAAATCTGACATTTCCTAGGAGTCCATTTAATGCTTGTACAGCCTTGGGGATGTCTGTCATTTGGCAGCTGTTCCTGTAAAGTGACTGGATAAATTAAATAAAGTTGGTTGAAAATCTTAGAATGTTCCTGTCTCACTTTATAATGCCATGGTGAAATTGGTTCTCCATTAAATTCCTTTTTTGCGCATGCATATCTCTATGATCTGTTTTATTAAGTTTTTCTAAAATTTCTATCATAGCATTCATATTAGCCAGCTTTTTAGTGATAAAACAAAAATGATAATACTGATAACGTTTATAATTTGTATTTCATAAGTTCCATCTAAATTATTTATCCTCCCATTTAATTGTCCCATTTTTAAACTGTCCAGCATATTATCATACATTGACCTAAATCCCTTTATTGTAATAGTGTTTCCCATTTTAATGTGTGAAAAAACTCCCTTGCTCATATTTTTAAACTAATTTTCACCTTTTAAGAATTCCCAATTATCTCACCAAATCTGCTGAACAATATGATGAGGTTTAAGACTGCCTAACACATCTGATAGAAGAACACAGGCCTGACTGAGGACACCTGCAGCTGCTGATGTGTAACCATGAGCTGAGAGTCACCCTGAGGAGATGGGGTATATAGATATCTCACAACCCACAATGTAGGGGGGAGGGAGGGAATGAAAGAGAGTTGTCTAAAAATTACAGGCAGGATTGTACAGAAGAAACACGTGACAGAAGCTGCCTGAAAACAGAACCAGCCAGTCTAGTGTGGGGAAGTCCTGTGGCATTTGGAGTCTAGGTGCCTCTGTAGTTTGTGGTCTGTGAAGCTTGTTAGAGAGGCTACAACAACAACCACAAAAAGAAAATCTCATACTCGCTTAGAGGCTTATGGAGAAAGAGAGAAGAACCTAGACAGCCAGACAGTGACTCCAGTGGAAACACTCCATGCAGCTCCAGCCTGTGCCTGTGACTGCAAAGCCATAGGTAAGCGGGTTTTTCATGAATTAGTGCCTCAAAGTTGGGTGCCAATATATAGCACGAATTCTAATTGGTCTTAGTATGATTTAACTGGGTATGGTAGTTCAAATGTAATTGTCCCATATAAGCTCTTAGGGAATGGTATTATTAGGAGATGCAGCCTTCTTGAAGTGTGAACTTGTTGGAGGTAGTGTGTCATTGTGATGGTAGACTTTGAGGTGTCCTATGTTCAAGCTATACCTAGTTCAGTTCCTGTTATCTACGGATCTAGATGTAGAACTCATAGATCCTTACTCCAGCACCATGTCTGTGTAGGGAAAGATCTTGCTGGGCTAATATGGTGTTTACCATGCCCATTTGGGGTGTGACCACAGGTGCATGCAGCGGGTAGGATAAAGACCTGGAGAGAGGCAAGTCTCCTGCTTTTGGGTTCTGGTCGGGTCTCAGAGAGAGCTGATACTACAAGCTCAGAATACTGACCCTGGGGTATTGGTTTCTCCTGTAAGTGATTTTCTCTTCAATAAAGTTAACTTCATCCCATTCCCGTGTACTGTAATTTACTCAGCTACATGTCTGTCTGCATGCCACCATGTCCTGCTATTGCATCCTGGGATGCCAGCTCCCAGGACTGCACACAGGGTTGTAGAAAGAATGCTTTCAGAGTTATGGGTCTTAGAAACAAATTCTCATCTATCTTGAGGGGCTTTTGGTAAGGACTCATACATTCTGATGGTAAATTAAGCAGAAAGGAACAAGCACATGCTTTCCTGATGGCAACCTCCTCTTTTATTTCATGTTGAAAAATCTCTCCTCGACAGTCTCTCTACACAGTTACATCTCTTTATATGCAGCAACATCTTTTTCTCTACATATTTCTTTTCTATACATATTTCCCCTCTGTACTCTATTAGATTTCTTCACATATCTGCTTCATCTCTCTTCTATATCCTTCACTCACTCATTGACATACTCACACACTCTACTCTCACGTTCATATACCCTCTTCTCAGACAAACTCTGAACAATATATAAATTATATCTCCAGGGCCACATAGCATAATTTCTTGAATAAATAATAGAGACATCCATTCTGATACCAAGGAATCACATGGTCTCTCTCAGGCTTAGAATGTCACATTGATGTTCTGGTAATGAGTAACCATGGCAACGCTTGGCAGTGAAGGCTAGAGGCATGGTCTATCTGCACATAGCTTGAGAGACAACTTGAGGAATGACATTGAAATTCAGGGCTTAAGCAATAAGCAGCTAGTTGGCTGAACCTTGAGCAATGTATCATAAAAGTGAGGTTAGGAATACATGCAAAAAATCAATTGCTGTTGGGAGTTATGTCTTATTATTATTATTTGTCTGTCTTTGATCCAACAAACAGACACCTGGGAATTTGTCCTTTGGCATTTCATTTGCAGGGCCAACTAGTCTGCTTTGAATTTGTATGAGTTCTAAAGCCAGCTAATGGTGTAAAAAATATGTTTTTGAGAATATTGTAATTTTCCTATGTCAGTCTGATCTATGAAAATATTCTAGTATTACTTATATTCATTAAAATTGTACAGTTAAGCAGAAATTATCTTCCTGACCACCCACAGCTGAAATGAATATGAATATATATATGGGATAAACATACAGGCAGTTAGAAAGATACTCATATCTGTTTTTAGGGAAGAAATGTATGCACATGAGAAAAATTACAGAGAAAAGCAACCAGTTTTTATAGTCTGTGGCCCTGTAAGCCTTGTTTAATGAGGTTTTCTTCATCAGAGAATTATTCATCTGGTGGGTCAACCACCTGGATTATTGTCATCTGTTATTCATTCTCACTGGCCTCTGGTAAAGCCATTGCTACCCCCAGCTCGAAGCATCCTGGCATAATGATAGTGAACTAAACATCTGAAATGTAAGCCACCCCAATTAAATGTTTTTCTTATATGAGTTGTTGTGGTCATGATGTATCTTCACAAAAATAAGAACCTACATAGAACATAAGGTGTTAACAGGGACTGTGTTATTGCTGTGATAATCCTGACTATTCTTTTTTTTGAAGGAATATAGACTTTAGGCTTGTGGATTAGAAAAGCAGTTGAATACTTGAATGCTGCTTAAAAGTGCTGCTTTAAGTGCTGCTTAAAGTGCCATACCAGTAAAAGTATGGAAGACAGTGGTACCCAGTGTGATGTGGTGAATTGTCAGGGCCTGCCTCAAAGGTTTCAGAGGAGAAAAGTATTAATATGAGTCATAGAGATTGTTCTTTTGAAGTTTTGGTGAAGAAAGTGGCTGTTTTTTTTTTTGTTTTTTTTTTTTTGTCATTGTCCAAAGAGTCTTCCTTAGATATGGATTAATTCCATTGGCAGAGGAAATGTTAAAACATCCTAGTATTTGCTTTGTTTTGTGCTTACTAGTGTACATGCTTATAAAGACTTTTAATGAAAAGGAGAAAGCTGATCAAAGAAAAATACAAAATGTACAATTTGAGGATAAATGTTGCACTAGGAAGTAGAATGGAATTAAGTCCTGTGTTCAATTTGTTCACTATGCAGATTAAGAAATGAAATAAAGGGATGGGTGACCTCAGGTCACCATTTCACCCAACTAAGTTTCCAACTTGTGAAAAGGAATTACATAAAAGCTTAAAGTCATGGTTGGTGGTATATGACTTTAATCCTAGCACTTCAGATGCAGAGACAAGCAGATCTCTGAGTTTCAGGCCAGCCTGGTGTACAGATCCAGTTTCAGAACAGCCAAGGTTAGTTACTAAAGGAAACATTGAAAACAGAAAGCTGGTGAAGTTGTAATTAAATGAGGGGACCATGTTCCAGTCCTAGTAAGCAACAGAACTTGGCATCATTAGCCACATGATTCTGGAGTTAGTGATGAAGAAAGAGGTTATAAAATTTGCCTCCTTACTAAGGAAATCTCCTGAAGCCAGGCATGTGTCAGGGGTGTCTCTGAATCGAGGTCTAGAGAGGCCATTTGGTTAAACTGTGAAGTTGAAGCTTGTATTGTCTTGTAGACCATAAGATGTTGGAGATGCTAGAGCTGTGGGGTACTTGCCAGGGAAAGCTGCTAACAGGGAGTGGAATCAGCCCAAGATAAAGAAGTATGATGCAGTCAACAAAGCGGAATGGAGTTGGAGATGTGAAGAGCATTTTTACATCAGATATGGAGGTGCTGAGTTTGAAGTTTGTCCAGCCTGTTTTCAGTCTTGCTTTGTTTCAGTATTTCCTCACTATGTTCCCTTCCCTATGTTTTGGAATAGTACTCTTAAGTGATTACATGGATCTTAGAAGAGACCTTGAATTGTGGACTTTTAAACTTTGTTGAAACTGTGATAGACTGTGGGGACTTTTAGAGTTGGACTAAATGCATTTTGCTATATAATATGGTTACAAGCTTATGGGGACCAGGGGGTAGAATGTGGTATGTTGAATGTAATCAGCCCATGTAAGCTCATAGGGAGTAGCACTATTAGGTGTTGAAGTAGGTGTGGCCATGTTAGACAAAGTATGTCACTGTGGGGATGTGCTTTGAGGTCCTCTATGCTCAACTTACACCTAGTTCAGATCACTGCCTGTTACCTGCAGATCAACATGTCATACTCTCAGATCCTTCTCCAGTACCATGTCTGTGTATACACTACCATGTCCTGCCATGATGATAAACCACCAAAGGAATGTACCTAAAGGAATCAAATTCAAGATAAGATGAACATAACTCATTTGTTACTGCAATTTTCACAGTAGTTAAGTCATAGAACCTCTGTGGATAACACTCAGTAGTAGATAAATGCATAAGAAATACCACATTTTCCAGAATAGAAAATTTGTAAATAATGCAGTATTATTCATCCATAAAGAACAACAGAGTTGTCATTTGAAAGAAAGTGGCTTAAATTGAAGATCGTGTTTAAAGAAACAAGCCAGACTTAAAAATTCAAGTATGTTTTTTGCCATGGAAAATCTAGTTATAAAGCAATAAGCCGTGAAAATAGAAGGGGTGCTCTTTGCAAGTAGTAAGTGAACCCAGGGAATGGGGGCCCAATAGGCAGTGGGTCACCTAATTATAATAAATTTAATATATGCCAATTAAGCTTATTATTTTATATCTGTATGTTAATGTATGACAATTTCATGATGAAGCCCAATATTATATATGCTCTAATGAAAAGTTTGTAATAAAGCTGGGCATTGGTGGCATACACCTTTAAGTCCAGTACTTGGGAGGCAAAGGCAAGTGGATCTTTGTGAGTTCCAGGACAACTTGGTCTACAGAGTGAGTCCCAGCAAAGGCTCCAAAGCTATACAGAGAAACCCTGTCTTGAAAAACAAACAAACAAAAAGTCAAAAAACTTTATTCTTTTCATAATACTAACTGCAAATTCTAAGAATTAAATGATAAAATAAATTCAAACTCTGATATAATGGTTTGCACATATTAAATGAATACAAGTTGAACATCTCTAATCTGAAATACTAAAACCTGATATGCTATAAAATCTGAAGTGTTTTGAACATCAACATGATGCCTTAAGTGAAAATTACACATGACTTCTTGCAGGCACACTAAAGATACATTAAAAAAAAATCACCCAAGAGCTGTGTGTATAAAACACAGGGCCAGTAGATGACTCAGCTAGTAAAGGTATTTGCCACCATCTTTGACAACCCGAGTTTCACTTTGGAACCCATATACAGGAAGGATAGAACTGACACTGACAAGTTGTTCTTTGACCTCTATATGTCCTTTGTCCATGGTGACATATATCCCCATAAATAAATAAATATACTTTAATATCAGTGATTATTTTGTTTATAATTGGGTCCTGTCTCTAAGTTATGTATATAGAACATTGCAAAACTCCAAAAATAGGAGATCTGAAATACTTGTAGTTCTGTGTCCTCCAGATACAGGAGACTTCTGTATTGTGTGTAGTATTGAAGCTATTATTACCAGTGTGACTGCCAATGTGTAACACCTTTTATATCCTTCAGAGTTTATTCTGTCTTCATCAGTAAGATGAACAGTTTGTGTAATAAAATCTGAAGTAAGTCATTTTACAACCAGGTCTCAGTAAAGAAAATTATATTGATAACATGTTAAAACTGTGGGTATTTAGACTGTATCTGTGTTTAGTGATGGCATGAAAATGAAAATGGCATTTTCAGAAATTAGTTCAGAAATCAAAACCATTATTTTTGCTTGTATTCAAAAAGTGTGTGTGGGGTAGTTTGAAATAAGTTTATTCTTTGAAGACTGAGGTTTCTGCCCCTCCAGGTCTTTCCACCCTTCAGCCCCAAATAAGCAAGCAGAGACATTTTCATTACTAAACTGCTGGCTTATGGTGAGGGCTTCCTTTTTTTTTTTTTTTTTTGATTTTAAATAGTGTGTTTTACATGTCAATCCCAGTTCCCTCTCCCTCCCCTCCTCCTGCATCACTCTACCATCTCCCCCATCCTCCCACCCTATTGCCAATTCCTTCCACAAAGGGGATATCTAGAGTCTATCATTTCATTCAGGATAGGGTCCAGGCACTTCCCTAAGAGTCCAGGCAGAGAGAGCAACCCTCTTTGTGTTATGGACACACGATGTCTGTTAGTATTCGAGTATTCCACTGCTCAGGACCCCATAGGTAGCCCAGGCCTCCTCATTGACTCTCACATTCAGGGGGTCTGGATCGGTCCCATGCTGGCCTCCCAGATGTCAGTCTGGGGTCCAAGAGCTCTCCCCTATTCTGATCAGCTGTCTCTGCTGGTTTTGCCAGCCCATTCTTTGCCAATTTGCTCTTCGCTCCTCTCTCTCTGTCCCTGGGTTCCTTGGGTTCTGTTCAGTATTTAACTGTGGGTGTTTGCCTCTGCTTCCTTCCATCAGTCACTGGATGAAGGCTCCAGGATAGTTATAGACATCAAGTTCACTATCAGGAATGTACATTCGAGGTGGTCTCCCCACTATTGCTTAGCTTGCCAATTGGTGTCATCCTTTAGATCACTAGAGGTCACAATGGTGCCTGATCTGTCTTCTAACCTATGATTCCCTCTTCCCCCTATCCTCCCCCCCCAGTTGACCTTCCTGTTCCTCCAAGTCCTACTCTCTCTTCCACTTCTCCCCTCTCTATTTCCCAGGTCCCCCTCCCCACCCCTCGCCATGTTCCCCATCTGTTCAGAGGATCTTGCCTCATTTCTCTTCTCTTGGGTACCATGTATATCTTTTAGGTTCTTTCCTGTTTCCCAGACTCTCTGTCAGTGGAAGTGCAGACTGGCACTCTCCTGATCCATGTCTAAAATCCATATATGAGTGAGTACATACCATGTTTGTCTTTTTGTGACTGGGTTACATCACTCAGGATAGTTTCTTCCAGTGCAATCCATTTACCTGTAAATTTCAAGATTCCATTGTTTTTTTCTGCTGAGTAATACTCCATTGTGTAAATGTACCACATTTTCTCCACCCACTCTTCAGTTGAGGGGCATCTAGGTTGCTTCTAGGTTCTGGCTATTACAAATAATGCTGCTATGAACATAATGGAGCAGATGCCCTTGTTGTATGAATTTGCCTCCTTTGGATATATGCCTAAGAGTGGAATTGCTGGGTCTTGTGGTGAGGGCTTCTTACTAGCTATCTCTGCCTTAATTATTAACCAATTTCTATTAATCTATATATTGCCATGAGGCTGTGACTTACCCATAATCTGGCATGTTACTCCTTGGACTGCATGGTGTGTCTCCCTTACAGCCTCTCTCTGTCTTTCTCTCCCCAGCCTGGTCTCGTAGCCCCGCTTATGCTTTCTGCATGGCTGTTGTCCATTCAGTGTTTTATTCATCAACCAAAAAGAAAAACATATATACAGAAGAACATCCCCCATCATCTCCTCTTTTCTGTCTAAATAAAAAGAAGGGCTTTAACTTTAACATAGTAAAATTATATATAACAGAACAGTTATCAAGTAAGAACTATAGTTAACAGTGTTTAGTCCATTAACATTTGTCAAAACTTAAAGAAAATATTCTGTCATCTATCCTGTCTTTGTGAATCTAAAGTTTTATATGTAACATTATCTTTTATCATAACTAAAGAAAACCATAACCATAACTATGTCTTCAACTCCATCAAAGACCTCAGAAGGATAATATATAATCTCTAGATTGATAGAAACATGTCCCTGCCTCAATCACCCAAAGGTCCTCTGTAATGTTGGAGCATCCATCTTCAGCCCATGGGTTGTAGTGTGTCTGGCAGCCTTCTCAGTGAAGTAGGAAATTTTAAACTGTCCTGCCTGTATTGGCAGTTTGTCAGTCATTTTTCTGTGTGTCCTGCAGAATGTTTGGCAGACTCTTCCATGAAGCAGAAACCCATCTAGTTTTGATAAATTTAGCAAGTACTTTCCTCTGGGTTCTGTATATCTATTTTGGACAGCACACAGTCCAACAGTCGAGGCAAGATTGGTTTTTTGCTCAAATGGCTAGTCTTGCCATGTCATAGGTAAACTCCTTAATGAGTTTCTTCAGTGCCCATCTTCGTCTCTGAAATACTTGGGGTTTCCAGGAGCAGTTGTGTTTCACTGTCATGAAAAACCCTAAACCATATTAAATGCCATATTCTGTATGTCTTTGAAAGTTTTGAAGACTATCTATCTTAAATATATCTCTGTATATCTATAAAACCTAACTAACATAATTATAACTTTTGACTGTTTTCCCCCAGAAAGTTTTGTTTACTATTTAGTTGTTTACTTGGGTTTCTGAATTGCTTCTTTTTTATTCTATTATTATTACTATTATTATTATTATTAATTTAGTTTTTTTAGACAGATTTTCTCTGTCTCACATCCCTGACTATCTTGGAACTTACTTTATAGAACATACTTTAATAGCCATGTCATGTCTTGTTTGCCTTACCTTCTTAATGGTTTGAAGTTACAGAAATACTTATCTGGAAAATTACCTTCTAAGGTGCTTTTTAACAGTAATCATGAGAAAAAGGAATTTTTTTGTAAATAGAATTCAGATTGATCATAGCAATGAAACTTTGTATTTTTCTTCCCTTATTAACCATTTCCACCATAGTATCTTTGAATCCTTTTTATAACAAACTGGACCTGTTTCTGTACTCTGTCCCATTTTTGTAGCAATCTTTGCATATGTTACTTGTTTGTTTTTTGAGACAGGGTTTTTCTGTATTGTTTTGGAGGCTGTCCTGGAACTGGTTTTGTAGACCAGGCTGACCTCGATCTCACAGAGATCCTCCTGCCTCTGCCTACTAGAGTGCTGGGATTAAAGACGACGTGCGCCACCATCACCTGATTTTGTATATGCTACTTTTAATTAACTACTTTAATTATAAAGAATTGTTATAAAGGAAAAAACTATTTAAAAATCTACTTCTGTAATGATAATGCTTTTAAAACTTTCTATTTTGAAATAATTCAAAATGAAATATTAGGACTCAAACTGTAACTCACAATACATTTTCTCTTTCTCTTTGATAGTGCTGGACATACTCATCTCTCAGACAATTTTTTTTACAAAAATTAAGCAAAATCAATATTGGTTCATTAATTGTGATAATTGCACCACACAAATATGAGATGGTAATTATTGGGAAACTAGGAAATGGTCTTAGAGCCGCATCTGTTAACTTCACTTTGTGTCCAGTTTTCATTAACCTTAAACTATTCCAAGAAATCAAGTTTATTAATTAAACAAATAAAAACAGATTTGCTCTTGGTTCTTGATATATGTTGTGACAGAATCCAGCAATAAATGTGGCAGCTTTAGCATTATTAAAACCATCAATAATGGAAGTTTAATTCAGAATAAAAATCCAATATAATGACTTTGTCTTTGGGTCATCATTTATTGTCTGTCTCTTCTAAACTAATAAATGGGAAAATGAAGCAAAATGTTTTTCCCTATGGCTATTGAGGTAGGACTAAGGAGATTTCTTGTGGTATTCTAATGCTATATCATTCATATGTTTTTACATTGTTACTGGTTTTAAGAATATTTTCTTCTCCCAATTTCAGGTTGGGTGGGACTATATCAGCATACAAGATAGTACCAGATGAAATAGAAGAAATCAAGGTATAGTATGAAATTTTCATGCCTGCAGAGGCTTTCATTTTATTTAGGAGCTAAAGTAAAATGGCTGCTTCTTAAATGTCGTTGAATCTTTTGGTATGTTGAGACATGTTTAAACTCGTAGTTACTCCAGTTAAAAATACATGCATAGTACAAAATCACCACCAGATTTTATCTACTGTTTTCAATAGATAAAATAATTCTGTAAAAAATTTTAAATAAAAAATGAAAAGACTTACTATGTGATTTATTGAAAATATAAGACAGTATTTTTGTTTTTAAGTTTTAATATATATAATGGTTTATCATTTTAATATTCCTCTCTCTGTAAGTCTTTATCAGTCTTGTATCTACTTTATAAATATCTCAAATGTTTAATTTGATTGAACTTTTCAGTATTGAATTCAATAAATTGAAAATTTTGTAATTAATTCTTTAATTCATTTATTTTAAATCATTTAACTCATTATTATATGAAAAACTATTGGTTTTAATATTCTACCTCTTCTACTGTATGATCTCTTCAGGAAATAATGCTTTGTTATAGCATTAAAAAAGGAAAAAGAAGGGCTAGATGTAGTTCACTTTGGTGAGTGCGGGCCTATCATATACAAAGACCTAGATCCAGTTTATACCACACATAGAACAGATATGGTGGTGATTGAGGCAAGCCTGTAATCCCAGCTTTAGCAATTATAGTCAAGTAGATCATCCCAAGTTTGGGTTCAGCCTGTTGTACACATCAAGTTCTAAGCCAACTGGACTATATAATATGATCCTCCTATCTCAATGGGGACAAAAAAAAAAAAAGAAAATTTTAACTGTGGGTGATGGTTGTATACCTTTAATCCCACCACGTGGGAGGTAGAGGAAGGAGAATTTCTGCGAGCTCCAGGTCATCCTGGTCTTCAAAGTGAGTTCTATGACAGACAGAACTGTAACATAGAGAAACACTATCTCATAAAGCCAAAAGAAAAAAGAATTCCAAGAGTATCCGGATTCTTTGGATAAGTCAATGTAAAATCTAGCAGAATGAAGAACCTTATGATTGACATTAGGATTCGCAATCACATAGTAGTTAGTTTAGACCATGTTAGTAAATAGAATCACCTTGAAAAGTTCTATTAGGCAATAATATTAAGTGAGCTAAAGACGGATCCTAGAGCAGATATGCACTAGAAGCAATAGATTTGTATTGAACTAATTTACAGAAAAGTTGACTCTTCCTGTAAGGGATTTTAATTTTTTGAGGTCTTTTTTTCATTTTGTCTGATTTTAGACTTATAAGTTTTATCAGGAGATCCCTTAAAGCATATGACATATAACAGAATGGAGTTTGAGCATTGAGTCACAGAAATGTTTTGAAATGTGTTGGTGTAAAAACTTTTTGTTGTTTTGTTTTGTTTCTAACTGCTTTCTCTGTGTAATAGCCCTGGCTGTCCTGAAACTTTCTCTGCATGCCAGGGCTTGCCTTGAATTCACAACGATCCACCTGCCTCTGCCTTCTTGATGCAAGATTAAGGGCTTTCCATCAATACCACCAGGCAGAGTCAAATAACCTGAAATTATCAAAAGTATATGATATACCTTAAGCTTGATATGCTGTTTATAATGTACTCTGTATAATGTTTTAATTGCATATTTTTAGTCTTAAAATGATGTCAGTTAATGAAACCTAACTCAGTTTTGTCAGGTATAATATATTGTTTTTTATTAGTACTTTTTTTACTTTAATTTTAAATAGCTTGCTTCACATGTCAATTCGAGTTCCCTCTCCCTCCTCTCCTCATGCACCTCCCCAGCATCCCCCACAGCCACCCACCCTCTCACCACTTCCTTCCACATTGGGGATAGTCTAGAGTCTGTGATTTCACTCAGGGCAGGGTCCAGGCACTCCCCTAAGAGTCCAGGCTGAGAGAGCATCCCTCTTTGTGTTATGGACACACGAAGTCCATTTGTATGCCAGGGATAAACACTGATCAACTGCCCAGGGACCCATAGCTTGCCCAGGGCTCTTCACTGACTCTCACACTCAGGAGGTCTGGATCAGTCCCATGCTGGCCTCCCAGCTGTCGCTCTGGGGTCTAAGAGCTCTTCCTTGTTCAGATAAGCTGACTCTGCTGGTTTCGCCAGCCCATTCTTTGCCCAGTTGCTCATCACTCCTCTCTCTCTGTCACTGGGTTCCATGGGTTCAGTTCAGTGTTTAGCTGTGGATGCTTGCCTCTGATCCCATCAGTCACTGGATGAAGGTTCTACAATACCATATAAGGTAGACATCAAGTTCATTATCAGGAATGGGCATTTAGGTAGTCTCTCCACTATTGCTTATCTTGCCAGTTGGTGTCATCCTTGTAGGATCGCTAGAAGTCTCACTGGTGCCAGATCTCTCTTCAAACGTCTGTTGCCCTCTATTATGGTATTTCTCATCCTGTTCTCCCCCTATCCTATCCTGCACTGTTCCCCCATGACCTACTCTCTCCTCCTATTCTCTTCCCAGCTCCCACTCTCCTCCATTCCCCACTGTGTTCCCCAATCTGTTCAAGAGATCTTGCTTCATTCCTCTTCTCTTGGGTACGATGCATATCTCTCTTAGGTTCTTTCCTGCTTCCTAGACTCTCTGTCAATGGAATTGTAGACTGGCACTATCCTGATCCATGTCTAAAATCCATATATGAGTGAGCACTTACCATGTTTCTCTTTTTGTGACTGGGTTACCTCACTCAGGATGCTTTCTTCTAGTGCCATCCATTTGCCTGGAAATTTCAAGATTCCATTGGTTTTTTGTTTTGTTTTGTTTGTTTGTTTGTTTTGTTTGTTTTTTTGTGCTGAGTAGTACTCCATTGTGTAAATGTACCACATTTTCTGTATCCACTCTTCAGTTGAGGGGAATCTAGGTTGCTTCCAGGTTCTGGCTATTACAAATAATGCTTCTATGAACATAGTGGAACAGATGTCCTTGTTGTATGATTTTGAATCCTTTGGATATATGCCTAAGCATAGAATTGCTGCGTCTTGTGGTAGATTGATTCCCATTTTCCTGAGGAATCTCCATACTGATTTCCAAAGTGGCTGTATGAGTTGGCACTCCCACCAGCAGTGGAAGACTGTTCCTGTCTCTCCACATCCTCTCCAGCATAAATTGTCCTCAGTGTTTTAACCATTCTGACAGGAGTAAGTGGTATCTCAGAGTTGTTTTGATTTGCATTTCCCTGATGACTATAAGGATGATATGAACTTTCTCAAGTGCCACTCAGCCATTTTAGCCTCCACTATTGAGAATTCTCTATTTAGTTCTGTACCCCACTTTTTAATTGCATCCTTTGGAGTTTTGTAAAGTTTCTTGAGTTCTTTGTAAATTTTGGAGATCAGCCCTCTGTCAGATATGGGGTTAGTGAATATCTTTTCCCATTCTGTGGACTGTCTTTTCGTCTTGTTGACCGTGTCTTTTGTCTTACAGAAGCTTCTTAGTTTCAAGAGGTCCCATTTGTTAATTGTCGATCTTAATGTCTGTGCTACTGGTGTTATGTTCAGGAAGCTGTCTCCTGTACCAATTCATTCAAGGGTACCTCCCACTTTATTATGAGGTTCAGTGTGGTTGGATTTATGTTGGGGTCTTTGATCCATTTGGACTTAAGTTTTGTGCAAGGTGATAGACATGGATCTATCTGCAGTCTTCTGCATGCCAGTATACAGTTATGCTAGCACCATTTGTTGAAGATGCTTTCTTTTTTCCTTTGTATAATTTTAGCTTCTTTGTCAAAAATCAAGTGTTCATAGGTGTTTGGGGTTTCAATTGGCCTCCATTGATCTACCTGTCTATTTTTGTGCCAATACCAAGCTGTTTTCAGGATTATAGCTCTGTAAAAGAGCTTGAGGTCAGGGATGGTGATGCCTCCTGAAATTCCTTTATTATATAGGGTTGTTTTGGCTATCCTCGGTCTTTTGTTTTTCCATATAAAGTTGATTATTCTTTCAAGGTCTGTGAAGAATTGTGCCAGAATTTTGATAGGGATTGCATTGAATTTGTCGATTGCTTTTGGCACGATGACCATTTTTACTATGTTGATCCTGCCAATTCAAGAGCATAGGGATCTTTCCATTTTCTGGTATCCTCTTTGATTTCTTTCTTTAGAAACTCAAAGTTCTTGATATACAGTTCTTTCACTTCTTTGGTTAACAGTATGTCCAGATATTTGATGCTGTTTATGGCTATTGTAAAGGGTGATGTTTCTCTGATTTTTTTTTCTCAGCCCTTTTATCATCTGTATATAGTAGGGCTACTGATTTTCATGAGTTGATCTTGTAGCCTGCCACATTGCTGAAGGTGTTAACCAGCTATACCCTGGTAGAGTTCTTTGGGTCATTTATGTAAACTATCATATCATCTGGGAATAGTGAAAGTTTGACCTCTTCTTTTCCAATTTGTATCCCCTAGATCTCTTTTTGTTGTTGTATGGCTCTGGCTAGAACTTCAAATACAATATTGAAAAGGTATGGAGAGAGTGGACAGCCTTGTCTTGTTCCTGGCTTTAGCGGAATTTTGTTGAGTTTCTGTCCATTTAGTTTGATTTTGGCTGTTGGTTTGCTGTATATAGCTTTTATGTTTAGATATGTTGCTGTTATCCCAGATCTCTCCAAGACCTTTATCATGAATGGGTGGTGGATTTTCTCAAAGGCCTTTTCTGCATCTAGTGAAATGATCATGTGAATTTTGTTTTTCAGCTTGTTTATATGGTGGATTACATTGATGGATTTTCATATGATAAACCATCCTTGTATCCCTGGGATGAAACCTACTTGATCGTGGTGAATGATTGTTTTGATGTGTTCTTGGATCCGATTTGCCAGTATTTTATTGAGTATTTTTGCATCAATGTTCATGAGAGATATTGGTCTGAAGTTCTCTTTCTTAGTTGTATCTTTGTGTGGCTTGGGGATCAAGGTTATTGAAGCCTTGTAGAAAGAATTTGGCAAAACCCTTCTGCTTCTATTGCATGGAATACTTTGAGAAGAATTGTATAAGCTGTTCTTTGAATTTCTGGTAGAATTCTGCACTGAGGCCATCTGGACCTGGGCTTTTTTTGGTTGGGAGAGTTTTGATGACTGCTTCTATTTCCATAGGGGTTATAGGTCTATTTAAATTGCTCATCTGTTCTTGATTCAATTTTAGCAAGTGATACCTATCCAGGAAGACGTCCATTTCCTTTAAATTTTCAAATTTTGTTGAGTACAGGTTTTAAAAGTATGACCTGATAATTCTCTGAATTTCCTTAGAGTCCGTTGTTATGTCCACTATTTCATTTCTGATTTTGTTAATTTGCATGTTCCCAATCTGCTGTTTGGTAAGTTTGGACAAAGGTTTGTCTAACTTGTTGATTTTCTCAAAGAACCAACTCTTGGTTGCACTGATTCTTTGTATTGTTTTCTTAGTTTCTACTTTATTGATTTCAGCCCTCAATTTGATTATTTCCTGGCATCTACCCCTCCTAGGGGAGTTTGCTTCTGTGTGTTCTAGAGCTTTTAGCTGTGCTGTTAATTTTCTAGTATAGCTATTCTCCAGTTTCTTCATGTGGGCACTTAGTGCTATGAACTTCCCCCGTAGCACTGCTTTCAAAGTGTCCCATAGATTTGGGTATTTTGTGTCTTCATTCTCATTGAATTCTAGTAAGTCAATGAGAATGAAGCCTCAGTTTCTTGTAGACACCCTAATAAGTGGCAATGCAACGGCATGATCCTCTTAGATGGAAACAATCTTATGTCAAAATAAGACACCAGATGACAAGTCAAGGTTTGTATGTGTTCTTATAACTCACTCTTGTCAAAAACAACTCATATCCCCTAATATCTGCTTTTATATACAATTGTATAAAGACTCTGCTACTGACTTCTTAGAGGAGGCCATACCCTTTCTAAGGAGCAGATGGTAGGTGGTGGGGGGAGCGGGAGGAGAGAAGGAAGGGGAAACTGGGATTGGATTGTAAAAGTAAATTAATAAAAAAGACTGTTACCACCCACAGATTTTTCATAATACGTATTTTAATTGTATTTTGATATCCTCACCATGTCCCTGTGCACTCAACTCTATATACTGTCTCCCTACCTTCACTCTCTGAAACAAAAAATAAAAATAAAAACCAACAAAATAATAAAGCAAAAAGTGAATGTGCTCACAAACATACAAACATGGGAGTTTGTTTTGTGTTGTCAATGCCACCTGAGCATTTGGCCTACTCTGGAATGTGGTTGATGTACCAGTAACACTCCTTTGGAGAAAAAAAAATTTCCTGTCCCTGCTGGTGTCAGTTGTAAATAGTTTCCTGTTTGTGGGTGGGACTTTATCTCCATTTATTCCTCCGCATGATGTGTTTTGTCTGGTTTGAACTTGTATAGGTTTTGTGTGTGTTGTCATAGACTCTTTGAGTTCATAAGTGTCTCCCTCTTGCCTTGGAGTCATCCACTTTCTAGTTCTAACAATCTTTCCACCTCTTGTTTCTCATAAATACCTGAGCCTTGAGTGGAGGAGTTTAGTATAAAGACATTCATTCTATTTAGGCTTGAATGCTTCAGAGGCTCTCATTCTCTGTATAATGTCCTGTTATAGGTCTCTATATTAATCACTGTCTACTGCAAGGAGAAACTTCTTCCATAAGGCTTGTCCTATTGGTTTACCAGTGTGGTGTTAGGGGTCAGGGGATTAGATAGGACAAGGACACTAGAAGAAAAATCTAATCCCCTGAGTACTACTTTAAAACCCAGTGCTATGAGGGACTGGATTACTTGGTCAGTCTTGGTGGCTGGCTTCCAGTTTTCAGCACTAATTACGGGCAGACAGACCTGCCCCTTCTCATCAATGTTAGGGTGGTAGATCTTTGTTTTAAATGTGATCTTGGGTGGTTTGAATGGATACTCTGCTGGGAAGTTGATTTCAATTCTGAAGGCCCCCTTGTCGTATGGAGGGTTGTCAGGAACAATAAGCCCTTGCCAAGTCAATAAATTAGCTTCATCAACCTGGATGTTATGGAAGTTTTTCAAGAATACTCTAAGGACCGTAAAAAATTCTGTAAGAATGTTGAAGAGTTTACAAAGAAATATGGGGAAAAACGACCTGTGGACTAAAATCTGCCATGAGTGATTCCAGCAAGTTTGAGCAGAGCCCCCGAGCAGTGCATCCAAATACCCCGCAAAGCAGGACTCTGTGGAAAATTGACACGTGCCACCATCTGGCGTCCGCTTGTGGCAGTTACTAACTTTCTACAGTTTTCTTAATCAAAAGTGGTCTAGGTAACCTGTAAAGAAGGATTAAAAAATTCACATGTTCTAAAAAAAAAAACCCTTTTTGGCCAATACATCCTATTACCTAATGATTATCCCCAGTACCCTACATCTTTAATGTTCACCATACTTAAGAGCATGCCACCAACACATGAACCCATTGGAAACACCTTCAAATTATGTCAAAGAAATAATAAGAGAAAACAATTCTCATTCCATGTTATGAAACTGGTATATTCCTGTAAAAGCCAGAGATCAAGTTAAAACAAAGTAGAAGATCACTATTATCTCTCCTAAAAATTCATTTATAAAAGGTTATTAATCAAATCTAACAATGTATGAAAACATTTATACACCAAGACCATTTAAGATTTGAAGTATGCTAAACTACAGTTAGAAAAACAATAAATATATACAGCAAGCTATAACTGACAAACTTTAGTCACATAATTTTTGAAGACAAGGTCCTTGACATAATCTCAAATACCTTCTTGATGATTACTCCAAGCAAATTAGGTACAGAGAGGAATTTCTGCACCTCTTTAGAGAGTACAGAGAAAGATAGAGGAAGGAGACAAACCACAAAACTCTAGGTAGTGTTTGATTGTGAAATGATGAATATTTTTACCATATGGTTAGGAAAAAATGAGCATTTCATCTCTTACTATCTTTATTCAGTTCAATGCTAGAAATTCTAACATAACATGGAAAGACAAGAAGAATTAAAATGTGAGGTCAGTGAATATCTTTTTCCCATTCTGTGGGCTGCCTTTTTGTCTTGTTGCCTGTGTCTTTGCCTTACAGAAGCTTCTCAGTTTCAGGAGGTCTCATTTGTTAATTGTCGATCTCAGTGTCTGTGCTACTGGTGTTATGTTCAGGAAGCTGTCTCCTATACCAATTCATTCAAGGGTACCACCCACTTTCTCTTCTAAGAGGTTCAGTGTGGCTGAATTTATGTTGAGGTCTTTGATCCATTTGGACTTATGTTTTGTGCATGGCTATAGACAGTCTTCTACATGCCAATTTCCAGTTATGCCAGCACCATTTGTTGACAGTGCTTTCTTTTCTCCATTGTGTAAGCTTTTTTGTCAAAGATCAAGTGTTCTCAGAAAATTATGATAAAACTTCCATATGACCTAGGAAGGGTGATGGTAAGAAAGGAGATTATTGGGGCACTAATGGGGAATATGCTCAATGTAGATGGTTTGTATGTATGAAAAGAAAAATAAAAAAATAAGAATAAAAGAAAAAGATCATCCTGGGCATGACTGAAAGTTTTCTGTACCTTGTTACTAGTTACTAATCCTTACCTCATCTAAAGTGATTTGCTGTTCTCAAGTCTAACTCCATGAATTTTCTTTAACCTTTTGTACTTTATATAGGCAGAATGAGTGCTATCTTTTCATTAATATAGAACAATTTAATTATCCATTCTATTGTTGCAAAACAGTTGTTTTGAGCTATTTACTGTTGTGAATAATCTTGCAAGAAATAGTCTTACACTTCTTTTGATGTACACATTTATGCATTCCAATTATATTTGTGTATTGTGAACAAAATAAATAAGGCCCAGAAATATTAAATTAAAGATATGCAAATGTGTAGGTGGAGTTTTCCTATCTCGCTGCTCCCAAATAAACACACTGAGGTGTATATTAATTACAAATGTTCTCCAATAGCTTAGGCTTGTCACTAGCTAACTCTTACTTTCTAGATTAACCCATATTTCTTATCTATGATTTGACACGTGTCTTGGTACCTTTTCTCGGTATGATATGCTCATCTTGCTTCTCTCTGCATCTGTTACTGACACCTCTGACTCTTCCCTTCTTCCCATCATTCTCACTTTGGCTCCCTTGCCTAATTTATCCTGTTCAGCTTGTTGGCCACTCAGCTTCTTTATTAAACCAATAACAGTTACATATATTCACACGGTGTAAAGGAATATTTCAAACAAATGAATTTTACCTACTGGAACCTGAATTTTCCCAGGTAAATACTACAATTTGTATTCCCTTAAATCTTCTCTGGCAATTTTAGTTTGCTTTACATTCTAACAGCAGTAAGTAAGCCTGTTGAGTATCATTGTATGTATTCTTCTTGGCCACCTCCGTATCTTCATTTATGGTATATCTGTGCTTAGTGCTTTCTGTAAACAATAAATTTATCCATCTCGTCCTCATTTATTAGCAGGTGTACCTAGCCCTGAATACAAGTTCTCTGATACCTATACTGTACAAATGTACCTCCACTGTCCTTTTTTACTCACTTAAAAGTGTCTCTACTGAGCAATATTCCTAATTTTAATGAGTTAACTCTTTAACTCTTGGTTACAGTTATTAGGTAAATATTTCTTAGTTGAATGAATGATTCTGAAAGAGTTCAGTTGTCAAGATGAAGAGAAAATCCTACTGTATCAAATAATACAATTTTTATATTAAGTACTTTAAGAGGAAATCCTCAGAATTCATGAGTCTGGATGATCATCTTTGAGTATAAGAGAAAAACCTTAGTAAAGTATTTTATTGAAGCGAATTTCTTATTGGTTTAGTGTGTTATTTTAAACAATCATATGTAATACATTGGCATTAGTTAGTGGTGCTATTTTTAATCAAATTCTAAGTATTTTTTCAAGTAATGCCTGTTATAAAAGGATACTAGTAATGTTCGTAATTTTTACAATAGAATAAGAAGTTCAGGAATGTGTGCTACTCAAAGAGCAGAACCAGTTACCAACTACTATTTAAACATTATATTAACATTTTTATTTTCATAGCTTTTTTACTTTTTTCATTTAAACTTTTGTTCATTTGTGTATTACTTTTCTGCTAGGCAAATTAATGATATAATTTTAGCATTTTTTCCAATTGCACCAGCATAATTTTTATGTTTTATCTTTATTTTCCCACTGATAGGAAAGGCTACCTCAGAGCCTCTTCCATTTCTGTTTCAGAGTCCAACTGCTGAAATTAATGTCTTTATATCATGATGTATATATTTATTTCTTTCAATAACTATTTATTAATCTTGGCTTCTTTGACACAACTCTTTGAAGTCTATGATTACTTTATATCTTGGTAGGAACTAGGAATGTAATAAAACAAATACCACTTTTTTAACCTGTATATTGAGACAAAAATTATAAATTGTCATATTGCACGATGCATACAAATACATAACTAGGAGAATTGAGAGGCACAGAGAGAGACCAATTCTATTCCTAGCTCCCTGGCATAGCACGCTAACAATCCTTATATATAGGAGTCCTGGGCAATGTTTTGCTTTGCTCTTTGCTCTTGATTACAGTTCTTGATACAGAACACCTACATCTCTTCTTTGCAATTCTCCTTTTGTTTTGTTTGGGTTTTTTTTAGAAGAAATTTTATGTATAGAGCATAATAAATTCCATAAGGATGCCTGTAATATGGTTAAAAATTTGTGGTCTCGATGTCAGAAATGGAAACATTAAAAACCAAAAAATAGTCAGTCCCATATTGACTTCCCTTGTCCCAAAACAGGAGGTTTGTCTTGGTCCTCTTATTCTGTATTACTTGCAGTTAGACCGTCTCTCTCTCTCTCTCTCTCTCTCTCTCTCTCTCTCTCTCTCTCTCTCTCTCTCTCTCTCTCTCTCTCTCTTCTCTCTTTCTCTCTCCTTCTCTCTCCTTCTCTCCCTTCTTCCCTCCCTTCCCCCATCTTTCTGAGGTATTTAGTATGCATGGTAAGACAGCAACCTCGTAATACATAAAATGGTCTACTGGGTGTTTCTTTGCTTACAGAGCTTCTGATATGACAAGAAAGCAATGAATTGATATAAATTATTTTACAACAGTATATATGATAGTGGAAAAATCTAAGATACCTCTTCTTGTTGCATAGGAGAATTGTTAATTCTAGCTATAAGGATAGAAGGCTACTAAAGTAATTTACTTGTTGAACTTTAAGAATAGTAAGCATATTTTCTACATATACTTAGTAAGAAAATGAAGATATGAGAAATAATTTATTGGGTAGAATTTTGGCAAAATATAGGGAAGTATTACTTAAAAACACTATCCAGGAAAATATAAAAATAAAAATATAGATTATTTTAGTCTTTACTGTTTGATTGAATTGAAAGTCAGTAAACGACTTTCATAATAAGAATAGTGGCATTATATAATGATGCAAAATAAACTTGAATTTTTTTCTGAGCATATGTAAGAAAAATAGTACAACTGGAACAATTAACATTCCCATTCTGCTCATATCCCAGAAGAGAGATCAAGATCCTGTTTCAAGTAGAGTCAGATATTGTTAAACTAATAGTAAAGATATTGCCACTTTAATACTAAATAGTTTCCAATTATTATCTATTGGATTTTTGTGGTTTTTAACTTTTCAGTGTCTTAAAGCGTATGATACCCAAAACAGTCAGTATTTGAAGCAACAAACAAAACCATTTTGCTAAAGTATACATGCAGACCAAACACCCACACAAATTAAATAATTAAATAGATAAGTAAATGATAGGAATTATCTAACAAATACATAAAGATATTTTAAGTAAAACAAAAGATTATTAGAAGAGAAAAGCTAGTGTCAAACACTAACAGATCACTTAGGCATAAAGAACAACATAGGAGGGTTTTTATTTTATTTTTGAGACTATAATATAATTTTATCACTTCTCTCCTCCATCTTCCCCTTCCTCCTTCCAAACTGTCCGTATATCCCTTCTTACTGTCTTTCAAATTCATGGCCTATTTTTTCAACAACTCTTATTGCATGGATATATATATATATGTATATATTCCTAAATATAACCTGCTCAGTCAGTATAATATCACTCATATATAAGTTTTCATGACTGACTTTTTGGTATTGGATAACTACTTAGTATATTCTTTCTTGGAAATAACCATTTCTCTCACTCTCATCATTCTTTCGTTGCCTGTCATACTTCTTGTAGGATTGAGGCATCTGGTCTTTTCCCTATCTCCTTTTCATTATTTTCCATTCATAATTTATAGATGTTGTTAAATTGTAAGTAAATTTTAAGCAACAATTGTTAGGTGTTCATACTTCATTCTTTTGATAGTACTTTAACTCTTTTTTCCTCTTCATATTCAGAAAGTTCAGAAACATTCGCGCTCTCTCTCTCTCTCTCTCTCTCTCTCTCTCTCTCTCTCTCTCTCTCTCTGTCTGTGTGTGTGTGTATGTATATATATAGTGCAAAATATATATGATATTATAGTTTAAATAACCATAAACTCTCAATAACTACTCCAATTAACAGGTAAACTCTGCTTTCACAACTTCACCCTTATAGCTTCCTTTATCTAGTAGAATGGGGCATAAATTCATAAAATGTGAATTCTGATGGGTAGGTATCAGTTTTATTTTTTTTCAAAACCTTGTAACAATGTTAAGATAGATAAAGGATTGTCAGAAACCAAATGGAGGTAAAAACCTAGTAATTTACACCAAGCTGTCAGACATTTAGCTAAGACTACCAAAAATTCCTCTGGTCCAGTTAAATCTGCATTATTTCACTCATAGAGGTGAACACCCTTGCCGCATTCCAAGACAAACATACCAGGCTGAGCCAGAAAATAGTTTTTTGAGACATAATAGATCACTGCGTTTTGTTGTTGTTGCTTTGTTTTCTTATCCAATATATTTTCTGTTATATATAAATGCATCAATGGAATACATCTACAATATTTTCATAGTTTGTATTATTGCAATCTTATTTTACATTAACTACTTCCAAATTCTCCTGTATTAGTTGTAAATGAATCTATGTTTTATACTGAGTGACCAAATAGTTCTCAGAATAAAGCTGCTGAAATAAAATTGAATGAGAAGAAAAGGGGCTCTCTGGGTTCTTCATATAACTTCAGGAATAAAGATTAAAAGTTTGAAACAGTCAAATACTTGCTGAAGAATGAAAGGGATTTTACATGTGCAAAAACAAACATAGCAGGATAAATTGCTTTCTAACTAAGATACCACAAATTTCAAAGTTAAATATGATAAATTGTTAAGATAAATGACTTCTTAAATTATTTATTTATTTATTTATTTTGGTTTTTTTGAGACAGCCAGTCCTGGAACTGGCTCGATAGACCAGGCTGGTCTCGAACTCACAGAGATCTGCCTGCCTCTGCCTCCCGAGTGCTGGGATTAAAGGCGTGGGCCACCACCTCCCGGCCATACTTAAATTATTTTTAAGCATGATAGAAAAATAACTCAAAATCTATGGTGATATATAGTTAGAAGGCATACTTCATATACTTATGTATACATATACAACACTTTTAGCAATCTCTTAAAGTTCTAATTCCATAGGTATTTGTAAGGAACAGAGAAATTCTTTATTCCCAACAAGATTCCAGATCATAGTAATACAAGTATTACAATGATACTTTCAAATGGAATTCTATAAAACAACATGCTTACAGGTTATGCATTTCGAATAGACATTTGAGACATGAATTACATGAAACAATTTTAAAATAAATATATGTCTACTTGGAGCCTAGAATGTTCTTCTTAAATTTTATTTCAAGTATATTTTTTCATACACTGTATCCTGTTATGGTTTCACCTCCCTCCTCCCAGTTCTGCCCTATCTCCCCCTTCCTACTAGGATCCACCCCCTTTTCTGTCTCTGTGAAAACAAACAGGCATCTCAGGGATAATAATAAAACATAATAAAGTAAGGCAAAAACAAATCAAAATAATAAAAGAAATAGAAGGAAAAGAGACCAAGAAGTCCCTGGTAGTGTTCGCCCATGCCTTTAATTCAAGCACTTGGGAGGCAAAGGTAGGTTGATCTCGGTGAGTTTGAGGCCAGCCTGGTCTGCAAAGTGAATTGCAGGGCATCTTGGGCTGTTACAGAAACCCTGTCTGGACAAACCAAAGGGAGACGGAGGGGAATGGGGAGAGGGAAGAGAGGAGACCAAAAAAAAAAGGTAGTAAAAACAGAAATAGATGCAGAGACACATTAATTTATACGCTCAGGAATACCAGCAAACAAAAAACTCTAATGTATATGCAAAGGACCTATAAGGGGTGAAGGAAGAGATAAAATTAAATAAAAGAAAAAGAAGCCCTGACGACATTATGGAACAAGGACCTTTCAAAGATTACACTGTTTGCTTTCTTTTTTTTTCTACATTTTTTATTTAACTTTTTACACATGTCACTCTCAGTTCCCTCTCCCTCCCCTCCTTTCTCACCCCCAAATCCTCCACACCCCTCATCCCCATTCCTTCCCCCCTTCCACTCCCCAGGTAGGGCGAGGGCTTCCCAGAGGGATTTTCAGAGTCTGACCCATCATCCCGGGAAGAGCCTAGGTCCTTCCCCATGTGTCCAGGTTGAGAGAGCATCCCATCACATGGTATGGGTTCCCAGAGTCCATCTCTGTGCCAGGAATAAATACTGCTCTACTCTCCAAGGTCCCACAGATTGCCAAGGCCTCCTCTGTCACCCAGGTTCAGTGGGAGGGAGGTCTGGATCAGTCCCATGCTGGCCCCTCAGTCATCAGTCTGGGATCCATGTGTTCCCCCTTGTTTAGGTCAGCTGCCTCTGTGGTTTTTGCCAGCCTGATCTTGATTCCTTTGGTCATCACTCCTTTTTGCAACTGGGTTCCAGGAGTTCAATTCGGTTCCCAGCTGTGGGTGTCTGCCTCTGCCTCCATCAGCCACTGGATGAAAGTTCTAGAATGGCATATAAGGTAGTCATCATTCTCATGATCATGGAATGGCATTTAAGGTAGTTCCAGTTGGTATCATTCTTGTAGATCTGTGAAGATCTCACTAGTGCCAGATTTCCCCTCCAACTTATAATGGCTCCCTCTTTTATGGTATCTCCCATCCTTCTCTCCTTTGTTCTTACCTTGGCTTAATGTTACTGCTGTCCCATGTCCTCCTCTCCCCTCCTTTTTTCCCTCTCTTTCTCTTATCTCCTTCTGCCCTCTCCTTCTTCCCCACAATCCAATTAGGAGATCTCATTCCATAACCCTACTCTCTTAGGGTCCTCCCTGTACTGCAGACTCTATGGTGGTAGGATTGTGTGCTGGAAATGCCCTGCTCCATTTCTAAAATCCATATATGAGTGAGTACATACCATTTTTGTCTTTTTGTGACTGGATTACCTCACTCAGGATGCTTTCTTCTAGTGCCATCCATTTGCCTGCTAATTTCAAGATTCAAGTAGTACTCCATTGTGTAAATGTACTACATTTTCTCTATCCACTCTTTAGTTAGGGGCATCTAGGTTGCTTCCAGGTTTTGGCTCTTACAAATCATGCTGCTATGAACATAGTTGAGCAGATGTCCTTGTTGTTTGAGGGTACATCTTTTGGGTATATGCCTAAGAGTGGAATTGCTGGATCTTGTGGTAAACTGATTTACACTTTCCTGAAGAATTTCCTTACCAATCTCCAAAGTGGCTAGACAAGTTGGCATTCCCACCAGCGGTGAAGGAGTGTTACCCTTTCTCCATATCCTCTCCAGCATAAACTGTCATTAGTGTTTTTGATTTTAGCCATTCTGATGGGAGTGAGCTGGTATCTCAGAGTTGTTTTGATTTGCATTTTCCTGATGACCTAGAATGTTGAGCACTTCCTCAAGTGTTTCTTGGCCATTTTGGACTCCTCTATTGAGTATTCTGTATTTAGTTCTGTACCCCACTTTTTAATTGGATTCTTTAGTGTTCTGGACACTTGCTTCTTGAGGTCTTCATAAATTTTAGAGATATGTAGAGTTAGTGAATATCTTTTCCCATTCTGTGGGCTGTCATTTTGTCTTGATAACTGTGTCCTTTGCCTTGGAGAAGCTTCTCAATTTCAAGAGGTCCCACTTGTTCATTGTTGATCTCAGTGTCTGTGTTACTGTTGTTATGTTCAGGAAGCGCTCTCCTGTGCCAATTTGTTCAAGGGTAATTCCCACTTTTTCTTCTAAGAGATTTCAGTGTGGCTGGATTGATGTTGAGGTCTTTGATCCATTTGCACGTAAGTTTTGTGCATGTTGGTAGACATGCATCTATCTGCATTCTCCTACATGCCAGCGTCCAGTTGTGACAGTACCATTTGTTGAAGATGCCTTCTTTTTTCCATTGTATAATTTTAGCTGCTTTGTCAAAGATCAGGTGTTCAAAGGTGTGTGGGTTAATATCAAGGTCTTTGATTCGATTCCATTGGTCTAACTGTCTGCTTCTGTACCAATACCAAGCTGTTTTCAGGACTATAGCTCTATAATAGAGCTTGAAGTCAGGGATGGTGATGCCTCCGGAAGTTCCTTTATTGTACATGGTTGTTTTGGCTATCCTTGGTCTTTTACTTTTCCATATAAAGTTGAAGATTGTCCTTTTAAGGTGGGTGAAAAATTGTGCTGGTATTTTGATAGGGATTGCATTGAATCTGTAGGTTACTTTCTTTAAAGACTCAAAGTTCGTGTTATACAGGTCTTTGACTTGGCTAGTGGCATTGTTCCGCCGCTCTGTCTCTAGTCATACCTTAAGTGGGTGTGGTTAGTGGCGTGGTTCTGCCCTTTTGTTACCACATCCATATGCGTCTTTAGAGCGCCACATGGCTAATGGCGGAGTCCTAAGTTTCCCCTTACAATTCCCCTTTTAGTCTTACAAAGATATGTACACTTAAAAACAAAACTAACTTGTGTCAATGAACAAAATTTCTCAATCATCTGTCCCATCTAAACCTAAACTTATCTGAAAGAAACACCCAGGTATGAACACCTCCTTCCAATCCCAACTCTAAAATAATTGAAAACTAACACTAACAGGTGTAAACTATCCTATAATATGAATAGTAGGGAAAGGGGGCATGGAATTCTCAAAACCACTTCCTGCTGAGATGGGACAATGACAATCTCATAGGGATCTGTGAGAAGAAAAATGTTAGAGTAATAAATCTTAAGTAGATTAGACAGTCTCTGTTTGGCAGGAGATGCTTGATTGAAGTTCTTAACTGGAGTTCTAGTGTTGATTGAAGCTCTTGTCTGAAGCTCTAGCCAGATTGTAGAAGATGCACTGTATCAGTTCATTGGTCTGGAGATGTGTCGAGTGATGTAGTTCCAAGCTGGTTTCAGGATGGTGCTTGTCAGGTGGAGTCGATGATATGCAGCAGTTAATATGCATCCAGTCAAATCAGGTGGAGTCGAGTAAGTGGATCCTCATTCTCTTTCCTTAGCAGTTGAAGATTGCTGTCAGGAAATCCCTTGTTCTCTGGTAAACTCAAACAATGTTAACAAAGAAAAATTTTTTTAACTTATATATGTATGCATACTGGGAAAGGTGACAATAGGGAATATGCGAAACATGAAGGAGATTAGACTTTCTATTAAAAGAAATCACAGATAACAGTCCTTAATATTATTTTCTTCTGTCTTATATCAATGGCTCTTTGATATAATACAGAAATTCTGAATTTTATTTAAACATCTAGCTGTTCCTGACTTACTTCTCCAAAGCCTCTAACTTCTCAGATGTCGTGGGCCATTGACCCACCCAGACAGGTTCATCTGTTAGCCATTTTTAGGGTAGAGCTTTTGGTTGTTCTCTAGGTTTGGCACTAGAATCCTGTTTCTGTACAACCTGTATGTTTGGCATCTGTTTTCTGTACTGCCTTACTATATTCTTTCTACCACCAAGAGCTTGTCTATAATTTCTATCTGATACAGGAGGATTGTTAATCTGCGTATTCAATTGCTGTAAAAGATCACAACCCCATAGATTTATAGCAATATCTGCAACATATGGCTTTAACCTTCTTCTCTATCCTTCTGGCCCAATAAAGTCAATGCATCTAATGCTCTTGAGATAGGGTTCCAATCCCTAAGAATTGAATGTTTACCTCTTTTAGAGGACAAATCGGGGGCAAGACTTCTGATTTATGATGGTCACATCAGTTCCACTGTCTAAAATGCCATTAATCACTGTATTATTTACTTTAACTGGGTCTATGATATTATATAGAATTTTACCAAAATATACGTTTTGTATTTCCTCCTGATACAATTGATTCATCCTCTGTAGCTAATGTATTATCCAGTGCCATATTATTTACAATTGGCAGTGGATCTTCTAATTGTCCTGGGAGAGGCTGTCCTGCACTGTCACTGGGAATGACCGGACTACCTTGGGTTTCGGGCCCCTGGACCAGTTTCCTGGCTGTAAAGGTTTACCTCGTCTATCTATAGTTGACCAGCATTCCTTGCCACACCCCCTTCAGAGACCAGAAGGCTGAGGCCTTCTGTGTGAAGCATTCCTGGTAAAAGCATTATTTCTAGGAATTCTTTGTCTACAGTTCCTACTCATATGTCCTATTTTACCACAGTTAAAAATCGTGTGGCCTCTATATCATCATGGGTAAGGCATTTGGAATCCTGGTGCCTCCTCAAACCCATAGAAATCGCTTCCCCTAACCAAGTTCCTATATCCTGACTTTTATATTCAAGGTTAGTTGTATGTAAGACCCATTCCTCCAATTGACCTGATCTTATTTTTAATGGCCAAAGTACCTGCTTGCATTGTGAATTTGCATTCTCACATGACAAAGATTCTATAAGGAGTCGCCTATATTCTGGATTTGTTACTTGTACATCTATTGCTCTGGACGGTCTTTCTAAAAATTCAATGAACCTTTCCCTTGGACCCTGTACTACTTTGGTATTGGGTTGCATTATCTCTTCTGTTTCACAAACCTTATCCAAATCCTTCAAAGCAGCTGTATGTGCTCGTCATATGTGGACTGAACCTGCAGGTTAGTGTAAGCACCCTCCCCAAGAATCTTATCTTGTGGCACTTCATAACCATTCTTTAATCCCTGAATCTCTAGGGCTTTCAACTCCTGCCTCCATAAAGCTCTCCATTGAATTTGACATGATTTTTCGAGCACTGCTGAGGCCAATTGGTCCCAGTTTCTTGGGGTTACTCTATTTGCAGTGGCCCATGATGTTAGGAGTTCTCTGACATAGGGAGAACGAAGATCAT
Organism: Mesocricetus auratus; assembly: GCF_017639785.1. Taxonomy (NCBI): domain Eukaryota; kingdom Metazoa; phylum Chordata; class Mammalia; order Rodentia; family Cricetidae; genus Mesocricetus; species Mesocricetus auratus. The sequence goes on along the minus strand of NW_024429186.1, from coordinate 38,413,540 downwards.
AAGAAACAATGGCCTCCTTGATTACCTTTAGATCCTTCATCTGTTTAGGTTCCCACTGATAAGCAATGAAACCATTTGGGTTCTTTTTCATTGCTGGTTTTTTGGTTACAGATTCTGGCAAGACCATAGGAGAGGATATAACAACCTTAGGTAGGTCTTTCCGGCATTTGAGAGGTGTAGGGAAACCTCTGTCCTTACCTGTTGCTTGTATGTCTGGTTATGAAGTATCAGATTGGACGTCTTCTGAGACCTGCAATCTATCATTGATTCTCTGAGCTCTTGATGTTATTGGATCAAATAATTTTTCAAGGATGTCATGGAATCATTTATTTTTTTGCATTCATTATTTATATGTGATTCCAAATATTTAATATTCTCATCCTTAGAAAGTATCTCAGTAGCATGTACACTACACTGCCTTCCAAAAATTACGTTCTGTCAGCTAGTTTGTCATTGCTCTCAGATATGGAACAAATCATTTCTGTTAGCATTTCAATCTTATATTCCAGTCTTTGTAGTTTGCTAGTGAAATCATCAAACACGGAACAGTATTGTTGGTTAAACGTTTCAACATTATTTTCCACTTTTTCTATTCTGTCTGTTGAATCAACAGATATGGAACACATTTTTCCTGAAAGGTATTCAATTTTATATTCCGTCTCTTTAAACCTGTTTGTCAGATCTACATTATCATTTTGAATATCCTGAATATTTTTTTACCAAACCTTCCTTACTGTCCTGCAAGGAATTTTCTATTTTCTGAATTCTTTGTACTAGGATTTCATAACTATCCTGCGATGCCCGTATGATCTGTATAAGTTTGTCATTTTTCACCCTATTCTCAAACCATTTCTTTAGTAAAATTATATGGATTATGAAACTGATAATCACCATAGTGGGAAGAAAGTACCTTCCAGATAGGTCCTCAACCCTCTCTAACATCCCATCCATACAAAAAAGCAAGAAAATTCCTAACATCCTGCATTGTAATGTTAGTTGCCATTGTATAAAGAAGTTAAGTTCATTACCAGTGGAGTTTTATTCAGGCCGAATTCAGTGAGCAGCCAGTGAAAGTGTACATGGCCGCGAGAGAAATCTCGGAATACCATTTAACCTTACCAGCAGGTAGAAGGTGCTGGTTCCCAGCAGCAGGAATTGTGCCTTGCAAAGTGGTGAGGAACATAGCGAAAGGAAAATTCACGTGTGCCTGAGGCCGGTGGTGGTCTGGCCAAGGAGCAGCCACTTCCATGGCGCCTGTATCCAGGTTCTGGAACTCCTGACATCAAAATGATACTGCAACAATAAATAGCAGTATCTTGCTGAAGGTATAGGTAATTGTTTATTGTAGAAATTACTCACAAGAGAAAAATGAATAACCCAGATGAGTCGAGTAGTTTTCCGCCTTCTGAACTAGAAGTGGAAAGAGAGCAATCACTCTCATGTTCAGTCTTTTATTCCTTCCTCCATACACGCCCCTAGCCAGGCTTGGCTAGGGGCATAGTTCCGCCACTCTGTATCGAGTCATGCCTAAAGTGGGTATGGTTAGAACTGCTTTCAAAGTATCCTAAAGGTTTGATATGCTGTACCTTCATTTTCATTGAATTCTAGGGAGTCTATTATTTCTTTCTTTATTTCTTCCTAAACCCAGGAGTGATGCAATTAAGCATTGTTCAATTTCCATGAGTTTGTGGGGTTTCTGCAATTTGTGTTGACATTGAATTCTAATTTTAGCTGTGGTGGTCTGACCAGATGTAGGGGGTTATTCCAGTTTTATTTTTAATCTGTTGAGGTTTCCTTTTTGCCAAGTATGTGGTCAATTTTAGAGAAGGTTCTATGTGGTGCTGAGAAAAATGTATATTCTTTTTTGTTTTTGTGGAATGTTCTATAGATGGCTGTTAAATCCAATTGGTTGATTACTTTTGTTAGTTCCATTGTTCTTTGTTAATATTCTGTCTGGGGGACCTGTCCAGTGTTGAAACTGGGGTGTTGAAGTCTCCCACTATAAGTGTGTAGGGTTTAATGTGTAATTTGAGTTCTAGTGATGTTTCTTCTGTGAACGTGGGTGCCTTTATATTTTGGGCATATATATTCAGTATTGAGACGTTTTCTTGATGGATTGTTCCTATGATGAATATGAAATGACCTTCTTCATCTCTTTTGATTAATTTTAGTTTGAAGTCTATTTTGTTAGATATTAAGATAGCTACACCCACTTGTTTCTTACAACCATTTGATTGGAAAGTCTTTTCCTAACCCTTAAACTTGAGGTAGCATCTGTCTTTGAAATTGAGGTGTGTTTCTTGTATGCAGCAGAAGGATGCATTCTGTCTTTGTATTTGTTAGCCTTTGTGTTTTTATAGGTGATTTAAGACCATTGATAGTCAAGGATATTAATGACCGTTGATTGTTGATTCTTGTTTGCTTTGGATCAGTTTTTTGGTGGTGATTTTGCGTCTTTTTTTCCCCTATTTCTGATTTCTGGTAAAGTTAGATTATCTATTGCCCATGTTATTTTGAGTGTAGTTAACTTCCTTGGGTCAGTTTTCCTTCTAGAATTTTCTGTAGGGCTGCATTTGTGGATATGTATTGCATAAATCTGGTTTTGTCATGGAATAGCTTGTGTTCTCCATCTATACTGATTGAGAGTTTTGCTGGGAATAGTAGTCTGGGCTATAATCTTAGTGTAGTTAGAGTATCTATCCAGAACCTTCTGGCTTTCATAGTTTCCATGGAGAAGTTGGGTGTAATTGTGATCGGTTTGCCTTTATATGTTACTTGGCCTTTTTCCTTTTCTGCTTTTAATATTCGTTTTTTATTCTGTATGTTTGGTGTTTTGATTATTATGTGGTGAGGGAATTTTTTTGGCGGGGGGTTCCAGTCTTTTCGGTGTTTGGTAAGCTTCTTGTAGTTTCATAGGCATCTCCTTCAGGTTGGGAAAGTTTTCTTTTATGATTTTGTTGAATATGTTTTCTGCACCATTGAGCTGGGCTTCTTCTATACCTATTATTCTTAAATTTGGTCTTCTCACAGTGTCTCATATTTCCTGGATAGTTTGTTTTCTAATGGCCATCTACTGCTGGAAAAGTGAGACTCCTTTGCAGAAAAACGAATTTTCATTTGCAGTCGTTATAAAATGGAGATAGGTTTTGTTTTAGGAATGTGGTCATGTGTCCCGTTCTTCTTTTAGGTCTGGGACCCTATTTAGTGCAGAGTCCTGATGGCCATGTGCAGGCTGCTTCAGCATCTGTGAGTTCATATGTGCATTTGTCCTGCTCAGTTTAGAAGGTCTTGTTTCCTTTGTGTCCTCAGTCCGCTATAGCTCTTACATTTTTTTTCTACCTCCTTCCTCTTCCACAGGGTTCCCTAAGCTCTGAGAGGAGTGATTTGATGGAGACATGCCATTTAGGGCTGAGTGTCTGAGGTCTCTTACTCTCTGAATGTTTTCTGACTATATTGATCTGTCTCTGTATTTGTTCCAATCTACTGTAGGAAGAAATGTCTCTGTTGATGACTGAGGAAGACATTAATTTATATCAGACTGTCATTTGGAGCCATTTTATTGCCTCCTTCCTTTGGCAGAATAATAGTATTTCATTTTCCTCTAAGTTCCTCACCTTTCTGATCTTAGATTCTTGGGATAGGATCCATCTCATGTACTGGGCCTTAAATCCAATCTTATATTAGTTCATCACTCCCAGTTATTTGATGACACTATTGCACTAGCAAGCACGTCTTGCAGGTAGATCAAAGACTTTTCTTTCTTTTTTTAAATTTAAATTAGACACAATCTTATTTTATGTATCAATCCCAGTTCCCTCTCCCTCCCATTCTTCCATTCCCCTCACCGACCCCCATCACATCCTTCTTCTGCTCCATAGAAAAGGTGAGGCCTTCTATGGGGAACATGAAAGTCTGTCACAAGATCAATGACTTTTTAAATAGGTTGGTGCTACCTTTCTCCTTAGTTTACATGGACAGTGCCTTAAAGTACCATCAACACTAGTCAGTAGGAGTGAAGTTCTAGGAAAACACCAGCTTGACTCCTCTGTGTTAATGAGTTGTGTAGGCATTGTCTTCAGAAACAGGGCCTCACTGTCAGTTTGTAGAGAGCAACCTATAGCCTTATCAACAACCTAGGTTGTTTTGGAGTTCCCATGGCACTCCTTTTGCTGAACGCTCAGATATAACCCATTTCCAGTGATGGAAGGTTCATTTGGTGACAAGAGACAATACAGTTAGGGCTCTTTCTCCTCTGGTATTATTTCATTCAGATTATCTTATTATATGCATTGATTTTAAGAAGCTTCTACTGTATTGTGTTTCCATACTTCCCTTTATTTGACCTCAATTTTCTCTTTCCCTGTATTTCCTCCCTTGTTCCCCTCCCCACTTGGTCCTCTCCTTCCACTTCCCCCACTTGATCCTCTCCTTCCATCCCCCCCTCACACTATAGACTATCCATTCATAGCTATCTATTCTGTTTCCCCTTCTTTCAGAGATATATCTGTCTGTCCACCCAGTCCCTTACTTTTTACCTAACCTCTGGTTCTACTGATTGTAGCTTGGTTATCATTGACTTAACAGCTAATATCCACATGAATTATAAGCAAGTATATACCATATTTGTCTTTCTGGATCTGGGTTACCTCACTCAGGATGATTTTTTTTTTCTAGTCTCATCCATTTATCTGCAAATATACCACATTTTCCTTATCCTTTCAACTGTTGAGGGACATCTAGATTGTTTCCAATATCTGGCTATTATGAATTGAGAAGGATTGAAGAGGTTTGACCAAGTGTTTCTCTGGTAACATGAAGCATCCTTTGGATATATATCTAAGGTTGGTATAGCTACATCTTGAGTCAATCAATTCTGATATTCCTAAGGAACCACCACACTGATTTCCATAAGGATTTTGCAACTTTCCACTCCCATCAGCAGTGGATAAGTGTTTCCCTTGCTCCACATTCTTACCAGCATGAGCTGTCATTCTTTTTACTGATCTTACTCTATCAGATCTGTGGTTGGTAAAACACCTTTTTTGCATTCTGTAGGTTGCTGCTTTGTCTGAATGATGTCCTTTGCCATGCAGAAGTTTCTTAGTTCATGAGTTCCCATTCATTAATTGTTTATCTGAGTACCTGTGATAATGGTGTTCCGTTCAAAAAGGCTTTTCCTGTGCAAGTGAATTCAAGACTTTTCCTGTGTTCATTGTATCTGATTTTAAGTTAGGTCTTTGATCCATTTGGATTTGAATTTTCTGCAGGGTGTAACTATGAGTTGGTTTGCTTTCTTCTACAAGCAGCCATCCCATTTGACCAGCATCATTTATCGAAGGTGTGGTCTTTTTTCCAGTGTGCATTTCTTGCTTCTTTATCAAAAAAAAAGTTGTCCATACGTTTGTGGTTTCATGTCTGCTTCTTCTCAACTCAGTTCTCTTGGTCAGTGTATCTGTCTTGTGCCAATACCATGCTGTTTTTATTACTATAACTCGGTAGTACAATTTGAAGTCAGGGATGGTGATATATCTGATAGTTCTTTTATTATTCAGGATTTTTTTCCTGTCCTGGGTTTATCCTAGCACAAACTGTAGTCTAGAAGTGGGACCCAAATATTGTTTAATCTCTACTTTCTTTAAAGAAATTCTTCTAAAATTAATATTGAAAAGCACAAAACTTTCCTTACCTCAAATTAACCATAAAATACGTCTTCATTAATGGGCAAAGCATGAATATAATTGAGATTCTAGCAAATATAGTTAAAATTCCAGTTCTTTTCCTTCTAGTTTATGAACCTATGAACATTTTTCCTTTCTTTCAATCCATAATATAAAAAAGTAAGAGATTGTTTTCTTGAATTTATAATTAAGGTGTAAATATTTAGGTCCTAGGATTCATGTTATCAAGTAAAAGATTTTGTGATTAGCATATAGTTCTCAAATTCTTTAAACTTGAACATATTGTGTAATATCAAAAAGACCTTTAGCTATGCCGTATAAGTATATAACAAACAGAAATTATAAACTATGTTATTCCTTGTTGATGATACTTTTATCTGTTTGATGATTGTGTCATCATTTTCTGTATTCAACAAAATGAAAATCCCTAATTAAATTGTACTTTGATCATGAGTGAAACATTTCAGGAATTGTCCTTAAGAAGTCTTTATTCAGTATTGAAAGAATCTTGTTTCTATGCTGTGTAATGATTACTTAGGTTTTTGAGCAAGCAAGTAAGTTCTTTTGTGTGTTTGTTTTCTTTTAGGAAACTCTCATAGATTGGTGTGATGAGAAGGAACTTAATTTGATATTAACAACTGGAGGAACAGGTTTTGCACCACGAGATGTCACTCCAGAGGTAAGATAGAGTGCCTTTCTCATATTCAAGTAATAAACTCATTACAGTATTTTTTTATTCTGTTTACTATTCTCATATTATTTCTTTGCCTTGTAATTGGTGAATATGAGGAACTTTTTCTGCTCTAGAAATTCCTCCTTCATTTTCTTGGTTGCAGCTACACTTCAGGAGGTTATAGCAAATTTTTGTCATTTTCAATTCAAAATTTTATCTTGTTTCCCTCTTCTTGAAGTACCTGTGCCATTTGTCTCAAAGAGAAATAAACAATTACTATATGTTTATACTAAATTTACACTAAATTGATGAAAAGGCACTATATTTTCCATATTTTAAATGTGAACAAATTTAATTCAGAATTTTTAATCTAAGCAATGTAAGAAATAACAATGGTTTATTGCTCAGAAGTATCTTTAACACTGTCAGAAAAAACAGGGATATAATACAACAAGAATACAGAGAAAGAATCTTTAATGTCTTTTTAAAAACATGCAAATGTCAGTTATTACTGTCAAGTAGTGGAAACATACATTATCATAATGACTTGGTTTCCTTCCAGTCAAATAATTGTTTTTGTCTCAATTTCAACTTAATATTAACTATGTACATCTATTTCAAAACCAGTAAACTATTGTATCTATTACCTTATTATTATCAGGGTTTTTCTTTTCTTCATTCATTATTGTCTCTATACACTTTTAAATTTTGGTCTGCATTATAGTACACAAGAATTCCCTGTATAAATACAGATTGCTGGGTCCTTCCCCTACAGTTCCTAATTGAAAGTAGGCTGCTGCTTTGTCTTTAGTATATCCCCAGAATTTTTCCAACAAATCTTTATTTGGCAAAAATGTTTCTGATCAATAGAATATACTTCCAAATTCTGAAAACTGCTATATACTTTTTGAAAATACAATTTTCTGAAACAAATCCTAAAATATTTCTATTGACTGCTTTCCTATTTTAGTATTCTTTTTTGTATTGGTAGTATAATTGGGATTATAAATAAAATACATTGTAAAAGCACTCTGAAGAGTTGTTTTGTCATAGTGTTACCTTCATCTATGTAAATCAAAAGATCATCCTAATGAGTCTATTTAGTTACTGTGTCCTAATTTGACACCTAACATAAAGTGATCATTTCACCAATTTGTAATATAAGAATAACTGAAAAGAATGCAGTTGGCACTGAAACTGTCTTTGCAGAGTTGTGCTTACATTTTATGTTGTTTTGTTACAAGGAAACGACCTATAAGAAGTTCTTGATTTTTAGCATTTGGATATTATTTAAATCATCTTAAACTTGTATAATGAGCCCATAGTTTTTGTACAATGGTTTGTTATTTTCACTTTACTATTTATTTTTATATCAGAAAAAATACCATAAAATTCATAACCAAATATGGTGTTATTTTAAGTATAAGAAATAGTTTATATCACTAAGTATCTTGTTCACTGTAATCTTGTTATCCATAAATTCTCTCTCTTCCACTAATTAACAAGGTAACCATAAGTTGGCTACGTTCATTTACATTATTGATACATGTATGGAAGTTTTTTTCTCACACTAATTAGTTCTTCAATCTGTATACACCAGTTGCCTTTCATCTCAATTAATTTCAAGTTTGACTTGAAGTTGTTTAGAGTGTTCAAGTTTAAAGCTCAGTACCACACGACTGTCTTCACATCTGATGTCATCAATAAATCTGAGTTCCCCAGATTATGTATTCCTTATGTTGATTTTCTTAAAAGTCTGTAGATTCACATACTTTTTCCCTGACAAAAGATTATTAGCTAGAATGTCACACAACTCAGAACCTACTTTCTTTGAAAGGAGGGATAAATCAGTATATTGACGTGACTAATAACAGAAATCCTATGCTTTGTTCAGATGCAGTGCATTTACAATACCCAAATGCATTCACCAATTTTTGGGCAATGAGAATCTTGGCGCTCAATGGCTTTTGTAGCACTCAAACTCCACCCCATCGATGAGTGAGACTGAAAGTTTCAACATGTTAGTATTCAGTGTTTCTGATGACCAGCACTATCCAGAGGCTATGGAGGTCCTCTTTGTAAGTCAGAGACTTGTAATGGATAGAAAAAGGTACTAACTCCTACTACTAAGATTATTTCAGGAGTTTGGGGGATTCTGGATATAGAAGCAGGGGTTAGTCATTTAATCACTCTCTTGTTTAGTTTCCTTAAAATGAAGGAAATGGAATTATACATGATTCTTGGGTTCTGTGAACATTCATTTTTAAAGATTTGTTTTTATTATGTATGTGTATAGATATGTGGGGGTGAGATACATATATGTATATAAGTGTATATGTGTGCATATATACATGTATATAAGTATATATACATATACTTCCATAAGTATACATCTGTTTACATGCATATATACTTACAAAAGTATATTCCACTTATATATGTATGTATCCTTATATGCATATGTACACATGTGTTTATATGTGTATGTATACACACAGATATTAGCGCAGTGGCTCACAGAGTTCAGAAGAGGGTGTAGATCACATGGATCTGGAATTATGGGTGGTTGTAAGATATGTGATATGGGTGTTGGGACCAGCCATTAAGTCATGTCTCTACTCCCGATTTCATTTAACTTTTTAAAAATTAACATAAAAGGTGATAGGTTTCATTATGGAATTTTCATAATACTTTCTTTTTATTTATCCTCTATTATTTTTCTCTCCCATCTCTTGTCTACCCCAAACCCTCTGCCTCAAGTGGTCCCTTTACAGTTCATGTTACATGCATTCAGTTATTTTCTGTTTCCTATTCATCCCTTTCCTATAAATCTTCCCCCCTCCATACGCTGTGGTATTCATATTCATATTCACTTTCATATAATTATACATATTTAAAACTTAAGCTGTAAGCATTTGGTGAAAACTACTCTTAACATTTTGTATGAGCTTGCTCATAGTGTTTCAAATTTTTCTTTTATTTGCTATGTAATTACCTAGCTCATGAAATCTTCAAAATTTTGAGAAATTGGTTGATCTTTATCTAAGTATCATATTTGATCCTCTCCCATCTTTTACTTCTGAAATTTATGCTATTCTAATATTTTTATATTTTATTTTTATTTACTCATTTTGGTATTATTTATTTATAAGACTCTTGCTATGACTTTATGTTTCATATATCAGAAATTGAACATTTTATTATTGATTATTATTTAATTACTTCAAAAATATAGAGATCTGTTTATAATCTTTTGTGCATATAGTAATTACTTAGATAAAGCATTAAGCTTATAAGTCCTTATTCCAAATATGTGTCTACCTAGTATCTTTTTTAAAGCAGTGATTTATTTGATTATTAATAACTTGACATTTACTGTTTATATCACTTCTGATTTTTCATATAGAAGAATGTATTTGATATGAACATCTATGACAAAAACTGCTTAAAGGCTTTAGTAAATAAGCTTTTTTCAGAAATGGGGCCTCTAAAGCAATCAATTTTTCCTTTATGCCCTTAACTAGGTACAATTCCTATACTATTTAAAATGTAGCAGCATATCCAATACAAATTAAATTTAATTTTGGAATTAAACTATGTAATTATTTGTTTATATATTCATTTTCTTATTTATACACAACAGTGTTGCTAGGCACATTCATCTGTATACAACTGTAAGTAACAAAAAATTTTAAATAGTGCTAGAGCTTAACTGATAACAATTACTCATTTGACAATTAAAAAAATAATACACAGTCCCTCTTCTATGGGACTGCTATTTTATAATTATTAATTATCATTTAATTCATTATACAAACACAAAGGACAACTATTGTGGTATCACAGAAAACACATGAAGAGTCAAAATGGTAAATACAATACAGGAATTAAAGCAAGCCAAACATTACCAACTGGTATGAATTGTAAATGGAATAAATTTTTATCAGCTTAGATTTCTTTCTAGTTCTGTTTCAAAAGGAGAATGTAAATAGAAAAGTCCCTAAGGTTGTTTATGTTACACCCTTAAGGGTATCAGCATTGATTTTCCCTAAATTATGCCTTTGTTTTGACTTATATATGATAGCATATTCACAGTCTTTGACTTTTTAGCCTTATTTTAAATTGAAATTTTTATATTTTCAGATGTGTGACATTTCTTTGACCTCATGTTTAGGCAATTAATTTGCACTATAAAATGCTAAGTATTAGGCCAGGTGGTGGCGGTGCATGCCTTTAGTCCCAGCACTTAGGAAGCAGAGTCAGGCTGATTTCTGTGAGTTCGAGACCAGCCTGGTATACAAGAGCTAGTTCCAAGATAGCCTCCAAAGCCACAGAGAAACCCTGCCTCAAAAAACAAAACAAAACAAAGAAACAAAAACAAAAGCAAAAGAACCCTAAGAATTATAATTTTATGAATGTAAGTCATTACTGCTATTTCTTAGCTCTTTATGTTCGTTCACTTATTGCTTTAATCATATGTATCCAAAAAGAACCTTATGTTATTCTTAGATATTAAAAGTTTAGTTTCAAATGCTTGATTTTAGCCCAGATAAAAAGATTGAGAAGTATACAAAGAGAGTCTTTATAATTATTAAAATATTTGATAATATTTTTAGCGAGTTAGAAAACATTAAACTGCTTAATTTGCAAAAATTCATCTATCAAAACTATTTGTGGCTAGGATAAAATAGAATTAAGGTTTATATGTGATTTGTTACTTTGATCATAATCCACTATAATTATATCTATGATTTATGTACATCTATATTTTTCAAGATTGTATTTTTAATATTCTTTATGTACCCAATGGCATGAAATATTCCAGATTTTAAAAATTCATGAGACATGGTGTCTGTAATCAAAAAGTTGATGATCTGTCACAGGACTCAAAATCTGACATCGGCCAAGTACTGCCTGGCACATCTTTGCATATCTTGTTAAGTATGGAAGGGAATTACCTCTTCACATGAGTGAAAAATTTTCAAAAATATTATTTGACATGTGATTGTAATTTGGAATTTAAATTTTATTATCTGCATATTAGGAACACATAACTGAATTTGTACGCCATCGATGACTGCAATGGGTGAATTGAGTCATTGTAACTGAAACTGTATAGTCTGCAAGTCTGAGTGAAATTCTCTCTCTCTTTCTCCCTCCTCTATCTGTCCCCTCCCTCCTCTCCATCTCCCTCTCCCTGTGTCTCTCTCTCTTTCCAACACAGGGTTTCTCTGTGTAACCCTGGCTGTCCTGGAACTCACTTTGTAGACCTAGCTGGCCTTGAACTCACTGAGATCTGCCTGCTTCTAACTCCCAAATGTACCACCACCACCCATCTCTTACACAAACTTGTCAACTCCTAGCCTGTGAAATGACATAAATCATGATCAGCTTTCAAGTGTTCATGACTTTTACCTATACTGTGTATTAACCTGAATCTTTTAGGCTTCCTTTCTATATTTTTTTCATTTAGAAGTAACAAAGATTTTATTCTGCCCCTTTGAAATGTGTGTATTCATCTATTGTACCAATACAAAATCTATAAAGAAAAACATGTCTTTTATTCTAAATAATAACATTTTGAAATTATATAAAATCTTACATTAAAATTTAATCTAATACTTTTGTGCACAGTCTCTTAACAACAGTGTATTAATCATTATGAAATAATCATTAGAAAGGACAAATAGCTAAGCTTTGCATTTAATTTTGACTAGCTATAAGTATAATTTTGAGTAGCTATAACCAAAATCTAAAATTAACCATTTTTTACCTACTATTTGAGGTACAAATGGACGATACATTTGTATATGGCAGAATATGTTCTTTTGACCAATAGTTTATTGTGACAGTAAAGAAGAATCTCCCAACATGGCTAATGTTGAATGAGGTAGAATATTCAGATCTAGTACAAATGAAACTCAAAGTTTAGGGCAAAGTAATGTGACTTTCAGAAAACATATTTACAACCTACTTTACATTTCTTTGGAAGCGATTATTATCTAAGCTTCTCTACAGTTTGTTCAGCTCAGGTAGATAGGTATCTTTTCCATGAAATATCCACTTCGTAAATTGAAAATTAGTACTATTTATTATATTATATTTATTATATAAAGCATTTATTGTATGAGCATTTGTTTTGTCTCAACATCCTGAAGTTCATATCTTTCAAATTTTAATCATGTTTTTCTTTTCCAATCATTAATCTCCTTTATTGTAAAGAAGACGAAATTGACTCTAGTTACTAATGGCCTTTAAATGATTCTCAGTCTTTTATTCTATTGAAAGTAAGAATTTATATTTAACAGTTTCACCTTGTTAAATTTAACATCCATCATTTTAAAGACAGAAACACTCTCTTTATGGTAAAAGCATAGCATCTTAATTTAATTAGTCTTATAAAGAAAATTTATTTCTGACATAAATTGTTTGAAATATTCATTTACTTTTGGCTGCATATCACTTTTTTATAGAAGACATTGACTGTTTCACTGAATCTATTATGTATTGGTACTTTAGGATATTTAACTCTAATACATGTTATAACTCCTGAGTTCCCCCACACACACATACACATAGGCAGACAATAAAAAATATACATGCTATGAATATTCTTTTATAGTACTGATTATATGTAGTAAAAAAATAAATATCCATTAAAGATAGTAAAATTAAAAGCAATCATAGTAATACCTCAAATCTGTTCTTTTTAAGTAGAATCATGTAACAATGTGAAAATGTCTACAAAGCCAAATACTCAAAACCATTATAGTTGAAATATTTTAAGCTGATCTGAAAATCTCTGTGTTCAGATTTGGTAGCTACATTTGAGATCATTTTAAGGAGCTAGCCTATAATTTTCATGCAATTACTCGATACTTACAAAATATGTTCCCATGCCTAATTTTTAACTAAACATGTGAAGAAACAATACAGTGTAGGTAAAAGCTTTTATATTGTTGTCAGAAATACCCAGATTTAAGCATTGGCTTTCCTGCTTTGTATAAAAACTTAAGACTAGTTAAACTATTTAAGCCTAAATTTTCCTTTCTACTGGCTTCGCTAATGTCATTCTCTAAAAGTTGTTGTTTATAACATTAAATAATGAAAATAGTCAATAATAGACTCTTTTGAGTATGTCTACAAAGAAAGGATGTCAGTTGACATTTCCCAATTAGCATGGAACAGAAAAAAAAATTCTACACAATGTGAGAATTATTTGTGTACCTAGTTTAGCTAGCGTCTGATAACCTGCCTCTAAAGTTTACAAAGCTATTTATTGTAGTTTGACCTATTTTTTCTTATGTCTTTAATTCCATTATTAGTCTAAGTTTCTACAGCGTGGTTTTAAATGGCTCATGTGTTTGAAAAGATAGCTTTTTATTAATAGCTACCAACTAAAGTAAATATATTATTGACTTTATATGAAAACACAAACACTGGGCTGTGGAAAAGTCTCGGTGAATGATGAACTTGCTGCCTAAGCATGAGGACCTGAATTGAGATCCCTAGCATCAATATAAAAGATAGATATGGGCTGGAGAGATGGCTCAGTCATTAAAGGCTAGGCTCACAACCAAAAATAAAAGATAGTTATAACAGCATGTTCCTGTAAACTCGACAATGTGGTATTCGCAGTGGTGTAGACATTCAGATCTTGGAGCTCACTAATCCAGACAGTTCAGCCTAACTTAGTAGCTCCAGGTTCACTGAGAGCCTGTCTCAAAAAATGAGGTAGAAAGCAATGGAGGAAGATAGCTGATACTGACCTTTGGCCTCAACATGTGCATTCATCGGCTGGTGCACTCATATACATGAGCATACATAATGCATGTAAGTACACATATACACAAATACAAATGTTATGCATGTTTTGATGCATAACTCTTATGTTGGCATAAACAATAGTGGTCCTCTCTATTGGTAGAGTTTCTAATTAATTTTGCAAAACAGCATCTATTTCAGAACTCAGATGTATTTATGAGCTTCCACACTGCAAACAACTTCACTCCTTGACTTTATTAAACTTAACAAATATTTATGAAAAACCTTGTGCACTGATGAGGTCAGTGTTAAACTATGTTTATTGCTAAAGTATATGGTCACATAACAAATCATAACACTATAAATCTAATGCCAGAAATATGCTCCCAGTTGAAGTCAAAATATTTTTGTTTTTCACAAAAGAGTTGAGTATTTTATAATTTAAAGTGATAGAAGAGAAATTGGTTTCAAAGGTGGAGAGAGGAATGGGAGTAAGGAAGAGGTTAAATGCATGAGGACTTTCTATGAATATAAATTTAAAATCTACTTGTCTATAGCAGAGGACATACCATTATGTACAAACATGGATATTCTAGACTTATGTGTTTTTAGAATGCTTACAGTAGCACAATGGTCATAATTGAGAGATTCCTTAGAAACAATAACTTATAAATGCACTATCACCAAGTAAGACGTTAAAATCATGCCATGAAAACTTAAAATGTACCCTTGGAGATGGAGAGATGGCCTAGTTGGTAAAGTTCTTGCTTCATACAGCATGTCTGCCTGAGTTCAGATCTCCTAAAGAGCTAGTCATAATGGCTTACACTTAAAATCCTAATGTGTTCAGGCACAAGCAGGATCTGTAGAGCGTGCTGTCCATCTAGATAGTCTTCCTCAATCAACAAGGCCAAGATTCAGCAAGAGGCTCTGTCTTGTAAAATAAGGTGGAAAGCAGTAGGGGTGGATACCAGACATTGAACTCCATGCACTCATGTACATGCAAATACCACACATGTACACAAAACATGGACCTGGTTTTAAGTCTTAGAGCCACTTTTTACTATGGGACTTTACACAGTTTATGCAAAATATACTTTTGTACCTAGTTTTCTTATGGTCAAGATGAACTCTGAGTGTTAGTTAATATATATAAGTCATTGTCATTCATATTTTGCTAATATGAAAAGAACACCTGGATTTGTGTAACATAGTAAATGAATATTTAATTTGTTTAAATATTCACAGTGTAAAAGGCTGAAAGTAAAGGTTATGAAGCCTTATTGATTTGGGCTGTAATGTGGGTCTAAGAATCGATAAAATCATAGCAGGAATGTAAATGATATTAAGAGTTCATATTACTTGACAGGAAGCAATTTAGGCTTATTGAACAACACAGTCTTGGGAGAACTCAAAAGGACATACAGGCATTTTTAAATCCCTTCTGGGGCAGCTACAACCATAGTCTAAGAACCTTTCCAACTAGGTTCCACTTTTGAAGTTTCATATTATTACCCATTATCACTCTACTAATGAAAAGCCTACAACATATGAACTTTTGGGAGATGAAACCATATCCAAATGACTGCTCCCAAAGTAGTATTTGCCTCACTGTGTTGTCTATACTGGCTTATCCTGTTTTTCCCTCCCAAGTACCTGAGACTGCAGACATGTACAACTATACCTACATTCCTTTTAATATTATCTGCACTATCAACAATTCTTTAGCTTAAATTATAAATGAATATTGGTTTGTTAAATATTGAAAAGATCCTGTGAAGGGGGAAAAAAAACTAAGCATACTAAACACAACACTGTAGTTGTAGAAGAAGTAAAAGAAACAACCGGGTGAACCTGCTAAATGCTCATTTTATCTTGAATTTATTAGAGTTTACAATCAGATAAAATTACATTCCAGCTGATACTTGCCTGTGTATTGTTACTAATGAACGCAGGCTATAATAACCCAATATTCTCACAAGATACATGTCAATATAATTGAAAACAAAATTGCCATAAACTTTTTATTGATATTAATACTAAACATAGATTCAGCTAGGGACATAGTATCAGTATAAAGATTTGAGATTATTCCTTTCTTCATTACAAACTAAAATCAATAATGTAAATTGATCTCTATATTAGATAAATGTTAGATACTGCTTTTTATACAACCTTCATTAGAGTTTCAACAGATATATACACACATACATCACTATGAACTCAAAATAGTATCACTGTTTTAAAGTGATAGTGTATTTGTGATTTTGTTATTATATGATAGAGCCCTAATAGGAATTAATAAAGTAGATTCAGAGACAATATTATTTGGGATGATTCTGATAGTTGTGTCGGTATTAATTTCCTTATAATAGAACATGTCAAAAGCATAGCTGCTATTAAATATGAAGGAGAGGCCGGGTGTTGGTGGCGCACGCCTTTAATCCCAGCACTCGGGAGGCAGAGGCAGGCGGATCTCTGTGAGATCGAGGCCGGGCTGGACCGATAGCCTCCAAAACAATACAGAGAAACCCTGTCTCGTAAAAACCAAAAACAAAACAAAAAAAAATATGAAGGAGAGGGCTAGAGAAATGGCTCAGGAGATAAGATCATGTACTACTCTTGCAAAGGGTCCATGTTTAGTTCTTTCCATATTTGGCAGTCATACCTGCCTGTGACTCCAACTCCAGGAGGATCAGCTACCTCTGGCCTCTGTGGGCACGTGCACTCTTGTGCACAGAAACACATAAATACACTTAACTAAAATTAAAAGAAATCTTTATAAAAATGAAGTTATCCAATATGCTGGAATTTTCAATTTCAAATACCATATGTTATTTGGATATGGTTTTAATGGCACACAGTTATGAATTGTCAGAGGTATATTGGTTCCTTCAAAGGATGCTTAGAAGAAAGCAATAAACTGTGGAAGTTTACTGTTATCTGTTTTACTTCACTGGGAAAGATTAACCAAATATAAAAACACAAGTACACAAAGAATTGTTAATGATTCTAGGAGTCTAATTTACATAAAATAAATTATCTTCAAAGATTGAAGACATTATAGTGATGGATGTCACAGACAATTTCTTTTTCTGGCCTTCATATTCTTTACTTCTTCCATCAGTTTGCCTTAAATAACATACTATTCTTGCATCTAATAATTCAGGATAAGACTTTATAGAGGAGAGGTAGAGCACTATTAAGAAGTCACTCTATACAGAGATTTACAAAAAGTATAATAATTTGGCATGAAGTTTAAGTATTTGAACTCAGGTGAAATAGCTTCCAAAAACTGTAAGTTACACAAAAACAGTTGTTAATTTTTAGTATTATTAAAATGTATCATTCTTACTATAATGTATATTTCCTACTTGCTATTCAATACTCCATTTTATAATTAGCCCCTTTATAATGGAATCATTTAATAATAACCCCACTGGTGACATTTAAAAGACAATCACATCATACACATTATTCTTAAACAGTATAGTTAGAAGTTTGCATAATTATATAATACATGTGAAACTGTTTGTAGGTCCTATTTACTTCTTTTCATTACTATCTTTGACCATTTTTAAAGCTTACTGATGCTGTACTTCTTTAAAGTGGGATTCTTCTTTGTGGAAGATGAATATCACCGTCTGAAATAAGTAATATTTATGAGAATGAGAGGCTGTTTTTATATAATATTCAAAGCAAATGCTATCACTGATAGCATTGACAATTTCTTGTAGCTTTACTCAGATTAGGTTATTATCTTTTGTCTTATAATACAAAATATCTTTACATATCAAACTTACTTTTTAAGATACAGATGGCAAATCATTTGCAGAAACTATATAGTTTACATCATAACTACCCAGTTCTGACTTCTCTCTAGCACAGAAACATCCATAGGAATTATAAATGATTGAAAATCCCCAAATCCAAGGCAAGAGATATTTATCCAGATACAAGAGGCATGCACAACACCAAATAGACCAGACCAGAAAGGAATATGCCATGTCACATGATAGTCAAAATATTAAATGTATAGAACAACAACAAAAAGGACCTTGAAAGCTGCAGCAGAGTAAGGTCAAGTCACACATAAAGGCAGACCCATTAAAACTGATGTTCTACAAATTCTGAAAGAGCACAGATGCCAATCCAGACTGCTGTACCAAGAAAGTATACCAGTCATAAACAAAGGAGAAAGAAATGTTTTACAAGATAAAAAACAGTTTAAGGAATTTGTGACCACTAAGCTAACTTTACAGAGACTACTGAAAATAAAACTTGGGTCAGAAAAGGAGGTTAAATATACTGAAGATTGTAGAGAATGCCTATTCCTTGTCCCCCGCTTGGTTTTCCCCCACCAGTCATCTGGGCTCTGCCGCTTTGTAGTCCCCAAATAACACACAAGACGCTGTATTAATTATGAAGCTGTTGTCCTTGCTTGTTTCTTACTGGCTAGCTCTGACTTAAGTATTTGTCCCATAATTTTTAATCTAAGTATTTCTCTTAACGGAGCAAAGTTCCAGACATCTCATTTCTCTGGCGGGCTACATCATGACTCCCTGTGTTTCTCCTACCCAGAGTTCTCCTGGACTCCTAGTCCCACCTATCTTGCTTCCCTATTGGCCAACAGTGCTTTATTGACATATACACAGGACCTCCCCATCAGAAGATGGCACATGAAATAAATGAACATTTTGAAAATAGCCAATCAAAAGAGGTTTACAAGTGACTGATTAAGGCTATATTTTAAAAATTACTGTAAACACTAAAAGTGAACTTCCATGTACAAATTTTACTTGACCTGAAAGGCTATTCTATTGGTTTCTATGAATAATTTCAAAATGATTCTCCAAATTGCCAGTAATCTGAGGAAACAGACAATAGGCAGAGTCTGGGTTATGGGTTATAATTTACTTAGCTTGTGGTAGAGCTATCCTATCTTAGTTGGTACTAGTATCCTTATCTGGTAATCTACAAGCTCAAAATATTTGTGAGCTTTCAGAATACTCTCAGACTTTGAGATTAAGAAAAAAAAATCCTGCTGGCAATGGTACCATATACCTTTAATCCCAGCACTGGGGAGGCAGAGGCAAGAGAATCTCTGTGAGTTCAAGGCTAGCCAGGGCTGTTATACAAAGACACACTGTCTCAAAAAGAAAATACAAAAGAAAAACAACCTTCCCAAGTAATTTATGCTTCCTCAACTTGAGTGTATAATATGCATTATATATTCATGTGCTATTTAAGATATTGAGAATACAGAGCAGATGTTCTCTATGTTGGGCCAGTTAAGTGGCTCAGAGGGAAAAGGCACACATGTACACACTACCCCCCAACACATCCAACATAAATAAACATTTTAAAGTTTGTTAAATTTCTCCATGAAATTAACATAAAGATACAAAAATTTTACAATAAATTTATTAAAAGTTCTTATATAGAGACTCTTAAAGATGACGCATAAACTTAAGAAAATAAGTAGTGTATAATATTAGAGATAAGTTCTGCATATAAAAATAAACCCAGGAAGGAGGATTTATAGTCTATACAGGAGAAATCATTGTGATTAAAATAGACCATTCAATAAGGAAGATGATATATAAGCAGTTACCTAAAGAAGGAAAGAGGAATGAATCATGTAAAATGATTATGCCTCGTTAGTGTAATATAATAGAGGCATAGGGTGCCTGCCTTGTAGTTTAACAAGAAACCACTTGGGAGGCAATTAACATAGTATAGGTGAAAAAAATGAGAGTGGCTCAGATTACAAGAAGGAGGGGAGAAAAAAAGAAATCAGAGGATTGGAGAGAATAGGAGAGGAAAAGAGAGGAGAGAGTTAGTTTGGAGACAAGATTTCACAGTGTAGTCCTGTCTGTCCATAAACATATGATTCTCCTGACTTAGCCTCCCTCTCAAGTGCTAAAATTAAAGGCATCGACCACCATGCTGAGCTAGTTGATATACTTTGAAAGAATTAGCAGAATAAGAGTACGAGAAATCAAGTAAAAGAGGCAGGATTTGATTTTCATGGTTTGAGGAATGAATTGTGAAATTAAATGGAATCTCTTAATTCAGATGAAGAACATTGATAGAAAGGTAGGTCTAGGGAATTGAATTGGGACCTTTACTTCAGTCACAGAAATGTGAACTGCCTTGGAGCTCAAAGCAAATGTCTGAAGAAACTTTGAATCTTTGATATAAATTAAAATCTGTGACAATTGATGAGATAACCAAGGTATTAGCTAGAATCAATGCATATTATTGATATTACTGCCCCCTGATGTTTTTTTTCCTAATCCACTTTTTGAAAGGTAGGTAGTTTCTAGAAATTATCCCCTCTGCTCACTCATAAAGAATGGAAGGAATCCCACTGAATCAGAATCTTGAACTGAACAGAAAATACTATTAGTTCACCATCCTCAAATTTTGCCTTG
Organism: Mesocricetus auratus; assembly: GCF_017639785.1. Classification (NCBI taxonomy): domain Eukaryota; kingdom Metazoa; phylum Chordata; class Mammalia; order Rodentia; family Cricetidae; genus Mesocricetus; species Mesocricetus auratus. The sequence goes on along the minus strand of NW_024429186.1, from coordinate 38,392,988 downwards.
ATGTGAATATTCCCAAGTACCTCCTTGCTGGAAACTGTTTGCACTGGAGGTAAGTGTGAAAGGGGAGGTTGTGGGGAATGATGGGGTGAGGGCTTCCTAAACCTTTCTCAGACCTCAGAAATGGTTTGATTCTGAGGAAGAGAAGGTTCAGGCTGGTTCTTCCTTCCCTGAACCAGTTCATAGAGCCCTAAATTTGACCTGCTTTCCTCAAACAGGGAATCAGAAATCCCTTTTCTCTTCTGTTTTTCTGCTGCAGAAATTCCCAACATTCCCATTTTGTGGGCTCCAGAAAGGGGTAAGCGAAGACTTCAATCCCAGCCAATCATTTCCAGATTAATACTTTTTAGTGTTTTGGTTTATTTTACCATCATAAAAAAATGCTTGGACCCATTTTTCCCATCTATTTAATTTCCTTGTGGATTGTTATGTATCTATGTTCTAGGGTCATTCTGTATCCCTGGGCAATAGAGTTCAGATCCATCTGCTGTTTCCATTTGTGTGCTAGTCTCTTGTGGATTCTCATATGCAGTTTATGAATTACTTCCTAGATGGAAGACACCCATTTCAGGGACTGTTTTCACTCCTAGGTCGCATCTTTTCCTGAATGGTGTTTTGTTCCCCTGCTGACAGCTTGTCATTACCGTACTCTATTGCTTCCAATGATCTGCCATTGCTTCTCTACTGTCCTGTCTTCCTGCTTGATTGCCTTTGGGTTTTTCTCTACTTTTTGCCTAATTTCTTCTGCTGAACAATTTGTATTCTTCACTCATTGGTGCTTTACCCATCAGCAAATGGCTTGGTACCTCCATATCCATCTGCTATTTTAGCATTTTAGACTTCCCAGCATTGTCTATCTGCCCCCCTGCCCTTCCCCTATACAGTGGCCTACTGAGTTCTCCATCTGCCTGCCTGTTTTACCCTGTTCAGTATGCTTATAATATTGTTACTCAGGTACAGATTTTTTTTAGTACTTCTACTCCAATTGCCTTGTGCCACTGGATTGGACTGCTGACTACTTTGCCTGACTATTGCCTCATCTTCCTATTTGCTCCCATTGGCTGCACCATTATTTTATTTGAGTCATGGCTTTCATCTCCAGTGAATTTGTGACTTGTTGGTTTGCTCATACTTCCTCCTTTATATTTCTCTGCATCTAATGAATCATGAGCATTATTCCCCTGTTATCTCTAACCCTGATCAGATGTTACTTCCAAGGAAAATTTTGCTTATGTATTGTCCAAACATATCTTAGAAATAGGAAAATGCTTTGTTAACAGCCCAGTTCAGTTTACTCCTAAACTGATTCAAAACTCAACTACCACCTATTTTTTTGCTTTTTAATACAAGTCATCATTTGTCTCTTTTTTAAGGATATTTTTAAAACATGAATCATCCTTGCCTCAGTTATCTTTCAACATCACATGTTAGATACATTGTTTTCTTGTGTGTGGGATCCTTCAGTAATTTTCCATGTTCTAAATTTATTTCTTAATTTATTTGCCTAATTTGTCAAAGATTTCAACATAACAATTTATTTTTATCTTTTAAGTAAGGCTAGAAGAATTTTTTAAAACTTGAAAAATATTAACTGTAATATTTTCTGTTCCTTTATAGTTCAGATTAGAGTAGCTTTCAGCTCTGCTCCACTTTTTCCTTGGAGAATATAATTTCTTAGACTCCCCAAAACCTACATAAAATCAGTGATTTAAAGATCCTTTTGACATATCCATCTTTCCCTCCTTTATAGCTTGTCTTGTTCTTGGGTAGAGTTTTGAAATTTACATTTTCAATTGTTTACAGAGTGCGTGACATCTAAAAATATTTTGAACTCTAAAGTTTGTAGTCTTGTGTTGACTTAAAAGCCAAATATGAGAAGCAGAGAAGAATTTTGTAGAATGTGCAAGTCTAAGAAAAGATATGAAGTGGGGTGTTTACAAGTGCATGCACATGTGTATGTGTCAATTTGAAATGTCCTTTATATTTACAGTATCATTATGCTTGAAATATGAAAAAAACGATAAGTATCCATTTCAATTTTATTTTATTAAAGCAAATGAGATAGGAAAAAAAACCTTGAAAAGAAAGTGATAACTTTAGAAACTGGTGAGAATGTATTGACAGGATATATTTTTTAAGATTTCTGTCTTAATAAAGAAAATTAGTATGAAGAAAAAGATCATATTAGGAATGCCAAAATAATTTCCTAGCTTACTGGTACATGCCCTTAATCCTAGCTTTTGGGAGGCAAAGGAAGATTTATCTGTGTTCTAGGTCAGTCTGGTCTACATACTGAGTTCTAGTTCAAGGCAAGAGACCTACACAATGAGACCCTGTCTCAGAAAAGGGGAAAAAAAGAGAGAAATGTATTGCTTGAAATTTACCATTTAAGTGTAAAAATCATTGCTATTAGTATTTTCAGTGGCAGTTACACAATCATTACCACTGTTTGTTCCAGAATCATACAAAATAAGATTTATATATATATTAGACAAAACTTTTCAATATTCCAACTCTAGCCCTGGCAAATATTATTTTTTTATTTTATTAATTTGCCTATCATAAATACTAATCTAAGTGGAAACACAAATTATTTTGTTTCCTGTCTTGTTTCACTTAACATAATGTTCTTAAAATCCCATGAAGTAGTATGTAACAGAAGTCCATTCCTCTTTTCCATCCTTTGTATACAGTTCAGCTGATAAGCAAGCAACTTTGGTTGTTTGTGCCTTCTGACTACTAACGACAGTACTTCTGTAAATATTGGTATACAACTATTTTTTTCTCAGTTCCTTTGACTCTACCAACAGAAGTATGTGTAGGAAGAAATTAAGAGCAAAGGGTTCAGGGAAACTGTGTAACAAGCATGAAACGTAGATAAGTCCAAGATACTATAGTATTAAAAGAAGAAATAATAACTTTTTGGACAAGTTATAAAAGGCCAAGTTTTAAGTTTTTAAAGATTTTTTTATGTTCTATCAATAAAAGAATAAAGTTACACAGGTCTTGAATGCTTTAGATACAGCAAACATAATTCTCAAGAAGATTTAAAAATTTTTTAAAGATAATGCTTATTTCAAATCAAATAATGTAAGTGGACATTTAAGAGAAGATAGGTATTTGAAGGTGACTAAGATTAGAAATACAGTTGTATTTACAGGAACCATCATTTTAATTCAATGGTCTTTCATCCTTGACACCAAGTGTATTTACAAAGTCTTTCCTAACACATGTTCTAGGGCTATGGATTCCAACAAAAACTAATTCTTTTTTATTGAAAATATTTTTTCAAACATAATATATCCTGATTACATTTCCTCCCTTTACTTCTGTCAGTCTCTCCCCACCTTCCCTACCATCTGGATATGCCCCCTTTCTACCTGTTGCTCGAAAACAAACATGCTTCTAAGAGCTAATAATAAAATAAAATAAGGTAGAATGAAACTAAAACATTGGAATAGGACAAAACAAACAGAAGGAAAGGAACCCAAGAAAAGTCACAAGTAACAGATAAGATGCAGAGACCCATGTGACATTATGAGACAAGGAATCTTCTATGATCCCATCGAGTTTGTTTTATGTCGACTATCAACTGCTGGGTATGCAGCCTTTCCTTAAGAGCAGTTTGTTTCCCCATTGAGACTCCCTTGGAATAAATTTTCATCTGCAAGGGGGTATCAATCAGAGATTGATTCTGGGTTACAGATGGAGGCATGTGTCCATTTCTCCTTTCAGCTCTAGAACCCCTTCTGATGTAGACGTGTACAAACCCTGAATATGCTGATTCAGTTTCTATGAATTCTTATACGTGTTAATTCTGTTGATGCTAAATCTAAGTTCATACCACACTGCCAAGACTTAAAGACATTAAGTTAGAGATAGTCTTTGTTTACAAAGGTTTAGATCTGAAATATTTAAAATAATAATAGATAAGGATAAAAATACTTTGAATGCACAATAGAATGTTTCACTCATATTCAGCCTTTGTTGGGGTGAATTTTGTTTACTCTATTTACTTACTAAACTAACACAGAAAACAGATTGAAATCCAGGGCAAGAATAAAATTTAACAACAATAACAAAACTCATTTTTAGTATCATCTACCATATTTTGAATTTTTTCTTCTAATTCTGATTCTTGAAGAGAAATTTTCAAATCAGAATGTTTGCATATAATCATTTCACTTCTCTGAGCCTCACTGATTCAGAAAGAAGAATACCTTCTGGGCTGAGGAAATGGTTCAATAGGCAAAGGACATGAATTTGAATCATCAACACCTACATAAAAGCTTGATGTGATAAATGCTGTTTTACTATTGTCCCAGGGATGAGGGGCCAGAGCATGTTGATTACTGTGGCTTGCTAGCTAGCCAGCCTATCCTAAAGGGAATACTCCAGGTTCAGTTAAGAGACCTTGTCTTAAAAATTCAACAGTGATAGAAGATATCCAAAGTTGTCCTCTGGCCTCAATACATGCTCATACAAGTAAGCCTACCCACACACACACACACACATACATACACACACACACACACACACACACACACATTTGTACATGCATTCATATACTATATACACATACATTTCAAAAGAATGTCCATTTTAGTTAAACCTCATATCAACTTTCAGATAATTTTCATTCTATTTGAAGTCTGTTTCATTTAATTTTTTTCTTTTATTGAAGATTGAATTTTTTTCATACATTATATACTGATTACAGTTTCCCATCCTCCAACTTGTCCCAGTTCCTCCCCACCTCCCCTCTGTCTGGATCCACGCCTGCCTCTCCATAGAAAACAAACAGGTATCTAATGAATAAAATAAAATTAGATAAGATAAAACAAAAACAAAACTCAGAATGGGACAAAACAAGCAAACAGATGAACAAGAGCCAAAGAAAAAACACATATACAAGAATCCCATAAAATCACAAAACAAGAAGCTATAATATTGACTCAAAGGCTCTGTAACCTGACACTTTGCTTAAAGTATTTATCAGCTATAGAAGTTTCATGGCAGAATTTTTAGGGTTACTTAGGTATATTACCATAACATCTGCAAATAAAGATACCTTGGAAGTCTCTTTAACATTTTTCTCTCTCTCTGTCCCTCCCTCCCTCCCCCTCTCCCCTCCCTCCCTCCCCCTCCCTCCCTCCCTTTCTCCCTCCCTAGCCCTCTCCCTGGCCCCCAATCTCAATCTCAATCTCTCTCTCTCTCTCTCTCTCTCTCTCTCTCTCTCTCTCTCTCTCTCTCTCTCTCTCTCTCTCTCTCTCTCTCTCTCTCTCGTTTATTAAGACAAAGTTTGGCTGTGTAACAGCTCTGGCTCTCCTGGAACTAACTCTTTTTGTAGACCAGACTGGCCTTGAACTCACAGAGATCCACTTACCTACTTACCTGCCTTTGTCTCCAGAGGCCTGGGATTAAAGACATGTGCCACCACTGCCTGGAGGACCTTTCTTATAATTTAAAGCCTACTAAATTCAGGGACAGTTTGAATATTTCATTGGTTACTATAAACAGGTAACATAATTTGAAGTAAGACATAAGCTGGATAGTAGAAGAATAATTAGTAGATAAATGGATAACTAATGTTCAGGAAATGTGCCTAAATATAATTACATATATAATAAGAAACATTTTACTCTAGTATTAGTTGGTGATACTTTTCATGAGTTTCTCTTATCATTTAAATTTATTTGAATTCCTGATGTGAAAAAGTTCAGACATATTCGTTAGCTTTTATTATATATTTAATAAACTAATCATTTGAATTTTGAATCTATTTTTCCTCTTTGTATTAAGCTGTACTCAAACTTGAGTCCTTATTCTTTTAAAACTGCAGTAGGATTATTTTTAATAGCTTGGTATTTTCATCTTCCTGATTGTTCTACTAATGTTTTTATTGTAGCAATACAGGTATGAAGAGATCAGAGTTTCCTTGTCAAGAGAAAAACACTAAAATAGAACTTATATCCATATTCAGTGTATTTTAAGCATCAATAAATTAGTTTAAAAGATTATTCTTGTATTCACTCTGAAAATCACTTTACAACAAAGACACAGAGAGATTATATAGATCTTAGATAAAAGACTAACAATTTTATTTGTAATGAATATCCTGTTTTCTTCTCTTAACTCCTATTTTAGTTTCAAAGAAACTAGAACACAGCTGTTCGTTTCCTTTGTGTGATAGTCAGCTTATGCTAATACCTATTCCCTATAAAGTATCAATTCACCCTCCCCATTTCTCTACCTAGAGTATTGCCGGATATTCAGGATTTTGTGAACAGTGTGATTACAATATAACCTTCCTTCCATGAACATTTATAGTACAAACTTGACTTTTTTTTTTTTTGGTGTATAGCAATTAACAGTAACAGGCACTAGTAAACAATTTCTACATATTCTGATATCTTTGTCCCTTTTCTTCCTATTTTATATTTTCATAGTGCTATTAAAAAAACTATCCTGCAAAAAAAAAAAACAGGTTGTTAACAGACCTTAAAAAAGATAGTAAATCAGTACATCAAGATGTCTCAGCAGATAAAGACATTTGCCACCAAGCTGAGATCTCAGGGTGCTGAGGAATGACATAATGGAAGGAAAGAACCAACTCCCAAAATTTTCCATGGTTGTCATGAAATGTGTGCCCCACATATACAGCCATACACAAATAAATGGAATAATTTTTAAAAGATAGTGGATTTCCTCAAATTGAAAAATTGACACAAGGCTACTATATTTATATTTAGAAGGTTTTAAACTGATGCAAGTTTGCTCCTTATTTACCAAACTTTATTTTGCTTTAGAATGCTGTTTTAGTAAGTAAGTTTGTACTTACAATTTCACAGAGCATATAATGCATTCTAATATCTTCACCACCCTCCTTCTGTTCCTCCCTCCCCTATCAAGTCCTCTCATCAGTTTAGATTCCTGTCTCACATTCTTGTTTAGTTTTGCTTTGTGACCCACTACATTTAACCAGAACCATTTATGTGACCATGGATTTAGAACTCTCCATTGGAGATTGGTGAGCTTGCCAGTGGGTATAAGATGGCAATGCCTCCCCCATCCCTCTCTATAATGCTTTTCGATATAATGTAATATTGGATACTTAAAAAGAAATTATTATTTTTCTGTTCGTGTCAGCTAGAACCAACACTCCTGAGATCTGATTCTTCAAATGCTCAGTAATCAAATTTTCTCTGGTTGGTTAATAGCCATAATGCTATATTAAATATTAAATGCATAAATACTTACACATCAGAGGGAGCAGTCTTCTTTAAAACATCCTAAGAAACTGAAAGAGATTTTCCCGTTTTTTTTCTCCTCTACTGCCTTCTGATCAAAATTAAGACATTTTGTGAGATACAAGGCATTCAGATATCCTGCATCTCAAAAATATTAGTTAACTGCAAAGTTCAAAAGGTGACTGCCCTGTAGGAAACTCCTATTTTATGAACAAGTCTGTTGTTAAATTTATTTCTATGTTAATGTCAGAATATTCATGGACAGAAGGCTAAGAGAGGTACCTCAAGATATCAAAGCATACTCTGGCAGGCCTCTCACCCTTGGACCCTAGCTGTTACAATATCCTCCTGTTTCTCATGCAGGACTGGGCTGAGCCTTCTATTCCCCTGACTTCTCCTATATATGTCTATAACCCAATCATTTTGATTATGTGATCCTTTGGTGTCATGGCCGCCATTCCTGGTTGTCTGGTCTCCCCTTTCCCTATCCTCACATGGCTAGGCTCAGTTTGCTGGGCATGTTTTTCAAGTAGATAAGTATTATACTTTGGTCTCTCTATTTTCAATTAAATTTTCCCTCTTGACTATCCATTGGTACTTTTCTACTTTTCCTTAAAATGTGCTATTCTTCTTTGGGTACATGATCTTCATGTGTTTTCCTTATTTTTTTCCAGTTGCTAGAAATAAATACTAGAGATGAATATTTAAAAAATAAGTTTATTTATTTCAGTTTTGGAAACTGAAAATCCAAAATAGAAGGATTCTATATGTTGATCTCTAGCAGGGCCCCTGAGGTGCATCACAACACAGTAGAGAGGCTGAAAGGAAAATGGCTATATACAGAAGACGTCATATGGCAAGTTCACTCTTTACATGATTTATTCCTTCAGGAACTAACTCCAGGAGACCAGCATTAAAGCTTGTAGTGACAACACCTCATTCTTTTAATATGGCCACACCAAGGTCCAAGCTACTAGCATGAATCTTTACGGGATAAACTGTATTCAAATCCATAATGTTAAGCACTGCTTATATGGTGACTGTTTAATGTGGGTAATGAAGTGTTAATTCTGCTAAAAAGGTCCTTTTACATTATCCTCTCCTTCCCTTTGTTTGACTGTTAGGATTTAGATTTTTACTTTCCTGAGAAGTTTTTGGCTGATGTAATATGTCATGAGGCCTCAAACTTAAATTGGATATGTTGGCTTCAGATGATGAATAGTGAAGTTGCCAGGTCATCATTTTTCAACTTTGAACTTAAATAGTAGCAACTCATTTAAACACTTTGAAGTTAAGATTTTCTTTTCTACTGCCATTGGTGCTCTCTGATTAAAGTAGTTCATTAAGAAGCAATTGTTGTTGTTAAAGATTACAATGTGCTAGGTACAGTGAACCAGGAGATTTCTCAGTTCTAGGAATCCTGCATTTTATATGCATATCAGGGACAAATTACCCATTTATATATATCCTAAGAATTACATGATTAGCATCTGATATATACTTGATTTGCTTTAACTATTTTGTCAAGTCTTGAGAACAATTAGTCTAGATGCAGCGTTACTTATAGCTACCACTCACTGCTGTTGAACTTCTGCAGGCACAACCTGTCTCTGTATTCTATCATTGTTTATATTTTGCTCACTTTTCCTCATATTTGAATACTCTATTTTGTAAGTTTTACTTCTTGGTCACTTCGAGTTACTGTAAATTCCTTTACTTCTAGAAACATTGTTAGAAATGTATTAGCTCACGTATTTTGTTCCTAATTTTAACCTAAAATTTACCTGTACCACTAAATACAATGTACAATCTAAGCTCATATTCTGTAATTTCTGTGTATAGCCCTTCACAAATACCAGTGTCTTAAAAATTAAAGGTTTGAGGCAACCCCGTGCAAAGCAAGAATATTAATTCCATTTTTTCAATATATGGTCACCTAATAGCTCTGTGTTGCATTTGGTCTAAACTTACTCATTATTTTTATGTCTGTTGATCAGTCAACAGCCAACAAACTCATGGCTAGAGCTTCCACTTGGAATGCAGTTATTACTGCCTGAAGGTTCAGATGATCACTATCATACTTTTACAATACTTTATTTCATTATTGTAACTGTTTTAGATACAGTGATTTGCTATGATATGCTTAATACACTACAGGATAATATGCATTCAGAAACCAAAAAGTTCATATTGTTTTATTAACTTAACAGTGGTCTGAAACCAAACCTGGAATGTCTCCAACGTATGTTTATACTCTGTTAGAAAATGTGATTTTTCTCTCTCCTTCATTAACTTAGTCCTGGTGTAACTATTCTTCTTCTTAAGAATGTTGGGTCATAACTCTTAGTATGGCAAATCTTATCACTTTATCCTTTTAAAAAATCCAGTGACTAATTTGTACTGAAAATAGAAAATGTAAAATTTTTCTTCTAGTTAACAAGGAAATTGATGTTTTGTTTTGTTTTTTTGGTTTTTGTTTTTTTGTTTTGTTTTGTTTTGTCTCTGTAACCATGTTATAAAATCATAGAACTAGGAGGAATATATCTTAGAAACTCTTTTTATTTCAATAACAATAGGCAAACTGTGGATCTCAGTGCCACAGCTCACACTGGAGCTCTTACTCAGCACTTACAGGATCTTAATTTCTACCCTTAATACCACAAAATAAAAACCCTAAGAACCACCAAAAATAATGCCCAGCTTTCTTACACCTCTGAAATCTTTTGAACTGTCACAGCAATCTGAGGTTCCCTTTTTTCAAATTCAGGTTATTAGACATGGTGAGTTTTCTATCAAATACTTTGAAACTGTGAGGAAAAGGTAGAACTGGTAACATTTTCTGGATTTTTCTAATCATTAACTCATGATCCTGAAAAACTGAGCTGTCTCCCTTTAAAAATGAAAATGGTTAAGGAACTACAAAGTATGGTTTATCTTGAAGTGAAATGTACTACTCTGCCTTTCTTCTTTTTGGCTTATTCACTCAGTCTGCTATTTAATCTTTAATTACAGGCCACAAAAGAAGTAATAGAACGGGAAGCGCCAGGGATGGCCCTGGCCATGCTGATGGGATCTCTTAATGTTACACCTCTGGGCATGCTCTCTAGGTAAGAAAGCCACCCACAAAATGCAAAGAAAGTGAACTCATGACTACAAATCAATAACTTAGAACAGTAGATCTAAGAGAGTTTAGTCACCATGCTTGTTCATCCCTTTTTATCCAGAGTTAAGAGTCTTAGTGCCCACTGTAGCTAAATCTCAACCAGTGCCCACTTTTTTTTCTTCTTGGTTTTGTTTTTGTTTATATTAAACTTTTAGAGACTGTTTTATCAATGCTAAAATTCATAAGTCCTAATGCATAAGAGTTGAGTTCATCATAATGTAAAGTTTTCTTGTGTTTGTTTATAATCACCAATTGATGTTCATTAAATATAACTAGATGCTAGTTTAATGTAATGAACCAGAAAAATTTATTAAAATCACTTATTCTCATATGTATAAACTTTGACTTGGATATATAAAGAGGCATATTGAAGTGTAGTCATAAAAAGAGATAATTTCTGAGTAATTTAGTATATTTAAATTGCTCTATTAAATCAGCATATTATTATATTAAATTAATCTATACTGTTATTGGCATACATGGTGGCATCTATATTTGATCTGGTGGTTTCTTACTATTTTAGCAAAGATTATAATCTTAGATAATAATACTTTAAATGAAAATAGTATACATCATTTAAAATAAAACTTAATTTAATCAGGATCTCTTTTAGTGACCTTTGTATAACAGACATTTGATCTCATAGTAGCCAAAACATATACAACTTTGTAAGTTCATAACTTTATAATCACTATAGCCACTTAATTCTGTGTGAAATATGAATATAAAAGCTAAGGTGTCTATTTAATTAATATGTAAGTGTTATTCAAAATGGCTTTCCTGTTACTTGGATTTAGTTTATATTTCATTATTGGCAATCATTGGAGATATAGCTCTGAAAGAATGAATGATTACTATATTTTCTTTCCTGGTGTGTGTGTGTGTGTGTGTGTGAGAGAGAGAGAGAGAGAGAGAGAGAGAGAGAGAGAGAGAGAGAGAGAGAGAGAGAGAGAGAGAGAGAGAGAGAGAGAGAGAGAGAAAGAGAAAGAGAAAGAGAGTGTGTGTGTATATATTATATAGTATTATAATGCTTAATATATGAAAAGAAAATTAAAATAATAAGAGAAATTTTATATACATATATTATTAGTTATTCTTTATACATGCTTTGATCTTGGGGCCTTCTTTTCACCCTCATCAAGGCCAATGTAAACTGCATAAATATTCTTAGGTGTGTGGAACACCACTGGAACAATCTAGATTGATCAGGACTACATTCTTAGAAAAAAGCTAAATATTCCCCTCCCAACATCCAAGAAGTGCAAATAGCTCTTCAACTAGGGGTGGAATTTCATGCCCAATGCCTCTTTCCACATTTGGGTTAGGTTTGCCTCCGATTTGTAAGGTCTTCTGCATGCTGTCTTGCCACCATGAGTTCATATGTGCAATGCCCTGCTCTATCCAGAAGACACTGTTTCCTTGTAGTTATCCACTGCCTCCGGCTTGAACATTCTCTCCATTCTGTCTTTGTCAATGATTTCTGAGCAAACTGAGCATTCTTTTGTGTCTTGTTCTCTGCTTTTTGGCCAGTTGTGGATCTATGTTGATCATCATCTACTACAAATATACATTCTCTGATGAAGTTTGAGAGATTCTTTAACCTATGGATATAGTGATTTATCATTGGGAGTTGGTTTAATACTATGTCCACTTAACAAATCAATCCTGTAGTTTGTCTCCTAGCATGATATCATCTATCTTGCCATAGATTCATAGCCCAATAATGGTGCCAGGTATGGGTTTTATTGTAGCTGGAATTTCTGTCCCACCTGGTCCCACAACTGTTAAGCCTCAAATAAACACAGAGACTTATATTAATTATAAACTGTTTGGCAAATGGCTCAGGCTTCATATTAGCTAGCTCTCTCTTAATTTCTATTAGTCTGTGTATTGCCACGAGTGTGTGACTTACTTGTAATCTGGCATGTTACTCCTTCAGCCATTATGTGGTGTCTCCCTAGCAGCTTGTTTCTACCTCCCTCTCCCTAGCATTCCTCTTCTGGTAGCCCTGCCTATACTGCCTATCTGGCTACTGCCAGTTTTTTATTCATCAACGAATAAGAAACATGAATACAGCAGAGCATCCCCCATCATTTTATGTTGTGGTCAGGCCTTAAATCCCATCAGAAAGTGGTTAGTTACTCCCATGACAATCATGCCACTGTTGCATGAGTGGGCAGTGTTTTGCCTGCCCAGGCATCATTGTAGATCATACGGGTCACAGGTCAAGAAGATTGATGGTCATTTCTCTCCTCCAGTAGCTTGCATAACACCACTTAGCACTGTAAAAGCTATTTAGTAGGACTGAAGCTTCCAGATCTGCCAGCTTGATTTCATCATGTTCTGTGACTCAAGCATGTGATGTCTTCAACAGTAGGGATATATTATCAATTTCTGAAGGTAACCATGAGCATTGGCAATTGTCTGTGATCCTTGGGAGTCTTTGGGATTTCACAGGCCTATAACTCCAAAAACAGTATGTCATCACTGGGATTTGAATTTTTTATATGTTAGTCTCTCGTTCCATTATATGGTAACTTCTACAGTAGTAGGTGCCCATATTTTTCAAAACTATTTAGTGTTATTTGTCCCTTAAATGTAATGGCAGCTTTTCTCTGCTTACTTTAAAGATTTTTTTTTCTTGCCGGGCAGTGGTGGGGCACGCCTTTAATCCCAGCACTCGGGAGGCAGAGGCAGGTGGATCTCTGTGAGTTTGAGGCCAGGCTGGACCGACAGCCTTGAAAACAATACAGAGAAACCCTGTCTCGTAAAACCCAAAAAAAAAAAAAAAGATTTCTTTATTTTTAGTTTGCACTATTTGATATGCTGTGACTAAATGTAGTTTTGTTAGAATTTCCCTTTTAGGTTCGCTGAGATTCTTCCCCCTCCAAATTCATGCTAGTCAGATTGGGACTCTGCTAGCTAATTGTTTGGGGGATGTTTTCTTTGTACCATTTCAATCTCTTCTCCATTATGACTTCTGACATGAAAATTTAATCTGTTAATAATCAATATTCCAAGATTCCTTATGATCTATTCTTGATCTGTTTCTCAGAATATTTCCATGATGCATCATCATATTAATGGGTGTTACCCTCTTTCAGTTCCATTCTGCCTTTGAACTTATTCAGCGACGTTATCATTTCAAATCATTTTTCTTTTAATTCTAAAGTTTCCATGTAGATATGGTCATGGTTTGTGTTTCTTGACTATATTTTTTTACTATTTTGTAATGTAATTTGAAGATGATTATATTAGCTATGTAAAAAATTTTTTTCTGCCAGTTCTGATGTATGGCTCACGTGGGTTTGGTGCCAGTGGATTTTATTTCCCACAAAAAATAAATATATTTTTCTGGGTCTTCCAATGCTGAATAATTTTGAATAGTACCCTGGGCATTTTGAGTATTGCATTCCTTTTTTTTTAAAGATTCATTCATTTATTATGTATAAAATGTTTTCCCTGCATGTATGCCTGCCCAACAGAAGAAGGCACCAGATCACATTGGAGACGGATAGGAGCCACCATTTGCTTACTGGGTATTGAACTCAGGACCTCTGGAATAGCAGCCAGTGTTCTTAACCACTGAGCTATGTCTCGAGCCTTGAATGTTGTATTCTAAGTAAAATATTTATCCCAGTTTAAATGTCTGGATAAAGTTTGTTAGTTTTAACAGCTAACCTGTTTGAGTATTAATCCAGATGTCTTTGCTATACTGTGGGGTTTTGAATAAAATGTTATCCATATTCTTGGGCCTTTGAATACTTAATTCTCAGATAGCACTGTTGGAGGAAATATGGGACTATAAGTGGACTATTGGAGTTTATACCATCTTTTACACCTGAGATTCTTTCTTCTATCTCTTATATTCTGTTTTTGATGCTTGGGTCTGTAGTTCCTGTTCTCTTACCTAGATTGTCCATCTCCAGGTTTCTCACAGCTTGTGTTTACTTTATCCTATTTCCATTTTAAGGTCTTGAATAATTTTAGTCATTTCTTTCACCTGTTTGTTTTTTTCTTGACTTTCTTTTTTTTATCTTTTTAAAATTTAAATTAGAAACAAGCTTGCTTCACATCACATGTCAATCCCAGCTCCCTCTGCCCGCTCCTCTCCTTCCCCCTTTCTTTAAGGAATTTATTTCCTTCCATTGTTTGTGTTTTCCTAGATTATTTCTTCTCTCTTTCAATCTCTCTTTCTCTCTCCCTATGTCTTTCTCTCTCTATCTATCTATATCTATATCCATATCTACATATCTGTCTCTGTCTCTTATATGTGTTTTCCCTGCCTGTATGTCTGTGTGAGGGTGTGGGATCCCCTGGAACTGGAGCTAAAAAGAGCTTTGAGCATCCAGTGCTCTCACCACTGAGCCATTTCTTCATCCCTTCCCTGTTTATTCATTTCCTCTCTAAGGACCTCTATTGTCTTCATAAAGCAAAGCTGAAGCTGAGTTTAAGGTAGTTTCCTTCTATTTCAACTGTATTGGAATATTCATGGCTTGCTCTAGTAGGATAGTTGGGCTATGGTGGTGCCATATTGCCCTGGATTTTGTTGATTGTGTTCTTATATTAGGATCTAGGCATTTGGGTTAGGAATGAATATAGGTCTAGAAGCCAGTTTCTGTGGGTTTTTTGTTGTTGGATGGGTGTTTTATCCCTTGGCTTCTGTTTCCTCTTTTGTCTTCTGGTCTTTTTGGTCTGTATTTCTGGCAGCCTGCATGACCTCTGGTCCTGCTGGTAGGCTGCCAGAGTTGGGGTTTGGGCTTCTGATAGCTAGTGTGGCCTTTGGTCCAGCAAGGAATTTCTGTTATTCTGACTGATGTGGCCTGCCTGCACTTGAACAGTGAGTAACTCCCCCACCACCCCCACCCCGTGTAGGGGCAGTTGCAAGGCAGTGGGTGCAAGTGGTAGGGGCTGTGAGCAGCTTGAGTCTTTCATCTCTGAACTTAAGGTGTGTGTGGCGCGGGTTGTTCCAAAGGCAGGTGGGACTCTTACCTATTCTGACTGGCATGGTCTGCACCAGAGCAATGGATGTCTGCCCTTGTAAAGGCAGACACATGACAAGGAAGGGGAGACTGTGGGAGAGTTCAGTTGACAGGCGGGTTTTTCCTCCAGTTTTCATACCTGCCTGGGTGCCACACTTTCATACCATGATGGTAATGGACCCTTATTCCTCTGGAACCATAAATCCAAGTAATCCCTTTTTTCTATAATTTGCCTGCTCGCAATTTATTATTTATTATAATTTTAATGGGAAAGTAACTAATACTTATTCTCAAGTTCTGCCAGAAGTCTTCATGAATTAGCATAATATTCAAGCAGAGGTATTTGTGTGTGTGTATACATCATACTTTGTTTAAAAGTCTGTCATATAATTCTTCAAGGTGTGTGTGTGTGCGTGCGTGCGCGCGTGTGTGGCTGTGGGAGAGAGAGAGAGAAAGAGAGAGAGAGAGAGAGAGAGAGAGAGAGAGAGAGAGAGAGAGAGAGAGAGAGATCCACAACTCACAGTTCATACATATTACACTTTCTCCAGTTGTCTGTGTTCTAGGAGTTTTTCCACACTCCCCAGTTTCCAGGGGCACTCAGTCCCAGTTAAACATATGTGAAAGAAAAGCACATTTCTTGGATAGTGTTAATTCTCTTTGCTTTTATATATTTCTTTACTACTCTTGGGACAATGGAGCAGAAGATTTAAGGACAAGATAGTCTTCCCACCTCAACTCTTCAAACAGTAGGGAGTACTTTTCTGTTTCCACTAGCCAAAAAAATTGCTTTCTCTTTTCTTCACGATTGGAACTTGTTTATTGAGGGCATAAACCTTTAATCCCAGTATTCAGAGACAGAGACAGGCTGATCTCTGTGAGTTGGAGACCACCCTGGTCTACAGAGTGAGATACGGGACACCCAGGGGTACACAGAAAAACCCTGTCTCAAAAAAACAGAAAACAAGCAAAATGTCAATGGAATAAAATGAACTGAACTTATATTTTTATATCAGTGAATCAAATTGCCTTAATATTCCTTTTGTAATATTAAAATAGCATGGGTCATTTTAAGTAATTTACATTAATAGTACTACCATCTTGAAGAGCCTTAATTGTCTCTTAACCAAAACTAGATTCATTTAGCTTATAAAAAGCAGTATATGGGAAGCAAAAGGTAGCAGACTCTGATGGAACTGCTTTGTAATTTATAAGCCCATTCAAAAGTGTGCAGCTATTATTAGTAAGTTTTAACTGATAAAGGTCACAATTAATTTTGATCAACTGTGTCCTATAGCAGGTTGTAGAAGTAGGCAATAACACTTAAGCCTCCAAATATTTGTGGTTCTAATGCTGCTTTTGAATTACTGCTTTAGATAGTAGAAGTATAGGTACAAACATTGACTTCCAATGTCACAACTCACATTGACTGATATGCCTTCCACAGTTTTATAACGACAGTGCCTGTGTTTATTTTAGTATTGAAATTTCCAAAACAACTATGCATGCCTTGTTTGTGAAATCACCATGTAAACTCAGAGGAAAATATAAGCTCAGAGAAGAACTGAACAAGCCTTGCTTGTACCTTTGGCTGTTCTTCAGTGTAGAAACTGCCTAAAATATGTTGTTAAATAGCAGTCTTGAGGAAAAGGATACTCTTATTTCTAAAATTACCACATTGTAACATTTAAGTCTTTAGTTTTTAATAAACAAATATAAGATAATGAAAAAAATATGACCCACTAAAATAAAACAAGCAATTGACAAGATATTTATGATAAAGACCAAATGGTGAACTTACTAGAAAAGTTAAAAAAAAACACCCTAAAGATGACCAAAGAACTAATGAAAAATATTTACAAGGTGTGACCAAAAGTACAGTATCAGTCCAACATAGAAAATATTTTTGAAGCCAAGAGTAAACCATGAAATTCGGAAGTATAATAACATACATCAGAAATGTTTACAAGAAACAACTGTATATGTTACTGAAAATTTCCATATATCATGAATCTGTGATAGACTGAAAACTTTAGAGAAGCTGGAAAGATGGTTAAGAACAATTCCGGCTCATTCAGAGTACCTAAATTCAGTTCCCAGTGCCAACTGGCTTACAGCTGCTTGTAACTCCAGCTCCAAGAGATCTGACACCTTCTTCTCCTTGCCTCCATGAATACGTAATTAAAACTAAAAACTAAGAAAACCAAAACAAAATTTTATTGTGCACTTAATAAATGATCATTTAAATAAATGAATAAAAATTGAAAAACTTGAAGGTATATCTCTGCAAAACTGGTCAAAAATTCATACCACACATTCAATTATGGAAAGAACAACCAGACAATATCAAGGAATTGTAGAAATTGTAAGACACAACATACCAAATAGATATAATGCATATCAGTAGAATATTCAATCCAACGGAAAAATACAAAAATTAGAAAGTTCTAAGGGAAATTTAGAAAATTTTAAAAATGAAAAATTTTAACACACACCAGACCTGTGCAATGCAGAAAAAGGTTGTAATTCCATCATCAATGAGAATGGTTTCATGAGTTCGTAACACTACCTGAGAAGTTAGAAGCAATTAACTTGCTGGAAGAGGGAAAGTTATATTTCTTAGAGGCATAGCCATTCATAAGTTGTCTCTACTTAAGTAAATACCATCCCTATACATGCTTATGATAGCATTTAATTAAATGCAGAAAGCAGCCTTCCTTCTCCATCCTCCAGAAAAAGACCTGAAAGTAGAATAGATGACTAGTTAAGAAGAGGGGGAACAATGAAGGAGATATGATCAAATTATATACATTAAAGATTTGTATATTTATATTCATAAAAATATTTATATTTGGTTTTCATTTTTGTAGTCCTTATCTGATTTTAATGTCAAGTTAATGCTGACTTTCTACACTGAATTGTGAGATAGTCTTCCTTTTCAATGACCTGCATGACTTTATGAAACCATGTTAATTTTTTAAAACTGTCATGGGTGCTGGGAACTGAGTTTGGGGTTTCTGTAAGAGCAGTAAATGCTCTTAAACACTGCGTTATCTATATCTCTCCAGTCTCTTAAAGTTTTTAACTGTCATAGAATCACACTATCTTAGTTAGGGTTTCTGTTATTAGAGTTTCTGTTGCTAAGATAAAACACCATGGCCTAAAGCAAGTAGGAACCAAAGGGTTTATTTAACCTTACAACTCTTGGGCCAGACTTCATTGCTGAAGGAAGGCAGAACAAAAACTCAAGGTAAAAACTGATATGGAGGCGACAGAGGAATGCAGTTTATTAGGTCGCTCCCAAAAACTTGCTTAGCCTGCATTCTTTACATATATATATTAATTTTTATTTATTTAAATTAGAAACAACTTGCTTCACATGTCAATTCCAGCTTCCTCTCCCTCCCCTCCCCCCCCCCAACTTTCCAACCCCCTACCCTGTCTCTCCTCCCCTCCCCAGGGAGGGTGAGGCCCTCCATGGAGGAATCTCCAACATCTGTCATCAAACAGGGCAGGGCCTATGCCCTCTTTCATGTGTCCAGACTGAGAGAGCATCCCTCCATGTGGAAAGAGCTCCCAAAATTCATTCAGGTGCCAGGGATGAATGCTGATCTACTACCCAAGGCCCAATAGAGTGCCTAGGCCTCCTCCCTGACACGCATGTTCAGTTCAGTGTTTGTCTGTGGGTATCTGCCTCTGCTTTCATCAGTCACTGGATGAAGGTTCTGTTTCGTAGACTCTGGCAGTGGGATTGTATGCTGGCACTCTTCTGATTCATGTCTAAAATCCATAAATGAGAGAGTACATACCATGTTTCTCTTTTTGTGACTGGGTTACCTTACTCAGTATGGTTTCTTCTAGTGCCATCCATTTGCCTGTGAATTTCAAGATTCCATTGAATTGGTATAAGCTGTTCTTTGAATTTCTGGTAGAATTCTGTTTGTTTTTATTGGTGATATTTTCATTCTTTGTATATTTTGAAGGTTAAACCCCTGTCACATATGTAGCTAGCAAAGATTCTGTAGGCTTCCTCTTTATTCAGTTGATTATTTTTCTTTTGCTATGCAGAGTTTTTTTTTAGTTTCATGATTTTCCACTTTTTAATTGCTGGGCAAATGAAATTCCCATTCAGGAAGTCCTTTCCTATAACACAAATTCTAGTTGGTTTTAATAATTAAAAACCCAGAGGCAAATATAGGGGTTAATGCCGAAAGAGAAGCAGAATAGCCAGCCACAGGTTCTTACCTCTACTGAATCCTCAGACCAAAGGGGCAATACTGTCCCTACGAAACCTTAGGCTGAATGCTCCTCAGATTGCATCCATGTCTTTGAATCTTCAAACTGTCTTGAGCTCCTGTCTCCTCCTGCCTTGTACTCCTCTCTCTGGCATGTTATATTACTCCTGTCTCCACTTCTCTCGTGCTGGTATTAAAGGCATTTGATCCCAAGTGCTCTGTTTCTCTTTTAGACAGATTCAATCCTAAGTAGCCCAGGGTGGCCTTGAACTCACAGACATCTGTCTGTGTTTCCTGAGTGCTAGGATTAAAGGTGTGCAGTACCACTGCCTGACCTCTGTAGTTAATTAATGATTTAGCTGTGCACTCTGATCTTCAGACAAGCTTTATTAGGTCACCAATGAACTATCAGTATACTTTCCTTCGCCTTTATCATGTAAGATACTGCTGTTTTTCTCTAGCAGTTTCATTCAGGGTTTTGGGTTTAGGTCTTGATCCATTTGGAGTCATTTTTGTGCAAGATGACAGATAAAGATCTAATTTAATTCTTCTTAATGTGGTCATCTAGTTTTTCTAGCACCATTTGTTGATTTTTTTCTTCAGTGTCTGTTTTTAGTGTCTTTATCAAATATTAAGTGGCTGAAATGACATGTGCTCATATTTGTCTTTGACATTGTTCCATTGGTCTATATGTCTGTTTGTGCTAATATCACTTTTTAATACTGGAATTGTAATCCCTCTAGCATTATTATTTTTGTTCAGGACTGTTGTGGCTAACCAGGGCCTTTTATGGTTCCATATGTGTTTAGGATATTTCCTTCCTTTCTTTCTTTCTTTCTTTCTTTCTTTCTTTCTTTCTTTCTTTCCTTCTTTCTTTTTTTGCAAAGAATGAGATGGGGGTTTTGATTGGGGTTGCATTGAATCAGCAAATAGCTTTTGGGAGAATGGACATTTTCACAATGTTAATTCTACCAGTGCATAAGCATAGGGTTTCTTTCCATTTTCTAGTGACTATCTCTTAGAGATACAGAGTTTTTATTTTAGAGGGCCTTCACTTTCTTGGTTAGGTTTATCCCTAGATATTTTTTTCTTGAGACTGTTGTGAATTAGAGTGTATCCATGATCTTTTCCTCTGTGTGTTTGTTGGTGGTGTATAGAAAAGTTATTGATTTGTACAAATTGATTCCATATCCTGATGCTTATGTGATTGTTAAATTCATTTATCAAGTTCATTGTATTTATTGACTTGTGTAGTAGAACCAATCCTGCATTTCATGGACAAAATCAACTGGGTCATGTTGTATAATCTCTTTGATGTGTGTCTGTTTTCTATTTGCAAGTATTTTATTGAATATTTTTCAGTCTGTTTTCTATTTGCAGTTATTTTATTGACTGTTTTTGAGTCTATATCAATTGGTTATATTGCCCTGTAATTTTTTCTTTCTGTGTCTAATGCACTAAGTTGAGTATTAGAATGGTACTGGCTTTGTTTTTCTTTGTCTTTTTTTTAATAGTTTAGACTGGCTGTAGACCGTTGAATGTCTGGTCGAATTCTACTGTGATTCTGTCTGGTCCTGGAAGTTTTTTTTAGCTGGAAGGCTTTTTTATTACTGTTTCAGTACCTTCGTTTCTTATGCATCTGCTTAGGTCATTGACATTTTTTTATTATCTTAACCTAACAGCAGGCTCCCTTCTTCACAATCCCCTAACCACTTCCCATCTCTCCTAGAACTGCTTCTCCTTCATTTCTAAAGTATGACCTAATGATCTTTGGAGTTTTAGGTGTCTGGTGTTGTGTCCCCATTTTCATTTCTGGTTTGTTTATTTGGATATTCTTTTTCCATTGTTTTGTTAGTTTGGATAAGAGTTTGTCTATCTTGTTGATTTTTCTCAAGAACCAACTCTTTGCTTCATTGATTCATGTATTATTCTTTTTTTGTTTGTTTGTTTGTTTCTAGTTTATTGATTTCAGCCCTCAGTTTGATTATTTCCTGCCATCTACTCTTCTTGACTGTACTTGCTTCTTTTTGGTCTTGATCTTTCAGGTGTGCTGTTAAGCTGCTAGTATGGGATCTCTCCCATGTTTTTTTTTATATAGGAACTTCATGCATTCCTTTCATAAGTTTGAGTGTGTTGTGCAATCATTTTTTTTAATTCCAGGAAAGCTTTGATTTCTTTCTTAATCCAATGTTCATTTTGTAGATAGTCATTCAGATTCCATGAGATTATAGAATTTATTTTTGTTGTTGTTGTTGTTGTCGAAATCCAGCTTTGATCTGTGGTGGTCTGACAGGATGGCATTAGTGAGATTGAGGTATTGTAGCCTCCCAGTATTAATATGTGAATAGTGATATATGGTGTAAGCTTTAGTAATGTTACTTTTACAAATGTGGGTGCCCCCCACGTTCATAAAAGAAACATTACTAAAACTCAAATCACATACAAAGCCCCACACGCTTATAGTGGGAGACTTCAACACCCCACTCTCACCTCTAGACAGGACTACTAGACAGAAACTAAACAAAGAAGCAAAGGAACTAATAGAAGTTATGACCCAATTGGGATTAACAGACATCTATAGAACATTTCACCCAAATAAAAAAGAATATACCTTCTTCTCAGCATCACAAGGAACCTTCTCAAA
Organism: Mesocricetus auratus; assembly: GCF_017639785.1. Classification (NCBI taxonomy): domain Eukaryota; kingdom Metazoa; phylum Chordata; class Mammalia; order Rodentia; family Cricetidae; genus Mesocricetus; species Mesocricetus auratus. Next base: position 38,370,720 of record NW_024429186.1, on the reverse strand, counting down.
AATCAACCACATACTTGGTAACATATCAAATCTCAACAGGTATAAAAAAATTGGAATAACTCCATGCCCCTTATCAGACCACCATGTGTTAAAATTAGAATTCAATAACAACAGAAATTGCAGAAACCTTACAAACTCATGGAAGTGGAATAATGCACAATTGCACCATTTCTGGGTCAATGAAGAAATAAAAAATGAAATTAAAGACTTCCTAAAATTGAATGAGAATGAGTACACAACATACCCAAACTTATGTGATACTTTCAAAGCAGTGCTACAAGTGAAGTTCATAGTACTAAGTGCACACATGAAGAAATTGGAGAATAGTTACACTAGAGAGTTAACAGCACAACTGAAAGCTCTAGAACACAAAGAAGTAAATTCATCCAGGAGGAGTAGATGCCAGGAATTAATCAAATTGAGGAATGACATCAATACAGCAGGGCTAGGAAAACAATACAAAAAATCAATGTAATGAAGAGTTGGTTCTTAGAGAAAATCAACAAGATAGACAAACCTTTATCCAAACTTACCAAATGACAGAGTGTGAACATGCAAATTAACAAAAACAGAAGTGAAAACGGGGACATAATGAACACTGAGGAAATTCAGAGAATCATCAGGTCATACTTTGAAAACCTGTACCCCACACAATTAGAAAATCTAAAGGAAATGAAAAATTTTCTGGATAGATATCACTTGCCAAAATTAAATCAAGAACAGATAAGCAATTTAAATAGACTTATAACCCCTAAGGAAATAGAAGCAATCGTAAAAAGTCTCCCAGCCAAAAAAAAAAAAAAAGCCCAGGGCCAGATGGCCTCAGTGCAGAATTCTACTAGAAATTCAAAGAACAGCTTATACCAATTCAGTGTAATTTTGAAATTTGCAGGCAAATGGATGGCATTAGAAGAAACCATCCTGAGTAAGATAACCCAGTCACAAAAAGAGAAAAATGGTATATACTCACTTATTTATGGATTTTAGACATGTATCAGGGAAGTGCCAGCATACAATCCCACTGCCAGAGAGTCTGGGAATCAGAACCTTCATCCAGCGACTGATGAAAGCAGAGGCAGATACCCACAGACAAACACTGAACTGAACTACTGGAATCCAGTGTCAGAAAGAGAGAAATGATGGGCAAAGGAGTTAAGACTGGGCTGGTTTAACCCACAGAAACAGTTGACCTGAACAAGGGGGAACTCTTGGACTCCAGATTGATGGCTGTGTGGAAAGCATGGGACTGGCCCAGACCCCCTGAATGTGGGTATCAGTGAGGAGGCCTAGATAATATATGGGGCCTTGAGTAGTATTTATCCCTGGCTTACAAACAGATTTTGAGTTCCCATGTCACAATATGGGAGTCTCTCTCAGCCGGGACTCTTGTGGGAAGGCCTAGGCCCTGTCCTGGATGAAATGATAGTTACTGGAGACCCACCATGGAAGGCTTCACCCTCCCTGAGGATCGGAGTGGAGATTGGGTGAGGGACTAGGGAACCTGGTCAGGAGGATGGGGGAGGAGGGGAGGGAGAGGGAGCTGGGATTGGCATATGAAACAAGATTGTTTCTAACCCAAATTAAAATAATAATTATTATTTGGAAAAAAAGAGAATTTATCAAAGGTATGTTAAAAATGGGACAGAAAATGAATAACTTAGAATAAAGACAGATTCTAGATTTTTAATATACTTAAGAAAAGGGAGTTATAAGTCATGAATTTGGAAGTTGACCTCTAGAAAGGGGAAGAGCTGAGCAGAGAGGGATGGTGAAAGAGGTGAAAGACATATGTATGATATGAAAGAGGAAATGAGGGTGAGGGAAATGACTAGTGAAGGGGATACAAAGGAGAAGCATGAGAAGAAAGTGAGCAGAATGATCTGTATGAGGATGTCACGATGAATTCCCATTGTTTTGTTATTGTTACGTATATGTGTACACATATAACTATAGATATGCAAAATGCACTCAGCATGTCGTATTTGTGTATGTGCCTGTGTGTGACACACATAGCAATACTAGTCAAATGAAAGAAGGTTGTGAACCTAAGAGTAGAGAGAACATGGGAAAGCTTGGAGGGATGATACCTAGTAGTGGCTGGAGGGAAGAAAATAATAAGGAAAGGGACATACTTATAATCCAATTAGAGACACTTTTTAAATGAAAAAAATGTGGGTGCCCTTGCTTTTGGCGCATAAATGTTAAGAGTCTTTTTCAAGTGTCCTTCCCCATCTCTTTTGATTCATTTTGGTTTAAAGACTATTTTGTTAGATATTAGAATAGCTACACCAGCTTGTTTCTTAGGTTCATTTTCTTGGAAAATCTTTTTCCAATCTTTACTTTGAAATAATGTCTATTTGACATTGAGGTTTTTTCTATTATACAGCTGAAGGAAGGATCTTGTTTTCACATCCATTCTGTTAGTCTATATATTGATAGATATCAATGACCAATGATTGGTAATTCCTGTTATTACTTTTTTGTTGGTGATGGTGTTTGCCTTCTTATAATTTTGCTGATGTGAGATTATTGCTGATATTTTTGTGGATATAGTTAACCTCCTTGGATTGGAGTTTTACTTCTAGTACCTTCTGTAGGACTGTATTTGTGAATATATGTATATATATGCATATATATATTTTTTAATTTGAGATCATAGAATATTTTTTCTCCATCTATGGTGATTGAAAAGTTTTGCTGGGTTATTGTATTCTGAGTCTCTTTTTTCATTTTTTTCATATTTTTTATTTCATTTTGCATTGCAAGCACAGTTCTCCCTCCCACTCCTTCTCCCAACCCACTCACCTCTTCCCACTCCCCTAACTCCCCCTAGTTCACTCCCAGTCCATTTCTCCTCATGGGTAAGGGCTCCCATGAGTTATCAACATAGTCTAGCATAATAGGTTGGGCAGGGCCAGGGCCCTCTCCCATGCATTAAGGCTGAGCATGGCATCCCACCCTGGGGAGCAGGCACCAACAAGCTAGCTCATGTGCCAGGATAATATCATGGTAATACTGCCACTGGAGCATGGCATCCCACTCTAAGGAGTGGGCTCCAATAAGCTAGCTCATGTGCCAAGTTTGTATAATGGTCCTACTGCCAGTTGCCCCTCACCTAATCCAAGCTTCACAACTGTCTTCCACATACTAAGGGCCTAGTTCAGTCTCCTGAAGTCTTCATAGCTGTAGGTTCATGAGTCTCCACAAGCTTGGTTCAGCTGTCTCTGGCGATTTCTCCATCATGATCATGACCCCTCTTACTCATAGCTTCCCTCCTCCCTCTTTTCACCTAGATTCCTAGAGCTTGACCTGGTTCTTGGTTGTGGATCTCTTCACCTGGTTCCATCAATTACTGGATAAGGGATCTAAGATAATAGTTGGGGTATCAAGGAGTCTTAGCTGGGATATTCCTTGTGGTTTCTTGGGAGTTACCCTAGCACTGGGTTTCTCCTTAAGCCCATAGTATCTCTCTCTATTAAGATATCTCTTTTCATTGCTCTTATACTGTACACTATATCCCTCCCTGCCTTAACCTTCTGGTTCCCTCATGTTCTCATCACCCTCCCCTTTACCATTACCCCTTCCCCCAGTTTGCCCCATAGATCTCATCTAACTTCCCTTCCCAGAGGAATCCCTGTGTCTCTCTTAGAGTCCCCCTTGTTACCTATGAATTGTAGTCTGGTTATCCTTTACTGTACATCTAATATCCACTTATGAGTAAATACATACCGTGTTTGTCTTTCTGAGTCTGGGTTATCTCACTCAGTGTTTTTTTTTTTCCAAGCTCCATCCATTTGCCTGAAAATTTCATGAGGTCATCATTTTTTACTGCTAAGTAGTACTCCATTTTGTAAACATTAGCACATCTTTTGTCCATTCTTTGGTTGAGGGGCATCTAGGTTGTTTCCAGGTTCTGACTATTATGAATAATGCTGCTACAAACATTGTTGAGCATATGTCCTTGTGGTATGATTGAGCATCCTTTGGGTAAATGTCCAAGAATGGGTCTTGAAGTAGATTGATTCCCAATTTTCTGAGAAACGGGCATACTGATTTCCAAAATGGGTGTACTAGTTGGTGAGGATCTTTTTCCATTCTGTAGGCTGTGTTTTGTCTTATTTACCTATTATTCATAGGTTTGGTCTTTTCACAGTTTCCAAGATTTCCTGGATGTTTTGTGTCAGGAATTTTTTAGATTTAATATTTTTCTTTACCTATGTATCTTTTTCTGCTATTGTATGTTGAACACTTGAGATTCTTTATTCAATATCTTGTAATCTGTTGGTGATGCTTGTGTCTATACCTTGTTCACTTACATAGATTTTCTATGTCCAGAATTTCCTCATTTGTGTTTTCTTTTGCTTCTATTTCCAATTTTTAGGTCTTGAACATTTTTATTCGTTTCCTTTAATTGTTCATTGGGGTTTCCTCCCTTGGTTATCTTGGCTTTCTCTAATGGATTTATTCATTTTCCCCAATTTTTTGTTTGTCTTTTCCTCCATCTATTTAAGAGTTTATTCACTTCTTTAAGGACCTCTATCATTTTCATAAAGTTGATTTCAAGGTCTTTTTCTTGTGTTTCAGCTGTGTTGGAATATTCAGGGCTTGCTGTAGTAGGATAGCTGGACTCTAGTGGTGACATATTGTCCTGGCTATTGTTGATTGTGCTCCTATGCTGGCATCTAGGCATCTGGGTTTATGGTGATTATATGTCTTAGTTCCAGTTTTTGGATTTGTCTTTGTTGGATGGATATTTCTTTTCCTTTGTTTCTTTTTCCTCCCTTGTCTTCTGACTTGTATGGCCTGTGTTTGATCAGATAGATAGTCTCAACTGGAGTTGAGGTCTGGATTTCTGGTGGCCAGCATAGTCTCTTGTAGAGCAGGAAATTTCTGCCTGAGTTGGGGGGAGGAGTTCTGGAGGCTGCTTGACTTCAGGTCCAGTAGGTAGTCTCCACTTGGGTTAGAGACTGGAGTTCTAGTGACCATTGTGGCCTCTAATCCTTTGGGGAGTTGGGGGCTGGGATATAGTGATGAGGAGTGGAGGGGTAACTGAGGATAGGGTGAGTGGCCTACCTGGTATTCTGGCAGGCATGGCCTGTGATTTAGCAGGAGCTCTCTGCCTGATGGAGTAGAAAGTGTGTGTGTGTGTGTGTGTGTGTGTGTGTGTGTGTGTGTGTGTTTTGCAGGGTGGTGTGAAGGTGCCATATCTGCCTGTTCTTCTGACAGGTGAAGCCTGTGGTTAGTCAGAGGGGACCTGTTCTGCTTGATGGAGCCTGTGGTTGCAAGGGGATGTTTTTTTTTTTTTCTGGAAGGAGCCTAGGGAAGGTACACAGGGAGAGGTCTAGCAGATATGGCCTGTAGTTAGTCAGGAGCTATCTTCCTGAGAGAGTGGAAATAGTGGGAAGGAGGAATTTGAAGGTAGGGCATACCTACCTGTTCTGGGAGGCAGAGCCTTTGATTGTGGGGGCATGTTACTGGAGGGAACTTAGAGAGTACGGAAGGTCCATAGGCAGAGGCCTATAGATATCTGTTAAGTCCATTTGATGTATGATATCGATTAATTATGGTGTTTTTCTGTTTACTTTTGTCTAGATGACCTGTCTATTAGAGAAATGGGTGTTGAAATCACCCATTATTAATGGACTGATATTAATCTTGTGTCTTTAATCCCAGTAGTATGTATTTTATGAAATTGAACATATTCACTAAAAATGCCCCAGAGTTTGGTGCATATATGTTTGGGATAGTAATGGCTTTTTGATTAACTCTTCCCTTTCCTAGAATGAAGTGTCCCTCTTCTGATTAATTTTAGTTTGAAGTCTATTTTGTATGATGTTTGTATAGCAATGCCTGCTTGCTTCCTTACTGCATTTGAATACAGTACTTTTTTCATATTTTTACTCTAAGGTGGTTGTTATCTTTAAAACTAGAGTGTGTTTTTTATAAGCAGCAGATGGGTGGATTTTGTTTCTTGATCTGTTCAGTCAGTCTGTCTTTTGATTGGGGAATTGAGCCCATTGATATTTAAAGTTATTATTGATAATTAAAGTTATTTAAAGTTATTATTGAAATGTAGGTGCCTATGTTAGTTGCAGTCATCACGTTGGTGGTGTTTTTGTTCTTGGTGTATTTTTTATTTTAATAATTTTGACTTTGTGTTTGTTTCCATAGTCTCTCTGCTATGCTCATTCCTTTATTCAACCCAAAATAATGCTTCTTGTATTTTCCTTAAGTTTGGTTTGTTGGATATAAATTATTTTAGATTGTTTATGTTGTAAATAATTTTTTCTCCTTCCCTAATGACAGTTTTGCTTCATACAGTATTTTAGCCTTGTTATCATTGTCTTTAGCACTAGGATAGTATATGTGACTTGCATTGTTTTACTCTTGAAGCTTTCAGTACACATCTTTGTTTTGTAGTCTTTGTTTTGACTATGATATGCCATGGGGACTTTTCTTTTCTAGTCTTGTCTATTTTGTGTTCTATGTGCTTCTTGTATTTGTGTGAGTGTGTCTTTTTTCAGTTTGGGGAAAAAGTTATTTGATAATCTAATGAAATCTTGAAACGGTAAAAATTTGTAAGGTAAAAAATAAGGAAATATGAATAAACTATCATACTTGCAGTCTGAGCATCAGTCTGACAATTTCTGAAGTAGAGGTAGAGCTAGTGGCTGAATTCTTTGCTTCTCTGATCTTTCAGCCCCCCCCCAATATCTAACTCTGAGTTTTTATTAAGACAAAAGAGAATTCGTTCTACAGGTGCATGTTTGTACAGGTGAATGTGGAGGAGGCCCAAAGTTAAAGTCACATCACTTCCTTGATTGTTTTCTATTTTATCTATTGATAGTTTCATAAACTATATGCTTCTAATACACATACATGTATAGATATGACTAAATACACATATATCCATCTCTTTATACCATGTACAAAGACATACCAGTGTTTATACACACTCGAGATTACAGTATATTGTGTTTTCCTTACTATTATGTACGATTTAGAAGTTCAAAGTCTGATCACTGGTGTCTTATATATATACCATTGCTTTCTGATGGTAACAGCCACAATCCTCTTCAGATTATCCTTGACTACTCTCAAGAGACCCTCAGGATTGAGCCTGTTGACTGTTTTGATGTTCTCTAACAGGAGGAAGGGGTGGAAAGAGTCATTAGATCTTTATCTGATCTCAATCACTGCCCCTATACCTCTTAGCTATTTGTATATCGACACTGACCCAACTATACGTGACCATGGGGTCTTGGGAGGTGCTAGCATATACTCTTTTTACACTGGCTTTTTGGGGGCCTGCCACCCAGTTGTCAAACAAATCACACAGAGGCTTATCATAACTTATAAATGCCCAGCCTTAGATTGGATTATTTATAGCCAGTTTTTCTTAACTTAAATTATCCCATCTATCTTTTGCCTATGGGCTTTTACCTTTCTCTATTTCTGTATATCTTTATTTACTTCATACCCCGTGGCTTGCTGTGTAGCTGGGTGGCTGGCCCCTGGAGTCTTCCTCATCATGCTCCTAGATCTCTGTTCCCAGATTCATTATTCTCTTTTATTCTCTACCTGCCAGCTCCACCTATCCTTTCTCCTGCTTTGCTATTGGCCATTCAGTTCTTTATTAGACCAATCAGATAGTTATAGACAAACAAGGTAGCACAGCTTCACAGAATTAAACAAATGCAACATGAAAGAATTTAACACATCTTTGCATCAATAAAACAAATGTTCCACAGCATAAACAAATGTAACACATCTTAAAATAATATTCCAAAACAGTCTTTTGACCTGTACACAAGTAAACTTGCATACACAAATACACAGAGAGAGAGAGAGAGAGAGAGAGAGAGAGAGAGAGAGAGAGAGAGAGAGAGAGAGAGGAGAAAGAGAATGTCTAATATATTGTATTATATGGGGCTTTCTTTCTATTATAAACCTTCTACTTTAAGTTCATTTTTAAATATTGTTCATTAAATGGTAATGTTGGTAATACTGAGCATAATCCATCATTGGTCCCCAGTGCCTTAAAAATGCATTCTAGGCCTGTATAGTGATTGTATGACTTCTACTATCAAATCCCATTTTACCTTTTGAGAAAAGATGGGGCAAGTACTTATTTGTTGCCTTTTTTTTTTCAACTAAATTCTTATGTATTACATATCAAAGATTATGTTGCCCCTTTTAATAACTTAATTTTGAAAACTTATTAGAGAGTTTCAGTAGTTAATACAGAATTGCACTAAGAATAAATAGTATAAAAATTCAAACAGTCTATTACAACTGTTCAGACTTTCCAAGCATCCAAATCAGTTAACACTCATAAACATCCAAACTACTGGATCCAATCCCCATCATTTCTTAATTAGTGAACGAGGGAAGGGACACTTAGGAGAGTTTACATTTCTAAGTACCCAAATGACATTTTAATGCTGGTCTACTGATCACACATTGAGAAATACTGATCTATCAAACTAACATTTTTCTGTGTTGCTTCCTGTTTCCCACATACACGCCTAAACTGCCCTTTTTCTTGCCTTTTCCCCAACCCCTTTTTATCTGTTGAAATATTTCCTTCATTAAAAACCACTCTCATCTGTCTCTTCTATAAATTTTTTACTCACGCCCTCACTTAGAGATGCAATGCTTTTGTTTTATATTTGGGAGGCCCGGTCCACCTTGAGCTCAAAGATACTCCTGTGTCTTTGTGTCCCACTGCTGGAATTAAAGATGTTTGCCACCTCACCCAGCAGCAATAGGATCTTAAGGAAGTATTTCTTTTTTCATTTCAAGTTTATCCCTTAGTAAGTTGTATATGCTCCACTGGAAGACCATACATCCAAAAATAGAGTCATGAGGTGTTTTGTTTTGTTTTTAAAAGGATACACAGTTGGGTAGGGAATTGGATTTTAGAAATATTGGGATGTATTATGATGGAAATACATTGTAAGAAATCTCAAAGTACTAATACAAAGGTTAAGAAATCCAGTTTTTAATAAAAGAATGAATTCCAAAATGAAGATAACTAAAGGATGATTCGTAGACATTTTCAAATATATGGAAGGCTTTAAGTAAATGCTAACAAATTTTCCCATTCAGATTGTAAGACAGTTGTAGATTGTTTTTAAAAAAATCAGTGTAATAGAACATCTGTCCTGTGACAAAAATTCTTATAAATATTTTAAGTAGCATAATTTCTTTTTCAAACATAAAATAAAATGTGACAACATTAAAAATGCGGCCAGTTAATGGAATAACAGAATTCTAATTCTTTTTTTTTTTTTTTTTTTTTTGGTTTTTTACGAGACAGGGTTTCTCTGTATTGTTTTAGATGCTGTCGGTCCAGCCCGGCCTCAAACTCACAGAGATCCTCCTGCCTCTGCCTCCCGAGTGCTAGGATTAACGGCGTGTGCCACCACCGCCCTGCCAGAATTCTAATTCTTATAATAATTAACATATACTCTCTATATATGAAATTCTCAATTTTAAAGTAAACTTTTAAAAGAAAAAATAACTCAGGCCTTTCATTCTTGACTCAATTTTTCTAGTACCTTCTAGGTTTATGTTTTGTTTCTAGCCAGCTTTTTTAAACATAGAATTGAAGTTGAATGGTGAAAACAGGGACCATGAATTTAAAAAAGAGTAAGGAGTGGGGTATGGAGGAAGGGCTAGAGGGAAGGGAAAGAAGGGATGAGTAGTATAATTAAATTCTAATATAAAAATAAATATTTTAAAAAGAAATTGACATGGATCTCTCAAAGACCTTTCTATATTAAAACACCTGTAACTATCAATGATTCTTTTTATAACCAAGCTCTCTTGCCTTTTCCCCCATCGCAATTCATTTTTGTAAATCCCTGTTTTACTTAAATTTCTACATTGTTGAAAAGCTAAAACACAAATCTAACCCTCACTCATCTCTTGAATGCTTTCTAATTTAGACTTTTGAACATCACTATTACTACATTAGACATATTAAGGTGCTGTATCCTTGAACCCTTATAATTTATAAAACTGAAAATTAAACAAAAAGGCAGTTGTATAAGGCTCAGCTTACTGTAAAATAGCTAGTTTATTCTCATTCCATTTTCAGTCCATTTTTCTACTCTACTGTATTAACTACTATTATTAAAACATCAGTCAGAATGTCCAATTTGTATAAAAATTGATAATCTCTTACTGTAACATTTTATTCCTATAATAGATGTTCTCAGATGAAACAGTATTATTGGCCTTCATTGAATATTTGTTGGAATTCATTATTCAATCACCTTTCCCTTTCTTTTCAGACCAGTGTGTGGAATAAGGGGGAAGACCCTGATAATCAACCTGCCTGGTAGCAAGAAAGGATCTCAGGTAAGTATTCTTTATATTATTTGACTTAATGAATGGAATTTTAACTTTGAGAATAGACAATCATGAGCTGAACAAGCCGGGCGGTGGTGGCGCACACCTTTAATCCCAGCACTCAGGGGCAGAGGCAGGCAGATCTCTGTGAGTTCGAGGCCGGGCTGGACCGATAGCCTCCAAAACAATACAGAGAAACCCTGTCTCTTAAAAACAAAAACAAACAACAACAACAAAAAAAAAATCATGAGCTGAACACACCAAAGATCCTAACTGCTGACTCTGATCTGAAGTTCAAGAGATTCCCAAAAAGTACCCTCAAATACCATAATTCATTAGGAAAAATCAGAGAACTCACTAGCACTTTATATATTTACAGTTATTGTTTATAGAAGGAAAAATATAAATTAATATAAATTAAAGTGAGCCAAGAGAAGTACATCAGAGTCCAGTCAATAAACCAGATGCAGAGCTCCCATTGTCCTCTTTCCGTGTACTCATGAATTTGTTACTCTCCTGGCATTGTGACAATATACTTGGAACATTGCCAATCAGAGAATCTCATTTGAGCTGTTATGTTTTTTTGCATTTCTGTTTGTTTGTTCATTCTAGCTCATCATACACTGTCCAAATACCTTAAATTTGGTTCTTATCCCTTTAGTCTCCAGTATCTTTCAGAGGCAAAGTAATACCAAAGAAGGTGCAAACCTGCGTTGTAATCCACATTGTTAGGTGATCTGTTGCCAAAGCCCTCTGACAAACATGAGCACTCAAAGTCATGGCAGGCTAGTATCCTAGAAGTCGTCTTCTAGTAGCTAAAGGCAAGTCCATGCTCTTTCTGTGTGATAATTCTGCACTACATATGTTATGGTATGTTCTGGTCTTTAGCTAAGGGTTTTTACCAAACAATTGACTTTACTCAAAGAATATGTTCACTTTAACTTATAGCACTTAACAAAGCAATATTACCAGTGAGAATATCCTTCATTTGCAAGCAGCAACATGAAATATCGTTAGATTTAGTGAAACAAATAATCTACCCTTTAAAGACACTATATATTTCCATTTTTTAATTGTAATTTAAAATTCCCCACCTTGATCTGTTGTTCTTTGTAGTATGTGATACATTCATGCAGTAATGTATAACAGAAATTAACTGAAACAATTTACAGTCATTTAATGGACAATCATTTTCTATCTGCATTATACTTTAAGGAAACTTTAATTCACTTTCCAAATATATTTGGCCAACATTATCACTGCTACTGCAGTAATAACAATGCCAATATTACAATACATCTAAATGTAGCTGAGATACAGCATAGAGGTATAAGTTCTGTTGAGAAATCAAAGGCCCTAGGAATATCATGTAACCAAACAGATGAATTACTTGTTTTCATCTTCTTTGGCCACCTGCAAAGTTGGAGCATTCCAAAAGATGATCTTCACTAGTGACAACTTAAGGTAATTCCTGAAACTAATTCACTGGGATTCAGAAAACTCACTGAAAGGTGTTATAGGTATTATTAACATAGGAAGGTGATATTGATTAAAATTAAGAAGGGAAAAGTGCATAGAGCAGAACAAAAGAGGTACCTGCCAAACAAAAAGCTTTGTCTTCTCTCCCTTTGGACCATGATACCATCCTGTCCAAGACACATGACAATGTATATGCAGTACATTGCCAATTAAGAATGCCAACCTGAGCCTTTGATATCAATAGTTTTCAGGGCATCTAGTAGTCAAATATCGTAGCAAATAAAGACATTATTATCAGGCATGACATCCTAATGTGTGGTTATAACCTCCCAGAAGTCAAAGGAAAATATCAAGCCTCTGTTTCATCAAGATTGCATTCTTTAAACAATATACAGTCAAAGATTAGGCATTCTTCAAGGTATGCCATTAATGCTGCTAATTTTTTAGTTATTTCTTCACCTCTTAGACTTCCATTTATTCCTCAGACATAATTAATTCTGTATCTGGTTGTAAGTTCTTACCTGTTGTCTTTTGAAGATGCATTATAGATAATAATGGCACATGAAGAAAATATTATATTGACCTCTATTCAGAACTTTTTACAATTTTCTTTCTATTTTTACTTATTTCTTAGTGGGTTTGTGATGATTATACTGGTATGCTTTATGGTAATAGAATGTCCAATCTGAACAACAAAACCTGATCCTTAATGTGGTTTTGTAGATCTTATGCTAACTTTATGAAAACTCCTGCCTTTTGTATCCTTTCTATATAAGGTGTAAATATATCAAAAGTTGTACCAAAGCCGGGAATTTGTGGTGTACGCCTTTAATCCCATCATTTGGGAGGCAGAGGCAGGTGGATATCTGTGAGTTCTAGGCCATCCTGGTCTACAGAGCGAGTTCCATGACAGGCTCCAAAACAATACAGAGAAACCCTGTCTAGGGGAAAAAAAAGTTGTACCAAAATTGTACTTTAAAGCATAGTGTCATTCATCTAAGGACCATAACCTCTAACATATGGAAAATATCATATATACCATATGCTGTGATTGTTTCATATTTCACATTAAAAAGATGTATCAAATATGACTCATTCTTGAAATGGCTGGAAATACAATTCCAAAATTAGAATCAGTTTGACTGCCGCCAATTTAAATGTCTATTAAAAAGCCTAACTTTTATTTCTTTTTTGTCTTTGTGGGCAGGAATGCTTTCAGTTCATACTGCCAGCTCTACCTCATGCCATTGACCTTTTACGTGATGCCATTGTAAAAGTAAAGGAGGTGCATGATGAACTTGAAGATTTACCTTCTCCACCACCTCCTCTTTCTCCACCTCCTACAACTAGCCCCCATAAACAGACAGAAGACAAAGGGGTTCAGTGTGAAGAAGAGGAAGAAGAAAAGAAAGACAGTGGTGTAGCTTCAACAGAAGATAGTTCCTCATCACATATAACTGCAGCAGCTATTGCTGCTAAGGTAAGTCTGCTGAGAGAGACAGAGTTCTGACGCACCCATGGGGAAATTGCTGATTTAACCCCTCTTTCCATTTCATCCTTCCATAAATTTAGTACTTCTTGATAGCATCTTGAAATTGAACTGGAACATCCATTAAATTTTGTCACTGTGTTCTCTGTCCTGGCACAGATTCTTTTGTAAGCATTGAAGTTAGTTTGTAATTAGGTAATGATATGCCAATTACCTAATGAAGTTATAGCTATAGTGATAAATAATGTGATATTTAAGAACTCTTTAAAGTTGTCATTTTTATTAAATTTACAATGATTATATATTTAGAACATCAAAACTCCACAGATTTTTAAACAGAAAACAAAAGCTAAAAAGGCCTCAGATGACTCTTGAAATTAGTTGGAAAAGAATTAACTTAAAAAATTTGCCTGGAGTAAAGGTAAAGGAAACCCCTAACTATTCCAGGGACAAGGGGATAATATTACCACACAAAAAAATTTAAAGACAAGTCTTTTAAGAGGCTTTTGGTTTTTCCTCAACTAAATACTTATTTAATTATTGTCAAACACAATTTTACTTAATGGTATAGGGAATAAATTAATATATTTTCCTTTTAATTTAATAATGTTATTTAAGTGTTAGGATAACACCAAAGTTTACAAATTTTCTTCAGATGGATGTAGAAATAGATATAATACCATGAACTGTTTGAGTAATGGCCATAGGAAAATCTTTTTTAATTTTTAAAAATTATTTGTTCTTTGGTTAAAAGAACAATGTAAGACAAAATTACCTTGTTACTAGTTTGCTAGCATTTAGGGAAATACAGTTTTTCAATAGTTCTGAACAATAATCAGGAGTTACAGTGCTGTGGGAACTTTGATAAAGTCAAGGTCTAAAAATATGTAATAAAATCATCTTTTTCAACCTTACATTATTGCTTGACACTACTTTATAGATAGCCTAGTAAATGCTAGCAATATCAGTTTTCAAGTCTATAAAGACTTTTCATATGACTTAGTTCTGAATTCCTTATTGAAAATAAACAGATTAGAATCACATAGAAGTTCTTTTCAAGTCCATTAGCTAATCAGTACATAGTTCCCTTATTAAACACTACCAGATTCTTCTGTGTGTACATTATTTAATAATTCATTAAATCCTATCCATATTATTAAGTACTAAAGACTGATTTTTATTGGAACCAATTAATAAAGTAGGTTCATTTTAAAATCATTGCACTTTCTTTTTTTTCCTTAATTAAAAGGGTAAGCCCTTTTAATTACAATTAATTGATGATTTCTTTACATCAATTTTGGTTGTAAAGGAAAATACATCATATAAGATCAAAGCTGATTTTGTCACTTTGAATTTAGAAAAATTTGTCATTTCATTGTTCCATTTGTGCTCACTTTTTTTTTCTTTTAGTCACTTTGCTTATGTTGTAACTTCATGCTGTGCTCTCATTGTATTCATAATTGTTATATGTTATACGTTAGAAGCATCCATTCTACACCAGTCCTGCTGTTTTCATGGCACATGGACAGCCCATCCCTGGTATCATCAGTTATTCCCATCATGGAACAGGCAGTGCAGATAACCGGGTAAGACAATGAGTTTTGAATAATAATTTTGCAAATATATATCATAATTCCTTTACTTGGAGGCAGTCTATAACATATAGGAGATTAGTTATTTTATTGTGAAAGATCTTCAGGTTTATTGAACATATCACATCAAGGAATTTAATAGTATCTTCTGTGTCTAAATTTATCTGCAATCATTAAAATTCTATCATTTATAGCAGTGAACTTTCATCAAATGACTTTCAAGAAATTCGTTGCTCAAGAACTCTGGATTTTTTTGGTTTTTCTTTGCTCATTTTACAGTTTTATTGAATACCTCTAAATAAACTGCCTAGCTTAATTAAGATAGTATCTTAGGATTGTGCCTTAATACCTAGAAAGTTTAATCAAACTAATAATTTGTAATGGCGTTTTAGTTTCATGAGCTTGCATCTCATTTTCTTTTCCTTCCCTGTGTTCTCATTGCAACCACTGAGACCTCAATCTTCAACTTGAATGATCATTAATCTTTAGATACAGGTACTCAAGAAAAACAAAAAAGTTAGATTTAAAATTAAAATTCTTAAATATAAATCATTTTATAACAATAATTTAGACCACGGTTGAAAAATCCATTTCAATCCATTCTGTGCATATGAAATAAAATGAAACCAAAAAAGCAAAAGAAAACTAATTCATCAGGTAAATTTGTCTATACGTACTTAGGAATTACATATATGTATATAATAGTTTTTGGAAGATAACATCAAACGTATAGTTTAATATTTATGTTACATAATGTATATCTGGTTGAAAATAAAATTGGGTTAGTCAAAATAAACATAG
This sequence comes from Mesocricetus auratus, assembly GCF_017639785.1. Classification (NCBI taxonomy): domain Eukaryota; kingdom Metazoa; phylum Chordata; class Mammalia; order Rodentia; family Cricetidae; genus Mesocricetus; species Mesocricetus auratus. Next base: position 38,355,000 of record NW_024429186.1, on the reverse strand, counting down.
CAAATTTAGATTGTAATTAATATAAATATTAGTGAATGGTTTTTAGCAGTGCCAAATTTGAAGGTTTCTTCTTCCATTCACATCTTACAGTGCTAGCCATTATAGAAAACATTATGAGCTTTTAAGATAAAGTCATTGCAACGTTCTACATTAATAACCAAGAGTATAGGCTACTATATTCTAATAATATTAGATTAGACCCCCATAACTTATTTGAGGACTGTAGAAATGGATAAGCAGTTAAGGGCACATGCTGCTCTTCCAGAGAACCTGAGTTTGATTCCCAACACCAATGTTAGGTAGCTTACAACATCCTTTAACTCCAACTCTAGGTAGATCCAAGTCTTCTGGCCCCTGTGGGCACTTAAACTCAAATGCACATATCTCTAAACAGATACAAACATACATAAAGTGAAAAAATAATAAAAATAAATCTTTAAAAGATAATTAGATACAGTCTCTGAAGAATTATTTGAATAGCATTTATCCTCAGTTCTCCCAATGATTTATATATCTACTACCATCATTTAAAGTACATATGAAAGAAGGTAATTATCACATACAATAGATGTAAATTATTGTGACAATTTTCTATAGAAACTACTTTGAAAATAGATCCAAAATGCTATAAGTGGATGTCATCATTGTAGGATGCAGAAACTTATATATTGGCTAAGATTTAATATTCCTTTGTAAGTATTAGCAATATTAGTCATTTTGTCATTTTAACAGATACTTACTTTTTTAGCTAGGCTTAATGTTTATTCCTTTGCTAAATGATGAGTCATTTATCAAAGTATCTAATGTTCTTCTTTATACTGTGCCTCCATAGGAAACAGTGAGAAAAAGAAGAAAGAGGTAATAGTCAATAAAACACCTTTAGTATTCTTTGTGCTTATTTATACAAACACCAATAGATTGTTCCAGACCATAAAAAATTTGAAGCCTAGGTAGATTTGCAGTTATTATTACTACTTTTCTTTCCCAAGTAATTTTGTTCTTCTTATCACCAAAAAGAGAAACTTGATCAATGAAATGTACTGAATTTTCAGCAGTTATTAGTAATCTGATTACTACTTATTGCCAAAAATTTTTGGCTGCCTGTCCAGCAAGCATTTCCCACTCCCTCTTCCTAATACTGCACTATGAACATTCCCATCACATAGTTTGAATAGTCTGGCTTAATATAATCACCGTTTTAATTTCATCTGACCACAGTTATTACTTCAGATAACACATAATCCCAGCCTATATGAGCTCATGGTTCTCAGCTCTGACTTTATTTGAAGTGCTGGGGCACAAATTCTGTTTAAACATAAATATGAATGAAGAAGCACATATCCCGAGAAGTGCCATCTTGGGACTATGAAAACAAGTCCTGCCATAATGAAATGAAATGTAAAAAAGAAATTATAAAAAATGGGAGATAGAGATATCAGATTCTCACCATACTGTTTTTAACCACGTCTTCATCGTTCTTTTAAACCATAGGTACCTCTCAATTTTATTAGATAAAGTCTTTTTTTCTTTTTTGGGTGGTTTTTTTTTTGAGACAGGGTTTCTCTGTGGCCTTGGAGGGTGTCCTGAAACTCGCTCGGTAGACCAGGCTTGGTCTCTAACTCACAGAGATCCACCTGCCTCTGCCTCCCGAGTGCTGGGATTAAAGGCGTGCGCCACCACCGCCTGGCAAAGTGTTTTTTTCTTAAAAATAATTGAAATAAAGATGAAATGCTACTCACTATAAGCAAAAAGAAATTTTTATCAATATACAGTAATGTATAGGTGTCATTAAGATAATATTTTTAAATGATAATGAAAATAAAACAAAGATAAGATTAATTTTTTTTAATTCACTAACATATATAAAGTAGGATTCCCTAAAGTTTCATACTTGGGTGAGAAACTTGATTCAAGAGGATAGAGTGTAAGGAATATGAAATAGGGGAGGAACAAAAAGCAATTAAGTACTACTCTTCTGTGATTGAAAGCTTTGCTAGGTATAGTAGTCTGGGCTGGCATCCATGGTCTCTTAGTGTTGATAGTATATCTATCCAGGACCTTCTAACTTTCAGAAGTTAGGTGTAATTCTGGTGAGTTTGCTTTTATATGTTACTTGACCTTTTTCCTTGGCTGCTCTTAATATTCTTTCTTTATTCTGTATGTTTGGGGTCTTGATTATTATGTAGCGAGGGGACTTTTTTGTGGTCCACTCTATTTAGTTTTCTGTAAGGTTCTTGTACCTTCATTGGCATGTCTTTCTTTAGGTTGGAAGAGTTTTCTTATATGATTATGTTGAATATATTTTCTGCCTCTTTGAGGTAGTTTTCTTTACCTTCTGCTATACCTGTTATTCTTAGGTTTGGTCTTTTCATGGTATCCCATATTTCCTGGATATTTTGTGTTAGGGATTTTTTGGACCTAAGATTTTCTTTGGTCGATGAATATATTTCCCCTAGTGTATCTTCAACACCTGAGATTCTCTCTTCCATCTCTTGTATTCTGTTGGTTATGCTTGCATCTGTAGTACCTGATCATTTGCCCAGCTTTTCTATTTCCTGCCTTCCTTCAGATTGTGTTTTTTTTATTGTCTCTATTTCAGTTTTCAGCCCTTGCACTGTTTGAATTGTTTCTTGCAATTTTTGCTTTGTCTTTTCATCCATTTGTTGCATTTTTTTATTTTTTGGTTTGTTTTTTCTTCCATTTCTTGCATTTTTTGGTTTGGTTTTCTTCCATTTCTTGCATTTTTTGGTTTGGTTTTTTCTTCCATTTCTTTGAGGGATTTCCCCATAACCTCTTTGAGGGCCTCTATAATTTTCATGAAGTTGTTTTTAAGGTCATTCTCTTTTGCTTCATTTGCATTGGAATGTTGGAGTCTTACTGGTGTGGAGTTTCTAGAATCTGTTGTTGTCATATTTGTTTTTCTGTTGCTGAATGTGTTTTTGTATTGTCTCCTTCCCATCCCTTCTTCTAGTGGGTACAGAAAGAGCCTCTTCCTAGCCTGGTGGTTAGGGGGCCAGAGTTCCCTTTCAGTGGGTGCAAGCAATTCCAATACTCTCATAGTTCTCCTCTTCCAGGTCCTAGTCCTGGTCCTGTTGGTGGAGAAGAAGGCCAGAAACCTGGGGTGTGTAGGCTCCCACCTGAAAGGGAGACTCAGTGGCAGTCCCCAGGCACTGGAAACCCGGGCCTAGAAACAGACCCTGAATTGCCTGGTCTTGCAGGTGGGGAAGAGCAGGAAACTGGGGTGCATAGGCTCCTGCTGGAAGGGAAGGCTCACTGGTGGTCCCCAGGCACTGGCCCCGTGGGTGAAGAAGAAGAGCTGGAAACTGGGGTGCATAGGCTCCTGCCCGGAGGGGAGGCTCAGTGGCGGTCTCCAGGCACTGGTCCTGGTCCTGTTGGTGGAAAAGAAGACCAGGAATCTGGTGTGCTTAGGGAGGGGAGGCTCAGTGGCAGTCCCCAGGCAGTCCTCAGGCACTGGAAGGCAAGCCCGGATACAGGACCTGGTCCTGTTAGAGGAAAAGAAGACCAGGAATAGGGTGCAAAGGCTCCCTCTGGGAGGAGAGGCTCAGTGGCAGTCCCCAGGCACTGGGCCCGTGGCTAGATAAGATCAGGAAACTGGGGTATATAGGCTCCCGCCGGGAAGGGAAGCTCAGGAATATGTTTCTTTTTTATATTTCTATTGTTTGCTTTTAGTGTATGTTACCTGTAGAAGTTCTTAGGTTTGGAGATATTTGCGTGAATATGGATGATGTACTTTGATAATATTCACCCCACCTACATCTTTTATCCCACTCTTTGCTATCCTCTATCTCTTTCCATACCCCTTTGAGTCTACCTTTTACATTTATATCTTAAATTCTACGTTTGAGAGAAAACTTGATGCTTGTTTGATTTATTTTTTAGTTTTGCTCAGTTTGCTTAATACACTAACCTGCTGTTCCATATATTTTCTTGCAAATGATATAATGGACTCTGTGTCTTAACAAAACTTGACTATATATATTGTATATGCATGTATGTAAGTACCTCATTTAATTCATCAATATATCTGTTGATGGGCACCCAGGAAGTGGCTGCTGTGGACACTGACATGTTAAACATGGAAACATGAGTGATTATAACAGAGATATTTTCTGATTCTTTTAGTCAGCAAGACATAGTTATATAGCTTGATCATATGGTAGTTATATTTTTAATTTTTGAGAAATTTACACACTAATTTGGACTAATGTATATTCCCATGAGCAGTGTGTAAGGTCTTCTTTCATTCTTATTAACATTTTTGGGCTTTGTTTATTTTTTCTCTGATATCATTCTGACTGTAGTGTAATAAAATCTCATTATAGTTTGGCTTGCATTTCTCTGATGAGTAAATGTATTAAGCATATTTTCATGGATTTGTTGGCCATCTGTACTCCTTTTTGGAAAAGTATTCACTTTATCTGTACTTTTTATTTGTTCCTTTAATGTTTTATCTTTTTGTTCTATCTACTGTATATTAACCCATTGCCCGGTAAGTTGCTGGCAAAATTGTTCTTTCATTCTGTAATCTTTCTGTTCATTCTGGTAATTATCTTCAGTACTGTGTAGAAGCTTCTTATTTGGTGCAGTCCCACTTACTCATTCTTGCTCTTATTTCCTGAGTTGTCCTATTCAGAAAGTCATTTCAAGTTGCTTTTGTTCTTCCTTTGGTCTGTGTGTCTGTTTTTGAGAGAACACTATATTGTTGCATGACTATGACTCTGTAATAATAAGTATTTTGATGCTTTTACTATTGCTAGATTTATTCAGGATTGTTTTAACTATTTTTAGTCTTTCATTTTCCATCTTAACTTCTTTTGTCTTAAACTTTAGCTATATTGAATATTTCAGGACCTACTGTAATATTGTTACTGGTTTCTGGTCAAAGCATATTGTCTTGTCTGTTAATGTGCATTTTCACACTGGTGTCTAGAAATCTGGTGTAATGGTGAATGGGGTGTTTATCTGCTTTTGTCTTTATTGTGTGGGTGTTTTGTTCTTTGGTTGTTGTTGTTCTCCCAGGATCTTACACATGTGTTGGCTATGTGGTCCCTAGTATAAACTACTTCTGCAAGTTGCTGGATGACATGGAATAGAAATGTGCTAAAAGGCTGAGAGGGACTTTGGGAAAGAGCTAAGGGGTTCCTTTCCACAACAAGAGGCCAGATACCTAGGAAGTTGGAGCTGGAGAAGAGATGCCCCTGCAAGTAGGTTACAGTAGGGCAAAGGCTGTCAGGAGAGACAGCAATGAAAGGGCTAGGTAGATCCTGGATCTATACCAAAAGTCAGAGTCTCTATTGAATGGTGTTGAAGGTGTCTATAGGATCAAGATGAAAAGATCATAATGGAAGGCAGAAAGGAGAGTAAGAATTTCCTATCTGAATCCCAGTCAGGTGTTGCCACCAGATTTCCCTGTGAGACAATGTTTTCTAGGTGTCCGCAGCTGACACAGAGGAATAGGGGTGGACTAGAAGAGAGGGTTGAGAGGGTTCAAAGAAAAGAGCTAAGCTGAATACCCACTAAGAGGCAGGAGTGCCCAGGGTATGGAGGTGTGGTGAGTGGAGGCCATATGAAAGCTCGCTGCTACTAGAGGGACCATAATGAAGACCAGAAAGGATAGAGAAAATTGCCTACCTGACTCACAGCCTGGTGGGACCTCTTAAGATCCCAGGTAGAAAGCGCTTCTAGATATTTACAGCCTTAATGTCCATTTTTAAACTGGTAATCTATCTCTAATACTCTAGCACAAAATAACTAAATTATTCATAGTCTAAAGTAACAAATTTGATAACATAAGTATTTATACTTAAAATTATCTACACTGTTTCTCATTTTGTTTATATTTTTTAGAATAGTGATAATGAGTCATCAGTCTTCAGCATATGAATTCATAGATATAACCTAATACATTAAATATTTACTATTTCAAACTGCTAAGTAACTTATGTACATTATCTTACTTAACCATCAGTATAACCCAGAAATCCAGATGCTATAATTATCTTCATTTTTCAGATGAAGAAAATGTTGCTGGGAATGATATACTTATTCATTAGTGTCCTAGCAAAAGGGACATAACACATTTAAATAAGTTGTTGAGATTTTTAATAAAGGCAAATATTTATACTGAACTTAGAGAAAGCAGGAAGGCAATGTGAATTTCTGGGGGATTAATAAGCAAAAAACCCTCACTGTTCCAAGTTGTATTTTGGCAAAAAGGGACCCTGAAAATTCCAGGAACTCTAGTGCCATAAAAATAAAGAGCTCCATATATAGGAGCAGAACTATGGTCTGTAGTTGAGAGACACATCTAACCTCTGATGAACTGAGATGAAGTAAAGTAAATAAATACCAAAACAATCCTCTAACCTTTGGTCTCATACCAGGCCCTGACATCTGGAATAACCTAACTGGGAGTCAAGGAGTACAAACTAGCTAGTTGATGATGTCAATAAAGGTCAGTTAGAAACAGAGAAGATTTAATGTTGGAAAATGAAATTTAAAAATCTAGGAATATGTTGCTCAAGATTTCAAACTATTAAATGGCAAAATCAGTTATTGAGTAACATGTTTTTCCTCCTAACCACAGTTCTGGACTACTTGTCACTAAAGTGTTTCGTAATATATTATTTGTCAGAAAAAAATTGTAGTGCTAAAAATGTCTGAAACAGATATTACATCTGCTTATATATAAGTGACATCAAGTGTATGAGAGCTTAACTTCAAAGAATGACGAAAAAATCAAAAACGAAGATGTGAGTGCTAATTTTATATGCTGTGGCCTTTTCATAATGTTAAACTATAGTCGTTCTTGTTTAGATTCCAGATTCCATCATTTCTCGTGGTGTTCAGGTGCTCCCACGAGACACAGCCTCCCTCAGCACTACTCCTTCAGAATCACCCCGTGCTCAGGCTACATCTCGCCTCTCTACAGCTTCTTGTCCAACACCAAAAGTAAGTGCAGATCTTTCTTATCTTTCTCTATGAATTCTGAGAAAACTAACAAATGTTTCCCTGCTTGTCATTGTTGGATTGCATGCAAAATACTGGTAACAATGAATGAAATATATCATAGCTATCATCCAGTGTTTTATAATCTTACTAGGATAATAGACATATACTATATGCCTGCTCCTACATTACAGGTAAAGATACCACTTTCTAAAAGTTATGTTTCTTTGTGATAGACAAATTATTTTTTAGGAAACTTATCAATGTGGGTATAAAAATATATTATTCTGAGGGTGAATGTATTTTTGGCCAATAAATCAGCAATATTAACAAATAGTATGACAAATGGGTTTTTTTTTTCCTTTTAAACTTCAGACTTGGATACCTACCTCCTCTAATATCATTCCAAAATTTTCAAACAGACTTGATTTGGAATGTTGCTGCCTCTTATTTGGAAACAAAACTAAATTTGTTAGAAAGAAAGTTTTAATGCCAACCTTTGGGAGAGGGTAGGAGTTTCTTAGTTTTTATTTTTTATAGTCTGTCCCTGAAGCGTTTTTACTGCTTCATAATTTGTGTGTAAGGTAAAGTCATGAGCAAGCTTAAGTATTGTTTACCTATCTTCTGGAATATCTCCTCTGTGGAAAAATCACTCGCTTGTTCTTTCAAGTTCCATTTGTGAAGAAACCAATATTGTTATCAAAAATTACTTTCTTCCTTAATGAGACATTGTGTTAGATATCAAGCTATATCCTAAATTTGTCATTAGAATGTGATAATTTTTCAAACTGGCCTTTTTCCTCATCATTATATTTAAAAGCAAGTATACCTTTCTCCTTCAAGTACAACTTTTCTATCAGTTCTATGAGTTATAATTTTATTTGACTAGAATTTATCTCAAAATTATTGATGTTATAATGTGTGGGGTTTTTTTTACATTTTACAGTAGATGATAGAGTACTCTTAGGAAAATTTTCATCATGTTACAGTTATATTTGCATATTATTGTGTTTAGATAGATGTCAGAAAAAGTAACAAATAATGTTAGCATTTAAAAATTGAGATGGGTGCTCGCTTCGGCAGCACATATACTAAAATTGGAACAATACAGAGAAGATTAGCATGACCCCTGCACAAGAATGACATGCAAATTTGTGAAGCATTCCATATTTTTAAACAATAAAAATTGAGGTTGTAAATATTAAAGGACTAAAAACTATGAAAACATTCTAGACATAAAATGTATGTTAGTGTACTTGATTACCAGCCACACTTTAAGCTAAATGAAAATATGAAGTTAAGCACGCAGGAGGCAGAGGCAGGCAGATTTCTGTGAGCTCGAAGCCAGCCTGGTCTAAAAGCGAGTTGCAGGACAGCCTCCAAAACAATACAGAGAAACCCTGTCTCGAAAAACAAAAAACAACAACAACAACAAAGACCTGAATTTCATAGACAAAATTTTATGAGTTTTATTATATTAACTAAATAAGATAATGTGTGATTTTTGACTGCACTAAATTCTGAGTGTAAAATCTAGGGTTTTTTGTAAAGTTCAGAAAATATTTAAAACTAAAATTTAGGTTGGCTGTAAGATGTTTTAATCTACCACATATTAAGACCTCATAGCTAAATATATAAATCTACTAAAGACACAATAAATTTTTCCATTATTATAAATTTGCTGTATCATAAATATGTTTGAAAATAGTTTAGGCCAAATATAGTTACATAAAATTGTTCTTAAGACTCAAAATTTTTTAAGAATCACTTATACTTCTATTTTCAACAAAGTAAAATTCAGATTATATATTTAATTTATGAAATGAATATGCATATTCAAAGACTTTAATGAACAAGTGGTTTCTTTTGATGTTATAGATTGATATTCACATGTTCAAACTGAGCATAAATTCAAATAAAGCACTGTCTTTTCAATCTAAGAAAAAGATACTGTTTTATAAAACTTTCCCAGCTCTAGAATATATGTCTTAAAGTTACAGTAATTAGCTTGGCCTAGTATCTTTTGCCTGTATTTCCAGCACTCAACAGATTAGGCAGGAGGATCACAGGAGTTTGAAGCCAATATGAGTTACAACCTGGGATAAAAAGTGAGAACATGTCTCAAAAACACAGAGAGGAGGAAGAAAGCAGGAGGAAGTTGAAAGGGAGGGAGGGAGGGACAGAGGAAGGAAGAGGGAAATTAGAAAATAAAAATTTTCCTTGGTCAAATTTTTCAAATAAAATTCAATTGTGGGCTTAAAATACTACTACAGTAAAGTATTTTGGACATTAACATTTTAAAAGAGTAAAGATTACAATAAGATCTCCCTAAAGACTAATATTTCAATAGGGATATGAAGAATGAGTGAAACAAAAAGTTAATTTTTTCTTGCATAGATATTCAAAAAGTCATGTTCTTCAATAATGACCACTTTAACAGCATTCATCACCATCAACAACTCTCTGTAAATGTTTTCATTATTACATGAGTTTCCTTAATTTGTTATTCAGCATCTGTTTTCAAGCATGCTGGTTTTTAAGTATGGCTTCCCAATGCTCATCCTATTTTACCCTGAATTAAGTTTCAAGACCATAGATAGATTTTAGCACTTAACTCTGTTCTGAATAAAGTATTTCTTTTAATTCTGCATCATAATAATCTAGTACAGAAAGGAAGATGAAAAAGATTCTCAAGTTTATAATTTAAGGTATAAGGTAGATGGTAGTATTAACTATATTAGGACATAAGAGAAAAATAACTAATTTTCAAGATTTAAGAAAAGATATTACATTTTGATTTGATGTGTTCAATAAAAGGTATTTGTGTAGAATTCAAGGATCGCTATTCTGTGTAGAAGTGAAATTTGCCATTCCTGTATTTACTGCCTTTTGGTTGTAATGTTATAATTTTGTGCATATTAGTCAACTCTATAGAAATCAGCTTTCTATGTTTCAGACTAAGCATGAAATGTGTCTTTTAAAAAATATATGTGCAATTGAATTTTCTTTGTATCAGAAATACCACATAATCTTGAATGATCATCTTTATAAAGAGCAGTTGACCCTGGTAAGAGTCACAGATTCCAATACTTACTTCTCTCTTTAAAAGTCTCATTAACATTAAGCAAGATGTTTAATATTTTCTGAGTTTTATGTCTATTTGAGACTGGCTTTGCCCAGTTGTAAGACAGGAATAATGAGCCAGTGGACAGTATTTACTGCCTTTGGGGAAAAAATAAGGCTACTACAAATTATAATAAAGTACAATTAAATGTTACTGTTTTTTAACAGGAGTACAAAATAATTAGAGAATTATCTTCAAATTCATTCCAGTGATTGTTAATGGGAATTTAAATGAAAGATTTGTGATATAGCTCAGTAGTAAATTTGCCTAAGATGTTCTAGAGTTTCAGGTCCACCCCCATCATCAGATAAACAATAAACCATGGTAGTACATATCTGTAATCCATACTAAGGGGGTATGACAGGAGGATTTTGAGTTCAAAACCAATTTATCATCTCAAAAAATAAGAAATTATGTGTGTGTGTGTGTGTGTGTGTGTGTGTGTGTGTGTGTGTGTGTGTGTATAGAAGAATAAGAAACCTAATTTTATTCTGCAGGGTCTTGGGTTGTTTCTCTAAGTTTTAATTCTGAATAATATTTAAGATGAAATTCTTCCTGTCAATTTACATATGATTACTCATTTCTCTAGGTAATGGCAGTATCAAACATTTAACATCGTGTGTGTGTGTGTGTGTGTGTGTGTATGTCTGTGTGTGTGTGTTTGTGTTGCATATTATATTTTTGTCTGCGTTTTAACCCTTAGGATTCTTCCATCTATAAGAACAAATTTACTGGATAAAATACACTGTTTTGTTTATGTTATAGTTGTTCACTGTTCACAATCCAATGATGACAGTCAATTATTAAAATATAAGAATTGTTCATTGAATGTAATTCCCTCTAGCAGATATTTATTGGGTGAAAATTTTTTTAAATTTTTCGAGGCAGTTATTTATTGGGTGGGAAATTTTAATATATTTTTAAAATTTTTCCAGACAGTGTTTCTCTGTGTAGCTTTATAGACCAGGCTGGCCTCGAAATCACAGAGATCTACCTGCCTCTGCCTCTCAAATGCTGGGATTAAAGGCGTGTGCTGCCATCGCCCAGCTTAATATTTTATTTTCATCAGGAAAAATTTTTTTGTATCAGATATTTTCTTATAATGAATTCTTACTGGAATGAATGCCACAACTTTTGCTTTATAGTAATGCAGACAGTTTTGATAACAATTTGGGGTTTTTGTCTTTTATTGCCCCTAAATAAAATAGTGCATAAGTCAAAGAAATGAAATGGTAAATAGATCCTAAAGAAATATATCCAATGTATAGAGCACTCAAGTTCTACCATAATGATGATCTTCCAAAAAGGGTTTGATAAAAGAATAAATCTATAACACAGAACATGATTTATAACTAAGCTCACTGTTGATTTTCAGTTATGACAAACAGAAAAATCTGTGGAAACCGAAAGAAGAAAAAAAAATGAAGGAGAAAGTAATGATAAAACTAAAAGGTGGGGAAAAGCCAAAAATGCAATGTATTCACAAGAGAGTATTTTAAGGACTGATTTTGTTATCTTTTGTTTTTCTGAGTATCTGAATTTTAATGTTTTAACAAGGTAATGTAAATTGTAGTCACCTATTCCTTGTGCCATACAAACTAAAACATAATTTTATGATTCATAGGAGGAAAAGATTTATACATAAAGTTATCAGGAAATTTTTTTATTATGCTTAGAAATAAAATGTATAAACTTAATATCCAACTGAATAATTTATGCAGTTGTTTAAAAAAGTATAATTGAAATCTTTTCGTGAAAGCCCTTATATTAGTACCTAATCTTACATTCAAACAAAATGCAGAATTAGGATTTCTTTTAGGTTTCTGTGTAGATTTAGTGTCTATCCTACCTTCCTGGTGGCTACATGACATCTCCCTCTTTTTTGCTTCCTGCCTCTCCTCTTCCCAGAACTCTCCTAGTCTGGTAGCCCTGCTTATATAGCCTGCCTGGCTATTGGCCAATCAGCATTTATTCCTCAACCAGTAAGAGAACCATAGTCACAGCATACAGAAAGACATCCCCCATCATCTCTTTTCTGTCTAAATAAACGGAAAGTTTTAACTTTAACATAGTAAAATTATATATACAAAACAGTTATCAAGCAAGAACTATAGTTAATAATATTTAGCCCATTAATATTTGACATAATTTAAAGAAAATATTCTGTCATCCTTCCTATCTTTGTGAGTCTAAAGTTTCATATGTATGGAACGTCTATCAAAACTAAGAAAAACCATAACCCCAACTATCTGTCTTCAACTCCATCAAAGACCTCAGAAGGATAATATATAAGTCTAGAATTAACAGACATATCTCACTGCCTGGACAGTCACCCAAGGTTCTTCTGCAAGGATGGGGCTCATCCTGTAGGCCTAAAGTGTTGTGCAGACTTCTCAGTGAAGCAGGGAATTTGAAACTGTCCTGCCTGTATTGGCAGTTCGTCAGTCGCTTTTCTCTGTGTCCTGCAGAATGTCTGGCAGACTCTTTCATTAAGCAGAACCCTGAAGGACTGTCCCATCTTGTTTTGGCAAGTTCAGCAGTCACTTTCCTGTGGGTCCTGCATGTCCAGTTTATACAGCATACAGTCAAACAGTCTAGGCAAGAGCAGTTTTTCCCCAAATGGCTAGTCTCGTCATAGTGAAAGCAAACTCCATAACTAGTTTCTTTGATGCCCATTTTCATCTCTGGCATAATTAGTGTTGCAAGGAGCAGTTGTATCTCATTGTCGAGAATACCCGTAATAACCCATTTTAAGTGCCATATTCTATAGGTCTTTGAAAGGTTTTGAAGAATGCCTATCCATTTGAAATATACATATAACAAAATTGACCTTAAATTTATATCAATAAACCAAAATCCATACCAGTGCAAAGTATACATTACTATATCATATCCCCCCTTTTTTTTCTTTAGAAAGAAATCAACTATGATCTTTAACCATTTGTAACCAACCTCATTTAAATGAAAACAAACATTTACAAACAATATTTGGGAATCTAGGTGTTGTTGTCTCCAAACTGCCTCCTGCTGTGTGTGGGCACTGTCAATCCCAAGGGGATCCTGAATTAACCCAGAATCATGGTCAACTCGACTGTAGTAGTCTGCAAGGCTACATCATCCCAGCTGTTTTAGATGCTGGATCACCTGGGTCACTACTTCAGGGGTTCTTTCATGAGCAAACCATATTCCTCTGAAAAGAATCCCCAGCTTGTCATCTTCTGTGACAACAAAAGCAGAACCTCTTTTCCAAAGTAACATGTCCTTAGACTTAAATTTGAAGTCAAGGCATTTTCAAAACATATAGGTAGGATTAATACAGCAGCATTGATAGTCAAATGTCTTTTAGCAGCTGTTGTTCCTTTCTCTGAGTCAAACAATTCAAAGAAAACACAAGAACATACAGTATCTAGACTCTCTGTGTATTTTCCATCTGCACATGTATTTTTGGTTGTTTTTTTTTTAACTATCTTGCTTTTACTTTTTGTTTTTTGTATGTTTTTGAAACAGGGTTTCTCTGTGTATCTTTGGTCCTCCTGGAACTCACTCTGTAGACTGGGCCAGCCTTGAAAACACAGGCTGCCTCTGCCTCTGCCTCCTGAGTGCTGGGATGAAAGGCATGTGTCACAATGCCCAGCTACTCTATTTTTTTAAGGACTTTCTCTACCTTTTTCTTTTCTTTCTAAAGCCTACATATATTTTTAAACTGTTTGCAGCCAGCTCTGGGAGCTGTGCTCACTGCCTCAACTCTGATCTCTGCCACTATCAAGTAGCTTTCAGCACATTGCCCATAAATCTTTTTGTCTGAATGAGTAAAAGCTAAATCTGCCATGCAACATGCTGTGTGGCGTGGAGACAGCCTGTGTGTACCATGGCGGGAATCCGCTATGCTGTGCTCAAGCCCAAATGTCAGAGCCTCTCTGCCCCTATGGCCTGTATGAGACTGCGAAACTAGGAAGTCCATTGTGGCTCTATTTTATGTGGAAATTTTGCCAAACGTTTGGGTGCCATGTGTAGACTTAGTTTCTGTCCTCCCTGGTCCTGCAGCTGTTTAGTCCCAAATGAACAAACAGAGGCTTATATTAATTATGAATTGTTTGGCCAATACCTCAGGCTTCTTATTGACTAGGTCTCTCTTAATTGTTAACCCATAATTATTAATCTGTGTATGCTCACATAACCTTATCTTACTGGAGAATGCCCGGGTGTCCTACCTTCCCCATGGCTACATGGCTTCTCCCTCTGGTCTGCATCCTTCCCTTTCTCTTCCCAGAATTCTCCTAGTCTGGTAGCCCCCCCCCCCAATATATCCTGCCTGGCTACTGGCCAATCAGCATTTTTTCATCAACCAATAAGAGAAACGTATATTCACATCATTTCTGTTATTTGAGCAAAATAATTTATATTAGCCAAGTTAGAGAGATGGCTCATGGAGTAAAGTGCTTTCCTTGCAATCATTAGAAGCAAAGTTCTGATTTCTAGCATCCCAGCATCCGAATAAGGCCTGGAGGGTATAGCAACCCACCTCTAATCCCAGCATACAGGAAACAGACACAGGGTATCTCCAGAATGGCCTACATATTAGCCTAGCTGAATCAATGAGCTCTGGATTCAAGTGAGCATTCCTATTTCAGTATAAGTTGAAAATCCATCAAAGCTCTGTACACATGCAAATATGTGCACAAGCTCTTGATATACCACACACTATTTGTATTACTTGAGGTCTGAGAGGCAGTGTGATTTTGTTAACCTATAAAAAATAAAATATTGATCTAATACCATATTTTATTCCCTGTGAGATTGTCTCTGGTAGTTATTTTTTAATAAATTCTTCCATATTGTCACTGTTTTTTCTTTAAATAACAGTTGGTTATGTGTTGTAGCTAGCCAGCTTATAAAATCTAAGAATGAGAAGTATGTCTGATCTTACTTGCTTTCTTGCTTTTCTAAAGCAACACTGGCTGATGCAAAAAAATCTTATTTTTAAGAACCTAAACAAATTAGGAAATTCCCCAGTTTTACTTGATTTTGTCTGAAATTATCGCAACAACAGTATATTAATATTTGTTTAGCCATTAATGACAAAGAAATTTAGGAGTCTACATGTAGAATCAACAAGCAGTGCAAAGACTGAAAACCACTGAATTAATTAGATTTCTAAAATGTCATCTAAACAACAAAACAGTATTTAGGTTGATAATTCTGTACCCACTTGGGAGATATTAAACAGAACATTCTCATGACTGCTCAAATGCAGCAGTTCTCTAACCTTAATGATCTCATACTATTTTTTAAATTAGTGAAAATTCCAAATAAATGTCGCTAATAAAGTCTGTGACTAGCAGTATTTACTCTCCTAGAAATTAAAACTGAGACTTTTTTTACTTTTTCTTAATGACTGTGAAATCAAAATAAGCCTTTATATGTTAACGAAATCTCATTTTTATAAATAAAAACTTTTCTGAATCAAATATATATATATACTTCATACATAGTAAAATGTTAGGCATTATATACATTTTTCAAATTACTATTGATGGCTGGCTAAATAGAAGACTTGAATTCTTATAGTGCATTCACCCTGTTGTAATGCTAATTTAGTTGAAAAATATGAAGGAGCATATCCAACTCAACACAACTATGTAGTTAGTAAAAGAAGTACAATATTAGTATATCTACTAATTCTGAATTTTTTAAAATATCACAACAAAAATTTAGGATTTTGTTTAAAGGGTAGATTTCACTTGCTGGATTTAAAGCAGAAAGAATTGCTAGCCTATCTAATGTTGATATGTACGTGATATTAGAATTTTTGAAAAAATATTCTAATAAAAGAAAAATCAACAAACACGCTCATTTTTAGCAGATCTCATTTTTAAAATATATACTATAGCCATGTACTGTACAGATACATGGTACTATATAAGGATTTCATATATAATGAAAAAAATTACACCAATTTTTAAAGGTCTCTTGAAATGTAAAACTCTAAAACCTCGTTTGTTACCATTCCATAATCTGATACATTTGTGTGTCTAGGAATAATTTAGAAACATGTGCATTAGTCATTTGGGTATGCATTCTTCCAAAGGTTGATATAGATCATCTTTAGCAAGAAATCATCTTTGTTAATATTACCACTCAGCTCGTCCTAAACTCTTAGAAACAATTGAAGATATCTATTTCAAAATTGCAGAAATACATTTGAAATTCTGAATTCAGTTTAGACTTAGTATCTGGTACAAAAAGGTGGAGAGGCAGCAAATATTTCCAAGGTTTGCTATTCCATTTGTTTTAAAAAAAGTGTCTATAAAATTTCAAAATCTGAAGCCGGGCATTGGTGGTGCACGCCTTTAATCCCAGCACTCGGGAGGCAGAGGCAGGCGGATCTCTGTGAGTTCGAGGCTGGGCTGGACCGATAGCCTCCAAAACAATACAGAGAAACCCTGTCTCGAAAAACCAAAAAAAAAAAAATTTCAAAATCTGAATAATTTTGCTTTGTCAAATGCCACTTGAACCTATCTAGTAAAAATTTATGTTCTCTGTTAAAAATAGCTAGTTGGGTTCTTGTTGTGTTTCTTTGGGGTTTTTTTGTTTGTTTGTTTTAGGACAACAACATCCTTTTCTCTATAACAAAAGCATTTCATTCGTACCTTACATTTTATCAAAATCAAGAATGAGGTGCTTAATTTGTTTACTTAAACTAATATGGACTGTTTCATTGAGGACAATATTAAAGAAACTAGCTTTAGAAAAGCTGTACTTATCAGTAAATAATATGCAATATCTAGCCTATTTGAATTCACTTGCAAAGTTTATACCGTTAATCCATTATTGGTTTTATGCCATTAGTGTAAATGTCAGTGTAATGGGGAAGGCAAATAATGCTCTAATATTGTTAGTACAATTGGCCTTGTGAACTATTAAAAGGATGTCGGGAAATCTCCTTGGATCCATACTAGTAGTAACAATGGTATAAATAACAGCTAAACTAACATGTTTTTAGAAAATATTAGGGGTTGAAATGATGTATGTTGAATATAGTTTCTTCCATATTTTTTATTAGAGGCAATACTACAGTGGTATTCTCAGCCGAAGAGTTCTAATCTTTGTACTTTTTTGTAAATGACTATAAGTACTTACTTCTGTAAAAATAATTCAACCTTAGTTTGAATTTTAGGCTGATTATTGGGCAAGGTACAATTGCTTCTCTGTAATTCAAACTGAGAGCAGACTTCATAAAGACTTTTAAGTATAAAAGGCCCAAAACAATAATTTAAAAAAAAAACAGCACTTACTTTTACTTTAGTGCGATACTACTAACTGCAATTGAGTAAAAAGCAGTGCTTCCCAAGATATTCAGAAAACTTATTGGCATCCACCAAACCTTCTTTTAAGTAGTAACCTAATAGTAGGTAAATATTGTGGTTTGACTGGAGATGTCTTGTTTCTAAAATTAGTTTGGAACATTCAAGTCTCAAATGGTTTCCTGACTGAAGTATATAACTCAGTTATTGAACACTTAGCAAGCACAGGTTGACTCCCTCGCACTACATGTTGAAAAGAATCAAAATGAGGAAAGGAAAAAGCAAAAGGAAAATACTGAGAAACTTCAAATAAAAAAATACAAATTTTCTTAAAAAATCATATTAATATTTCTGGACATATGTATATCATTTTTCAGCTGATAGTCTTTACTACTCCAACTATTTTAATAATTCCTATTAGATGCCTGATATCTGTAGACATTTTAAGACTCATTTTTAATTTATATATGTGCATGTTTTGCCTGAATGTATACATGTATGTATTGGGCCATATATATGCCTGATGCCCACAGAGGTCAGAAGAGTAAATCAGGTTTCCTGGATGTGGAGTCATGAATATTTAGGAGCTACCATATGAGTGGCAGGTATTAAACCCAGGTCCTCTGGAAAAGCAACAAGTGCTTTTAACTACTGAGCAGTCTCTCCAGCCCCCTCTCTGTATATATCTGTAGTTAGTTTATTTTCTGGTTACTTATTGCCCAGCTTTTCCATCTTAGTAAAGACATAGGTGGTTTCTTTTTTATTTGGTTTTATTTTTGTGAAGTTTGTTGTTGTTTACTTTGATTTGTTTTTGCTATTTACTCTGGTTTGATAGCAAAGCAAAGTTTTGAGATTTGAAAGATGGTCTCTTATTTTCTTTTTTGGTTTTACGAGACAGGGTTTCTCTGTATTGTTTTGGAGGCTGTCAGTCCAGCCCGGCCTCGAACTCACAGAGATCCGCCTGCCTCTTCCTCCCAAGTGCTGGGATTAAAGGCGTGCGCCACCGCCGTCCGGCTTCTTATTTTCCTTCTTATGTTAGATTAGGCATGTTTTGATAAATCAGCTAACAATGTAGTATACATATATGTTACTTATGTATACATATGTATGGTATATATAAATAAGCGTGTGTGTGTGTGTGTGTGTGTGTGTGTGTGTGTGTGTGTGTGTGTGTGTGTGTGTTGGTTTTCCAAGACAGGGTTTCTCTGTGTAGCCCTAGACCAAGCTGTCGACCAGGCTGGCCTCAAACTCCACCTGCTTCTGCCTCCTGAGTGCTGGGATTAGAGTCATGCACTAACATGCCTGGCTGTAATAAATAATATATTTTATGTTTGTGTTATTTTCAATTCTTCTGTTTCATAGGATTTTACATTAATTTATTTCTTCATTTCAATTTCTTGCTGTGCTTTATATGTGATTGTAATGAAATGATATACCCTCTATGATAGTTTTTATTAATTTTCAGCTTGACAGTACCCTGCATTTCCTTGTAATACTTGATGCTCATAGAGCTACACTTATCACAGAAACCTAGTATCAGTCATATTAATTATCAATCCAAGCTCAGCTGTCAGGAGTATTTTTAAATTGTTTTTAGTTTTATTTTGTTTTGAACAAGATCTTGCCAGGTATCCCAGGCTGGCCTTGAAATTGAGGTCTTCCTTCCTCAACCCCTAGATGCTTTAATTGTGTGTTGTATACTCTCACACATGTCTGGTAATACTCTTAGTTTTCTTTTCACTGTGACAAAATACCTGACAGTCCCTAGCATCTCTAGAAACATGGGAACTTCACTGAAATTTGCCTCACATTCCCAGCTTCATGCAATGGCCCCTCAGGGCCTCTGTAGGGATTTCAACTGTGCTAAGCATTGCCTGCTCTCATCAGCCTGTTGTTGGAATGCTGAAACAGCATTCTAGAACACCATAGCTCTTAACATGCTTAATCTCTACAAAACCAATACTGATGCCAAGTTCTGCTGAAAATGTGAAGGTGGCATTATCACAACAGCAGTGTCTTCAGAACACTGGCATAGCTGAACCTGGAAGATATTTCCCATATGATCCACTTCATCATAATGCTCTGGATGCTCTGTCTTCTCAAGGACTTTTCTTTGAAATGAATTTTTAAAGGATTTTGCACATTTACACCCTGGAACCTTTAATGGGTTGAGTTTTAAAGGCAGCATACCTTTCCTGTTGTTATAATACCAGATTAAATGAACTCTAGCAAAATTTCCCATGGAAAATTTATTTTCCTTTCATACTTCATGAGCCTAGTTTCACTGTCCATATTTCTGTTGGTGTTCTAGTCGTGCTGTTTTCCACCAGAATAGCCCATTGAGTTTTGTTTATAGCATTCAAGAGTTCTCTGTCTCACAGTTCAACTACTCCCACCATGCTACCTCCTGAAACAGTTTCAAAGTCATATAAACAACATGGCTGTGTTATACCTAGGAAGACATTTTTTTTTTAAAAAATAGGAATCGTTGGACATAGAATTGACAGTTTTACAGTTAGACAAACTATAAATGTCATTGTCTCCCTTTTTTTAACTTTAAAGAAGGAATATATGGCAGTTACTGTGCCATACACAAAAGCCCAGTATTTGGGAAACAAACACATGAGTACCCTGAGTTTGAGACCAACCTAAACTATATAATGAATTGCAATACAGTTACCTAGTTACTGGCCTACATAGTAATGTCTATATAAACAAACAAGCAAATAAACAGAGAAGTAATATGCGTGTTCACTTTAGAAAATAGGAAATTCGTAGACAAATAATTCTTATAAAATATCTTATCATAATGTATATATTAATAGTTGTTATTAATAGTACAAATTCTGAAATCTGAAATACCTGACAAGTGGCCAATATCAACTCTTGCATGTCACTTTAAAATGAAGGATATTTAAAGGAGTTCGTACTTTTGTGCAGGAGGCCTTTAATGGTTAAGGTCTTGACCTCAGCTCCTTTACTAGTATCTTAGTACCAGATTTTTTTCCATATGATAACACAATTAATTCTCCATAGTCATTCATATAGCCTTCAGAAATTTCTCAATCTCTGCAACCTTTATAATATATAAAATGAATCTAATGTTTGCCTCATAAGGTTGTTTGAAGAATTTAAAACTGAATATAAAATCCCTAGTACAATTTTTGAAATATGTTGGCTTTTATTAATAAACTATTACATGTTGTTCACTTAATATGAATATTTTTCTGTCATGAACACTTTATGATACCTTTTTATACAATTTTGATTATTGGTTCATATTCAAATTAATATATGTAACACAGTTTTTTAACCAGTCTCTACTTTAGATATTTCATTTGTTTTCTGATTTTCTAATTATATAAAAAAATGTTCTGGGTAATCTCCTGAAAATTGTTTCGAGATTTCTCTTAATTTAATTTAGAAACTTACATTAGTTCTAGGTATACTGAAAGAATATTCAGAACCTATAAAATGATTCCAATAATTCACATTGATACCCAGATTAGTTCATTACATCTTTATGAATTCAGTTTAACAAAATGTTAGAAATGCTGTTTATTTAGTATTTGCATTTAAATGAATCATTGGCAACGTTTAAAATTATGGACTCAATGTTGTATGAAAAGATAATATTGAATATGCAAAATTAATGCACTGAAACACCAAATATTCAAAGTAAGACCTAGTCTGAAATTTTATATCTTTCTGAGAATTAATAGAATTCAATTTCTGTATCTTTAACATGAAGATTTTAAATGGGATTGCCTTTTCAGGTCCTCCACATCTGTTCGTTCAGCCTAGTTGTTATTCCAACTGAAGAAAAACATTAATATGCTTTTAATTCTTCTTAATTTCCAGTTATATAATGAAATTTAGATTTATGTAAACTTTTGTACTCTATACTAATAACAAAATTTCAGATTTTTAATTGAAAATATATTTGCTTCGTTTAAAATCTTTTTCGTGCCGGGCGTTGGTGGCGCACGCCTTTAATCCCAGCACTCAGGAGGCAGAGGCAGGCTGATCTCTGTGAGTTTGAGGCCGGGCTGGACCGACAGCCTCTAAAACAATACAGAGAAACCCTGTCTCGTAAAAAAAAAAAAAAAAAAAAAAAAAATCTTTTTCGTTTAGGTTAAGTTTGTATCTGCTGAATGGAATTTTGAATTTTCCTGGTATCATCTAGAGTTTTGTGCAGATTGAAAGATAGGGAAATGAAATGAATTATAGAAATAAAAGAAATAGCAAAATTACAAACGAAAGGTTTTAGCTTGAGAAAATATCTTTGATTCTACATATATTTTAAAAATATTCCTTTGGTATATAAAAACAGTAAAAAAAATGTTCCATACAATTAGGCATTACTGTAGCACATGTATATTGTCAGAAAACATAGAATTACAAATGGCATTACAGCATTAATATTGCAGTTCAATCTGAATCAATACCAGGTTCCATTGGTTATTTTAATGTAGTATATCTGAATGAAACCATTTTTAGAACTTCATATTATAAAATGATAGATATTCTAAAATTATATATTTCTTGACCTAAATTTCAGAATTTTTAACTATTCTATTTTAATTGAAGAGAAGGCACAGATTCATTATGAGATGCATTCACTGAAATTTTTAATGCATGTCATGTATCATTCACTACACAATAAGCTGGAGATATAGTGATAATGAAACTGATTTGAAAATAAAACTTTCACAAAAAATCTGTTTAATACTTTTGCTAGAGCCTTTCTAATCATGCAAAAGAAGATAAGGTGACGAAGACACATTTCAAAAAACAAATTTATGCAGTAAAGACACATTAACAAAAAGCATATTCTCGCTAGGAATCTTCTAAAAACTTGAGGCAACACAAATATTGCCATCGGGTTCATTATTGTTTTAAATTGTTGTTGGTGGTATACTACAATAGCAGCACTATTAGAATATGAAATATAGTGTCTGTATAACATGCACAGAGTCAAAGAGGGTAAAAAGTGAGAGGCAGGCGATCTCTGTGAGTTCGAGGCCAGCCTGGTCTACAGAGCAAGTTCCAGGACAGCCTCCAAAACAATACAGAGAAACCCTGTCTCGAAAAACCAAAAAAAGAAAAAGAAAGGAAAGTATAATAAAAGTAGATAACAAGGTGAGACTCTTAACATAAATATTTGAACTAAGTATAAATTTCCTTCACACTAGTCTTTTTTGATTGACCAGTGAAATTTGACTGGACTAAAAATGTATTGTTTTCATGCCGAAGACACAGCTCACTCAGAAGAACATTTGTCTCAAGTGCATGAGGACCTGAGTTTGATCCCCAGATCAAAACAGAAAAACAGAAAAAAAGTCAAGGCTTTGTTGTATGTAATTGAAGTCACATTGCTGGGGTGGCAATGGCATGTAGATCTCTTGAGCTTGCTGGGTAGTCAGACTACTCTACTTGGTGATTTCCAGGGCAATAGAAGACTCTCAAAACAAAAAGTGTATGGCACCAAAGGAACAGCACCTGTGGTTGCTGTATGACCTTCACACACACCCATGAACACACAGACATGAATACACATGCAGTCTGCTAATTTCACTTTTCCCTATTCTTTGAGTTGTTTACATCATAGATACTATTATCTGTTTCTAGAGTCACAAAAAATATTCACATGAAACTTAAATTGCAAGCACCTCTTTGAGAATTGTGCTAATTTTCTAAAGAACTTTTACCATAAAAATTTCAAAGATTTTAATCATAAAATTGATGTCAAACATTAATGATTTCCTTTCCAAAGTCTCCGTTTATTAATGAAAAAAGGCATGATTTTCAAAGAGATCAAGGAAGGGTTTGGGGGAGGAACAGGAAGAGAGAAATGATGTAATTATAGTATAATCTCAAAAACAAAGGAAAAATAAATAATAAACAAAATATTTATATCATTCCTGTAATCTATATAAATCTTCCTATTCCCTGATTAGCTTCCAATATCAGATTGAGCCTGGGCTTGCAGACTAAGTTTCTGTGCTTACACTTGAATTTGTAATGGAAACAACTTAGAAAACATTTTTATGATCTGTAAATATAGTAGAAAGTAAAGTTTGTTCCACAAAGCCAAGCATCATATCATATACCTATAATCCTAGCATTCAAGAAGTTGGGGCAGGAGGATTTGTACATTGAAAACCAGACTATGCTTTACAGGAAGTTCCAGCCCATACTGGGTTATACAACAAGATTCTGTCTCAAATAATCATATCATAAATAGGAAAATATAAAGACACATACATCCATTCTTTTATAAGCATCTTTTCTCAGTTCTCTATATTTCCAGGCCTATTAAGGAGCTATAACTTTAAGCTATCAACCAACAGCAATCAAGAACTGCTGGAACCTTGAAGACACCTCATGCTATCTGACTAATATAATTTTAATATTTTCATACAAAAAAAGACAATTGAAATCACTTGAACTTCTAAATGTTTTTAAATATTAACATAAGTCATTGTGTTCTATATATTTTATAGGAAACTACAAAGAGTATCTTTATAATCCAAGTACTGTTAATTTCCATTTGATGTGGAAAACAGCCTTTGGTGTAAAATGTTCTTTAAGGTATAAGAATGGAAAGAAGAGAAGATGTTAGGAACCGAATTCATTCTCCATTAAGAGTTCTTTACAGTTGTTTCTAAATTTTCCAATTCTCTTTCACAAAGAAAAGTGGTAATTGATTATCTTTTTACCAAAACAAATGAGGCTGATTAATTTGTAAAAACTATTCATATCATATGTTGATGTAATTCTTGTGTATAAAGATGCTTGTTGGTTTGTTTTGGGTTTTTGTGTTTTCAAACTAGGAATTTCATTATCTCACTATTTCCTAGTAATATATATATGATATTCTGAGACACTTAACAGGAATCTATACCCTGCTTCCAGGGAATAAAATGTGTAATGTAGTCAGGTGTATCATTTTTCTGGGATATGTTATCATGCACCTCATGCTATCTGCCAACACAGGGATAAACCTCACAATTAACTTGACCATGCTGATTAGAATTGAGACTACTTCCAAGTGAAGTACAGGACTAAGTATAAAATTATTTGGTCTGTATCTTGCTTACAGAGAGAGAGAGAGAGAAAGAGAGAGAGAGAGAGAGAGAGAGAGAGAGAGAGAGAGAGAGAGAGAGAGAGAGAGCACCAGTGTGAACATACGTGTATATGTTTGTGCATGAGTGTGAGTTGTGTGTGGTATGTGTGTATCCCTTGTAACTCGGTATGGCCTTGAATTTGAGATTGTTCTGCTTACTGAAAACGCCTTAGATCTAGGATTGTATATACACACCACCTCACCAGGCTTTATTTCTCCTATTTTATCTGAAAGAAAAATTCAGATGAAATAAGAAAAAGCTTTGAAGTAGTGAATATATCTAGCGTTGGTCTGGCATTAAAATTTTCTGATTGGCAGCCTAATTGTTTAATTGAGAATCATAATGACACCTGAACAACCCTCCGTGCTTGAGTTGGCAAGCAGAGGAACCTCACTGTCACCAGTAAGAATTATGCTTGTTGGGACTGATCTTTCCACTTAAAGAACATTCATGTTTCTTGTCATACCATTGATGTTTTCTGATATTACAATAGAATAGACATTTAAACACTGAAAGAGAAAAACATGCATAGGTATATTTGTAATTCTTTGTTTTTTGTAAGCTAAATGCAAATGTAACACTACTCCAGATACTGCTTCATCAGAAGTCCCCAAGATAACCAAAAGTAAGTGCCAATTTCATCCTCTCAGGAATAGTGCCGTACCAGAAACTGAATTCTAGAGATCTATTTGCAGAGCATGTCATATAGCATCTGGGTTAGTTAACTCCTTTATCTTACAAGAAGAGCCTAAGTCAATTGATGTATTGCATGTACTGCTTACTAATGTGTAGAAAAAAGTTTAAGTTCACTTTTTCTTTATTCTGTCTTTTTTTACCCATCTTCCCTCATTGTAGCAAATTAGACGGCCGGATGAAAGCAAAGGAGTTGCTAGTAGAGTTGGATCCCTCAAAGTAAATATGTTTCTAACATTTTTGGCAAGATTTTGTCTATAGCCTACACTTCTTCCTTTTTGGAGGGTGGAGGGAGGAAGGGGGCTTTTTCCATTTTTCACCATCCCATTTTTTTAGTTCAATATTTTTATTGGCTGTTGGGTCATATTATTCTTTTGTTTTGTTTTCAGCTACACATAGAGCAACCAGCTGAAGGCAAGCTGCCAAATAACTAGCTTTGAAAGGCACCACAAACAAGAAAGGGCAACTGCCTCATTCATTACATGTGCCTGCGATTTGGGGCTCTAGAGTAAACCGTTCCTCTGACTGATGTCACCGGTTATGTGTTAAAATTCCTCCTCAACAGAAAACTAATACATTTCCAGAATGGCACCTCCCCTTTTAACCTATTTTATAAAAACCATTGAATTTTATTTTAGTGTCATTATTGTGAATTAATAATATATATTGGCTATACATCACATTAAGAACTAGGAAGAAATGCTTTATGATGTCAGTATAATAGACCCATATGCAGCTTTTGGTGTTAAAGCACTCAGTATCTTTGCGTTTTTTTTTTTCACCTTTAAAAGTTCACGTAACATTAGGCAAAAACATATCTAAATATTTCCCAATTTTACATAATCTACTAATATACAGTTAAGTTTCTAATTTTATTATCCTGTTTGTTAATGGCTGAATTCCACTTGGACAATATATATTGGACTCTTGGTACTCTTATCATTTACTTAATCACATTGAAAAGCTAAAAAATATTTATTACTGATGACTTTTAATGATGCCACCATAAATACAAGTAAGAAAAATGTTAACTATAAAAATAGACAAAATTAAAGCTAACCATGTTTTATATCTCAACTCCAAATGTCCTCACAGCAGTAACTATTAAATTAGTGAAAATGCCAGATAATTCAGTGCACTTGGATGTCATAAAATTCACTAACTTTATTAAAGCCTAATTAACTCAGTCATTTCAAATTTTTCCATAGTTTCAATTTACTTCCACTTAACAATTTAAAAAAGACAAATTTCTGTACTCTTTCCTCCCCCTTGATTCTTCTGCCTTCTTAGTTTTACCTTTTTGTTGTTTGTGAGTATGTGCAAACATGAATGCACATGGATGAGCCTGTGTTTGTATGTCTGTGTTTTATTAAGAAAAGCCATCCTTTCTGTTCCTTAACATTACCTCATAGTAGATAGCTTTTACATTTAAAAGTTAACTCTGTAAAGGCTGGGACATGGTGATGTATGCCTATTTCAAAATTAGGATACTTAGCAATATTGAGTCAAGAAAATGTAGTGATACACCACTAGCATTCCTCACTATATCATACTTTACCTTGTCTTAAAGAGACAATAATTCTATTGTGGTTTACACTGTTGATTATGACACAGGTTCAGCTAAGAAAATACAACACAATATAAAGTTCTAAAAATTAATAGTTAACTGAACTTAAAAATGGCATTTATAACTGCAGTACCTATTATAAAGTAATTTGTATGTATGAGTGAATGTGTGTGTAACTAAGTTCAGTTCTGAGATATATAGAACTTAAAGCCATACTGTATGTATCTTTAAAACTTTTGATACATGCTTAAGAATAAAACACTCATTTTATACTTCAGTTAGTTTTTTCCAATATGGGTACAACCTTATATTGAACATTGTGCTTCGGGAAAAAGATAAATTTTCTGGTCTTTAAATATGTTAATGCTATGTATCTGTCAAGTAGAAAATCCTTAGAATGAATCTCCAGGACATTATAAAATTAGTTGTAACATTTACTTAACTAGTTTTGGTGGAAAAATGTGTTTAAACAAAATAAAATGTTTGCTTCCTCTTCAAAAGTTTGTTGAAAATGTTATATCCTTACCTTATAGAAAATCTGTGGTGTTTTGAAATGTTGCCAAAGGCAGTGAGAAAAGAAAGTATAATGTATGACCTTACTTTTAAAAGGAAAACTGAAAAGAATACAAGTTGCCTTTTCAGTTCATGTTCTGACATTTACAAAACTGGAAGTGTTCAGCAATCACCTAGATGTTAGTGTGACAGGGTACTCTCTCAGTCAATGTATGATTTCACTTGTTTCCCCTGAAACTTTCTGCTGGCAGGTACTCCAAATCTGACTGGTTTATCCTCTCATCTACAACTTTTCTCCTGTCTCTTACCCCTTTCTTTCTTTTTTAGCTGTGGCTTCATGCTCAAGTTTATAAAATAAAGATTAAATTGGAAGTATAAAAGACCTGTAAGTCACACCTAACATTAAAGTTGATTTAGTAACATTTTGCCCCTGATATAAAAAACTTTTCAAAATTAATACAAATATAATGATGCAATTTTCTAAAGATCACTTCGTGTGACATCTGTTTAATTCTTATCCACTTGAATATATATTTTTGCATGTTATTGAATGTGTCAGCAAGATTATAAATTACTGACTGGAAAAAAAGACATGGTTATTCAATTTTAGTTTTCAAGGAAAATTATGAATGTTAAATGGTTATATAGGATACTCTAACCAATAGATACATATGTTCAGAGTTAATAGACTTCTCTAAATTCAGATACTTTTGGAATAATTATGTAATATTTTGATTAGAAAGAAATTTATCAGCAAGCAGCTTTACCAAGAATGATTTCTTATAACATCTTTTTTTTTTAATTTTATTTTCCAGTTTAAATTTAGATAAGAAACAAGGTTGCTTCACAAGTCAGTTCCAGGTCCCTCTCCCATTCCCTCCCTTCCTCCCGTGACATTTTTTGAAAGAGAATACAAGACATCATATGTGCATCATAAAACTAGTTACTAGCAACTATTTTTGTAACATTGTTCAGAGTTTTAAAATACTTTGCCTTGCTTCTAAATACATGTTTTCAAAAGGTAATCAATTTTAAAACAAATATATAAATATGACAATAAAGTTAGCTTATTGTTTATCTCTGACCTACCATTCCTAGAGCTTCTAAAAAGGATTCAGGACGCTAGGCCTTAGATTTATTTCTCCTATGATTGTTGCCTTTCATTTAATTCATTCTGCTATGTTTATTTTGTCATAAAAATAGATAAAAAGTTAACTTGTCTCTGCTTACTTTTAGTAGTGTGATATATATTATGTAAATGTATATTACATTTCTGATTATTAGATAAAAACCATTTTATCAATATCATTCACTAACTTTTGAAAACTAAGTAGAAAGAAATTAATACAATACCTCATTGTTCTACTTTCTTTGAGCAAGTCCTTCTTTTCTATTTGTATTATTAGTCTTAAAAAGATCTTCTCCAGTCACTCCTAGAATCCAAAATACTATCACTAGTATAAAAATATCAGTATAAATTTTATGACTATACAAATCCGAATATCACTGAATGTTATTATAAAAAAATAAGAAACATTATTAATAAAATAATGAATATTAAATATATATTTAGTGTCATTCTTTCCATATCAATCATGAAAAAATTTTTTCACCCAAATTATAGAAAGTTGAAATTTGTTAAGTGTTGCATGCCTTTAATCCCAGCACTTGGGAGGCAGAGGCAGGCAAAGCTCTGTGAGTTCAAGGCCAGCCTCGTCTACAGAGTGAGTGCCAGGACAGGCTCCAAAGCTACACAGAGAAACTGTGGCTCGAAAAACCAAAAAAGAAAGAAAGAAAGAAAGGAAGGAAGGAAGGAAGGAAGGAAGGAAGGAAGGAAGGAAGGAAGGAAGAAAGAAAGAAAGGAAGAAAGGAAGAAAGAAAGAAATTTGTTAAGATCTACATATATGCTAAGGAGTTAATTATTAGGGTATGATTAAATTAAGTTTAGTACATTCCAAATTGTTTTATCTCATGTCACTTTTCTATTTTCAACAGAGTTTATATTATTTGAAAGATCTTATAAACTACCAGATAATTTTTTAAAGATAAAGAACTATTAAATTTCACTTGCCTGATGACCAAGCCTTTATCCTAGGAAGATAATAAAACTATTAAAAAGCAAATGCTGCCAGGTGTTGGTGGCGCACGCCTTTAATCCCAGCACTTGGGAGGCAGAGGCAGAGGCAGGTGGATCTCTGTGAGTTCCAGGCCAGCCTGGTCTACTGAGCGAGTTCCACGACAGCCTCCAAGACAATACAGAGAAACCCTGTCTTGGAAAAAAAAAAAAAGCAAACGCTATCTTTTCTAATGACTTCAATGGATACAATATGCAGATAAAATGTTTAGCTGCATTCTCTTTTCTGCATCCCCTTTAATACCAATTGTCTATGCACATCATAAAATATGTTTTACAAAAAATATTGTTGCTTAAAGCATCAGACAAAGTTAAAGATTTTGGTCCTAAACTGAATTGGCAATGACCATTCCATTTTGTGCAAATTTATTGCAAGTGTTCATAAGAATATGGTTTAATTCATTGAAAGGTTTTAATTCATTGAAACACATGAAGAATATTTAAGGTAAAAGATTAATGATTTTTGTTTCCAATCATATATTTATTTGGTCGCTGAAAGGTTGGTGACATATATTTCGGAATGCAGGTTAGGGATACAATTAAATCATAGATGTTCCAAGTATCATCACACAACAGTATTTTATTTTACAAAAAAGAGTAGACCCATGTATGAAGTCTGGAATTTTTCAAGTAATACTAAATTTTATCTCTTAAGTGAATGTCTGTTCTTTTCTTCCATCACATTAACTGTTCCTTAGAAGAAGCAGAGTGTATTGTTAGTAGACTGAACAAAGCAGTAACATCACAAACCCTAAAAAGGGTTTTTAACAATTGTAATAGTACAGCTACTATTAATATGTAATCAGAACTTTCTTAGTTAAATCATTGCAAAATATGCTATATATCCTTAGATTTATAATGTCTTGAGAATAGTGACCAAAAAATAAAAAATAAAACATTGGGAAAAATAATTTTGCAATTGATCGAATTGTGAACCTAGTAATTACAATATTAAAAGTAATGTTTCATGATTGAACGCCAACAGACAGTTTGGTTTTTTTTTTTTGGTTGGTTGGTTGGTTGGTTGGTTGGTTGGTTGGTTGGTTGGTTGGCTGGTTTGGTTTGGTTTGGTTTGGTTTAGTTTGACTTGGTTTCTGTTTTGGTTTTGGATTTTCTGAGACAGGGTTTCTCTGTGTAGCACTGGCTATCCTGGAACTCACTCTGTGGACAGACTAGCCTAAAACTCCTAGAAATCTGCCTGCCTCTGCCTCCTGAGTACTGGGAATAAAGGTGTGTACCACCACCAACACCTGGCCAGACAATTTTGGAAACAGAAACACAGAATAAAATAACCAAAAGCTATGCTATAAATCCAAGTAAATTTACAATGAACTTACTTTGTTAAAGAGCAGTCAGAACAAGGTGAATATGAATATTAAAGTATCCAGAAAAAATAGTAGATACACAGTTATGAAATAAAAATATGGAGATAAACAAGGAAAGAAATAAAATATTCATCATCCAGAATTGTATGTTTTTACCTAGTATATACTCTGTTTAGGATCATGATAAATTAATGTTCAACTAAATTTGTACATTTTTAAAAGTTTTGGAAAACAGTAACATGGGATATGACACATAAAGAAAGATTATTAGAGTATAAATTAACTAAGATAAAAATGATAAAAATAAAAGGAATATAATAATAGTAATTGTTACCATGCTAATGTACGTAAAGGAGTGATATTTAAAGTGAGGAAAATCAGTCAAGGCATAAGAATGTCACTTAAACTGAAAGTCATTTTTGGTACATATTTTTAAAATCAGAATTAAATCATAAGAAATCAACTTTTTAAATAGTAATGTTTGAATTTGTAATGATCTAATTGCATTCTAAAATAGAACTGGTGTTAAATAAGCCAATATAAGTAATGAATTTAATTTCTGTATTTTCTTCTGTCCTTTACTGTGGTATTTTCATTCCAGCTTCGTTCTGAATTAGTTTGTTATATTATTATGAACTATTATCTATTATCATTGGAAGATTTTGTACATATACATCCATTGAGTTCTGTGGCACACAGCCTGGGAAACTACATCCTGTGGGTCAAGTCCTATTTTTTATAGGGTCACACACTATAGATTTTATTTCTTATTTTTAAATGTGAGGGTTAGACTAACATTTCATGTGAAAATTGCATGAGCAAATACGTTCTAAAATAAGTTTTTATTGAAATTGCTATTCGTTTGAATATGGTCTTCAGTTGTTCCTAAACTACAACAGAGATTTAAGTGGTTATGTCTTAGTAAAGATAACATGATCACCTTTTAGATTGTATTAGTTGAGTCTCTTTACTCACCTAAAATCTGAAATAAAATTTAAACCAAATGAGAAAGGTATCCTGACATGATAAAACAATGCACTATACTTTAATATGTAGCTCTTAGTAGTACAAGAAATGTCTGCATTTGATCAGTTAGCTGATACTGAGCAGTGAGACACTGCTGGAGCATTAGTCCTTAGATGAATAGGCAATCAGTAGACCTTACTAATTAGACAATTTGTTTCTGTAGTTAGTTTCTTCAGGCACATAACAGTGTCAGTCCTTTTCCAAAACATTGTTTGATCTGCCTGGCTCTCCCGTTTGATAAGCTGACATTTAGTATTTTGCATTTTTATAGTAATTAAATTATAGTAAAATCCTGACTCTTGTGGTAGATGATCTGTAATAAATATGACTAGCCTTTAATAATAATGACAGAAATTTAGTGTTGGGAATACTATCCAAAATGGGCCAGTTTTACTAATTTTCACATTATTAGAATTCTCTTGATGTGAAAAACTTACTCCTGAGATTTCATTTGTAATGAAAATAAGAAAGCTGTAATTTATCCTATGTTTTAAATCAAAAGATAAACGCTTCAAATATTATAATGCCTAAAGCATTTGAAATAGAAGTAAGGTGTTTAAAGCTCATCATAGAATTTCCCCTCTCAAAATTGACTTAAGCCAGGTGGTAGTGGCACATGCCTCTACTCACAGCACTCAGGAAGCAGAGGCAGGTGAATCTCTAAGTTGCAGGACAGCCAGGAATACACAGAGAAACCCCATCTTGAAAAGCAAAGACAAAAACAAATTGACTTTAATACAGAAATAAGATACATCTGCTTAATGAATAAGTTTTCTGTGTAATAGCAAATAGGAACTGAGTAAAAAAGAGACAAGATTCTCAAATTGTTTTAAATAGATTAAGTATGCAAATCTTGATCTCCTTAGATCTCTCTGTTTGCTAAAGAAATGTTAATGCACAAAGTTTAAAAAATGTTTCATTTTCTAAAACTGTATTTTAGAAACTAACTCAAAGCATAAGGGACAATGGTACTTTTATCCCAAATCTTTAAGGCAATAAACTTAAAAGGTTCAGAAAATTACTTTAGTTTTTAAACGATAGGTGGAAAGAATTCATGCATTCTTTAATTCAGTAAATACTTAATGGACACCTACTGTATTCTTCTGTTACCAGTGCTAGAAATATGTTAAATAGCAGATCTGATAAGGTTGTTTCTGGCTTGTCCACTTTGTCATCCTTTCCAATTCCCTACTCTTAACTTTGTATTCTGAAACTTCACACAGGTCTTGTGACTAGAAAATGCATCGGTAACTGTTTCACATGGCATAGGGAAAAGTAATGTAGGATACGGCCATAAAAATGAACATGGTAGCATCCTATGTTAAGAGCAAGATAGAGCATCACCGCTTCAAAGGCATAAAGGTCAGCCTGGAGTGATAATAGTGCTGTAGTGAGGAGCTAAGCAGGAAGATCACTGGAACTCAGTGACAGCCATGGACAGGGCTTGATCAGGGAAATCATGAAGGTTAAACATAGCTTTAGGTATAAAATAGTTATTTTAAGGAACAGTAATAAAATAGTTACTACAAAAAGTTGGTGAACTATACATAGTAGCACATACCTGACATCCTACATGGGTGAAAAAGGACTACATGTAGTAGCCAACCTGGGTTATATAATCAGTTCTAACCCTTACTGAACCAGATAGGGAGACTCCATCTCAAAACATAAGGGAGGGAGAGAAAATCACACACACAGAGGAATCAATGAGTAGAAACGATGATTAAAAATAAATGTGGAGAAAAATATATGTATGTATACATATATATTGTTTTATGGTATTGCCAACATGTATTAAGAGAGAAAGGAGTTTTTCATTAACACTGAAAAACAAATAAGAAAGTATATCAGAATACTTAAACTGGTTTTTCTTGCCCTCTTTACAGAATAATATAATATAAAGATATACAGTAGATATACAGGCCATTGAAGATCAGTGTGGCACCATAGGAAAGAAAGTTTGATTTTCTTCTTTCTCACTAATTGAGCACCTTCTCAGCAAGTTCATACCACAACCTGTCTGAATGGGGGTATGATCTCTATAAATGTACCTTTTTTTGTTTTTAAAGAAAATTAGCCTCCAGTGGATTTTGAGGTTTATTTGTTTTGTTTTAATCATGAGGTTCTCTTTCAAATAACTGAGTCTTAAGATGTGTCCCCTTGTCAGGCTGTTTTATTATTTATATGGCAAATTTGTTGTTGATAAAGCCATGTAAAGCTTCTGAGACCCTTACTATTCTATCATTTCCTCTTTAACAGTGTTTTCTTTTCTCCACTGCAAAACCAGGCTCGGCTTCCGTCGTGCTCATCTACCTATAGTGTATCTGAGGTATATTTTGCACGTGTCTTTTTACATGGTCAATAACATGCTCGCACTCACCTTTTTTTTTTTTTTTTGCCTTAATTTATGTTGCCTTGCACTATGCCCTTGGCTGAAAGGGATGAGGGTATCAGAGGGGGAAAGTCACCAGTTTCAAGGGAAATTTCTATACTACACACTTGTCAAAAGAACTTGGCTTCCAGCACTCCTATCACACTGAAATAGCTAGCACTCAAATTGTTATTACTACAGTACTGCATAATAATTTCTCTGAACCAGGTAATTTATTTTTAAGCTTATGTTGCCTAAAGAAAAATATGCTACTTTGAATATAATGTGTCTGTTACTGATACTGAAGATTTGAATTCAGTTAGTGAGGATCCCTACCCATTATAGAAATCTTTCCAGAATTGACTATTAAAGGGGAAAAACTTGAGAAAAAGGAAACTACTTAATTTATGTATATTTAAAATACAAGATTCTTTCCCTCTTTAAAATCTTTAAAAATACTTAGTCAGGTAGTGGGTGCCACATGCTTTAATCCCATCAAGAGGCAGAGACAGGTGTATCTTTGAGTTCAAGGCCAGGCTCATCTACAAAGCAAGTTCCAGGACAGCTAGAGCTACACAGAGAAACCCTGTCTAGAAAACAAAAAGAAAAATAGGATTTTAGTTTCTTTATTACTTATGCTTTTCTTAAGATTCTTATCTTACAGAAAATCATATTAATTATGAAAATCATGCTCTTTTAATAAAATATATAGCATAAAATTTAACTTATTTTCTTGTCTTCTTAGGTATTTATTTCCCCTTCTTGTTTTGTTAAACAACAGCATACTGTATTTTCTCATTTCTGTAAATCCCGAAAATATTATTGATATCCTTTGATTATACAATGTGCTAAGTCTAGATTCTCAAGCAGGAGAAGGGTTGATTAGATGTAAAATATATATATATAGAACTCTATAGAAAGGGACATTAATAGCATGTGAAAATTAAGATATCAGTTTTTTATAATATAGCATATTTACTTTATGTAGTTGCTGTAAATATTTGCAGACCAATATTGTCTGTATAATTTTGATCACAAAAATATTATACATGATGCCATTGCATTAAAAAATGGCACTGTGTAAAATAGCAATTTGTTTGTCCAGAAAAATATACAAATTAAGCTGGGTGGTGCTGGCGCACGCCTTTGATCCCAACACTCGGGAGGCAGAGGCAGGTGGATCTCTGTGAGTTCTAGACCAAGCCTGGGCTACCGAGCAAGTTCCAGGACAGGCTCCAAAACAATACAGAGAAACCCTGTCTCACAAAAAAAAAAAAATACACAAATTAGCATCTTTAGATTTCAAATTTTTGTAAGTTTCAAAAGATATAGTGTGACTAAATCTATATCCTAATAATGTTGAATTTATTGGGTTAATAAAGTACAGCCATCCTGTTCAATTTTTATTTCCTAAGTTATAACTGTCAATGACTTTTTTTCTCTTATAACTGACTTTGTAAAGAGAAAAATTTTTGTCAGCCAAGAAAGCATTTCTTCTATTATTCACACACCTAATTATATTAAAAACATACTGTAATATAACGAAGAGAATATAGATAACTCTTACAGAACTCAGGGAAAGTACCATCAAAATAATACGAAGCTTTGAAACTCCCAATATGAAAGATTCCTGAACAACTAAACTACAGGGCCATCTATATCCTTCATTTGACATTTTCTTTGTTATTATGGTGTTTTAATGAGGAAATTATGCTTGAAACATAATATGACAGCTTAACATAAACATGTGGCCATGTATTGTGACACTATCATCACCATAGGTGAGGTTTCACCAAAAGCTGAGGGAATTTTAATCAAGGCCTTCAAGCAAAATAAAATACTTCTTATAAATAAACATTCATGTCGATACATACGGAAAATTTAGGCCCGCAAAGTTATCTTAGAAATGATGTCCTTTTAGGGGGATCTTGGTTACTTTCAAGATGAAAAACCATACATTCCTCTTTGAAAAATCATTATGGAAAAGTAATTACTAAAACACAAATTAACTATTTATGCTATCAGGAAGGACTTTTTGAAAACATAGGTGTATATCATCCCATCATTACATTTTCATAGGCCCTTTTAATACCACAGGCATGATTCCCAGTGTAACAAATATATAACACATTTCTTTCTGCCACTTCATCTAGGCAATTCTCCATTTCTCATGAAAGTGTATAAGAAGGCTACCATTGGCATCACCTCCAATCACAGCCTACAGCATCCATCAGGGTATAACTTTCTCTGTGACAGCATGTGTGCAGGAGGGCTCTCTAGTTTGAATGTAGAACTGGCTTTCGGGACTTGTGTATGCAGTGGCATTTTCTCCATGACATTCAGCTCTTACAGAATCATAAACTACATGTGGATTTGTTTTTCTTTTATTGTGACATGTGGGTTCTCCTTAGTTGTCATAAAGTGTGTTTCTCACTTGTCATTTGTAGAGTTTCTCTAGTCTTCTCTGCTATCCTTCTGTGATCTCTCTAGGTTGTGTTTATATTCAGTCCAATAAATTTAAGAACAATAGGGATCTAATATTCATGATAATCATCTGTACAGAAAGTATCTTCTATAATTGTTTTCTTTAATCTAAAGCTGGTAGCTGTTTCATAAACCTTAATTAAACTTTTAAGAAATACTCTCATGTCTCAATTTTTAAATGGAAGCCTCTTTTAGAACTACTGTAAACTACTTTTTATAGCAGAATTATGTAAGTTGCCAGACCTTCCATCGCTCATCTTCACTTTACATCTAGTTCTGAAGAAATAGCTTCTCACTCCTAATGTGGCACATTGACTTTACCAGTTGTGTATTGCTATCTTGTATGCCATTCATAAAGTTAAAATAGTAAATGTCACTCCAATGAACCTATTCCTGAGTTGTAAAATACAAGATAATCCATGACTTCATGTGACTGAAACTGCTCTACAAATACGACCCCATGACCTTTTTGTTTAAAGTAAACAAATAAAATATACCCCAAAAAGGAAGAACTCACTTCCAAAGTTCGAACTGATACTCAACATTTTCAACATTGTTTTTGTAGTTTTTACTTTTTTAAAGATTGCTTCATATCTGGAGACGTAGCTCAACAGTTAAGAGCACTTGTTACTCTTTCAGAGGACACAAGTTCGATTATGAGCACCCATATTGGACTATTTAGACCACCTGTACCTCAAACTCCAGGGAATCTAACATTCTCTTCCAACATGAATGCATGTACACACACAAAATAATAAAATTTTTTAAAATATTGTTTCAGAGTTTCCTTATTTTAAACAAAAGCCAAATTAACACTGTCTCATGGTAGAAATGGTATTCATTATGCTCTATTTAAGAAACAGTAATATACCAGGTGTGGTGGCTTACATCTTTAATACCAGCATTGAGAAGTCAGAGGGAAGAGGATCTCTGTGAGTTCAAGGTCAACCTAGTCTACATGAGTTCTAAGACATCCAGAGCTACACAGTAAGACACTGTCTCAAGAAAGGGAATATATAATAGAAGTAAATATAATATGATTGTATCACAATAGCACAATATCTAAAAATAAAATAAACATTCAACTTACTTTGATTTTATAATCCAATTGAAACTCTTTAAAAGCCTCTGTAGTTGACAGAGTTTATTTAGTGTACTGGAAACTTTGAGGCTCAGTTATTTCTTCTTGTTGAATAGACAAAGACTGATATTTAATGATATGTCTATTTAATGCTTAAGAATTTTCAGCTACTTAAATAAATCCTAACATGAATGTTGTCCTTTGAGTTCTACCATATAGCCCAGAAAAACAGTTATGATCAAAACAAATATTGACTAGAGAACGTTTGGGAGCTTTTGCAAAGAAGTTTCAGTTAAATTACATTCAAATACTAAATTTATGTAGAAGATGCAAAAGACTGTTTTTTTGGGGTTTTTTTTTTTTTTTTTTTTTTTTGGTTTTTACAAGACAGGGTTTCCCTGTATTGTTTTGGAGGCTATCGGTCCAGCCCGGCCTTGAACTCACAGAGATCTGCCTGCCTCTGCCTCCTAAGTGCTGGGATTAAAGGCATACGCCACCAACGCCAGGCTAAGACTGTTCTTATTTAAATACTCTAGCATTTCCTGTAGAAAAAATTTAAAGGACTATTTTATAAATGTCACATAACCAAAAACTGTCCCGAAGAACTGTAGCCATGAAGTAAAGTTTGTATACTGCGAGTGGAGAGCCTCAGATTTTTCTACTCCATAAAATTCTCACATGGGTCTGGTGTGATGACTCAGTATGTGAAAACATTTGCATTACAAACCTTATAACTTGAGTTTGGTCTGCGAACTCAGAGTAAGAGGGGTAGTACTAAAAGTCATCTTCTATTGCGAGCTGTGCATACACACATGCACACACACATACACACACATGCACAACACACAATTATAATAAATATTTTTAGAAGAAATATCTTATAATTGATTTTTATTTACCTACGTGTTTTAGTACAGTAGTCTATGGCATTCTGCTTCTTGATTCTTAGATGTATTATTTTTATGACATTTTTACCCAATAGTAATGAATGAAACTAGATAGTATGATATGTTGTGAAGGAATCTTTTAAATAGTATCTGTCTTTTGAAAATGCTAAACATGGTATTATAAAAGTTTCTTAGATCTTATCTCACTTTTAATTTTTTCCATCATTTTAATTCATATTATTACAACATACATAAAATTAACAAAAGTACTTTGGCTTTAAGCACTTACATTGTTGTATCAAGTTGAATGAAGGAAATCTGTAATTGTTCAACAACTTAAAAGTAACTAAAGGAATTAGCAATCAGCTAAGTGTTTCTCTCATTACTCTGAACATAAATACTTTAAGGAATTGGCAATAGGGTGGGAGGCTGGGGGGGAAGGGGAGTGTGGGAGGAGGGAAGGGAGAGGAAACTGGGATTGACATGTAAAACAAGCTATTTAAAATTAAAATAAAAATTATAAAAGAAAAACATAAATACTTTAAATAGATTTTTCTCTCTTTTGAATTTTTGGAAGTAAATTGACATTTTTTTTGTTTCCAACAAAATAAGAAAAGTATAAACTTCAAATAACCAGTAAACAAAGATAATGAGGACATGTCTTACTTTTTGTTAAATTTCAAGTCATGACACTGGTGAGGCAATACAGGAAACATACTGTGCTTAAAAGACACTAAAGAATATTTGAGAATTAAAGATATACAACTATATCTACTTTTCTGACATGAAGATTTTTCACCTATGTTTTGGAGAATTTTAATTCATGTAAAAACTCTTATAGTACCTAAAGCCTAGCAAATATTAAGTAGACATAAGTTTCTTCTCTAATAGGTGTCTTAAGCTCTAATCATAATAGGTTTGGGTTATCAAAGCAAATAATTAGTTTCCCTTGACATAGCTCCTTTTTTCTCATGCCAGCTTATCTCATGGAACACTTCTTCAATTACCCTCAGTTCTTCTGACCAAAAAGGCTACAGTGCATTATAATCAAGATTTTAAGGGCCTATAATTTTGTTAGGGAGAGATGTTAGTAACTCTAGCAACTGGAAGGCTCTAAGTATGGTTGAAGTTATCCTATGAGAGAGTAATACTATCACAGATAAATGTCTGTGCTCCTTTTCAAACTCATGCTTTGCCTAATTTATTTTTCTAATGTTCTCTAGTACCAACTCTTCTCCATTTGAATAGGATATTGGGCTATCTAGTTTTAATACTGAATGTCTTAGAAGAAGTCTTTCAAACCTGGTCAAAACCTGAACAATCAGCCATTGACTCCCTGTAAATGTCTGTGTTCCTCTCTTGGCTTTTTTTTCTGTAGAATTGTTATTACATGCCTGCCAATAATGCCTTCCTCCACTTTATAGCTCAAGTTCATCTTCTTTCAGAAAGCCTCATCTAACAACTTCTGTTTGCCATCCACTCAAGGGAATTGCACTTGTACTTATACCCTTACCCTATATTACTTTTTCTTCTACAAATCTGATTTTTTTTCTCTATTCTGTACATGGTGGTACAATAATCAATAATTAACCATTCTTAACTACTTATAGTAAAAGCACAAAGTTAAAGTTACTTTTAGCTCAAGGGAATTCAGATTTGTTGCCTGATAATTAGTCACATAGTGAAATATGTTTTGTATATAGTATCTAGGATATATGCATATATATTAAATAGTAATTCATGGATGTGTTTTTTTTTCATTGTACTGACTTCTCAGCCTAGGTAATTTGATAAACCAAACTCTCATTACTTTTCAATGGCATATAAGTAATTATGAATTGGTTGATAAATTGAAACCATATACAGTCTTTGAAGTATCATTTACAAATCCATCTTTTAAACTGCAGTAACAATAATTAAAGAAAGCAAAAATTTATTTAATGTAATAAGAGTTATATGAAATTACTATAATGAATAGAATGTTGGATTTAAATATACTTAAAATACATTCACATATAACTTGGAGGAGAGAGAAATCCTATGAATGCTGGCATCAGTTGTTTTGCATATCAATGGAAAAAGAAGAATGAGAAAGATGAGGGAAGGAAAGGGTTGTAAAGAGAAAGAAGAGCAGGTTTATAATGGAAATATTAAAGGAAGAAAACTAGCTGTAGCTTTTGTTCCTTTTACTGCTTCAATCCTTGAATATGTCTCTTGTTCAAACCCCCATTTACACAGTTAAAAATCAGAAGCAATAGCTTCTGAAACAAGGTTGAATTTTATAATATCTTAATGGCATTCCTAGACTGACATTCCATGAAATGCTGAATGGAATGCAAAGTCATATGAACTTTTATGAAGCCATAGTTTTCAAAACTATTAATAATTTTCCTCATTCTATCTCTAAGTCTCTCTCAGGGCAAGAAAGAAAGGATTATTTCTGGTATTTTTCCATGCCGTTCTGCATTTAGTATTGCCTAAGGCTTTAAAAAGCCAGCTTGCTATTTTTTTTTCTCTCTTTGACAACTTGCTACGAACAACAGTTAAGCCCAAGTTGTTATTTTTTGGGGGGCTACCATATTTGAGGGTTCTTGCTTAGAAAGTATAACATGACTAAAAATGCATGGCTCTTTGAAGATGCTTCTACGTACACATGAACTGAAAGAAAAGAACACTGTAGTAATCCAACCCCTTTAACTTTGTGCTGAACTGAAGATTATGTGTTTCTATACTGTTATGCTGAAGAGTAGGAAAGAGAAAAGGAGATGCTAGTGAAACTTGCAAGTCTCAAATTAAGGCTGATATTAGTTGCATTACCTTAATATTTTGCATCAAAGCCATCCAATTAAAAGTACATCCAACATATAACTCTGTACTGAGGACAGTTCCAAAGTAGTTAATAAACCTCATAATTGCCTTCAATATTATATGCATTTGTTAGGAGTATTGTTCTTATGGCCAAATGATTAGCATCCTTCAGAGCTCTATTGGTATTTGTCTTATCTCTTACATGCATTTTTTTTAACTAGGAAATAAACCAAATTTCATTTTTTCAGGAGGAGATGGAAAAAAAATCTTACCTTTTATTTGCTCTTTCACATTAATTTTATTTTTAAAAACATGGGAAGCAAGAAAACATTTTGTAATTACAGGGCTAATTTTTGTAATCCTGAATCATTATTCTAGACTGTGAGCTACCAAGCTATTCTCAATTTTTACCAAAAAAAAGTTTTAAAGAAAATTGAGGTATGTATAATAATTATTAAACCATATAGCTCTCATTTCCCCCAATATTTGATGAAACAAGCAAAAAATATTACAGAGTAGAGACTCACAGTTATTTCTATATCCTTGATTATTTAAAAAAAGTTTCCCCAAATCTCACTAACCTATCAGTTTAAATCTGTTTCAAAAGTTCAGGGTACATGGACAAACTAAAATAACCTGAGATTATTTATTCAGTCATTATTACCACTTAGCAGGAGTCTTTACAGCTATGAGCTGAATACATTGGCATTGTGTTTGTTCTTAGAATAAAGACTTTATACAGATGGTACCAAATTCTGTTAGAAAAATATAAGCTAAAAGGTTTATTGATAGTGGCAATATATTTAAATGTCCTTTCATTGGTCCCTTCTTTTTCCATTCCCATTTTTAATGAAATATTTTAGATACATGAAAAGAACAGATAATGACAAAAAAACCATATAATCATCTAGATTTCTTCAGTACTAGTAGAACTCATAGCTTATTGTATGCTGTACTCTACAACTGAGCTTAATATCTGCCCTTATATCCCTTTTTATCAGAAAATTCTTCTTTTATCTTCTTGAAATACCAAGTATTTTCTCTGAGACATGTTTAATCTCATGTTGCTGGAACTTTTAAGTCTTATCACCTGTGCTTCTTTCTGTTGCCAGTCTTTGGCCTTTCTGACCAATTACAAGTCTTACTTGGCTTGGAAGAGCTTGTAAACAAACAGTTCTAGGCCAGAATGAATTAAATATAGTTCTAGTGCCTCAATTTTAGTAGTTGGTATACTGTATTATAGCTATCATCATCATCATCATTCTCCTAGTTATGCTCATCAAATCAATGTATATTTATCCTTTACTAAATGTCAAGGATAGTACCGTTTTGCCTCATTTAGTTTGTTTAGCTCTCAGAATAATCTCATGAGATGGTAATTTAAGACATTCCTTGATCCTTACATGACACTAGCAGTTCCCTCTGTCTTCTTAGTTCTTACCTAGATACATATCTGAATTCCTCATCTCTGAAGTGATGCTTATTCAAAAGTCATCCTTGTCCACTGTTTTACTAAATGTTCTATTCATGTGAAGAGACACCATGACCATGACAATTCTTCTAAAGGAAAACATTTAGTTGGAGCTGGCTTACAGTTTCAAAGTTTTAGTCCATTATCATAATGGTAGGAGAGAGAGAGGTAGCTGAGAATTCTACATTCATATTGGCAGGTAGCAAGAGAGTGCAAGACTCTGGACCTGCCTTTGGCTTCTGAACCCCAAAGCCCAGCCCCAGTGACACACTTACTCCAGCAAGCCACATCCTAATAGTGCCACTCCCTGGTGACCAAACATTCAAATTTATGAGCCTATATCATCTACAGTGCTCTTATCTCTCTGCTTTTAGTAGGATATAAGTTCCAATGTAGCAAGGTCTTTTTGGGTCTCAGTCATGTTTTACTCCTTGCCAAAAAATATGTTTCAGTAAATAAATAATATATTATCCATGTGAACTAATGCTTTAAAAGTTATAATTTAGGCCGGGCGGTGGTGGCGCACGCCTTTAATCCCAGCACTCAGGAGGCAGAGGCAGGCGGATCTCTGTGAGTTCGAGGCCGGGCTGGACCGATAGCCTCCGAAACAATACAGAGAAACCCTGTCTCATAAAAACCAAAAAAAAAAAAAAAAGTTATAATTTAGATCTTTGGCTGATCAGATTAGCATATTACTTTGGACCTATAGTGTATACTAAGATAAAATTCACTCACATCTAAAATAATCTAATCTTGCTCATCTTGAGAATAATTTACAAATGGGAACTCTCAAAAGCATAAGAATAAAACCAGTAAAGTAAATGAAGTAAATGCCAGTTTTGCAAGACAATGAACAGAAGTGTGCTGAAACAGCTCAAACTTCATACAAACCTATATTTAACAATACTGTAGAAAAAGGAATGTCCCTTTTCTATCTTGTGATCATTTAGTCTTTTCCTTTTCTAACATAAGGTGTCTAAAATGAAGCTTCACCCAAAAGGGTAATATCTGGATTATCCCGAACATATTTATATTTCCCATACGAAATGTTATTCTCATTTTCATTCTGACTTTATCTTCACTGAATCTTATTAAACTGTGGTTAATTATTCAAAGTGAATTTTCAAAGAAATTAAAAAAGAAAATTAAAAAAGGAATGATGATGGTGGGAGAAATACACTTTTTATTTCTTTACTGGGAAGAGCTCACCAATTTGTTCTTCAATACCAACTGGTCAACCCT
The DNA here is from genome assembly GCF_017639785.1 of Mesocricetus auratus. Lineage (NCBI taxonomy): Eukaryota > Metazoa > Chordata > Mammalia > Rodentia > Cricetidae > Mesocricetus > Mesocricetus auratus. The sequence continues at coordinate 38,310,871 of NW_024429186.1, read as the reverse complement.
TGAAAATATACATAAAAGTTACATTGTACAGACTGGGCAGGTTGTACTTGTGTATTTAGGATTGTGTGTGAATGTATGTATTCACATTTACATTCCTACATGCATTTAACAACAATTAATAAAAGAAGTGGTCTTGAAGAAAAAGAGCAAGGGCAGGTATCAGCAAGAAATTGGAGGGAGGGAAAGGAAGGATAGGATTAATGTAATTGTAATCTCAAAAATAGAAAATCATTTAAAAATAAAAAATAAGTGTGTTGAGGTTCTAAGGGGTGTAATTCAGTAGTAGATTGACTGCTTAGTATGCATAGGTCCCAAAATTCAATCCCTAGCATCACAGACATATGATTAGTGTTATATAGTAAGTCTTTAAAGTTGTATTTTGAGTTAAAATTTTATGTTTTTATAAATTCATTCCATTTATAAACATTAGAAACAATTTTAATATTGCCAAAAACTAAAAATATATCCATTTGAAGTAAATATTCTAAAAACTGCATGCAGTCTTAGAAAACAAAGGTATACAGGAAGAAACAAATTTTCAAACTAAGATTCAATAATAAATAAATGTTCTCAAGCCTTAAAAATATCAGATAAAATTATAAAAGAGTTTAAAAGCAGACAGCAAAGAATATTGGCTTTCCTGTTTAGTGCATCATCTGTGGTACTTCTCCTTTCCTTTTCTCAACTATTGCACAACACTAAGTTTTGGTAGACAAGAACTACAAAAGATCCTAACTCACAGGAATGGAAGTTGTGTCCACATAAATTTTACTTTCTTATCGATCTGTCTGTAAATTTATTTCTAACATTCCTGATAGTGCTGCTATATGTATGCATCATTGTGCAGTTACTTGCATATGTATGTGTAATTCCTTTTTGAACTAGTTTGAAAGTCTTACTGGTTCTCACATTAATAATTTAGATAAAATCTTAGGTACATGTTCATTTTATATTTTTAAGTTTGCCCTTTTTTGAAAAAAAAACTTGAGACAGTTTTCTCTTCTCTATATAGTAGAAGGAGTTTGAACAGCAGTTGGTTTTTTCCATATGATTTCTGTTTAATTTAGCCCAGATACCCAAAGATTGTACATTCAGAAAAACAGAAAATTACATGATAGCATAATAAAACTTTTAATAATAACAATAAGGTATTGGTTAATTTTTCACTCTATATGATCTTGGAAGTTTTGATTAACGTGAACCACTCATGGCTGTGATACAAGACTTCAGAAAGTTTGCTTTTTATCTCTATTTGACAAAGGAACCACCTATACATTTTCTAGATAATCGGTACTTTACAAGTATGGTATAGACATTGTTTTGTATTTATACATGTGCCTGTTAAATACTTATTAAGCATTTTGAAAATAAAAGCAACAGTTTTTTCTACTAACACTGAAATTTAGCAGCCATTGGTTTAGAAAAATAAGCAATTTAGCAATGTGCTTTCATGGTACATTAGTCCATTTTATAAATGACTAAGTGTTATGACAGAGTACTTAAAATTGGAAACTACGAGTATCAAATCCAAACAGAAAGTGAGTATCTTAAAATTCATATTTAATGAAAACATATATGACTTTCTTCAGAAATGTATAATGATTTTATGCTCAATAATTGAGGGGTTTTTAAACTTTTCTTTATTACTTTAATTTTAAATAGCTTGTTTCACATGTCAATCCCAGTTCCCTCTCCCTCCCCTCCTTCCGCACCCCCTCCACCATCCCCACCCCCAGCCTCCCACCCTATCTCTACTTCCTGCCACATAGGGGATATCCAGAGTCTGTCATTTTGCTTATGGCAGGGTCCAGGCACTCCCCCAAGAGTCCAGGCTGGGAGAGCATCCATCTTTGTATTATGGACACACAAAGTCCATTTGTATGCCAGGGATAAACACTGATCTACTGCCCAGGGCCCCATAGGTTGCCCAGACCTCCTCACTGACTCTCACACTCAGGGGGTTTTTCACTTCTTTGGTTAGAGTTACCCCAAGATATTTAATGCTGTTGGTGGCTATTGTAAAGGGTGATGTTTCTCTGATTTCTTCCTCAGTCCATTTATTGTCTGTATATAGGAGGGCTACTGTCTTTTTTGTTGTTGTTGTTTTGTTTTGCTTTGTTTGTTTGTTTGTTTTTAGTTACTCTTGTACCCTGCCACTTTGCTGGAGGTGTTTATCAGCTGTAGAAGTTCTCTGGTAGAATTTTTTTGGGTCACTTTTGTAAACTATCATGTCTGCAAATAGTGAAAGTTTGACTTCTTCTTTTCCAATCTGTATCCCCTTCATCTGCTTTTGTTGTCTTGTTGCTCTAGCTAGAACTTCAAATACAATATTGAAAAGATATGAAGAGAGTGGACAGCAGAGGAATCACATTGAGTCTCTCTCCATTTAGTTTGATGTTGGCTGTTGGCTTACTATATATTGCCTTTATCATTTTTAGGTATGTTCCTGTTATTCCTGATCTCTCCAAGACCTTTATCATGAAGGGGTGTTGGATTTTTTTAAGACTTTTTCAGCATCTAGTGAGATGATCATGTGGTTTTTCTTCTTCAGTTTGTTTATATGGTAGATTACATTGATGGATTTTCATATGTTAAACCATCCCTGGGATGAAGCCTACTTGATCATGGTGGATGATTTTTCTGATGTGTTCTTGCATTCGATTTGCCAGTATTTTATTGAGTATTTTTGTATCAATGTTATTGAGGGTTATTGTTCTGTAGTTCTCTTTTTTAGTTGGATCTTTGTGTGGCTTGGGTACCAAGGTAATTGTAGCCTAATAAAAAGAGTTTGGCAATGACCCTTCTGCTTCTATTGTATGAAATAATTTGAGGAGTATTGGTATTAGCTCTTCTTTGAATTTCTGGTAGAATTCTGCCCTGAATGAACCCTTCTGACCCTGGGCTTTTTATTTTTTGGTTGGGAGACTTTTGATGACTACTGCCTATTTAAATTGCTTAGCTGGTCTTGATTGAACTTTGGTTAGTGATATTTATCCAGGAAATTTTCCATTTCCATTTCAAATTTTGTGGAGTACAGGTTTTCAAAGTATGACCTAATGATTCTCTGGATTTCCTCAGTGTTCATTGTTATGCCCCCCTTTTCATTTCTGATTTTGTTAATTTGCATGTTCCTGCTCAAAACTTGCTTAAATTAACCTTACTTAATATTTCAAAAGCTGTCAAAATCACAAAAGAATTGATTTACATTTTTCATTATACATCCAGAATAGCATCCAAACAGTGGGTAACAACACAATAATGCCTAACACTTGCATAGTGTTGACTCTGAAGCAGCTTTTGTAAGTAAGGATTTTGCATATGTTTATCGTTTTCTTCATAAGTGTTCTATAAGTACATCTTATTATTGCTAATCATTTTATATGTGACAAAACATAAACCAAGACGGACTGTGATATATCATGTTAATTGTGTAATTGATAAAGTCAAAATTCAAATGCAATCAATTTGGCCCCATAATGCTACTCTTTAAACTGCATTTTAGGCTTTTTTTTTTCATTCCTCTGTACACACTCCTGTTTTCTGTACTTCTGATTGTTAACAAAAATAGCCAGGAACAAAGAGGCAGGACTGGCAAGGTGGCTTACTAGTTTAAAGCGCTTTCTGATGTAAGTTCACTCCTCAGGTCCTTCATGATGGAAGGAGATAACGAATACCTATGGAGTGCCCTTTGACCTCCATAGGCATGTGCATGCATGGGCTCACATACACATATACCATAAATAAGTAAAATATTTTAAGAATAACCGAGGTAGTGGGAATCTGAGGAGGCCTGATTAGAAATGAAATGATTGCCCTTGTTAAGTTGGATAAAGGGTCAACTACTATTGTACAGATTGAGTTTTGAAGTCAAGAGGGTTGAGTTCTGTTACTACATCTATCATGTGACCTCAAACCAATACTAATACCTTCTTTTAGCCACAAGAATAAAGACAAGTTACTCTACAAAATAATTGTTAACCTAAATATTAAGATACAATGTCACGAATACCCAGAAATCCGTACTAGTAAAAATTTTCAGTGGTATCATAATACATGCTGTAATTAGGTAGTATTTTCTTATACTATGGTCAACATTAAAATTATAAGAATAAAGTTTTGGAGATAAATCAGTGGATGAATACTTGTGGGATAACTGAAAACAAATCCCCAGAGCCTATGTAAAGTCAGACACAAGTCTCTAATTCCAGAACTCCTACAGCAACATGGAAGACAGAGACAGAAAATCTCCAGATGCTTGCAGGCTAGCTAGCCTGGCATATATAGCAGCAAACAACAACAGACCCTGTCTCAAACAAGATGGAAATCAAAGACCAACACCTTAGGTTTCCTTCTGACATCCCTTAGCACACTGTGGAACATGTGCACACATACATCAAGATTAAAATGAAATACATTTCTCAGAACAACAGTTCAAATATGTTCTGGAAGTCACTGAGAATACTTGAGTTTAGAAAGACTTGAAAATATTCCCCATTAATAAAATATATATTTCCTTAAGTTGTGTACTTTTTCTTATTTGATTTTCTTCTTAAGGATGCTCTATATATGCTATAATACTATTGTGTTCTTTTTTATAACAGAAAAAGAACTTATATTTTTACAGACAAATATAAATAAGCTTTAGTTTCTGTAGTAATTATAATTCACTTCATTGTCTGTGGAGCCTGCAGCAGGTACAGCTTCATTTAGAAGTCAATACTGAAGAAAAAAACAACAACAACTCTTCATTCAAACCTGGGCCATAAGCAAGTTCAATGGAATTTAAGATGATAAAAATTGGTATTAAATTGGGAAATTTACAGATTATCCCTTGAAAAGAATTTATAAATATTTTTACATATAAAAGTTACTCTGTGCCTACAGAAACTTACGTTATACATTGCTGATAGATAGTATTCTTGCTTTTCATCTGTAATCAAAAGATTACTTAAACTTCAAGGATTTAGTTATGGATACATGTGAGTTTGTGCATGTGCACACACATGTTTGCATTTGTGTGTGTGTGAGAGAGAGAGAGAGAAAGAGAAAGAGAGAGAGAGAGTTTACCTGTGATTAGATAATTTTAAGTGTGAAGAGTATTAAATGACTACATCATTTAAATTAGAAGGAAAAATGTGAAACAGAAGTTTTTAATTTTGAGATTTTTTTATGGCTTCTTAAACTAACCATTTTCTTTTTTGTTTCTTGTTAGGAATGTTAAATGGGCAATTGGTTAATTCAATGACCAATTACGTGTGCATGTATGTGTGTGTGAGTGTGTGTACATTTTTATATAGTATCTGATAAGGAGCAAAGAACGGGGACTGGAAAGTTGGCTCAGAAGTTAAAGGCACTTGGTGCTCTTCCAGAAGACCTGGATTTGGTTTGCAGCATCTTCATCCACTGCCTCACAACCAACTGTAACTCCTCTTCAAGCTTTTGTGGGCGCAGCACACATTGACTACACACACCACAAATACACATATACCCATAAATAAGTTTTTTTCATCTTTTAAGATAATGATAGTAGGAAAATTACTTAGAGTCAAAAAATCCTACAAATAAAAGAAGGCTTTAAAATTGTCTACTAGTGAAGTGTCCTACTTCTGTCATCATCTCCCTTGGTATTCTGTCAAAGCATACAAATTTCATTGCAAAAAAATTTTTGTATTTAGAATAGTTAAGAAAAAAATAAATGGAAATCTTAAAATATTTCTTAAAACAAGTGTGATATAATAATGACTCTTTAAGTTCATTGAATAGCAAATTGTAGGAACAGGTTTAGTAACTCATAATTGAAATTATGTTGAACATCATGTTTTTATAAGATGCCACACTATGAGGAAGTAAGAGTTTCTTTTAATTTCTTTATTTTGTGGTTCGTTGCCTGAGTTCATAATGAAAGGAAACAGTAGATAGGAATTACTAAACAGAATGATTTATAATTTTATTTCTTTATCCCAGTGAATGGACCCTGGCTTTTTAAGATGTTTTAGAATTCTTTAAAGATCACATTGCTTTCACTTAAAACCTCTGGAATCATATTAATCTTATAGATAAAGAAATCATGACCCATAGAGAGGAGATATTGACTAAAGACATCCAACAGAGAGCTAGATTAATTCTTGCACAACTAATCTCAGACTGTCATTCAACCTTTTATGAAGTTTTAATTTAACAAAACACTTACAATCTCTTGTCACTTGTATAATGGCATGAACTGTTGGAAATTTTTAATTCTCATATGCTTTAGATTCTGCCTATATGCAAGCTATAACTGAAAATATGTATAACAACAGTAACAGATTTGTGCTTCTCTTTTCATGTTTATATACATTATTCTAATTAGTTTTTTTTGTGTGTTAGGAAATTAAAAGCTCCAAATGATAAATGTCATGTCCAATGTCAAAGAACCGTGAAAGGAAACCAATAAATTTCAATGTTTCTCTTTATTTTGCTGCCTCCAATGTCCTAAGCAAAGCAAAAAGACTTTGTATTCTTCAGTTAGCTGTATGTATTATAGTTCTACAAATCTAATTAAACATAATCACTAGTCTTCAGTTAAGCCAAATTCTTATGTTCTGATTTATTCCAATAACCTAATAAATGAATGCCACCATGGAAGAAAAAAACACATTTTTTATCAATACTCCATGTGTATGTAAAAACTAAAGACTTAGGACTCTAATGAAGTAAAGTTGGTGACTTAATGCTATGTAAAACAAAACTTCCTTTTTGTTTCTAGGTAAACTAAAGAAACACACAGTCTGAGTCACTACAAATAGGCCATGTCCTCTTTTTCTTAAAGGTTATTCTTATGAGTAAATGGTCCTCAAAGAAGTCAATACTTCAGAGAGACATTACTCTTAAGTAAGTTTGATAATTAGGATTTAAAGGGACTGTAACATGTCAGAAATATCATTTTTGCTCTTATAATTATTAAACCACTTGAAATAATAGAATATCCTACTCTCTTAGAAAATAAAAATTCTACATAATCTGACTGACACCACCAGTATAGAGAACTTTTATTGCACTGTGCATACATGTCATTATTTGATTAACCTCAATAGTAACGAGTTTTATAAATTCTTGAGACTATTCCATGGGGTAGCCAGAATCTACTTATTTTTCATATCATTGCTGTTAATTCTAGCTGGCCAAAAGCATGAAAGTACCTTATAAGCTGATAAAATAGTTTTGCCTATTACAGATATGACTGTGATTGTACTTTTGCTAGCCAAAATAAAATTCTGCTCTGCTGAGTTTGCAAAGAACAACAATTGCCACAAACTAACCATTTATATTTTGAAAGTTTTTACTTTGTATAAAACAATGTATTTGGCATTGTGAGAAATGTTTTTTAAAAAGTTGCTTCAAGAATATAGTTTATTTGAGGATTCCTATTAGTAATTTAAATATGAGGAACTATGTTAAATACTATGATAAAGAATCAGGAGATATTTCAGGAGTTTAGGAAAGCCTAAACCTAGATTATGATGATGACAGTACAATCATGTAAATTTATTAAAAATCATCAAGCTATGTAATTTTTAAATTGCTGAATTTGATAATTACTGTTAGGTAAGTTATATCTCAGCATTATTAGGAATTTAAAGGAGGAAAATATTATTTGTAATTAAAGAACTTGGGAACTATTTTTCATAGCTGATGTAATCTGAAAAGAGTTTAGATCATAAGTTTGTGTGATGGCTAAAAGGCCTAAGTGCAAAACATTTCCCAGAACTCGTTCCAACTATTCCAGACCTGATCACATGGCCTCATTTTTACATGTGGGGAAAGTTCTGTCCATCCCCTACTGAAAATCTTAAAACAATGCATGTTTATTTGTTTGGTTCTCTCCTACCTCACGCTTTTGGGGGTCAAAAGTAACAACTTGCTTCCATTCTGAGCTAGTGAGGAAAGTGTAATGAAAACGGGTATATGGTCACAGAACATGTTAATTGTCAATTGTATCCACTACCATAACAACTGTTGATAGTCATTTCCCTCTTTATAGCTTCAAATTAGTAATACATTCTTCATTTCCTTTGTAACCCACAAAAAATCTTTATATTTCCCACAAGAAAACTAAGATTGTGGGAAAACCCACCACCTAAAATGCTATAGCCATGCTGCAGGAAAAATCAAGCTATTCTGGCTTTTTAATAAAATGAAAAATTATGTTACCTAATCTTTCAACAACTAAATTGGGATGTCATCCATGATTTAAAAATTCATGTCACACCAAAAGAACAAACCAGATGAAGTTAAGTAATATCATTAATAATAGAAAAACAGGGGGATTTGTTTTTTTTCTGATGAGTTGATGTGACCCTACTACTGACAAGATAGCTCATATTTTAAGTAATATTTATTAAGAGCAAAGTCCATAGGAAATTTAATTTTTAAATGCATGAACTTTTTTGCTTTTAAACAAAATAAAAAATTAAATTGTGTCTTTCCAAACCAGATAATTTCTCAGATTATATAATTAAGCAAATAAGCAAAATCTTAATTTTGAGTTTAAAGTGTGTTTACTTTCCAGTTATTGGTCCTGCTAAAATTTTTAATGATTTTCTTGATGTACATCAGAGAAAAATGACTTATTTAATTTTGATCCCATCTGACCAGCTGCTCAGAATTTTTTCCATGTGAACAATATTTTGTAGTATTTCTAAGAGAAAGAGCATGAATGAATCTGGTGAGCAGCAAAACTGAAGCAGTTTTGTGACAGTGGATTAGTGTTCACCTACAATCAAATATGATCCTTATTTTAATATTTTGCATCCTAATATTGTTATGAACCTATCCTTAGCATGGGCTTCGTTTGATTTGTTTCAGTCCTCCCTTCTGTGAAACGCAGAAGGAAAGATATATTTGTTGTTTATGTTTACTTACACTCCCACTAACTATTAGCTGTACACATCTGGCTTCCATTGGAGAGCCCCTGACATCGCAGGGAACGGTGATCAAAATTCCACACTCTAGCTTCAAGCTGGGGGCTCGTAGCTACTGCAGCATTGAAAGGGAATCTTTTCCTGGCTTCTTTAAAATGAGCATGGTGATGGGATGGTTTAAGGGAAGAACACCTCTCAAATCACATGACCACTGCTGTGCTTTGTGTCCTGCTTTCTTCATAACAGCTTGGCACTACATTCTTTCCCTGTGTTGTTAGTGGACCTTTTTTGTCTGGATGACTGGGCTTGGGACTGGGGGCATAAATGAATGGTTATATATTATGCATGCATCTTTCATCAGAGTGATGTGCCTTCCCTTATGTGTCACAAATTATAATCATATTTAACTTCTGTGTCCTGAGTGATTGTGCTGTTTCTGTTTCTTCTTTTTTGGTGTGAGTTTTGTATGTCACTGATATGTTTTGACATTTACAAGTTCAGTTGTTCATGATACATTAAAAGTAAGTTAAAATTTTCTCCCAAAAGAGTTAGCTTTTCATGTTGGGCTGGAAGAGTCTTCATTTCTATGTAGCATTTCATGTTATTATAACCTATGGCTTTCAATTGTCCCTCCTATAATGAAGAGCTGACTTTAAACACTGTGCTATTCTTGTTATGACCTAAGCATAAGGTAAGTAATTTATCTGTCTCTAAAGATTGTGGCTGCTTCTTAAAATAGCTCAGCTTTTTAAAAGCATTTTACTTTTGCTCCTTACCATTTATTATGTGTTGTCCTCCTTTTGTTTCTGTGTCATGTCTTAAGATTTATTAATTAGCAATGTAATCTTAAGCAAAAAATCTCTTTCACAAGTAAACACATATCTAAATAATTTGATGTCTTATATCTTGATTAGTAAATGAATGCCTGTTTTCAGCAAGTCCTTTTTTTTTCATTTCCTTCGCTTACTTTAATAAAATACATTGTTCTTGCATTTGTTTAGTTTTGATTCCTGTGGAAGGAAGAATCATTTGTCTATGCTATAAAATCAATCAGCTGTTAACTGCAATAAAATCACACGGTACAACAGAATAAAGTAATAGGTATTCTAATAATATGCCTTTCATTTAACCACTCATTCTCTTCCCTTAGAAATTTATTGTAATCCCAAAATCTTAGATTATTTAATTTTTCACATTTTCCTTTTTCCCTACTGTTTAAACAAATAACAAAATAAAAAATTAAATAAAACTTGATACTCCTAACTTATCCTTTAAAAATGAATCCCGTTATGTTATGCAAAAACCCTTATATTAAGATTTTTATAAAAGCAAATAAGTACTATAAATATGACATTATGTAGCATAGAGTCATTCCATACATACATTAACAGTAAAGTTTTAAAAATTATTTCCCTCAGTTTTTTTAGACTAAATAAAGTCTTATAATCATTGGTTTAAAAAATAATTTCTCTCAAATCTGGTTCAACAGCCAATGTAACATAAATGAGAAACATTAATTACACCACTTTTGGCGATTTGCACACCTTAATAAAAGGGTCCTATTTCAGAGAACTGAATTGTTTTCCTTTTCCAAATGTCTCCTCTGGAGCTGTTTTAAATATGTGGCTACATACTGAGGTATAAAAAAATCAATGTGGGTTTCTTTATCTGTATTATAAACAATTATGGGGATTTTGATAATTTTTAACCCATTTAGAAAAGCAGGATGTTTTTGTTTGCTTTGGTTTGGTTAGAAAATACCAGGGAGTTCTTTACTACCATTCCCATTATATACATTATCAAATGTATATAATAGACATTGTGTAAATTTGTTGGAACATTTTATGAGACGATTTGAACTACTCATCTGAACTGCACTGTTCATTGTAAATTTCTTGTTTCTATCCATACACTAGCTCCACTCTAGATTGGAAGGGCTTAAAGATGAACTCTGGAGGAATAGAGGCTACGACTTAAGAGTAACTATTACTGATCAAAGGAGCTACTTTCCACTCGCAAACATTGCTTTGCGCGATGGGTTTGGCTCCTTCACATCTTGTTTCACACCTTGTTGAAGACTTTCTTGACTTCCATTTGACTTCTTTGAGCTGTTTTGTCTTTCACCATTTTCTATTTCTTTGCCTTCTTTCTCCCAGATTTTCTTCTCATGCTTTTAGCGTTCACGTGTGTTCTTTGAGTCACCTTTTCAAATGTAGTATCTCTTTATTAAGCTTGTCTATTAATTTGTCTGTTGGTATATGTTTCTTTTCTCTGTTAAGACTGTAGTGGTAGAGTTATAGTTGGTTTCATTTCATAGTATGCAAATTGATTATTTTGCAGAAATTTCATTAGTTACACTTATCTTCTTGAGTATGAATTTTCAATAAGAAATAGTAGAACATTATCCATTTATACACTGCCCCCCTTCTATAAGTCCATGCTGTGTTTTCTTATCCTCCAGATGTAATTCTTCAGTCTCTCTCTCTCTCTCTCTCTCTCTCTCTCTCTCTCTCTCTCTCTCTCTCTCTCTCTGCTTTTTCTTTTCTTTGTTCTCATGTTTTCACCTTTGTCTTATTACTAATTTCTTTCTGATTTGGTCCAGAATTATTCTTAAATAAGACTTGTAAATAAAATAGTTTAAGAAGTTTTTATTATGTATTAGTACTATACCTAAAACTAATTAAGCAGACTGGACCAAAAGAGAATAACTAACATTCGCAATTGTTTGTTTGTTTGTTTCTTTGTTTTGCTGTGTATGGTGTGTGGGTGTGTGTGTGCATGAACAAACACAGACACACACACACACACACACACACATGCGTCTTTCTGTTTATTTGCTTTGATTTTTGCTGTTTGTTTACCCTTGTCTGCTCATGGCATTTTTATTATTTTTTCTTTAAACATTAACAGTTTGTTTTTTTCAGGGAAGGACAGCCATAACCTACCCTAAGTTAAAACATTTCTTTCATAAGTTGTTTCATATATTATTAGACTGTGTTAAGCTACAGAAAGTTCTTTGTTGTGTATATATCCATTTGGGGCAAGCTGCTGTGGAGTGGGAGGAAGAGGTGTGGACCTTTTATATCTGAAATTAATAGCAGTACCATTCAGCATGATCATTGAAGAAATCCATTTGGCAAACTTCAAAAGAAATATGCCACTTTAACCTAAATTTTTCAATCAAAATGTAAAGAGCCCCTAATTGACAAATTATACCCATACCTAAAACTGGTTGATAAAGGAGTTGAATTTAACTCATTTCCAGTAGAAACATCTTTCATGGCCAGTATTGTAAAAAAATTATTGCAATCAGTATTACAAATGTTACTACATAAAAGGTAAATGCTACAGAATTTTTTCCTGGTTAATATATATAATAAAAATCACTACAATAGAATATTCTATTTTAATTTTACTTGGATTTTTTATTCTAGTCAAGACATATACAAAATACCTTTATATTAAGGATATAACTAAATTACAGTATTGAATTTTTTCCATACATAGTCATCCTTCATTATCTGTAACAAGTTCATTTCAAGGCCACCATAGATAACAAAATCCAAAGATATTCAATCTCATATTATACAATAGTATATGCTAATTATAAGCAGCCTAAGTACATCCAGTCATGTACTTTACTTTATGTTGTATCTAGCTTAATAGACAAGTGCTCTACCATTGAGCCATATCTATAACCCTCATCTCTATTTTATAACCTAATGCAATATGAATGCTATGCAAATAATTTCTGTATTGTAGTCCATAAGGGATAATGACAAGGAAATAAAGATCACATGTGTAGTACAGATGTAGATGGTAGTGCTGGTGTTTTGTATTGTTGGTTTTCCCCTCCTCCTCTTTTCTTTTCCTCCTCTTTTCTGATCCACAGTGTGTTGAATCTGCAGATATGAAACCCACAGACATGGAGGGCACCTGGACTGATCTCAAATACACATAAATTGCTTTGGGTATTATCTTTGTCCAATTTATAATATTGTACCTGAAATATTCTTCTGGAACTCACTCTTTTTTAAGTAAAATGAATTAAATATATCTGGAAAATGTAATAAAACCTTTTCTCCAAACCCTCAGGAGCTTGCCCATTAAGCATACTTACCTAGCAGTCCACGTTATAAGCCCTAAATTACTGAGTTTGTGCTCTTTCTGCAGGTCCAGTCCAGGTGCAGCAGCAAGGAGAACATTCTCAGAGCCAGTAAGTAGTCACCATTTCAGGTAGGCTGCCAGACTATAGCCATGTGACTCAACAGAGTAGAGAGCAAAGAACGGCAATCTGATGAAAAGAATGAAGATGAGTTTACATCTCAAAAATATGAATTTTATATAACCCACCATCTGAAAATTTTCTTAATATCAATATAGATAAATTTTCCCTGAATGTAATTATTTTTGCAAGCTGAGTGGAATTTGATACATTCAACATAGGTAAAAGTGAGCTCCTCTGTGACCTTAACATGAGACGCCTGCCCCATTAATAGTCTCATTGCCAAAAGCGATCTAATAACAGACTACATGAAAATAATTCTAATATAAATTGATGAAAGCAGGAGGTAGAGAGGGAGAGAGGAACAAGCTGGAATGCATGAATGTAGTACCACCACTTAAGGATGAAGCAGGAAGAGCCTAAATTTTCTGCCAGTCTGTACTACATCGTAAGATCATGTCTCAAAAAGGGCTTGGGTGGATAGGTAATAACTGATTAATTTGTAAATAAAAATTCCAAAAGATTTTTTGCCTTCACAGGCAAAATGTTATAGAACATTGTTCCCTGGTCCCAAGAATGAAAAATCCTTAAGGCTTTCCTTTGGTTTGAGCACTACAATATTAACTTAAAAGTCACTGAAGTTCACTTTCTTGTTTTATAACATTGGAACTATGACTAGTACATATATATATATATATATATATATATATATATATATAATGAAAGTGAAATCCTATTGAAAGATTTCCCATTAAAGCCAATTGTTACATTATTTTTCTGTCTCTTAATGATTGAAAGGCATCACTCAAGTCTTCTTCCTAATGGTTTTCAGAATCAAGTAGATTGACTAAACACTCACGCTAATGGGAGTTTTAGTAAATGAGGCAATTTATACTCTAGTAGACTGTCAGTGTTATTTAACAGTCAAAGCATACTTCAGAAGCTGTAGAGATAGCTCAGTGGGGAGGCAGGGTTGGGGTGGGGGGAGTGAGTCATAGCAATGTGCACAGCTATCCTCAGCACTGTTGGGAATGGAGACTAGAGGATTGCTGGAGCTTGCTCAAGCGCCTACCCAGGTGGGAGGAAGGCAAGCACGAGGTTCAAGTAAAGAAACTGTTTCAAAGAAATAAGGTAGACTGTTGAAGCAAGACGCCCAGTGTCTACCAATGTCCTCTGCACACACATGGATGTACACACCACTACACATATGTATACTCCACCACATACAAAAAGCCAAAGTTGTTCACCATTGAGGCTAGCACTAGGGAAACTGAAGCAGAAGAATTGAGAGTTAGAAATCAGCCTAGGGTATAGAATTTGAAAAAGGGGGTGGGGCATATTTAAGAACTTCAAATAGGTGTGTGTGTGTGTGTCTGTCTATATTATAAATCTGTTAATTTTGCTCAAACCCCTTGAGTATTTGTTTGATCATGATCCTTAGATAATACTACGAAAATTAAATGCAGGGCTGGATTGTAGCTCACTGATAGAATGCTTCTCTAGTGTTTATAAAGCCCAGGTTCAGTCTTAAGCACTGCAAAATTAATTAATTAATTAATTAATTAATACATTTAAACAAGGAACTGTAGAGGAGGCTCAGCAGTTAAGAGCATTGGCTGCTCTTCCAGTGGACCCTGGCACAATTCCCAGTACATATGGCAGCTCACAACTGTTTTTAACTCCATCCCAGGGAATCTGACACCCTCACATAGATAGTGTACACATAAGATGGAAAATAAGAATAATTTAAAAAGAAAATCCAAAAACTTTTTAAATAAAAATAAATTTAAACAAATGTGTAGATTTTATATCTTCACAACTTTCCATAATATGTGACAGAAAGAGCTTTTTAAGTAATGAAACATAAAATCTTATAAACACTAAGATCTAAGTTTTAGAAACCCATGGGTCAGACATAATAGTTCAAAGTTCACTAAAATAGATAAATGAACTTTAAATTGTATTTTATGATCTATAGTGCATCATTTTCACCAATTTCCTGCAATTATAGACCACTGGGAGTAATTATGGTGACTAGAAACAAAAAAACAAGGTTACTTTTTGAAGGCAAATTCCCTTGAACTTTGTTTACTATATACCACAGACTTTAGTGTTACATTTCAGTCACTATCCTACTGTATCAGTGGCTTCTTATCAGTTTAGATAGACATCATAGTAGTTCAAAGTATTCTTTACTGATTTCTTTGGATAAAATAGTCATATAGATGGGCCTTGTGCCTCTTAAGGTCCATATGGAGCTCAAGCAACATCGTAACTTCATAGTTTTGTGATTTCTGTGAGTTTATGTTCTTTTATCTTAATACCATGCTAAGTCATGTTCATACCTATGGCCTCACCCTAAGTTCATTACTGTTCTTTCTCTAGACTCAATTTTTCATTTTAAGGGGTATCTGTCCATTTCTGTGTGTAAACATAAATTCCATGGCACAGGTGTGGAGGTCAGAAAACAACTCTCAGTAGTCAATTCCCTGTTTTATCATGTCAATCCCAAGGATCAAACTCAGGTTAGCCATCTTGACAGCAAGCCCCTTTACCCACTGAGCCATCTTGTTGGCCTGTTTCTTGGGACTTAACTACAATATCCCCATTCCTTATTTAGACTATTTTATCTCCCTAATCTTATTTACCTTGTAGTACCCTATTGCAATTATATAGAAACTATTAATGATTACTCATTCTCTCAATACTAAATGCTGCCTCTGTTCCTTTTACATCTTCCCCCATGCATAAACAACTTAACCATGTGTGCATAAACCATCTATCATTTATTAGGATTCTTCTGTGACACCTCTGAGTTTCCCTTATTTGGGTGACTAATCCTTCTTGTATACCCCTAATCAACCATTAGTTAAGAAGATACTGCTGTAGACTTTCCAATGCCCAATCTGATGGCATTTTCTCAATTAAAGTTCCCTCTTCCCAGATGGCTCATGCTAGTATCAAGCTTAAAAAAAAACTGACACAACAGATTTCCTAATCCATTTGTTCTGCTATAATAAAATACCTATTAGATGACAGGCACGTGTGTATGGGCATACACACACACGCACACGCACACACGTACACACACACACACACACACACACACACACACACTGAAGCCTCACTCTCCCTTTCACATATTCCTAAAAGAGCTAACAACCTGCCTGGTGTGACAGAGTCACAAAGGGCTAAATCCTCCCCCTTCCCTGGTCACCCTCTACCACATTCACATGCAACCTAAGTAGAAGCAAATAAAATAGGCTACTCATTAAGTGTGCTATCTTGTGGTATGGGACCTCCCCTCTCCCTTAGAAACTGTTAACCTGTATGACAAAACTGAAACCTCTCTTACTTGAGAAGCCCACCTCACTGTGTGCTCACATCTTAATAAGTTCCTGATAAAAATGTCCACCTGAATGAAAATTTATCTCAGCCCCTCTCAAACCTATCCTCCTCCCACCTGCCTCCCTAGAAGCTCCACAACCATAAACTGAATAATTTACAAAAAGGAAAATGTATTTGTTTCATTTTTGGGAAATGGGAAAATTCAAGATCAAGTTTAGGCAAATTTGGTGTCTGGTGAGTGCCTGTTCTGTACTTCCAACATAACTATTGTGAACCTGCTTTCACTGTGACTTCACTTGGCAGAGCTCAGCTCATATGCATAGCACTAACCCTGGGTTTCCAGAATGTGAACACCTCAATGCTTATTTACCTCCAAAAAATACCCCCATCTTGTTAATACTGCTATTTTAGTAATTAAATTTCAATGTGGATTGTATAAGATACACACATTCAATTAAAGCAATAGTGATGGATAATTCTTGTAAAAGTTTTGCAACATTCAGTTCACGTTATTTAGTGCTATGAAATAGCCAGCAGTACAAATTATATCCACATTTCTCCTAGGTTATCTTTCCTGTCTGTGGAGCTAATCATGGGCATTCTGTGATAGCAGATTTGAACTGATCTTGAACCAAATATTTAGTCTGTTGGGATATAAGGTTATAATTTTGCTGAGTGCTTCCTATCCGATTTTTCCTTTAGCCTCCTTAATACCTTCTTTTGTAATACCCACTTCTTTAGGAAGCATTAATGGCACTTAAAGTTCTATTCCTAATTGAGTAAGGTTTTTGTTTTGCGTGTATGAGTTCAAAAACCTTCTTTCTAAAACATTCCAAAATCATGGATTAATCCAAAAACATAATGTCAGTACATTTATTAAATTAAATTAAATGCCCTATTTTACTGAAAAACTCTAGTGTACTCAGCAGTAACTTCTGCTATCTGTGTAGATTTTACCTCAGATAAAGGATCCCATTCTTTTTTTGTTTTGTTTTGTTTTGTTTTGTTTTGTTTTGTTTTGTTTTTGAGACAGGTTTTCTCTGTGTAGCCCTAACAGTCCTGGAACTTGTTTCGTAGACCAGATTGACCTCAAAATCACAGTGATCCACCTGCCTCTGTCTCCTGGGAGTTCTGGGATTAAAGGTGTATACCACTACTGTCCAGCAAAGGATCATACTCAAGGGATGGCAATTTGTGATAATTAGATGTGCCCCGAGTAGAAAGTTACTGAATTTTAATTCATAGCCATGTTCGTGTTTGATAAACAAGAGAGAGATTTAATTTACAAGTGCTACTGATAGCCCACCAGAGATGACCACTCATGCAAAGTTTATAGCCAATTGAAAGTCTTTATTCTAACTGGCTGGGATCACACCCAAATGTTTGGGGATCAAGGTGTGGCTCCCATGAGTTCAGAACATGGAATCTTTAAAGGCAGAAATCATACCCAGGCAACTGGCTAGGCTGCAAGGGGCATTCTCAGAAGGAAGCAGTTTTAACAGAAGCTAAGATGAGCAATTAAATGGAGAGGGTTCTATACGAACAGGCAATTTGACAGAAGCTAAGATAACTTAGATAGGACAACCTGACCTTTGTTTCCTAGAATAGAGTTGCATAATTTTTCATGGGCTTCTCCACCAAGGAGATCAAATTCTAGTTAAACCTGAAATGGCTTCAGCAATAAAACAAGATGGAGGAACTGTCTTGCCTGTCATACAAGAGCTGGCTAAGTCATGTGAGAGTACCGCAGTTTCACAAATCTATGACCCTACTGCCTGCAACAACTGCTAAAACCAGGAATCTTCTTAATTATCTCTCAGTTACTACCATGAAAAAGCTTTAAAACATTTTAAAAGTCTGGTAGTAATGAGATATTTCCTTCCCTGAAATGAATCTTATCATAGGTAATGAATGGATTTTACTTAAGACAAAATCATAACTTCTCAATCATAACTGTTATGGTTTGAATCTGAAATGCCCCTGTGGGCAGATGTATTTGAATATATATCTGCTGGTATTTTGATTCCAGCAGTTTGTGAAACATTTAGGAATTGGGGCCTAGATGTGGCAAGAGCTATGAGGGCTGTAGTTAAAACTGCTTCTAGCCCTGTCTTTTTGTTTCTTAGTCCACCATGATAGAACAAACTACGCTGCAAGTTCCCATTGCCATGGCTGGCTCCACAGCCACAGTACCTTCTCTATCATGATAGACCATAGCTTCTTAAACCAGGAGCCAGCATAAATCTTTCTCCTTTCAAGTTGCTTTTGTTATATATTTTATAACAGTGATACCAAAACTTTATACTGCATTAGTGCAGTGGAGAACTTTGAGGCAGTGGATGAGTGGATTGGAGCACTTGCTGTGCATGCATGAGGACCTAAGTCTAAGTGCTCAGCACCCACCTTAAAAAAAAAAAGCTGGCCATAGCACTCACTTTGGGGGACAGAGAGAGCTGGATCCTTGGTTGTCTGGCAAGCCTTACAAAACAGGAGCTTCTAGTCCAGTGAATAGACCCTGTCTTAAGAGAATGATGGCAAGGAACAATAGAGGGAAAGTTACCTAAAGTTCTCTTATGGCATCACATGTGTGTAAATGTACTAACACCACTGCACACCCATGTGTATATACCATACACACACCATACAAACACTAAAATAAAAAGGGAGAAACAATCAATATATGGACTCAATCTAAGAACTATCCCATTTTTAACCCACAACAAAAGTTATCCATGGTAGTAGAGTAAAGTCACTGAAAGCATAGAAGCCTTCGGTTCCTGATTGAGGGCTGATAAGGAGTAGAAGTATTGCGGTAAACATCAGGAGTGTATTTCTTCAAAACAATTGAAAAGAAAACTTCCAACACATTATATTTTTGGAATTTGTTTCCTTTTTGTTCTAAGGTGTCTCTCAATTATGTTTGTATCAACATGTTTAATATGTGGCCATTCTAGTTCTCAATTATATATATGTGGCCATTGTAATTCTCAATTATTCTTGGTAAAATTTTGCAATCTGAACTCAAGGATACACAGATTTCAGTTACAGAATATATATTTTTAAGAAATAGGAGTCTTCATGGGGGAGGTCCTAGGGCCTGTTCCAAATGATATGAAAGACTTTGAAGATCCCCCATAGAAGGCCTCACCTTCTCTAGGGAGCAGAAAGGAGATGAGATAGGGGTGGGTCGGTGGGAGGCAGGGAGGAGGGGAGAGAGAGGGAACTAGGATCGACTTGTAAAACAAGATCGTTTCTAATTTAAATAAAAAAAGAGAGGAGAAAAACAAGAAATAGAATTCTGCACTGAAACCATCTGGCTCTGGGATTTTTTTGGTTGGGAGACTTTTGATAACTGCTTCTATTTTGTTAGGGGTTATAAGTCTATTTAAATTGCCTATCTGTTCTTGATTTAATTTTGATAAGTGTTATCTATCCAAAAAACTGTCCATTTCCTTTAGATTTTCAAGTTTTGTAGAGTACAGGTTTTCAAAGTATGACATGATGATTCTCTGGATTTCCTCAGTGTCCATTGTTGTGTTCCCCTTTTTCATTTCTGATTTTGTTAATTAGCATGCTCTCTCTGCCTTTTGGCTAGTTTGGATAAAGGTTTGTCTGTCTTGTTATTTTTCTCGAAGAACCAACTCTTTGTTTCATTGATTCTTTGTAATGTTTTCCTGGTTTCTATTTTATTGATTTCAACCCTCAATTTGATTATTTTCTGGCATCTGCTCCTCCAGGGTGAGTTTGCTTCTTTTTGTTCTAGAGCTTTCAGTTGTGCTGTTAATTCTCTACTGTGACTATTCTCCAGTTTCTTCATGTGGACACTTAGTGCTATGAACTTTCCTCTTAGCATTGTTTTCAAAGTGTCCCATAAGTTTGGCTATGTTGTGTCTTCATTCTCATTGAATTTTAGGAAGTTTTTAATTTCTCTTTTTATTTCTTCCTTGTCCCAGGAATGGTGCAATTGCACATTGTTCAATTTCCATGAGTTCGTAGAGTTTCTGTGTTTCGTGTTATTGTTGAATTCTAATTTGAATGCATCGTGGTCTGATAAGATACAGGGGGTTATTCCAATTTTTTTGTGGAGGTTTGCTATGTTGCTGAGTATGTGGTTGGTTTTAGAGAACATTCCATGTGGAACTGAGAAAAGGTTATATTCTTTTGTGTTTGGATGAAATGTTCTATTGATGTCTCTTACTTCCAACTGGATCATAACCTTCTGTTAGTTCCTGTTTCTTTGTTAAGTTTGTTTGATGGTCCTGTCTAGTGGTGAGAGTGGGGTGTTGAAGTCTGCTGCTATAAATGTGTGAGGTTTTATGTATGAACTTTACGTTTGAACTTTAATAATGTTTCTTTTACGAATGTGGGTACCTTCTTATTTGGGGCATAGATGTTCAGAATTGAGACTTCATCTTGATGAACTTTTCCTGTGATGAATATGAAAAGTCCTTCTTCATCTCTTTTGATTGATTTTAGTTTGAAGTCTAATTTGTTATGTATTAGGAGAGCTACACCCACTTGTTTCTTGGGTCCATTTGATTGGAAAATCTTTCCCCAACCCTTTACTCTGAGGTAACTTCTGTCTTTAACATTGAGATGTGTGTTTCCTGTATGCAACAGAAAGATGGATTCTGTCTTTGTATCCATTCTGTTAACCTGTATCTTTTTATAGGCAAGTTAAAACCATTGACATTGAGGGATGTTAATGATCTTTGATTGTTGATTCTTGTTTGTTTTGGATTTGTTGCTGGTGGTGTTATTATGGGTGGATTTCCCACCTTTTTTTCTTTTGGTGTTTGGTAAAGTGGGATTATCTATTGCCTATGTTTTTGTGAATATAGTTAATCTTCATTGGGTTGTAGTTTTCCCTCTAGTACTTTCTATAAGAATGGATTTGTGGATATGTATTGTTTAAATCTGGCTTTGTCATGGAATATATTGTTTTCTCCACCTATAGTGATTGAAAGCTTTGCTGGGTACAGTAGTCTGGGCTGGCATCCATGTTCCATGACCTTCTGGCTTTCAAAGTTTCCATTGAGAAGTCGGAGATAATTCAGATAGGTCTCCCTTTATATGTTACTTGGCCTTTTTCTTTTGCTGCTCTTAGTATTTTTTTTTTCTGTACGTTTGGTGTTTTGATTATTGTGTGGCAAGGGGAATTTTTTTGTGGTTCAGTGTATTTGGTGTTCTATAACCTTCTTGTACTTTCATAGGCATATCCTTCTTTAGGTTGGGGAAGTTTTCTTCTATGATTTTGTTGAATATTTTTTCTGTATTTTTCAGCTGTATTTCTTCACCTTCTTCTATACCTATTACCTATTTGGCCTTTTCATGGTGTCCTATATTCCTGAATATTTTGTGTTAGGGATTTGTTGGACTTGAGATTTTCTTTAGTTGATGACTATATATTCTCTAGTGAGTCTTCAGCACCTGAGATTTTCTCTTCCATCTCTTGTATTCTATTAGTTGTACTTACATCTGTAGTTCCTGATCATTTACCCACCTTTGCTATTTCCAGCATCCCTTCATTCTGTGTTTTCTTTATTGTTTCTATTTCAGCTTTCAAACCTTGAGCTGTTTGAGTTGTTTTCTTTACTTATTTCTTTGTTTTTTCTTGGCTTTCTTTAGATTCTTTAAAAGATTTGTTTATTTCTTGAAGTTTTTGGTTTCTCTTTTATTCCATTTCATGTATCTTTGTTTCTTTTTTCTTCTATTTCTTTAAGGCATTTTCTTGTTTTCTCTTTAAGGGTCTCTATCTTCATAAAATAGTTTTTAAGGTCCATCTCTTCTGCTTCATCCGCATTGGGCTTTTCAGGTCTTGCTGGTGTGGAATTCCTAGATTCTGGGGGTGTCATATTGGTCTTTCTGTTGCTGAGTGTGTTCTTATACTGTCATCTTCCCATCCCTTCCTTGGAGTGAGTAGAAGCGGGTTCTCTCCCTCCCCTTTAGTCTCCCGGTGGCGTATGTGGGCCAAGAATAAAGACAGTGTATGTAAGATTGGCTTATTTTGGTTTTGTTTATAGGGACTCGGGGGGAGGTTTGTGGGTTTGGTTTGGGTTTGTTTGTTTCTGTTTTACTTTATTTTGGTACTGTCTTTAAGTATCACTCATCCACTCATCATGAGTATCCAAGAGATAATAAAGGCTTACAGTAACAAAAACCAGACCAACTCAATGAGAATAAGCAGCTATCAATCCAAGAGTAAAATTAAAAAGTAATTCATTCTCTCTCTCTGTCTCTGTCTCTCCCCCCCCCCTCTCTCTCTCTCCCTCTCTCCCTCCCTCCCTCCCTTCCTCCCTCCCTCCACATCTAAATTCCTTTGATATAAACTACCACATCCTATCCCAAGAATGAAATATTTAAATAATGTTTCAAATGAACATCTTTTGGCTGCGCAAGTTTTCACACACAACCAGAAAACCATGCTCTTTCCTTTGATCATTATTTTTTCCCTTCTTTTTATTTGAGACAAGATTTTGGAACCTGTGTTCCTTGTGCCTCAGCCTTCCAATTGCTGGGATTACAGGTTTGTACTACCACACCATAATCAGTAAAAACTGCTTTTAATATAAAGTTCACATACTATAAAATTATCTCCATTGAAGTAAATAAATAAGCGATATTTTTTAAACTTACAGTGTTGCTCAACAATCATTGTTTTCTACACTAAAAAATGTCTTCATCATCCCTAAAGGATAGCAAATATTCCTTAAGCACTTTCTCTTTGCTGTTCTCCCTGTCATCAGCCCCGGAAGCCACTATATGCTTTGAATCTCTAGCAATTTCTGTCTATATTTATGAATATCTTGTATATATGAAATCATATAGTTCATGGTCTGAATTCTTATTTTATTAGCATATGTTTCTTTCATATAATATCTTCATATGTATATATAATTTAATCATATACACCCCATCATCCTTTCTTGCCCCTCACTTTCCTACTGATCCCCTTCTTCTTCCAACTAATCTTCATTCTATGTCTTTTTGGGGGGCAAAATAGGCATTGAATTTACAAGAGTTTTACAAGAGTATGGATGAGGGGTCATTTACAGTTGTATGGGCAACTTAACAGTGACTACACCACTAAAGAAACTGACTCTTCCTCCCCAGCAACCATTAGCTTGCCCATAATCTTCAAACAGGTATAGGACTTTATGAGTCCCTCACTCACACCCTGTGACAGCATGTTAATGGGGCCAATTTTGTGCAGATCTTGTATAAATAACCATATCTTCTGTGGGTTCATGAGCACAATTGCCATGCCATGATCAGAAGATAGTATTCTACACATTCTTCCAGATTTTACATTCTTTGAAGCATGTATTCCGGGATTTTCCTTCAGCCTTTGAAGGAATAATATAGATATCCAGTTTAGGCCGGAGCATTCAACAGTCACTTACTCTTGGCACTTTGACCAGCAAAGAGTCTCTGCAGTAACTGCCACCTACTGCAGAAGGAAGCCTCTCTGATCAAAGCTGACAGCAGTGCTAATCTTTGAGGATAAACATAAGTATGTAGAAGGCAATCATTGGCACAACGTATCTACTCACCAAAAACTATAAACAGTCATGCCACTATAGCACAAGTGGGTATATTTTGCCTTCCACATTAACAGTAGTATGAAGGTTGCCCAGCTGATTAAGACTATTGATTACTTTTCTCTCCCCTGTAGCCTTCATAGTATCATTGGGTCACCATTTCCTCTTGAGCTATCACAGTTCAACATGACCAAGAGAGAATACCTGATGTGTGGCTTCTCCTTGCTGGGGAAGACTAGAACATGGATTTGCTGTTCATTTCAGGTGAATGTTTTCTGACTTGCTGCACTAACAAAACCAGCAGGATTTTAGTGACTAGGGGGTACAGTAAACAAAGGAGAATGGAGGAAGCTTACTGTGGCACCATAAAGCCTAGCATGCCATACACAATGCCAATACCTTTTACAACACTCTGAAAGGTACCTAACTTTGGCTTCTTCCTCAGAAGAGGGAAAAAAATGGAGTTACATTAAGTATTCTAACTTTGTGGAGGGCTTCCCAAAGTACTGGTTTCTGTCTTACCTGACTTATCTGACAGGTAACTGGTGGACTTTGGATACTTGAGGGACACTGAGGAGATCCTGCAGCTTATTAGAGCAGCACTAAGCCTGCAGCTTTGTAGGTAAACATCAGGGAAATCAACAAATTATAAGCTACAAAAAAAAATAAGGAGAAAGAGAAGGAGGAGAAAAAACTTACAAGTTCTCTTAACTGGAAAATTACATGCAAAGGCCCAGAAAAAGACACATCCCCAAAAACAGCCTACTTCCTCAGAATCTCTGGCCAGGCTAATTGGAAAAGCATATTATTCCCCCATACAAAGCCAGTCTGTAAAGAGTAGAGGTGCCAGTATTTTCTCAAATACATAAAACTCAAGGTAGGGGAGGAAAAGATGGATCACAGAGAAACATGACTCAATCAAAGGACCAAATAAATGAGAACCCAACTAAGAATATGATTATGTGACAGAATCCAAAATAATTATTTTTTAAAAACTTGATGATCTAAAAGAGAAAAGATAGCTATTTAAATTTATTTTTTTTTTTTTTTTGGTTTTACAAGACTGGGTTTCTCTGTATTGTTTTGGAGGCTGTCAGTCCAGCCCAGCCTCGAACTCACAGAGATCTGCCTGCCTCTGCCTCCCGAGTGCTGGGATTAAAGGCATGCGCCACCACCGCCCGGCTGCTATTTAAATTTTAAAAAATAGTACATGAACAAAATTAAACCAATAGAGATTTAAATCTTATAAAAACAAGTTTTAGAGCTGATGAATATGGTAACTGAATTGAAATTTTTTCTAGAGGCTCAGCAGTAGATTTTATCAAGCAAATTAATTAATAAACACAAAGATATAGGTCATTTGAAAATCTGTAGTTAAGAAAACAAAAGGTGAAGAAAATCAAAGGAATTTATGGTATATCATCAATCTAAATATATGTGTAGAGGAAAGACAGGAGGAGAGAGAACAAGGGAAAGAAATAGAGAGAAACAAAGAAACCAAGGAAAAGGAGGAAGGAGGAGATAGAATTTGTTTGACAAAATATTGACAAAACATCCCAAACCTAAGTAAAGAAAAGTACATTCACATACCTTAAGTTCAAAGGGCTATAGGTAGGATAAATCCAAAGAGGCACACATCAAGACATGCTATTTTCAATTTGGCACAAGCCAAGAGCAACACAAAATCTGAGAAGGAATCAGACAGACAGACAGATTGGTAGATCAATAAATGATTGATAGCTGGGCGGTGGTGGCGCACGCCTTTAATCCCAGCACTCGGGAGGCAGAGGCAGGTGGATCTCTGTGAGTTCGAGGCCGGGCTGGACCGACAGCCTCCAAAACAATACAGAGAAACCTTGTCTCGTAAAACCAAAAAAACAGAAAAGAAAAATTAAATAAATGATTGATAGAGCAACAGATACTACATAGATAGATAGACAGACAATTCATCAAATTCAAAGGTGCTCCCATAAGAATGTCCTTAGTTGTATTAGAAGATCTTTACAGACCAGAACTTTCTCATGTTATTTAAAAGTGATAGAAAAAAAAGAAAAATCTTTCAGCCAAGATTATTTTACCCAGTAAATTTGTCCTTCAAAAATGAAAGAGAAATGAAGACTCCTAGATAAACAAAAGTTGAGAGAGATCAGCACCACTAGATCTTACAAGAAGTGGTAAGTACATCAAGTTGAAATAAAAGGACACTAAATTGCAGCATGAAAGCATACAGAAATAGAAATCTGAAAATATATGGAAATATAATTAGTAGGTACAGGTTAATATATTGGCTAATATTGAATACTGTAGTACTTTAATGATGCAGTTAAAGCACTTTTAACTTGAGGATTATGTAGATGACTAAGTGGTTAAGAGTACTAGCTGCTTTCCAGAGGACCTAGGCTCAGTTTTCAACATTCACATGGCATTTCAAAGTCATCTATAACTCCAGTTCCAAGAGATCTGACATCTTCAGGACTCTGTAAGTACAAGGTACACACATGGTACACAGACAGCAGGCTGGCAAAACACTAGTACACAAAAAACATTTTTAAAGTGCTTTTATTTTGGCAAAAAATTAAACCTAAAAGCACAAGATATAACTATAAAATATATTAATGGATAAACCTATCAAAAGGTATATGCATTATCAAAATCAAAATCCAGAAGATACAAGAAGCCTAGTTTTGAACCTATTGTTAGCAAATGTTTGTTAGGTTTTTGTTGTTGTTGTTGTTATGTTGGTTGGTTGGTTGGTTGGTTGGTTTTTAAAACAAAATTAGTTATGGTATATATCCCAGACTGGTAGGTAGGTAGATAGGTAGGTAGGTAGGTAGGTAGGTAGGTATATAGCTATAGCATCACACCCAGTGAAACTGGCCTTTAAAAAAATCTAATTATGTAATTCTGGTTAAAAAAAAAAGAACACCAAATTTATTGACTACAATAATGTTTGAAGTTGTATGTAGTGTTTATCTATATAGCAATCCTTTTGTCAGTTGATATATATGCTATGTGCACAGCATCTTTGGATCTAAACTGTGCTATCTGCACAGCATCTTTGGTCCTAGACTATACTATGTGCTCAGCATCTCTAGTCCTTAATATTAAGACAGTTTTTCTACCTGAGGATCTAGTTAGGAAAAGAGACATATAAATAAATATAAAATGGAGATATGTGCTTAATGTAATATGCAAAGGAAATCCTAACAGAATATATTATAGTACCTAACTGCAGGGAAAATGTGGGGACATGTTTGGCTTCATAACAGAGGCACTACTCAAGAAAATGTTACAAGAATATTATAAAAAATTTCTGCGTGCTTTTCATCCAAATTCCCCAGATATCAATATTTTGCCACAGTTAAATGTTGTGCATTTTTCTGTGCATGTTAGTATGCACATACTTTACTAAATTGCTTGTGAATAAAATGCAGACATGATGCCTCTTTAATTCCTATTTCAGTGTGCATTTGAAGTAGGGGTAAAGTGAGGTTAATGGAAAGAAATAAGACATTGTCTTGCATAACCTTGGTACAATTATGAAAATCAAGAAATTAACAGTACCATAATACTATTATATAATATGATTCCAATTAAACTTTGCCAGTTTTTCTAATAATGTTCTTTAAATCATATGGGGGAAAGAATAATTCTTTTGTTCTGATCTAGGATTCAACCCAGATTCATACATTACATTTAACAGTGATGTCCCCTTAGACTCCTTTAATCTAGAACAATTACTCATGTTTTTCTTTGTCTTTCATGGCCTCAATATTTTTGAAGAACATAGGTCACTTATTTTATATGATGACCTTCAAATTAATTTTTCTGGTGTTTCATAGTGATTTAATTGCTATGCAATTTGTTAGGAATACTTCAAAGAAGGTGTTGTGTCTTTGTCAATATACCAGTCATGTCAGTGAGGCCATCATGTAAATTTCTTCTATTACTGGTGATGCTTCTTTCTATTAGGATCACTTGGCAGAGGTTGTATATAGTAATTTTTTTCACTAAGAAATAACATTTTGGCTTTGTATTTAATAAAGACTTTATGGAGATATGCTGTAGCCTGTATAAATACCTTGCTTTTCTTGAGGCTTTCCCTTCTAGTTTTAGTATCTGTTAACGATTTTTGTCTGAGCCAGTTATTAGCATAATGATTGCTAATGTAGACTTTCCTAATTCCTTATTTTATCAGTTGGAATTATGTTATAAGGAAGAGTTTTTAAACAATGTCTTCATTTACATTACTGTCTTTTCATTAATTATTTTTATTTTATTAAATAAGTCTATTTTTGCCATAAATTTGTAACAAGTTTAGTAAAAAGAGGCTTTCAGACTTGCTCTAAGATTTTTTTCTGATGTTCTCATCACTATTTAAATACTAAAAATGGTTGTAAGGAAAGAATAGTAATTTCCCAGGGAAACAAATAAACAAACAAAATAATGAGAGGCAGACAGAACATTATATACTACAGCAAGAAAATATAAAATGATGCTATATGTTTGCTTACCCGCAATATTGCCAATTTTATAAGCAATGCAGCAATGAGTGGGAAGAAGAAAGGAAGAATTTTATATACTATCATGAAGAATTGAAATTATATCCTAAGAATGATAGTTACAAAGCTGACATTTTTTTGCCAATGGTGTTATAATATTGATGCCCATTAGTATTTATTATTAAGCCCTAGAAAATAAGTAGCCTTTTCATCCATGCCTTCTATGTTATGTCAGTAATGCTGTGATAATACACATCTTGAATATACATGTAGAGAACTTATAAAACCATGAAATTCAAGACAGCATAAGAATTTATAATCACATTTTTAAATGCCCTGTAATACTTGTTCAGGTACCCAGAATCTCAATTTCCAGAATTCCTCAATTTGTGTTTTCTAGACTTCCAGTGGAAGGATTGGGGCCTCAAGTCAAGCCACGTAATCTTTGACCTATAATGTTTCCTGCCTATGAGATATGCTGGGGTAAAGGTAGTGCAAAAATTATGGGAGTGAGCAACCAATGACTGATATATGAAAGAGAGCCCCACCCCAATACTGCCTAGAGGGCCAGGACCTAGAGCTGGACAGCTCGGAGACCTAGGATAGAACCAAACATGGCCAAAAAAAAAAAAAGTTAGTGAAATGATTCCTAACAATATTCTGCTATACTCATAGATCATTGCCTACACCAGTTGTCATGAGAGGCTTCATCCAGCAACTAATGGAAACAAATGCAGAGACCCACAGCCAAGCCTTAGGTGGAGCTCAGGAAATCCTGAAGAAAAAGGGGAGAAAGGATTATAGAAGCCAGAGGGGCAGGGACACCACAAGAAAACCCATGGAATCAACTAATCTGGGCTCCTAGGGGCTCCCAGAGACAGAACCGCCTACCAGAGGGCCTGCATGGGACTGACCTAGGACATCTGCACATGTTACAGTTGTGAAGCTTGGATTTCTTGTGGGAACCCTAACAGTGGGAAAGGGATCTGTCTCTGACTCTGTTGCCTGCTTTTGGAACCCTTTCCTCCATCTAGATTGCCTCATCCAGCCTTAATAGGAGAGAGGGTGCCTAGTCTTACTGCAACTTGATATGCTATGGCTGGCTGATATACATAGGAGGCCTGCCCTTTTCTGGAGAGGAGGAGTGGATAGGGTGGGAGGGACTGGTAGGAGAAGAGGGAGGGGAAACTGATTGGGCTGGGGAAAATTAATTAATTAAATGCCCTATACTAGTGTATGAATTCTTCCATTGTTTCCATAGGTTTTTGGAGCTAACTTCTCTTGATGAGAAAATTTTGTTTGAAAGATTAGATGCTTGCCACCTCTGAACCACACATTCTTCAACCTGCCCAAGACCGTAACTGTTTAAATTGAATGTACATGCCATTATTGCCTGTGCTTGTTACATTTCCTAGAAAACTTGTTCTAGATCATCTGCTATTCATAAGAAGACTGGAAATAGAAATATAGGGGATTCTATCTCCAGACACTAAGTGATGCTGAAAGCTATGGTTATAAACAAGGACAGCCCAAGACCCTTGAGATTTCCAGTATATCCAAGAATAATATTTGTTTATACCTTAAGTAGTTTAGGAAAATCTTATTGCTTGTTATGAATAACAGGACTTTCTCCTTAGGTTTTTATTTAATCATGAAGAACCTGCATAAACATTTTGTACTACTATAGTTCTATAATCTGAAAGCTTATTTGTATTATCTGTGCTCCATTAGAGGCCTTCTTATATTGTAGAAATGGCCTTTAGTATTTAAACATGTCTTTCATGATGACAGCCCTGAGTGAATTCTTACCATTTCTGCAAAAATTATTTTTATTTATTTATTTTATTGTGTATGAGCTTATGCATGAAAGTTTACCTATATAGTCATTTCAGTGACTATACCTATTGCATGGATGATAGGAAATCTCAATGGGGATTTGAGCATGCCCCAGAAACAATTCTTAACTAACATGGTCAATATCCTATCCAGCCAGAACTTAAATACACAAAAGGATAAATCAGTTAAACTTTACCTATCTAGAAGTAGGTTTATTGAGGAAAAATATAGCATCAGTTGTGGCCACCTTAGAATAAATTGAATCTTGTAGCTCTGCTTCAGAAAATTATGCACATTGCTGAGGAATTTTATCGTTTAGGTGATAGGTAATTGAAGCTATTACTCTTACCTCAATTTAGGATACTACTAGTACAGGAAATGTCTAGACTCTCCCCTCCAGTTTTGTCCTTACTTCTTACTAAAAGATATGTCCTAAGGTACTTTGTAGTTTCCTTTTGCTAGATAGCTAACCAATCTACAAATTGTCAGTGAAATTGATGTATCCCAAGTACTTTTACTATGGTAAGTTCAATATTCTTTTGAATATTTTTCTTTAGTAAGACTAGTATTTTTCATGTCTATTTTGTTTTGTAGTAGGGATTAATTCAATATAGCTTCTTGGAGATTCTCATTCAGACCAAATTACAAATATTTATTTGTAAGTTATCTATCAGAATTCACTTGAGACCATAAAATAGATTTAATTATAGAAAGTTATTTTTTTCTGTTTGTCTTAACTCTGTCAGCAACACAACATAGAAAACACCTACTAGGAGAGCCTAAATTGAGGATTGTTTTGGCCTGTAGGTATACCTGTAGGACGGATTCTTGATTATTAATTGACATCAGAGGGCCTAGCCCACTAACCGTAGGACCATTTTTCTGGGCAGTATAAGGGAGCTATATGAGCATGAGCTTAACAGTGAGCCATCAAGCCAACAGTGTCTGCCACGGTTTCTGGTGTCCTTCCCTGGCTGTGAGTGAATTCCCCAGTTAAAAGTAAAATTGTGTGTGCACAATATATAAATACAACCTGCTGAGTCCATATTTGGGGTGTGTGTGTGTGTGTGTGTGTGTGTGTGTGTGTGTGTGTGTGTGTGTGTGTGGTTTCAAGGCAGACCCCTTTGTAAAGAGTGAGCAGTAAGGGGACTTATCCTTGGAAGACATTGAGTATTCTCCCAGCAGTCACTAGTTGTCTGGGGTTTTTTGTCTAGGGTGGAACCTCCATAAAATTTTCTCCTTTCCATATTAATATACCCATTGATAGACTCTTATAATCTTTTCACTCCTCCTCTGTGATGTTTTCCTAGCCATAGAGACAGGAACTGTACTATAAGATATATCCATTATGTCTGGGTTCCTGGTGATGTGTGTCTGCATTGTGTTCAGTTGATGTTTTCTGTGATAGTCTCCATTTGCTGTAAAAAGAGGCTTCTTTTGTGTGTCAACTTGACACAAGATAGTTATCAGCTGAAAAAATGCCTCCTTGAGATCCAGATGTAAATGATTTTCTCATTTAGTGATCAATGTGGGAGGGCCCAGCCATGGTGGGCGGTGCCATCCCTAGCTGTTGGTCCTGGGTTCTATAAGAAAGTGGGCTGAGTAAGCCATGGGAAGCAAGCCAGTAAGCAACTCCCCTCCGTGGCCTCTGCATTAGCTCATTCCCTCAGGATCCTGCCTTGTTTGAATTCCTCCCCTGGCTTCTTCCAATGATTAATAGAAATTACAAAGTGTAAACCAAATAAACCCTTTGCTGATGTCTTTTGGTCAAGGTGTTTCGTCAATATACACCCTAACTATGACAGGTGGTAACTACACTTATCCAGGAAAGGTGGCTCAGTCACAAAGAGGGCTTTCAGGCCATGGGTCTGGAACCATTTTTTAAATATCCAATATTTAGAGAAGTAAAACATCAGCAGAAGGCAATGTTTTTCTCTTTGTAGCAAGTTTGAATTATGTTTAAAGACTTGGCTTTCATTCTCATCTAAAGTATCTAAAAGATGCACTACTCTAAAAGTGACAAAAGATATAGAAATTAATAAGATAAGATATGCTTTCAGGTTTATAATCTAACAATGGTAAGGCAGATAGTAAATACATGTAGCATAAGATGGAGAGGGCAAGTACTGGAAGAAGTTATAAAAAGATAGAAAAGTATCTTCAAAGTTGGAGAGAATAGTTGTAGCTGACAGCAGAGAGGGAGAGGGAAAGAGAGAGAAGAGAACTACCAACCTCTGTAAAGACCCATCATATAGTTCACTACCCTTTTATTTAACTGTATAATTTCCCTTTCTGCTGGGCTATAATGTTTTCATGGCCAGGTACATATTACTTTGCATATCCCAACTCCTTACTTGTATCTGGTTTGTAAATGACACTTGGTAAATGGGTGTTGATTGATATGTTACCAGTGGTAACCAATTTGCTTTCTAAAACATTTTTATTCTGTTGAACAAATAATCCTATACAACTAAATAATAAGTTTCTTAAAATCTAAACTTTTAGGACAGCTTTTTCAGGTTTATACATAATATGTACCTTAAAGTATCATAAAAATATCAAAGCTGAAATCTGCATATCTCTATGAATGAACAGTAGAAAGTCACTATCTCTATTGTTTTTTCAATTATACTGATTATAGAAATATGTTTTATGATATTTGAATGACTACTAAGCTCAGACTTCAGTGAAAGTGGGTTATTAATAAATTGACATTTCAACTGTGAGTGATAAGTCATAATCTTCTAAGTCTTGAACTGTAATAGTGAATAACATATATTATTCAGATTTGTCAATAAGTTAACCTCTTTGAGCTTTAAATTTCTGTGTTTATTTTATTGTCCATGAGGTGAAATCTTATATGGTATATAAGCATATACCATATATAAGTGCAGTGGGGGGACTCTTTTGAATTATAGATTGGAAATTCAGTACCTTTCATTCAGTCCAGTAAGCATATTTGGAAAAGTTGCTGGAGTTGTGGTGGAAGCACTAAATTTAGTAAGATAAAACAACCAGAAACTGTAGTCTTCTGGGGGATGGACATATATGATCATTACAAAGTGGTTTAGAGAAATGAGAGCTTATTTATTTCACATATTGGAAGTCCAGAGACAAGCAATGCAAGGTTAATCTAACAGCTTTAAATTGCCATCCGAGTTACATCCCCATGGTTGAAAATGGTCACAATCTCCAAGTATCCGACCATGTCCCAGACAGAAGACAGAGCAAAAGCTTCTTTTGGGAGGATCTGTCAATTTTAGTCTTGGTATTTGTAATTAAATATGTTCTCTGAGAGATTTCTTCTGACATCTTGCTGTCCAGAATTACATCACAGACCTCTCCCAGCGAAGACTTGGCTAAGATAGAAGGGGACCATGAGTCCGGTTAGGAGACCCAAGCAGAAGGGCTTGTAGTTTCTCTTTTCTATTTATCATTTTTCTACATACATTTTGGCACTCCAAGGGTAAGGTTAAATTATTCATACATGAAGATGTATTGATCAAGAAGTCTGCCTTTGGATCTAAAGAGATGATTCAGTTGATAGAGATTTTCGTGCAAACCTAAGTTTGGTGACTAGAACCCACATGTAAAAGCTGGGTCCAGTGTTGCCTTTGTAATCCCAGTGCTGGAGAAACAGAGACAGGCAAATCTCTGGAGCCTGCTAGCCAGCCAACTCTGGCTTACTTAGTGATTCTCAGGCTAATGAAAGACCCTGCCTCAAAAACAAAAAACAAGATGGATGGCTCTTAAGGAATAACACTTGAGGTTCTCCTCTGGTCTCCATACACACTAATGTGCATGTTTACCTTCCTGTATAAATCTGAACACACATGAAAACACACACATATACAAAATTGTCTCCATCATGAAGAGATTCATTTTGTTAGCTCAACAAGTATTTACTCGTATGTACTGTAGCTATATAGCTATGGTTAGCTATGTACTATGTGTGAAGTAAAGTAGGGAAATAGGAATAAAGAATGATGGCATGTATTATTATAGGTAATATTCACAAAATCTTCTCTGATGAGTTGACACAAGCAAAAAACTGAAAGTAATAAGGTGTGGGTACCAGTGTAATACTTGGAGAGAAAACAGCAAGCCCAAAGGCACCTGGCATGATCACTGAAAAGAAAGGAAACAGTATGACTAGGGTACAATAAGCTCCCCCAAAAAAATAGAAGACAAGAATAGTGAAAGTGATAGCATGTTGGACTTTATATGACAAAGATTTTAATATAGTTGAAATTTAAAGTCTTTGGGAGCTGTAAGCATAGATTAGTATGTCGCAACTTAGGATCACATAACTATGTGGTAAATTAGCTGCAGTGGAACAAGGATAAAATCAGAACAGTTAAAAGACTATTCAATTTACCAGAACATAAATGACGTTCCAGCTATTCTGGTAGCAGTGGCAGTGGTAAGTAACAATTAAATTCTAGATATATTTTAAAGGTAGTTTAGTTATAGTTCTGACATAAGGAGAAGACTCAAAGATGTCTCCATTGTTTGGCTTGGCTATTAAACTGGTAAAGTGAATGGCTGAGTTGAGTTATAAGAGCATTGTATCATCCTGAGTGGTAAAGGGGGTCAGAGGTTTAAGAGCTTAGTTTTGGAAGTTCTAGGATTGAGTTGTCAGTTGCATATTCAAGTAAATGTTAGATGGTTACTAGCCTGAAAAAAATATATTTTCTACCAGTTCTTATATACAAATATCAAGTTGTGGGTAGAAGTTGAGGCCAGAGATACAAAATCAACAGTTTTTGTATATGTATGATATTAATGCCCAAGGACTAAATAAGATTATGTAAGAGTAGATAGCTACATAAGATCTTCCATGACTTTTTAATGGGAAAAGGAGCAATTCCAGTGAATCCTAAATAAATTCACTTTGCTAACTAGTTCATTAAATATCTAGAGAACACTACAAAAACTACCTAGGTTTAATCCTGGCTCTTTTGTTAACAGCTGTGTGACTTAGACAAAGATATAAGACCTGTCTAAGCTTCTTTCCTCAGCTCTAGAAACAGTGATAGAACCTTACTGTGGCATGGGATTAGGAGTTCATCTAGGATCGTTACTTGACCCATAGTAAACATTCAGTGATCAGCCAGTATCATTAAATTTCACAGTTTTGGCATATGTCAGAAACAGGAGAAATACTGTCTCACCAGTACCCAGAGATTGGAAGTTGGAGTGTTTAAAGTCATTCTTACTTGTTAGTGTTTCAGTGTCTTATTCTCAGTTAATTTTCTCCTGTTTAGGTCACAGTGCTGTAGATATCACCAAGGTGGCTAGAAGACATCGCATGTCTCCTTTTCCTCTGACATCTATGGACAAAGCCTTCATTACAGTCCTGGAGATGACTCCGGTGCTTGGTACAGAAATCATCAATTACAGAGGTACTGTCATATCTGTCTATTGGCCTTTGTCTTCCAAAAAAGACTCATACAACGTGAATGCACCAGTTTCTAAAGGAGGATGCTTACTCCTCCTCATTGTCAGCATCAGCATCTTCCTTTCTGTTCCTATTTTCTATTAAACTATGGTTGACTTAATAATCAGAATAAAATACTAGATAGCTTTCACTTAATAAAAATAGGAAAGGACCATCTGTTTTTATTCTAAATATCAGAATTCTACCCTAAAGATGGTGCTATCAGCACTGAATCATAAAAATAAGGCAATTCTGAGTCCTTCTGATGACTTTTCTGTTAAGAGTTGGAAATAACTAATATCGTACAACCATGTATTGTAGAAAATTTATACAGACCATTTCTGACTTAATTTTCCAGCTTTATAAAGGTACAAAAGTACTACACATATCCAGAAAACTTCATTTTACATTGCACATTTTGATAGTTTGGAACTAGTAATATGTGATATGACATTGCCTTATCATGCTGAGTGCAGAAGCAAACTGCAGTTCCTAGTCAGCCACATAGCAAGGGTGACCATTTATCACATGGTTGAGCTATAAGTACACTAGATTGGATTAGATTAGATATCAAATTCTCTCTCTCTCTTTCTCTCATAAGATCTTACTATGTAGCCTAGGCTGCCTTTCAATTGGGATTCTCCAGTAGTAGCCTCTCAGGTGATAAAGATAGCAGGCATATGCTACCATGCCCCACTTAAATGCATCTTTTCAATTAATGATATTTTAGGCTTACAACATTTATTAGGATATAGCATAAGTTAAGAAATGTCTGTAGCTAAAAATAACCTAATTTGTCCTTGGGTTATTAATCACTCTGATCTGTTTTCTGTTCTACCTTGCTTCTTGATTTTTTTGTTGTTGTTTTTGGTTTTGCTCTAGTAGTGTATTCAGAAAAGTTTGAAAAAATAATGGAAATGTAATTGTCTTAGCTTTTGGTCACTCTAACAAAATACCTGACATAATTAACTTACAAAGAAAAAATGTCTATTTGGTGTTTTATTGTTTTTTTGTCATTGTTGTTATTGGTCATAGTAGTGATGGTTTTTTGAAACAAGGTCTCACTGTGTATACCTGGCTGAACTGGAACTCACTTTGGAGACCAGGCTGACCTTGAATTCATAGAGATCACCTGTCTCTACCTCCTGAGTGCTGGGATTAAAGGTGTACAGCAGCATGCCCAGCTATCTTTCTTTAAGAAATTCTAGTTCATAATCAAGTGGTCCTGTGACTTTGAGCCTTTAATGAGACATCGTATCATGACAAGAGTTAATGACAGAACAACTTACCTCATGAGCCAGTAAAAAAAAAAAAAAGTAGGAAGAAAAAGAAGAGACAGAGTCTCACAATCCCCTCATGAAAATACTGAACCCATGGAACCCAGTGAAAGAGAGAGAGGAGTGATGAGCAAATGGGCAAAGAATGGACTGGCGAAACCAGCAGACAGCTGATCTGAACAGGGGAGAGCTCTTGGACCTCAGAACGACAGCTAGGAGGCCAGCATGGGACTGATCCAGACCCCCTGAGTGTGAGAGTCAGTGAGGAGGCCTGGGCAACCTTTGGGGCCCTGGGCAGAGGATCAGTACTTATCCCTGGCATACAAATGGACTTCGTGTGTCCATAACACAAAGAGGGATGCTCTCTCAGCCTGGACTCTTAGGGGAGTGCCTGGACCCTGCCCTGAGCGAAATGACAAACTCTGGATATCTCCTATGTGGAAGGAAGTGGGGATAGGGTGGGAGGCTAGGGGTCGTGGTGAAGTTCCGAAGGAGGGGAGGGAAAGGGAACTGGGATTGACATGTGAAGCAAGTTATTTAAAAGTAAAGTAATAATAATAAAAAAATAAAATATATATTTTTCCACCAAAAAAAAAAGAAAAGAAAATACCCTCCCTAGTAACTGAAGTAACCTGCAAGGCTTCTGCCCTGGAAGGTCCATGACATCTAACAGTGCCACCCTGGGTTCACTTGGACCTTTTGGAAATACTCAACGTTATCACTATAGCAGTATTGTTCCCCACTGTAATAAGTTTTTAATCAATTTCCATTTCTAATAATATGAGAATTTGTATTTTGACATTGAGTTCCAGCACACTAAGCTCCTGAGCACTTCTAGTTAATAATTCTTGTGATCAAACCCTACCTCCCCAAAAGTTGTACTTGATATATTATAAATGAAATATAGTTCTTGGTTATTTTTATGAAGACAGAAACAACACAAAATAATTACTTTTAGGTTTTGGGTGATAGTCCCATCAGTAAAGTGTTCACTCTACAAACATGAGGATATGTATTCAATTCCCAACACTCACATGAGAAGCCAACCATGTTAGCATGAGCTGTAAACCCAGTGTTGGGGAGATAGATGGAGACTCTCGGATCCCTGAGACTCACTTGCCATCTACCTCACCCTATTTGGTGAACTTCAGGTACTCATGAGCAACCTTTTCTCAAAAACAACGTGAATGGCATCTAAGGAATACCCCTAAGGTTATCCTCTTGCCTCTAGACACAAGTGCACATTCACACATAGAAATAATTTTCTAAGTAGAGATTTTTATTCATGGAACCATAAAACTGGCATATTTAAACTACAATGAACATTAGAGAATAGTTATATAACATCTTAATTTTTCTGCCACAAAACTCAGACTCAAAAGTAGAAAAGGAATAGGAATAAGTTATTAAGACTTACATTCTTTTTTTGTTACATAATAGTCTCTTGGTCCAGCCTTAAAATATTTTTAATAAGTGGTAACTGGCATAATAGATGATGTTAAAGACCTAAAATTAGTGAAATAGTATGTACCATGTTTTAGCTCCTTTGTCCTGGCCCTCGTTCGACAACAATAGGTTTTAAGCCGCTTCCACTTATCCTACATCTTTGACTCTTTTAGGCTTAAATACTTTCTGTTGTTTTTATTTTATTCTCTACTAAAGGAAATAAAAGTAAGAAATTCACTAGAATAAGGAAATTGTCAGATATTATGTAATTCAGAAATCAGCATTAATGAAATTGTTTACTATTAAATACAGAATATTCAGTCGTTTATTCATTCCAATACAAACCAAGATATATTTAGAAAATATTAATATAAATTTAAATTATTAAAATTTTGAATACATTTATAAAAACGAATTAATCAGTCCTGATCTCTTATAATTTCAGTGGCCTTTCCCTTAACTTTGGTTTCTTTTTTTAAATAATTTATTGATTTAGGTATTTCATTTTACCTTCCAACCACAGGTCTCCTACCCCCCACCACCATATCCTCCCCAAGCCTACCCCCATCCACTCCTCCTAACAGGTAAGGGCTCCCATAAGGAGTCAAAAAAGTCTGGCACATTAAGTTGAGGTAGGACCAAGCCCCTCCCACCTGTATTAAGACTAAGCATGGCATCCCACCATAAGGAATGGGCTCCAACAAACTAGCTCATCCACCAGGGAAAGATACTGGTCCTACTGCCAGGGGCCCCTCAGTTAGTCCAAGCTTCACAACTGTCTCCCACATTAGGAGGACATAGTTCAGGTCCCATGGGAGCTCTACTGTTGTTGGTCTAGAGTTCATGAGTTTTCACAAGGTTGGTTCAATTCTCTCTGTAGATTTCTCCATCATGATTTTGACCTCCCTTGCTCATATATTGCCTCCTCCCTCTCTTCTACTGGATTCCCAGAGCTTGGCCTGGTGCTTGGCTGTGGATCTCTGCATCTGTTTATATAAATTACTGGATGAAGGCTCCAGGAGAGCTCATCTAATTTCCCTTCCCTGGGGGGATCCATGTGTCCCTCTTAGGATCTTCCTTGTTACCTAGCTTCTCTGGAACTGTGGATTTTAGTCTGGTTACCCTTTGCTTTACATGTGATATCCACTTTGAGTGAGTACGTATCATGTTTGTCTTTCTGAATGTGGATTGCCTCATTCAGGATGGTTTTTTCTACTTCTATCCATTTGCCTGCAAATGTCATGATATCATTGTTTCTTACAGCTGAATGATACTCCGTTATGTAAATATACCACATTTTCTTTACCTGTTCTTCAGTTGAGGGGCATCTAAGTTGTTTCCAGGTTCTGTCTATTACAAATAATACTGCTATAAACATTGTTGAGCAAGTGTCCTTTTGGTATGATTAGGTGTTCTTTGGGTATATGCCCAAGAGTGCTATCACTGGGCCTTGAGGTAAATTGATTCCCAATTTTCTAAGAAACCGACATACTGATTTCCAAAGTGCTGTACAAGTTTGCACTCTCACCAGCAAGTGTTCCCCTAACTCACATCCTCTCCAATATAAGCTGCTCTTGGTGTTTTTGATCTTAGCCATTCTGGCAGGTGTAAGGTGGTATCTCATAGTCGTTTTGATTTGCATTTCCCTGATGATTAAGGATGTTGAGCAATACCTTAAAAGTCTTTTGGCCATTTGAGATTCTTCTGGTGAGAATTCTGTTTATCTTGAGTTGTTTATATATTTTGGAGGCCAGCACTCCATCAGGTGTGGGGTTGGTGAAGATCTTTTCCCATTCTATAAACTGTCGTTTGTCTTATTTACCTTGTCCTTTGCCTTACAGAAGCTTTTCAGTTTCAGGAGGTACCATTTATTGATTGTTGCTTTACTGGAATTATACATAGGAAGTGGTCTCCTGTACCATTGCATTCAAGGCCATTTCCCACTTCTCTTCTGTCGGGTTAAATGTAACTTGATTTATGTTGAGGTTCTTGATCTACTTGGACTTTAGTTTTGTACATGGTGATAGATGTGGATCTATTTGCAATCTTCTACATTTTAACATCCAACTGTGCCAGCAACATTTTTTAAAGATGCTTTCCTTTTTACATTGTACCATTTTGGCTTCTTTTTCTAAAATCAGGTGTTCATTGGTGTGTGGACTAATGTCAGAGTTTTTTATTTTATTCCACTGGTCCACCTGTCTGTTTTTATGACAGTACCAAGCTCTTTTTATTATTATAGCCCTATAATAGAGTTTGAAGTCAGGGATGGTGATGCCTCCAAAATTTCCTTGGTTATACAGTATTGTTTTACCTATTCTGGGTTTTTTTTTTCATATGAAACAGAGAATTGTTCTTTTGATGTCTGAAGAATTGTGTTGGAATCTTGATGAGGATTGCATTGAATCTGTAGATTTCTTTCAGTAAGATTGCCATTTTTATTATGTTAACCCAACCTATCCAAGAACATGCGAGATCTTTCCATTTTCTGATATCTTCTTCAGTTTCTTTCTTTAGAGACCTAAGGTTCTTGTTATAAAGGTCTTTCACTTGTTTGGTTAGAGTTACCCCAAGATATTTTTTATTTGTGTCTACTGTAAAGGGTGATGTTTCTCTGATTTCTTTTTTGACCTGTTTATTGTTTGTACATAGGAGTGCTACTGATTTTTTTTTAGTTAATCTTGTATCCTGCTACATTACTGTAGGTGTTTATCAACTGTAGGAGTTTCCAGGTAGAGTTTTTGGAATCCCTTTGAGTTTCTCTCCATTTAATTTGGTGTTTGCTGTCTACTTGCTGTAAATTGTTTTTATTATGTTTAGATACATTCCTTGTTGGTTTCTTAGAGAAATCAAATTATGTATTCCAAGTCACATTTACACAGAAATTTTAGGAAAAAAAAAGATTTGGAAATGACCATTTCGTTTTCTACCAGGAGAAAAGTACTTTCACTCATGTGCTGTCCCTTCTTCATTTGTTCACCAGGGCAGATCAGCCACAGTCAATAAACTGCATTAGTGTTTCTAAAGATGATGAAAATATCAAGGTTAACATTCAGCTGAGTCAAAACAATCATTTTTAATGCCCAAGAGTATTATAATTAGACCTAGGCATTCTAGTTAGATATTTAGAAAACATATATAAAGGTGTTAATTTAGTTTCTTCAGCAAATGTTGACTAAACATCTATTAAGTTGGATACTATGTAAAGTCATATGTAAAGAAAGATGACTAAAAGTAGAACTGCCCCACTGTCTAGGGCAGAATAGAGTGAGGTCAGCAGAGCTACTCTTCTCCTTTATTGGCTCTTTTGTAAGCTTGCCTTCTTTTGTCAATTCATTTATAATCATTATTTGCCCCTCTTTATATTTGTATATTTATTTCACTAACATTTTGTAT
This sequence comes from Mesocricetus auratus, assembly GCF_017639785.1. Lineage (NCBI taxonomy): Eukaryota > Metazoa > Chordata > Mammalia > Rodentia > Cricetidae > Mesocricetus > Mesocricetus auratus. The sequence goes on along the minus strand of NW_024429186.1, from coordinate 38,268,960 downwards.
ATGTTAGTAATTCAGGTGCCATCTGTAAAGTTATTTCGTCATCTGTTGTCACTGTCTAAACTTCATTTGAGCTACAAATTCCTTCTAATAGAGTTTCATGACAAATATTGTTTATTTTTCCTACATCTACAGTAGTACTTTTTCTCTACAGCCCTCTCCCTCCCACTGCCACTGTTTGTATTTAGGTCTTTACTAACTTTGTGGATTATTTTGTGTGTGTGTGTGTGTGTGTGTGTGTGTGTGTGTGTGTGTGTGTGTGTGTGTGGTGTTTGAAGACAGGGTTTCTCTTTGTAACATCTCTGGTTGTCTTAGAACTGGATTTGTAGACCAGGCTGGCCTCAGACTCACAATAGATCCACCTATCTCTGCCTCCCAAGTGCTGGTATTAAAGGCGTGAGCCACTGTTGCCTGAAACTTTTTTGGATTATTGTAAGAAGTTCCTTCCAGTTCACATCCCCTCCAATCTGTTCTCCAGTTTGATGAGAATAATCTGTTCAAGTGGAGATTGTGTTTTTAAAACTCTCTACATAGAATTCCTGTTTTTTAAACATCTACCTTGTCAACTTGACTGATCTATTTCTTTTTCTTGAATAAATTTTGTTCTTTGACTATTTCATGAGTGTATAAAATGCATTCTGGTTACTTTTCCTCCTTCCCTGGCCAGCTTCCCTTCTTTACAAATCATTTTAATTCTTCTCTAGGATTTTTTTTATTTCCTCTCTGATATCTTAGATGATCTACTGTTCACTCAAATATGTATTAGTCTCCCAGAATTTTGTGCTATCTACAGTTTTTGTTGTTGTTGATTTCAAATTTTATTTCATTATTATGATGATGATGTTGAAATTTGATTTGTGTTCTATTACATGATTGGTTTTAGAGAACATTCCCAGTGCTGCTGAGAAAAATGTACATTCTCTGTCTATTGGTTGGAACATTCTGTTTTATCAAGTCTAGTTGGTCCCTAATATATTTTAGCTCCGAAGTTTCTTTGCTTTAGTTTGTAGACCTATATAAATATGAGAATTAAGAATTGAAAACTCCTGCTATTATTGTGTCAGAACCCATATGATCTTTTATGCCATACAGTGTTTCTTATATGAAATTAGGGGTTACTTTTAAATTTCTTCTAATTACTCTTGGTTTGAAGTCTACTTTATCAGTGTAAATATAGCTAAACCTGCTTGTTTGTGTTTTCTATTTGCTTATAGTTTATTTTCCAAATGATTTTTGAGGGTTTGTTGGATTCTGCTTCCATTTCACTGTACATTTACTTTGAATAAAATGTTCTGTCGAGAGTTTGGATAGATTTCATTAATACATGCATTAGTTTGTTTGTATGTTCTATGTGATCATTGATTCTTTTAAAATAAAACTGATTCTTTCTCAACCTTTGCAACTATATCTATAGTTCTGGTTACACATAGGAGAATTGACCAGTTGTGGATGGGTCATAGTTTTTGTGGTTTGTTTTTGTGTTATGCATGTCTGTGGGAAGGGATTTGTCTTTTCATTTTGACTTCCTCTTCTGAATCTCTTGGGATGTTTTGTTCTCTGGAAATATATCTGCATGAATCTCAGCAGTAGGGACTGGTGAAATTTGGTGTTGATAGTCAAATGGGGTCATTAAAGTAGTCTTGTCTTGGCTGTGTGCCATCAAGACCAAGGATAAGGCTACAAACTAAGCACCAAGGCAACCAAATGAAGTAAAACCCTTACTCACCCCTTCAATGGAATGAACCTGCTTGGGACAGGATAACAAACATCAGAGCAGCTGAAGTCAGAACTATGTGCAAAGTAACCCCTTGGACCACAACAGTATAGTCTGGAGCCTGAAATGACTTAAGAACTTGGAACCCAACACCACATTGACCCTGAAGATGATAGGAACTAAAGCTTCCATTTTCCAAGGAACCCTGGGCACACTAGAGAAGAAACATATATATCTCATTCACCAGTGTATTAAGTTTTCACTTAGAACAATGCTACCTACTTAAAAATAGCTCCTTGCATAGTTGTTTGTCTGGTCTTTGATGTAACTTTCTGGGTTTTTGTTTGTTTGTTTTTGTCCCCCCCCCACAAATGTGGTCAACTGAAATCATTTCTTTTAGGTGCGTTTATGATTTTAGTCCATGACCTCATTACCTCTAAAATGTGTACAGATAACTGTATTCTTGGGTTTCTGCATCCTAATACATCATTATCTTTATTCTTCTTTCTGCATTCCTCTACTATGAACATAGCACTGTGAATATTCAGTAAAGATGTGTGGTTCATGTCCTAGGCAGGACAAACTGAGTGGGCATGAAATATCATCATAGTACTCAGAAATAGCATACAATTTTAAACTTTAATGTTTTAAATCACTAACGGATGAGGAACAACTCACTGTAAAAATCAAAACTGTATGGAAGTGGGGAATACTATCTGTTATGTCTGTGATCTGTAAATGTGTATAATCTCATCTGAAAATTGTGATGTTCTTAACCTCCAAAAATTATGTATCACCAGTCAGATGCCCCCACAACTGTACTTTTACTATAGGAGAGAGAGAGACAGAGAGAGAGAGAGAGAGAGAGAGAGAGAGAGAGAGAGAGAGAGAGAGAGAGAGAGAGAGAGAGAGAGAGAGAGAGAGAGAGAGAGAAACGAAAGCATACTATAAGTCTCATTTAAGCAGTTCTGATAAAATACATTAGTGATCAAAAAATAAGTGTTGCTAGGTATTTTCTGGAATCTCACACTCAGGAGAGACTAAGGCAGCAGGGTCATGTCTTCAAGGCCTACCTATACAACAGAGCAAGAACCAATATCAGAAGAAAATAGGAATAATTGATTTTTTTTATATTTTATTTTCCAGTTTAAATTTAGATAAGAAACGAGGTTGCTTCACAAGTCAGTTCCAGGTCCCTCTCCCATTCCCTCCCCTCCTCCCGTGCCCTCCCCCCAACCCCCCCCCGTTATCCCCTCATTCCCCCTGGGAGGGTGAGGCCCTCCATGGGGGTGTCCATAGTCTGTCATTTCATATAGGGCAGGGCCTAGACCCTTCCCCAAGAGTTCAGGGTGAGAGTGCACCTCACATTGTTCTATGGGAGTCCAAAGTCCGTGTGTATACTTGGGATGGGTACTGATCTGCTGCCCAAGGCTCAATAGATTCCCTAGGCCTCCTCACTGACACCCAGATTCAGGGGGTCTTGATCAGTCCCATGCTGGATTCCCAGGCTGATGCCTGGGATTCAAGAGTTAACCTTTGTCTGGTCAGCTGTTTCTGGGGGTTAAACCAGGAATAATTTATTTTAATAAGATTTTAACTAATACACCTAAGTTTCATAAAGTATATTTATGATTTTTAAAGGCACAGCACTTAAATATGATTCCCAGTTTTTCCAATCTTTCTAGGTACTTCATTTTGTTTTCAATATACCTGCCTTTTTTGTTATAGATCATTTAGCAGTCTTTTATTCACTATCTTGTAGTTAAATAATATGTTAACAGTGTTAAGATTCAAAGCATAAGCAATGAAAAATATTGCAATTGAAAAGAAAGTTTAAAAAGGAACAGCATCAAAATCCCTTATTATCTTTTGGGGTCAGTGAAATGGCTCATCAAATAGGGGGTCTTGCTGCCAAGCCTACGTACCTAAGTTTGATCCCCAGAACCTATATAACCAAGTCCTACAGGTTACATTGACTTCCAAAAACACTCATGCAATGTAACAAATATGCAAAATAGCACAAACTAAATAAATGTAAAAAAAATTAAACAGTATGCCTTTGCCACAATAGTATCCTAAAGTGAATAATGGATTTTATTGTGACATAGCTTTTGCCCACCATTTACTGCCCTCATCTTCCTGTTCCCAGTTTCCCTGAGCTTTCATATATTTTAGATATATACTTTTAAGTCTAGAGTCCGCATATAAGAGAAAGCATATAATTGGTCTCAACCCACCACTGCATCCTCTTGTCTTCTTCTGCCCTCTTTCTTACCTTTAAACTCCTTCCTCCTCTCAGATAGTCACTATTTTATTTTCATAGAATAAGTGCATTGAGGGTGGTAGTATTTTTAATCTTGATTCCACATGCCAGAAAAAATATGCAATATTTGTCTTTCTGTGTCTGGATATTTAAAATAGCTCACTTGGCCTGTTGATATCCAGTTCTATCAATTTTCCTGAAAATGATGTAATTTTTTTACAGCTTAATAAACTCCATTTTGTTTACACACCATATTTTCTTTATGCATTTATCTGTTAATGAACATCTAATCTGGTTGCATATTGTGGCTACTGTGAATAGTTCAGTAAATTTTGATATGCAAATATCCCTGCTGATGTGCTCACTTTAATTCCTTTGGGTGTACCTAGGAGTAACAAAGCTGGATCACATGTTAAATTTTAAGGAACCTTAATGCTGATTTCCATAGTTGCTACATCACTCTTTAGTCTGCTGATATTTACTTTCCTTTGTAGAGGTTTTTAATTTTATGCAACCCCCGGCCAAGACATTGCTCAGTAGTTGAGAATGCTTGCTGCTCTTCCAGAGAACCCAAGTTTAATTCCCACCACACACATCAGGCAGCTCACAACCTCCTGTAACTATAGTTCCAGGGGATCCAGTGCCCTCTGAGGGCCTACACAAGCACCTGAACACAGGTGGCATGCACTCACACTAATATACATGCATTGACATAAATAAATAAAAATAAAATAATTATTGCAGTCCCATGTATGTGTTCTTTCTGTTATTTCTAAATTTTGAGTCTTACCTGAAAGTCTTACCTTTATCGCAAAATGTTTTCTTCTAGCAGTTTTGAATGTTCAAGGCTTTCGTAAGGTCTTTGATCTATTTTGAATTGATTTTTAAAGATGGCAAGAGAGAACAATCCAATTTTACTACTCTAAATATAGATATCCAGTTTTCCTGGTACCATTTATGTGAAGAGGCTGTTTTTATTCCTCTAAATGTTTTTCACAACTTTGTAAAACAGGGACGATGGCTATAGCTGTTTGTAAGCTTATTTTAAGTCCTCTATTCTATCAGTTGTATATTGTCTTTGCATCAATACAATATTGGTTTTGTACCTAAAGCCCCATAGTAGAATTTGAAATCAGGTATTGTGCATCCTTTAGCACTGTTCTTTTTGCCTAACATGTTTTGTCTGTTTAGAGTTTGTTGTTGTAGTTGCAGTGATAGTATTTTTGGTTTGATTTGGGGCTTGGGGTTTGTTTTAGGGGGTTGGTTTAGATGTATGTATGAGTACTTTTATGAACTTCAGAATTGTTTTTCTGTTTTCATGAAGAATAACGTTGGTAAAGATGGAGATTGCATTGAATCTGCGATACACAGTCATTTTCTAGTCTGAACTGAGGGCTCTTTCCATCTTCTCGGGTCTTCTTCAATTTCTATATTCACTGTTTAAATTTTTCCTTGTGGAAGCCTTCCAACTCTTGAATAGCTTTATTTCTAGGAATTTTATGCTAGAGTATAGACAATAATTCTTGATTTCTTTGTTAGCAAGATGATTATTGGTATAGAAAAATACTTTTTAAAGTTGATTGTTTTTTATCTTACTACTTTGCCAAAGATTTTTATCAGATCTTGTAGTTTTCTGGCAGAATCTGTAACACCTTTAAGTATAGAATCATATCATCTGAAAATTTGGATGTTTTTACTTCCTACTTCCCTTTTTGAATCCCTGATATTTCCTTTTCTTGTTTTATTACTGTAGCTTAGACTCAAGCACTATATTGAATAAAATGATGAAAGTAGGGACCCTACCCTGAATGAAACGATAGACTCTAGATATCCCCTATGCGGAAGGAATTGGCAATAGGGTGGGAGGATGGGGGGATAGGGGGGTGCAGGAGGAGGGGAGGGAGAGGGAACTGGGATTGACATGTAAAACAAGCTATTTAAAATTTTAAAAATTGTTAAAAAATAAAATAAATAAATAAAACACTAGTACTACTAGGAAATTTGTTAATCGGTTTTCAAGTGAGAAGCTGAATCAAATATGAGTTTCCTGTTAAAACCTAAAAAGACTACTCTGTTTTTGACCTGCCTTTGTCTTCTTAACAGCACAAGTGATCATATCCCAGAAAGCAGATTGTTAGAGCATTGTGTTAATTTGTTTCCTTACATGTTTTTGTTGGTGGTGGTGGGTTTTTGGTTTGGTTTGGTTTGGTTTTTTATGTATGAGTGCTTTGCCTGCCTGTATATCTGCAGGCCAGAAAAGTGCATCAGATCGCATTATAGATGGTTGTGAGGTACCATGTGGTTGGTGGGTATTAAACTCAAAACTTGTGGAAGAGCAGCTAGTACCCTAAATAGCTGGGTCATCTCTCCAGCTCCTCACTTACATTTTAAACAACTATGAAATCTGCAGATATCTGTACCAATAGTCTTTCAAACAGCCTAATACGTGCAAAGTCCCTAACTTCTAGGACTATGAGTAGGGACTTGTGAACCCCAACCCATTCCATGCTAGAATGTTGACTGGCTTCATCTTGTGCATGTCTATGCAAGCTGCCACAACTGCTGTGAGTACATCTACCCAAAACTCTGTAGCCTCTGGCTTTTTGTTCTACTTCTTCTTCCATGATACCCCTAAGCTTTATGGGAAGGAGTTGTGATATAGATGTCCCATTTATGGTTGAGTACAGATACTTATTCTCTGTACTTTGACCAATACATCTTACTGGATTTTTGGGAATTGAGTGATAATTTGTACATGATACTACTTAGTGACTTAAAAGAGATAATAAACATTTATTAGATATCAATGAACCTGTTAAAGGAACACTTGTGCTAACTTTGATTATTGGCCATTATTAATTAATATCTAAGATCCCAGGAAAGATATTCTCTTAGTATATAAATTGGTATAGAGCTTATATTTTTATCTACCACCACAAGCCAAATCATTTATATTTAAGGAGCCACTCCTGGCTCAATTTTAATGACTACCTTATATCTTCTGGTTCACTTAGGAGCTGATATTATAGCAAGATTTGGTGGCTCATGCCTGTAATCCTACCATTCAGAGATAAAGCAAGGGAAAGTGAGTTCAAGTCCATCCTGGGCTACATAAGACACTCACTGTACCTCCCTACTTCTTACCCCCATCCCTCTGGAAAAGAAAAATAGTATTCATGAATAGGAATCAGAGCTATTGTCTCAGCACTTTCCTTGTCTTGGAAAGTATAGATACAGAAGAGAATCAACCTGCAAATATATGAATCTAAAATCTACCAAGTTCTTCCTTCAGATTCAAGATTCAGTGTTCTAAAGGAAGAGTCAGTGTCTCTATGAATTAGAGTTCAAAAGTTAAAAAAAAATCTCTGTACTTCCGGGTCCTAAATCTAGAAAGCAATAGGTCCTCGTGGCTAAAGTCAACCTGCAATAGAAACAATTGGGTGTTATGAAAATATGAAAATGACTCTTACCAATCAAATCATATTACTTGCCTTGATCTTAGGGGTAGATTCTCACTAAGGAATGAGTGGTGGTGGCACTGCATGAATTTAATCCCAGCACTAAGGAGGCAAAGGCAGGCAGATCTCCTGAGTTTGAGGCCAACCTAATCTACAGAGAGAGTTCCAGGACAGCCAGGGCTACATGGAAAAATACTGTTTCAAAAAAAACAAAAACACAGAATTTAGGGAGTTGGTCATGAATCCATTTGAGTTACACCACATATTATTGATACACTTCTTGTCATTAAATCACTTGGGTTGATGAAGTCAAAATCAAAGGTTAAAACTTAAATTAAGTGATTGGGAAACTCCTTCCTTTTCTTACCTTTCTCCTTTCAGGACAGAAAGTAAACTTATGCTTATAAGAGTGACATGTTTATTGTATTAAAGCTACAACTTGGAACTGTTGCAAAAAAAACTATAACAGAGTGACTAAAAGACATAACTAACATTTTTAAATAACAGCCTTTATAGTTTCATGTACATAATTCAATTAATATGTTTTATGTTAATGTAGTTAAAAGTATATAGTGCATGTATAATTTTGCATGTTTTAAAACATGTCTTTCTTGATCATATTTTGTTTGTCCATAAATATTCTATATAAATGTTACTTTAAACACATATTTTATCATAAGGATAATGCCACTGTTTATTTAAATATATTATTTATCTTTCTATATCTACTAATATAAGCAACTCTAAAATAAAGATATATATTAATATAAATTGAATTTTTAAGATATAATACTGGAAGGGAAATATCTGGGTCAATGTATATGAAATGTTTAAATTTGGCTTTCCTTTTGAGAAATATCATATTTGTGTTCCCAGAGTGTTAATGACATATCTTCTGAACACATATTTTCTGACTGTATAGCAATTCATCTTTAATTACTATAACCATTACTAGAAGTGTTGACATCTGTGATTTTTTTTTTATTTTTAGGCACTAGGATACAATCAGAAAGTCGGGCTGGGCTCATTTCTAAGATATGGCATATGCACTTGTACCCATCTTACTTATGACTGATTGTTTACCCACTGCCTCCACTATTAATATTTCTTTCTTTTCTTTCAGATGGAATGGGGCGAGTCCTTGCTCAAGATGTATATGCAAAAGACAACCTACCCCCATTCCCAGCATCAGTAAAAGATGGCTATGCTGTTCGAGGTAAATATGCTTTATTGTCTTCAGAATCATATTGTATTTTTTCCACATTTTTGTCTCAATTCACATAGCTGATTACGATTATATCTATTCCCAATTAACTGTCAAAATTACTTCACTCACCAATAAGCTTGCTAATATTTACCTGTATATTTTTGTAATAATTATTATTTTTATTTACGTTGGAAATAATCTTGTTTCACATGTCAATCCCAGATCCTTTTCCCTCCCCTCTTCCCCCACCCTCACCACCAGGTCCACCAGTCTCCCACCCAATCTCCACTTCAATCCCCAGGAAGGGTGAGGCCCTCCCAAGTTGACACTCACAACAGCAGTGTAGGAGTGTTCCCCTTTCTCCACATCCTCTCCAGCATAAACTGTCATTGGAGTTTTTGATTTTAGCCATTCTGACAGGAGTGAGATGGTATCTCAGAGTTGTTTTGATTTGCATTTCCCAGATGGCTAGGGATGTTGAGCACTTTCTCAAGTGTCTCTCAGCCATTTTAGACTCCTCTACTGAGAATTCTCTATTTAGTTCAGTCCCCCACTTTTTGATTGGATCCTTTGGTGTTTTGGAGAATTGCTTCTTGAGTTCTTTGTAAATTTTGGAGATCAGCCCTCTGTCAGATGTGGAGTTAATGAATATCTTTTCCCAATCTGTGGGTTGCCTTTTTGTCTTGCTGACTGTGTCCTTTGCCTTACAGAAGCTTCTCAGTTTCAGGAGGTCCCATTTATTAATTGTCCATCTTTGCGTCTGTGCTACTGGAGTTATGTTCAGGAATCTGTCTCCTGTACCAATTCGTTCAAGGGTGCCTCCCACTTTCTCTTCTAAGAGGTTCAGTGTAACTGGATTTATGTTGAGGTCTTTGATCCATTTTGTGCATGGCGATAGACGTGGATCTTCTACATGCCAGCATCCAGTTATGCCAGCACCATTTGTTGAAATTGCTTTCTTTTTTCCATTGTATATTATAAGCTTCTTTGTCAAAAATCAGATGTTCATACATGTATGAGTTAATATCAGGATGCTCAATTCGATTCCATTCGTCTACCTGTCTATTCTTGTGCCAATACCAAACTGTTTTCAGGACTACAGCTCTATAATAGAGCTTGAGGTCAGGGATGGTGATGCCTCCAGATGTTGCTTTGTTGAATAAGGGTCTTTTGGCTATCCTGGGTCTTTTGTTTTTCCATATAAAATTGATTATTGTTCTTTCAAGGCCTGTGAAGAATTGTGCTTGGATTTTAATGGGGATTGCATTAAATCTGTATATTGTTTTCGGTAAGATTGCCATTTTTAGTATGTTGATCCTACCTATCCAAGAGCAAGAGATACCTTCTGGTGACTTCTTTCTTTAAAGACTCAAAGTTCTGGCAATACAGGTCTTTCACTTGTTTGGTTAGCGTTACCCCGAAGTATTTTATGTTGTTTGTGGCTACTGTAAAAGGCAATGTTTCTTTGATTTCTTTCTCAGCCCTTTTATAGTATATAGTAGGGCTACTGATTTTCTTGAGTTGATTTTGTATTTCACTATTTGCAGATGATATGATAGTTTACATAAGTGACCCAAAAAAACTCTGCCAGGGAACTCCTCCAGCTGATAAATACTTTCAGCAAAGTGGCAGGATAGAAGATTACCTGTATATTTTTAACATAATCTTTATTAGTTCTCTGCAGTCAAAGTGTTATATAGTCCTATGAAAATTCTTTATCACAAATATATACATAGAGGTCAAGTTAAAAAAACACTATTGCTTGTCTAGGGATGTGGCTCAGAGAAACTACCTAGCATGTCCAAGGTCCTAGGTTCTCTGATACCACAGAAACAAAATATACTGTTACTATAGCTTATACCTTTAGCTTCTTCACATACCAGAAAGCAGACGTAATCTCTCCGGAAGAAGCCATATTTCAGAGCACTAGAACCCCAGATGGTATTAACAGCTCACTCCCTCAGAGTTCCCTAAACATGTCTAAAACTTAAAAGCAAATACTAAATAGCAGTTGCCTATCTAAAATCTGATCTAATAACCCGGGATTAAAAAATGTAGCTAAATTGCTTTTAAAACTTTATTTGATTTTTTTACTTTGTTTTTCTGTGTATAGTATATTTTAAAATAGGTATACACAGTGATATGATTCCATTAAGATAATTAACATATGAATTATCTCACATAATTACTTCTTGTGATGAAAATTCTCAAAATCTATTTTCTTAGCAATTTTAAAAAAACAATACATTAGCTAGGCAGTGGTGGCACACACCTTTAATCCCAGCACTTGGGAGGGGGGCAGAGGCAGGTTGATCTCTGTGAGTTCAAAATCAGTGTGGTCTACAAAGTGAGTTCCAGGACCACCAGGGCTATTACACAGAGAAACCCTGTCTCAAATAAATAAATAAATATAAAACCAAAACATTATTTTTGTTATTGGTTACTAACGCAAATAATAAAATAGTCAAACTATTTCCCAGCTTGTCAGGGTTGTTTAAAAATAAAGTTCTTTTTAATTTTTCCAATATAATATATATTGATCATGTTTTCCCCTACCCCAACTGTAAATGTTCCACTTTTTACCAACATGTTTTTTGAGATTAAGGGACAATAAATCAGTATTCCAGGAATTCTCAGAAATTTTGAAATTATTATTTTTGTGTGAAGTTATAAGAATATTTTGACAGCCATGATGTAAACAGAAAAATTAGCATTAATATTATCAAGTTTTTCTAAAAGTAGACACAATAGATACAGATGAATACCAATCAGAAATTCCATATGGAGTTTCAGTATAACATAATAAGAAAAGTATTTGGAAATAAGCGTCCTATGTGATAAAGCACTCTGTGTTCGAAATGACCATATTAAGTGTATGAAAATTACAGACTGTTAGTTTTGAATATATTATTTTTTAAAAACTTCTAGCAGTCTTCACATTCTGTTATTTGGATAGCTAACATTCATATTTAAAGAATAAAATACACCAAGTTTAGTAATATTTACAAAGAACTACAACCTACAAGAATAGTTAAACAATGAAAAAATGAATTTAAAATTCCTTTTTCCCTCATAGAATTACATGTGAACACAGTTAGTAAATTTTTTTAAATAGTGAGGTATGGAATATTTTTGGTTTTGTTTCTTTGCTTCTGTCCATTAAAATAATATTTCTTTTTCTTGTAATTAAATACTTCACTAATCTCGGCCATGTTCCAGTGCTATCTCTTACATTAGAGTTAGCATCAGAAATTATTAAAGCCATGTATATGGACTTGAACGGAGTCCAAGTGATCTAAGTTCCAGGACTTCCTTCCTTTATATACTTTGAGTAAATTACTCAAAAGCTTTTTATCCTGTTTTCTCATCTGTGAAATGGCAAAAACTGTGACATAAACAGATTGTTGTGAAAATCCAATTAGGCTATGGAAAGCCTTAGTAAAGTACCCAGAACATACCAAAAGAAGAACACTGAAAAATTGTTTCCTGAATGTTTAATGATAAATGTTACTATCATCATTATTATTAACATTACCATTATTATTATTATTATTACTATTATTATTATTGTAAACACTTTCCCAGACCATCTCTGACAAAAAGATGGCAGTCAGAGCTGGTCACAGTGTTACATGCCTATAATCCCAGCACTTGGGAGGCTGAAGCAAGAGGATCATTAGTGCAAGACTATTGTGGGCTACAGAAAATACCTTGTCTCAAAATATGGAAGGAAGGAAGGGAGGGAGGGAGGGAGGGAGGGAGGGAGGGAGGGAGGAAGGAAGGAAGGAAGGAAGGAAGGAAGGAAGGAAGGAAGGAAGGAAGGAAGGGCAGGTTAATATTTATCTGAATTGTTACATTTACATCTGTATAAATAAAATAAAATGGTGAGGCTTGGCATTATGTTTCACACTAATAGAGTCTCAAGAAATCCATCTTTAATTTGTCTCACTAGATTAGACTGTCTTTTAAATTAGTAAAGTGTAAATAACAAACCTTTTTGGTGGCTGTATTTTTCTTCCAAGTTTATCTTTGTGTACTGTTTATGGAAATGAATATTGTCCAGAAAGAAAATTATTTATCTTTATGATCACATCATTGGGTTCTTATTACTTATTCCCATCTCAAAGGTAAATTCTGTTTTGGTCTCTTTAAAACCATCCAGAATTACTATAAAATTTGTGGAGTAAAACAGAAAACTACAAGAGGTGAAATATTAGCAACAAAAAAGTGATTTTTACATTCTTGGGTATAAAGTAGGAGAGAGAAATTATCCAAACCACAACTATTCTCAGAGAGCATGTTTCTCTGTGATGTTTACATGAGGTAGCACAACTGAGTAAAAAGAAACTATTGATCACAACTTTTTTTGTTGTTGCCAAAAATTTAGTTAGTCCACATGAACCATAAAAGAGCCTTTTTACTGATGTAGAATCTATTCAAGCTATTTGCATAAAATCACAATTGTGTGTCCTATTTATTATTTTGTTTAAGATTGCTTTTTTAGTTATTTCACCAAGAAAAACCACAGATGATATCCCATATTATAAAACATCCAAGAAATTACCTAGCAACTGCTGAGTCACTTTATTCCTGGTGACAAACTATTGTTGCTGGTTCTCTACGATGTATAAAAAGATGTAGCACATAATGCAGCCATTGTGTGTGATTAATCTCAATAGAGGGTGGCTGAAATACATTCTAATGGAAGCAAAAACTGTCTTCAGAAGACAAAGAGGCTTGTTCTTACAACCATGCTAAATTTTTCAGTTTGCATATCCTTACTTTGCAATTCAGAAAAAAATAGACACATACACATCCTTATCCTTGAGGCAGTTGTGGCTCTCTAACCCTTTCTACTGAGTTCCACTCTCCTCGCTCCCTTATTTTCCCCTTTTTCTTCTCTGCCTTCTGCCTCAGGTTATCTGGTAACAACCAGTGCCCTTGTGAGCACTGCTAAGTGTAAAGACATGTTTAGCTTGTTCTAGATTTCTAAATTTCCTTCAGAAACGTGAAATAAAACTCCAAAGCAGTTGGAGGAACACTTACATTTAGGTATGTGGGTTGAAAAATCAAGAAAAAAAGATTAAGAAAGCAAGAAGTAGAACAAGCTGGTAATGGTAGTTCACTGGCACCAGGATGATACAGCAGGAAAAGTACCATTACCATGAGTTCAAAGACAGTCTGGATTCATAGTAGGTAAGAAACCAGCTAGAGCTACATAGCAAGACCATGTGTCAAAAACTTTTAGAAAGGAAGGAAAATGGGAGCATAAACAACTTTCAGAAAACAAGAAAAGCTGCCTTTAATCCCACCACTAGGGGATCAGGGGCAAGCAGAGTTCTGTGAGTTCCAGGCCAGCCTGATCTACAGAACAAGTTCCAGAAACTGTGTCAAAAAACAAAAAAAAAAAGGCAATAGTCAAATGATATATAATAGGGATATGTATAAGTTTATAAACCTAAAACTACATTTGGGAGAAAAAGAATTTGAAAGATTTTAAAAAGAGAAAAGAACATGAATGTGGCAGTCTTGCAGCAGAGTAACTAGAGTTACAGAGAGTTGTGAGTTGCCATATGGATTCTGGAAATCAAATCATGGTCCACTGAAAGAGCAGCCAGTGCTTTTAATAACTGAGCAAGCTCTCCAGGTCCCTGTGTTTTTCAAATTTTATTTTTCTCCTCTTCCTAATCAAGCCAAGCATTCTCTTGATGAATTCATGACTTTCATGTAGAGGTACTACACAATTCCTTCTTACATGTTGTCCCTGTAATATGATTCACACACTTTAGAAGGGTAAGGATAACTATTTATTGTGGAAGGTACTTACAAGAGAAACTGGTAACCCAAATTGGTCTCAGAGGCTTCCGAGACACCACTCAAATCCCCAGCCAGAGAGGCCAGAACATCTCTCCTCCTTCTCCCAGTCCTTTATTCCCTGCCTCTCTCACATACCTGTGACCACACCCAAATGGGTGTGGTATGTGAGATCTCTCTCTACAACAAGTAAAAAAATATCTCAGAATGTCAAGTTTAACTTTCCAGAAAAAAATTAATCTGGAAAGCTTATCCCCTTAGAACTTGATTTGGAACTATTTTTGAACAAGCCAAGAATTCATTTGGAAACACTGTGCTCTTCAATTTTCTACCTTTTATTGACCCCTCCTTGTCAATACACTCAAAAGGCCTACCTCATTGTTCTGTATTAACACTCCAAGTCACTGAACAATGAGAGACTAGTAGTCATCTAGAGTAACTAAAGGTGAGCCTGCTCAGTGTCAGAATACCTGCTTACTTAAACTATGAACTATGATATGGAGAGTTCTTGGTATCAAGAACTACTTTCCTTATAACAGTGTCTCCAAAAACCTTCCTGTGCATCTAAACTACCTGTATAACCAGATTCTAAAGCAGTGCATCTATAGGATGTGCCAACGGTGCTGGTCAGGGGAATGCTCCTTTTGAAGGACTATGATGGTACAGCAAGTGAATATAAAAAGTTTCAGAGTAAGAGAAAACTTAAGGAATAAAAACTAATGAATCACAAACAACTTCACTGCACATTCGATATCAAGGCTTACTATTTCTTCTGGAGACAGAAAAGCAATTACCAGTCTATTGAACATGAAGACATTTTACTTGAAGACATCCATTAAAAAGATAGGTTAAGTGAATTCAGGTTACTTTGGGGACCTTAGTCTCCAGGTAAGTGCCGAAATTACAGGTGAGCTGCCTGCCACACCATCTAGCATTTATTCTGAGAATCTGAACTCTAGTCCTCATGCTTACATCAATTTTTCAATAAAAAGTAATTTGCTGTAAAATACTACAAAAATAAGTTGGTTTATGTATTAAACAATATTGGTAGAATGTTGATAAATCTTAAAGTAATTATTTTTGCTTGTTTTTTGAATTGTTTAAAAGGGGTTTTGGTATGCATATTATTTTATTTACTTATATTGCAGCCCTGTCAGTTTCCCCTCCCTCCTCTCCTCCCAGCTCCTCCCCTCTAACCCCCTTCTGTTCCCAAACCCCAAATCTACTCCTCAGTTCTAAAGGGCAGATCTCTCATGAGTATCAACAAAACGTGGTATATCAGTAAGACTTAAGAACCTCCCCATGTATTACAAGGTGACCCAGTATGAGGAATAGGGTCTCATAAGCCAGTAAGAGTTGGAGACAGCCCTTGTTCCCACTGTTAGGAGTCCTACAAGAGGACCAAGCTACACAACTGTAGCATATATGCAGAGTGCCTAGGTCAATCCCATGCAGACTACCAGGTTGTTGATTCAGTCTCTGTGAACCCCTATGAGCCCAGGTTAATTAATTGTGTGAGTTTTCTTGTGGTGTCCTTTACCCTCTGGCTCCTACACTCCTTCTTCCCTGCAATGAAGGATTTCCTGAGCTCCACCTAATGTTTGACTGTGGGTCTGCTTCTGTTTCCATCAATTGCTGGATGAAGCCTCTCTGATGGCAATTAGGCTAGGCACCAATCTGTGTGTATAGTAGAATAGCATTAGGCATCATTACATTGATTTTTTTTTCCCTCCAATCATGTTTGGTTCTATCCTAGATTTCTGGGTCATCCAGGCTGTGGGACCTGGTGCTCTACGCAGTATCAGGGGTGGTATGAGTTTCAGGCTAGACCAGTCGTTGGTTGGCCACTCTCTCAATCTCTAGGCCACCCTTACCCCAACATATCTTGTAGGCAGGACAGACTGTAGGTAGAAGGTTATGTGGCTTGGTTGGTTTCCCACTCCCTCCACTTCAAGTCTTGCCTGGTCACAAGAGATGTCCAGTTCAGGCTAGATATCCACTATTGCTAAAAATTAAGATTCCTAACTGGGTTTCGAGATTTCCTTCAGCCAGGTTTCTCCCTGGTGCCAAAATGTACCCCCTTTTCAGTACTTTTCCTCTTCCATCTATACCCCAACGCCATCCCTCAAGTTCCCATCTTCACCTGCTCTCAGTCCACTCACAAAATCTCTTCTATTTCCCCTTCCCAGGGAGATCCAGGTGTCCCCCCATTAACCCTCCTTGTTACCTAGCCTCTCTGGGTCTGTGGATTGCAGCATAGTTATATGTAATTTTATAGCTAATATCCACTTATGAGTGAGTACATACCTAGTTTGTCTTTCTTGGTCTGGGTTACCTCACTCAGGAAGATTTTTTTCTAGTTCCAATCATTTGCCTTCAAATTTGCTGGTGTTAAAAGGTTTTTTTAATGAATTTATAAAACAGCCATAATGAAAATATTTCAGGAAAACTTTTCTAATTTAATATTGTAGGTTTCCAAAAAAATATAAAAGTAAAGAATTTATTCACTGTGATATTATTTATAATGGACAAGACACACCATGTACTAATAAAAGGAATCCAATGTTAATTTTTGTCCATTTCCACATCAAAGTAACAAAGTCAACTGTAAAAAAAAGTGACTCATAAACAATATTTTGTGTAAGTCTGTAGAAAAAAGTACTACCTTGTACTTAAAGAAACAGATAAGCATGATAATACATTATTATAGACCTAGCACTATAAAGGTTTAGATGGGACCATTGCAAGCTCAAGGACTCTGTAATCTACATTGTGGTGGTATCTTGCTTGTACAAATAAAGCCTATCGGAGGGTCAGAGAATGGAGCTTGCCACTAGCTAAGCATTGGGATCTGGAGGTCTATACAGACAAAAAGGAAGTGAGATAGCTGGGCAGAAACAGAAAATAAGCAGAGAGAAACAGGAACTTGCTCTCTTGTCTGTTGAGATGCTAAGGAGGTAAGGTATGGCCATGGCTTGTTCCTTCTCTCTGATCGCTCAGCATTTTCCTCTATATCTGACTCTGGGTTTTTATTACTTAGAACAATGAAGAACTTCTTTAATATTTTGGTGCCCAATATAAGGCTGGAACCCATTGCCCTGAGTCTTCTGCAGTACAGACTGAGCTAGTTTTTCAGGTGACTGTCCAGGCAATGAGATGTCTCTGTCAACTTTAGAGTTTATATATTATCCTCCTGGGGTCTTTGATGGAGTTGAAGAGAGATGGTTATGGTTATGGTTTTCCTTAGTTGTGATAAAAGATAAAGTTATGTATAAAACTTTAGACTCACAAAGATAGGATATAGTTTTTTTAGTTTTGCCAAATGGTAGTGGACTAAATATTGTAAATTATAGTTCTTGCTTGGTAACTGTTTTGTTATATATAATTTTAATATATTAAAGTTAAAACCTTCCTTTTATTTAGACAGAAAAGAGGAGATGATGGGGGATGTCCTGCAATATGCTGTGAATATATATTCCTCTTATTGGTTGTTAACTAAAGCTGTTCTGGCCAATGGACAAGCAGGATGTAGCCAGGCAGGAAGTATACATGGGGCTACTAGACTAGGAGAATTCTGGGAAGAGCAAGACAGTGGGTCAGTCATGGGGGAGACTCAGTGTAGCTGCCAAGGGAATAAGAGGTCCCAGCTTCACTAGTAAGCCAAGGCCATGAGGAGATATACAAATTAATAGAAATGGGTTAATAATTAAGAGAGAGCTAGCCAATAAGAAGCCTGAGCCATTGAAACCTAAGCCACTGGCCAAACAGTTTATAATTAATATAAGCCTTTGTGTTTATTTGGGACTGAACCTAGACCCAGCTGTTTGGCAAGAATTTCCACATGAAACAGAGCTCCAGTGAACTTCCTAGTTTCAGTCTCATGTAGGCCATGGTGCGGAGCACAGGCTTGAGCAGAGCATGGTGGATTCCCACACCAGTACACAGAGCTCATCTCTAAACCACAAAGCATGCTGCATGACTGACTTAGCTTTTACGCATACAGACAAAAATGGTTTATGGCAGTGTACTACAAGCTGCTTGATGGTATCATAGACCAGAGTTGAGGCAGTGAGCACAGCTCCCAGAGCTGGTAAATGTACCCCCACCAAATTGGAAAGCCTAACTGGGTGCAGCTAGCAGCCAAAACCTCCTATTTAATCCTAGCTATACAGTTTAGCAGATTAAAGACTATGGGACACTTTGAAAGCAGTGCTACGGGGGAAGTTCATAGCACTAAGTGCCCACATGAAGAAACTGGAGAATAGTTATACTAGAGAATTAACAGCACAACTGAAAGATCTAGAACACAACGAAGCAAACTCCCCCAGGAGGAGTAGACGCCAGGAAATAATCAAATTGAGGGCTGAATCAATAAAGTAGGAACTAGGAAAACAATACAAAGAATCAATGCAACGAAGTGTTGATTCTTTGAGAAAATCAACAAGATAGACAAACCTTTGTCCAAACTTACCAAACAGCAGAGAGTGAACATGCAAATTAACAAAAATCGTAAATGAAAAGGGGGACATAACAGACTCTGAGGAAATCCAGAGAATCATCAGGTCATACTTTGAAAACCTGTACTCCACAAAATTCAAAAATTTAAAGGAAATGGACGACTTCCTGGATAGCTATCACTTGCCAAAACTAAATCAAGAACAGATAAGCAATTTAAATAGACCTATAACCCCTATGGAAATAGAAGCAGTCATCAAAAGTCTCCCAACCAAAAGAAGTCCAGGTCCAGATGGCCTCAGTTCAGAATTCTACCAGAAATTCAAAGAACAGCTTATACCAATTCTTCTCAAAGTATTCCACACAATAGAAGCAGAAGGGTCTTTGCCAAACTCTTTCTATGAGGCTTCAATAACCTTGATCCCCAAGCCACACAAAGACACAACTAAGAAAGAGAACTTCAGACCAATATCCCTCATGAACATTGATGCAAAAATACTCAATAAAATACTGGTAAATCGGATCCAAGAACACATCAAAACAATCATTCACCACGATCAAGTAGGTTTCATCCCAGGGATGCATGGATGGTTCAACATACAAAAATCCATCAATGTAATCCACCATATAAACAAGCTGAAAAACAAAAATCACATGATCATCTCACTACATGCTGAAAAAGCCTTTGACAAAATCCAACACCCCTTCATGATAAAGGTCTTGGAGAGATCTGGGATAACAGGGACATACTTAAATATAATAAAAGCTATATACAGTAAACCAACAGCCAACATCAAACTAAATGGACAGAAACTCAACGTAATTCCTCTAAAATCAGGAACAAAACAAGGCTGTCCACTCTCTCCATACCTTTTCAACATGGTACTTGAAGTTCTAGCCATTGCCATATGACAACAAAGGGGGATCAAGGGGATACAAATTGGGAAGGAAGAGGTCAAACTTTCACTGTTTGCAGATGATATGATAGTTTACATCAATGACCCAAAGAACTCTACCAGGGAACTCTTACAGCTGATTAACACCTTCAGCAAAGTGGCAGGCTACAAGATCAACTCAAGAAAATCAGTAGCCCTACTATATACAGATGATAAAAGGGCTGAAAAAGAAATCAGAGAAACATCACCCTTTACAATTGCCACAAACAACATAAAATACCTTGAGGTAATGCTAACCAAAAAAGTGAAAGACCTGTATCACAAGAACTTTGAATCTTTAAAGAAAGAAATTAAAGAAGCCCTCAGAAAATGGAAAGATCTCCCATGCTCTTGGATAGGTAGGATCAATGTAGTAAAAATGGCAATCCTGCCGAAAGCAATCTACAGATTCAATGCAATCCCCACTAAAATCCCAGCACAATTCTTCACAGACCTTGAAAGAACAATAATCAATTTTGTATGGAAAAACAAAAGACCCAGGATAGCCAAAACAACCCTGTTCAACAAGGCAACGTCCGGAGGCATCGCCATCCCTGACCTCAAGCTCTATTATAGAGATATAGTCCTGAAAACAGCTTGGTATTGGCACAAAAATAGACAGGTAGACCAATGGAATCGAATTGAAAACCCGGATATTAACCCACACACGTATGAACATCTGATCTTTGATAAAGAAGCTAAAAATATACAATAAAGAAAGCATCTTCAACAAATGGTGCTGGCATAACTGGAGGCTGGCAAGTAAAAGAATGCGGATCAATCCATGTTTATCGCCATGCACAAAACTTAAGTCCAAATGGATCAAAGACCTCAACATAAATCCAGCCACACTGAACCTCTTAGAAGAGAAAGTGGGTGGTACCCTTGAAAGAATTGGTACAGGAGACAGCTTCCTGAACATAACACCACTAGCACAGACAGTGAGATCAACAATTAATAAATGGGACCTCCTGAAACTGAGAAGCTTCTGTAAGGCAAAGGACACAGTCAGCAAGACAAAAAGGCAGCCCATAGAATGGGAAAAAATATTCACTAATCCCACATCTGACAGAGGGTTGATCTCCAAAATTTACAAAGAACTCAAGAAGCAAGTCTCCAAAACACCAAAGGATCCAATTAAAAAGTGGGCTGCAGAACTAAATAGAGAATTTTCAATAGAGGAGTCTAAAATGGCTGAGAGGCACTTGAGAAAGTGCTCAACATCCTTAGCCATCTGGGAAATGCAAATCAAAACAACTCTGAGATACCATCTCACTCATGTCAGAATGGCTAAAATCAAAAACACCAACGACAATTTATGCTGGAGAGGATGTGGTGAAAGGGGAACACTCCTCCATTGCTGGTGCGAGTGCCAACTGGTTCAGCTACTTTGGAAATCAGTATGGAGATTCCTCAGAAAAATGGGAATAAACCTACCACAAAACCCAGCAACTCCACTCTTAGGCATATATCCAAGAGATGCCCATTCATACAACAAGGATGTCTGTTCCACTATGTTCATAGCAGCATTATTTGTAATAGCCAGAACTTGGAAGCAACCTAGATGTCCCTCAACCGAAGAGTGGATAGAGAAAATGTGGTACATTTACACAATGGAGTACTATTCAGCAGAAAAAAACAATGGAATCCTGAGATTTGCAGGCAAATGGATGACACTAGAAGAAACCATCCTGAGTGAGGTAACGCAGTCACAAAAAGAGAAACATGGCATGTACTCTCTCATATATGGATTTTAGACATAGATCTGGGGAGTGCCAGCCTACAATCCCATGGCCAGAAAGTCTGGGAAACAGAAACTTCATTCAGTGGCTGTTGGAAGAAGAGGCAGACTCCCATGGTTAAGTACTGAGCTGAACTCAAGAAAGCCAGTAACAGAGAGGGAGGACTGATGACCAAAGGGATTAAGACTGGGCTGGTTTAACCCCCAGAAACAGCTGACCTGACAAAGGTTAACTCTTGAATCCCAGGCATCAGCCTGGGAATCCAGCATGGGACTGATCAAGACCCCCTGAATAAGGGTGTCAGTGAGGAGGCCTAGGTAATCTATTGAGCCTTGAGCAGTAGATCAGTACTCATCTCGAGTATACACACGGACTTTGGACTCCCATCCAACAATATGAGATGCACTCTCACCCTGAACTCTTGGGGGAGGGTCTAGGCCCTGCCCTGTATGAAATGACAGACTATGGACACCCCCATAGAGGGCCTCACCCTCCCTGGGGCAATGAGGGGATAATGGGCGGGTTGGAGGGGGCACGGGAGGAGGGGAGGGAAAGAGAGAGGGACCTGGAACTGACTTGTGAAGCAACCTTGTTTCTAATCTAAATTTAAACTGAAAAATAAAAAAAAAGATTCATGTGGTCAGAAAAAGATAGAAATATACAGTAAAGACAGATTCAGAGGAAAGAAACCTCTAAACTGTTTACAGTGTGTTTAAAAATATATGTAGGCTTGGGGGAGAAAAAAAAGGATGGAGAAAATCCTTTAGAAAGAAATAGAATAGCTGGGCATGGTACTTGAGAGGCAGAAGCAGGTGGATCTCTTTGATTTCAAGACCAATCTGGTCAAAAATAAGTTCAAGGACAGGCAAAGATATACAGAGAAACCCTGTATCAGAAAACCAAAAATTAAAAAAATAAAAAGAGTAGTTTAAAAAAAAAGCCACACGTTACCTCCTTAGCATCTCAACAGACAAGAGAGCAAATTTCTGTTTCTTTCTGCTTATCTCCTATTTCTGCCCAGCTATCTTCACTTCCTGTCTGTCTGTACAGACCTCCAGACCTCTATGGTTAGCTAGTAGCAATCTCCATTCTCTGTCCCTGAGAAGGCTTTATTTATACAAGCAAAATATCACCACACTACATGCTGAATTACAGGCCAGCTTCTTCTACAGAGTGAACTCTTATAATGGATAGGCAAAATGGAGAGAAGGAAGGAAAGATTAAAATGAGACTATATTTCTCCTTTAAAAAAGGACACATGGGGAAGACCCTGGGCCCTTCCTGGGATGATATGACAGACTCTGGGGAGCAGAGGGGGGATGGAGTGCGGGTGAGGGGTAGGGGAGAAGGGGAGGGAGAGGGAACTGAAAATGACATGCATAAAAAGTTAAACAAAATTAGATAAAAAAGGAAAATGTTTAGTTGTCACTGTTATTACAAATATAATTGAATATTCATATATAATATGTTATCTTTTTCCATACATAGACCTCAAACCCCTTGCTATATCAATTACATGGAAGTAACAGTAGTATTCATAAAACTCATTAGATAAGCCTTGCATTGCCAGTAGTATTAACCTGAAACCCAAATAATATACCAAGACAAGATGTCATAGCTTAAGAATTGTTTCCCCATTCATTACCTTACTATATGTGTCAGACACTGGCAAAGGAATGGATAAGACTAAACAAGACAAGTTGTTTGGTTGGTTGGTTGCTTGGTTCATTTGGATTTTCAAGTCAGGGTTTCTCTGTGTAGCCCTGACTGTCCTGGAACTCACACTGTAGACCAGACTGACCTTGAATCCATAGATAGATCTGCCTGCCTCTGCCTCCTGAGTGCTGAGACTAAAGGCATACACCACCACCACCCAGCTGAAAAGTTTTATTTTAAGTCCTAATCCTGGAAATTTTTTTCCAATTTAAGAATAAATGAGTTTAAGAGCTAAGAAAAAAGCTCAGTAAGTAAACACGCTTGCCAGGTAAACTTGAAACCTGAGCTCAAATCCTCAGAAATCAAGCATAAGTATCTCTAATCTCAAAGCTTCTACAAGAGGATGAGAGGAGTAAACATAAGCTCAAGGACCAGCTAATCCACCATATATAGCCAGAAAATGACAGAGGCACTGTCTTAAATAAGGGAGTAGGAAAGGTTGTCTTCTGACATCCACATTTACACTACGGCACACGTGTGTTTGCATTTGCACACACAAATGCACATACATGCTCAAAAGATTTTTTCAAGTAATTTTGCCTGGCATCTGGTACATGTCTATAATCCCAGTAAGTGATAGGCACATATAGGAGAATTGCTTTAAGTTCAAGTCCAACCTGGTCTGAATAGCATATCCCTGCCCATCTAGGGCCAGACAGTGAGATCCTGTCTCAAAATTTGTTTTAAATAAATACTCTTCATTCCTAAAAGTAAAAATAAGTAGCCAGATGTGGGAGTGTAACTCAGTGTTAGAGCACTTGCCTGGTATGGCAAGCCTCTAGTTCCAGCACTGAAAATACTAAGTGGAAACTGTGATGCAGTAAGGCTTATTTATTCCAGCTCATAAAGAGCATTATTTCTAATCCACTGATTTTCTGATTTTATTTTAAATAAGTAAGAAAATATTAAGTAAAAAAACGGTTACAAAAAATTGGAGAAGTTTGAATATGCAAAGAGATGTGTTCATATATCCATGAATTGTTCACTTATTATTATGAATAAGTACATGGGTAAGATCAATCATGCCATTGAAAGGATAAGACAAATGAGCCTCATGTTAGAAATAGAAAGCACAAGTATGGAAAGGATGGCATCACATGAAGACCATCTCCAGTGATGTCAAGAAAGGACACAAATAGATCCACTACTGCTGATGCTTGGAATCTTGGATACCAAAGATCAAACCAGTAGTAAAAAGGCCATTATGTACTTTAGGAAATCATAAATACATTCTACTTTCCTGAACATAATTTAATGAAGTCTTAGATTCTCAGTACTAGGTTCTTTCTCCTTGCATTAAGTCCTTGCTGATATTTATTCTTGACTCTGTTCCATCTCACAGCTGCTGATGGTCCAGGAGATCGTTTCATCATTGGGGAATCCCAAGCTGGTGAACAGGTGAGATTCATAAGCCTGAAAGACACTGCTGATTTCTGCTTCACAGACTTTGGACATCCAATTCTAAGTTTCCAGTATCAGCATCGTGGAAGTCTTAGAGAAGAATTAGTCAGAAGACTATCAAAGGGATAAAAGAAAGGTCCTATGGGAACCACAACAACAAAAAAGATTACTTAAAGAGTTTACACCTATGCTGTATAATGAGTAATTTTATTATATCCTCCACAGGCATACCTTGTAGGCTTCTCTAGCCCTATGATTGATTCTTCTCCCTACAAATTTTGATTTTCCTGGATAGAACTACATGTATCTCAATGTTTGGATGTTTAAATCAGGAAGCCAGGGTGCTACTTTTGGCATCATCCTTCAACACATTACCTCAGCCCCTGTCTATTTTAAGTACTTATAAAGTGCATGATAAGCCAAGAAAGAAAAGAAGACATGCAATAGTTTTTACCAAAGCTGACACCTTTTAAAAAAATTATTTATTTCTATTTTATTTTCACATACTACTTAGGAAAGAAAAAAACACCCGTGGGGGGTACATACAGGATGCCACAGCACATAGTCAAGTCAGAAGACAGTCTCATCTTCCACATTGTTTCAGACAGTCTCTTTGTTACTCGCTGCTTTGTGTGCACAGATAGCTAGCCTTTGAACCTCTGGGAATTCTCTTATGTTCACTTCCCATCTCACTATAGAGCACAGGGATTACAAGTACATGCTACTTTGCTTGCTTTTTCATGGGTCCTGCGAACTCAAACTCAGTTCCTCACACTTGCCCATTAAACACTTTACCCAATGAGCCATCTGTCTTTGACTCTTTTTTTTTTTTACTTTATTTGATCACTTAGCACACATTTCTATTAGATATAAACATACAAACCATCCGTTTTTATAGTAAAGCCACAAAATGAATGTTCAAGAAATATTTTACTGATCTTCAATTGAGTCTACTCAGCATTCCTTTATCCAACATACTGACATGATTAGTTGGTGCTACATTCTGGCATATAACTTACATTAAGACATAATCTCTTCTCTTAAGGAGTCAGGAGAGGAGGCAGTATAAGCAACTAAATAGCATACAGTATATTAGTTATTATAGAAATGGGATCAGTCAAACATGCTGGAGTGCAGAAGAAAACTGAACATTTCAACAGTAGATGCTTAGGAGAATAACATTGGAACATTCTAGACAGAGAGCAGTATATGTCAAAAATCCAGAGATGCCTGGCCTGGCAGTTTATGCCTATTATTCTAGCACCTAGGAGGATCACTGCAAAACAATAAATAAAAACAGTATTTTAAAAGTTACTTAATAACTACATTAAAAATATCTGGAGCTAGCCAGGCAGTGAGGGCACAGGCTTTTAATCCCAGAACTTGGGGTGAAGAGTTCAAGGCCAGCCTGGTCTACATTCCATTACTACCTCTAGGTTGAAAGGAGAAAAAGGAGACAATAGTATCTCAACTTGGAGAGATTCATAGCTATGATACAAGATCCCCAAAGGACATGTGGACATCAGTAAGTAAAGATGCCCTACCCACCACCAACATGCCATAAGATCAAAGGGAATGACAACCCTGCTTCTGTTCTCCTCCTACTGTCTAATCTCTTGTGGACTAGTTCCACTGGCTAACCTTATCCAGAGGCCTGATTAAAATAGTTCATAGAGGTCACCCTTCTAGGCCAGAACAGAGCTTACAAAACAATGGTGTGATCTGCATAGGTAAACCAAATAAATAAATTTTTGCCTTGGTAGAACTTAAATTCTAGAATATATAATTAATATTTTATCTAGAGTGAATTTAAGAGTTCAAAGAATATTAGCTACTTTGTAGTATTTTTGTGATAATAATATAGATTTTTATGGCTTTTCTTACTATACAGTCTAATATAGAACATTTAGACATTTTCTTACTATAACTTCTTACTGATCTTATTATAAAGTACTTTATACATCTGGTGGTGGGATAGTTTTCCTTAACCTTTGTCTAAGGTTTGCATATGCATTGTGTGTGTGTGTGTGTGTGTGTGTGTGTGTGTGTGTGTGTGTGTGTGTGTGTGTTAAGAACTACATGACATGAGACTACAGAGATGGCTCAGCAATTAAGAGCACTTGCTATTCTTACAGAGGACCCAGGCTTAGTTCTCTGCAGCCACAGAGGCTTACAACCAACTGTAATTCTAATTCCAAGGCATCAAATGCCCTCTTCGAACCTTTGGGGACAACAGCTCCACTTAAGGTGAACATACATACGTACATACGTACGTACAGGCAAAACACTCATTTATATAAAATAAATAAATCTAAAATATTCTTAAAGTTCTTTTACTATTATCTCTGGATTTTCGTATAAGGATAATGTGATGCGTTCTTTCTCCTATTCTGCCCTAAATCATGGCCTCTGACAGGTGACTCTTGAAGCCTGTTCACCCTATCAGGTGGATCAGGCAGAGACATACTTTATCCATTCTGGATGATTTCCCAGTCAGGTCTCTCTGCACACACCATCTGTACAAGAATTTAGACAATGAGATCAACTTCACAAGTTGTCCTCTTATTTCTACACATGTGTTGTGGTGGACATGCATAAGTATAATAAATAGATGTAATTTTAAAATTTTTAAACTTCAGACATTAACATTTCTTTTTTGAATATCAAAACTATGTTTAGTCCAGATTATTACAAGCACTGGGATGTTTGGGATGTTTTTAAGTAGTTAAAGTCTGTATTTTAGACTTTTATTAACTGATAAGTGAAATACTGTGTTTTAGAAATTTTTTCAAGGAAAATAATTAAAATGGCTTTCTAATTACCTTGATTTGACCAAAAACTTTACTTAATGAAGAACCACATTTGTCAAACAACAGAACTTCAGCAAATTACTAAGATGATGGGTTTTTATATTTGTCATTCACAGTCTCCTTTAACTTAGAATTTTTTCTGACAGACTCAAATAACTTTACATTGACACAATTCATATTATTTGAATGAAAAGCAATAAGGCAAATGTAACTGGCAGTTCTTCAAAACAGGACTCCAAGAAAGTACTTTGAAGTATAAATAAAGTCAGCTTAAATCAAGTTGCAGACTTAGTTGTGATTCATCTGTTCATGAGCAGCTGCATTGTGGGTATAGCCCTGAGAAAAACTCTAATAGTTTTCAGCTGGACAATGGCGGTGCACGCCTTTAATCCCAGCACTCAGGAGGATCTCTGTGAGTTGAAGACCAGTTTTGATCCAGGACAACCGAGGCTGCACAGAGAACTCCTGCCTCAAAAAACAAACAAACAAAAAAAAAACTGTAAGACTTTCATTGTCTGTTTCTTAAAAATATATCTCTTCTGAATATTTTCCTGTGCGGTAACTAAATAACCGACTGTCTTTGTGTTTGTATTTCCAGCCAACTCAGACAGTAATGCCAGGACAAGTGATGCGGGTTACAACAGGTGCTCCAATCCCCTGCGGTGCTGACGCAGTAGTGCAAGTGGAAGACACCGAACTTATCAGGGAATCAGATGATGTAAGTCACTACCTGTGACTGTGGCAGTGCTAGAAATCATGCTCAGTGTCTTCAGTGTTCATAAGATTAACCTGGGATTTCAGGAGGGGGTATTAATGACAATATTTTGGTTTGGGGATCTTACATTGTAATATGTAGTTCTCCAATAAATAAAGTGCCTTAAAAAATAAAAGTCAGCCAGGCAGTGGTGGTGCATGCCTTTAATCCCAGCACTCAGGACGCAGAGGCATGTACATCTCTGTGAGTTTGAGACCAGCCTGGTCTACCGAGCCAGTTCCAGGACAGGCTCCAAAACAGTACAGAGAAACCCTGTCTCGGAAGAAAAAAAAAAAAAGAATGAAAGTCTTTTGACACGGAGGGACTTTTATACTATTGTTACAGTAGAATTTGAACCATGATTAACATGAGAATTTTCACATGCAAACAAAGAAATTTATTCACGGTAAGTGAACAGTGATATTAATAGTTGGCATAGCTTCTTGCCATTGAAAATAACTTCTGATGAAGTGTGAGGGTGTTCTTAGAATATGAATTTAATATATAAAGGAGTTTAGCAGAGAATATTTGGGCAAGTTCTTGAACCAAATAACCTTTTACCACTGGTTTTCTGTTCAGGGAAAAGCTGTTACATCAAGTAGAAGTCTGGAAATGTTGAATTTGTGTCAATTCCATCTGCATTGACTCAAATAAAGGACATTTGCAGGATCTAAATAGATCATTTTCTCAATGAAACTAATAGCAATTATTAAAGCCAGACTACTGGGGCTTGCCATGGCTATGTTTCTATTGCTGTGATAAACACCATGCAGAAGCAGCTTGCAGAAAAAGGGTTTATTTCAGCTTGCAGATCACAGTCCGTCTACTCAAGGCAGGAACCTGGAGACAGGAACTGAAGCAGAGGCCATGGAGGAGCGCTGTGTGCTGGCTTGCCTCTCATGGCTTGCTCAGCCTGCTTCCTCCACATGCCTAGGGCTAGCACTACCCACAGTAACCTGGGCCCTCCTACATCCATCAGAAATATAAGCAACACAGGCTAGAAATAGTTCAGTAAGTAAAGGTACTTCTTGCTCTTGCAAAGTACTCAAGTTTGCTTCCCAGAACACACATGGTGGCTCACAATTGTCAATAACTCCAGTTTCAGAGCATCAACACCATGTTCTGAACAGGCCTACGTGGTATATATACATACATGCAGACAAAGCACTCCTATATATAATTTTCTTTTAAAACAAACTATTAGTCATGAATAAAACTAGCAAAGTTACAATTTTTTATAGTTTTATTGACTGGTAATTATACTCATTTTGTGAAGTTTGAGGAATTATATTCTGAAGTAGAGATTAAAAATAATGTATATCATTTTTTCTCTTTGATTTGCTTGTGTGGTTTTGTTTTGGGTTTTTTGTTTGTTTACAATAGGGTTTCTCTGCATCCCCTACTGCCACAGAACGTCCTCTGTAGACCAGGCTATCCTCTAACTCAGAGATCTACCTGCCTCTGCCTCCTGAGTGCTGGGATTAAAGGCATGTACCACCACCACCCAGCAAAAAATAATATATATTCTTATAGATTAAGTAAATAGTAAAATGAAACCATGCTAAGATGACCACCTTTCTTAGTCTGGAGATTATCTTCCCTCATGTATAAAATTCAACTTTTGGCATAAAGATCACATTGCCTGCTCTTAAAACTGTTCAAGCAGAGAATTATTATTAGCATCAGGAAAGCCTGCAAAGCATTGAAATCCAGAACACACATATTCTCCAACTACAAGATGACAAGACACAATTCCAATATCACAATATTACTAACAGCCCATGAATGTAAAATTGATGGCTACCATGAAGTTACAGAAATCTACTTCCATGCTATAAGTTCTTCTCTAAAATTAGAATATAGTTTTCAAGCCATGAAAATTAGAGGAAATATTTAGTTATTTATTGGCACCAAACCTAATTTTTCAGAGTTAGCAAATGGTTTTCTGCTCTTCTGTATTTGTATATATTCTGGGCCTGTCTGACGATAAAGTATCTGAGAAGCTCATTCCTTTCTATCAGAAACTCTATTAGACTGTATTTTTTGAAATTGCATGACCTGTTCTAATTATAGGGCACTGAAGAACTTGAAGTGCGAATTCTGGTGCAGGCTCGGCCAGGCCAAGATATCCGGTAAGTTCAGATATGCACAATGTATATCCTACAGTGTTTCTAATTGTTCATAAAGTCAGGAGAACATGACTATTATAAACCCACAGCTATGTCAACTAGCCATTTTTTCTCAGGCTTTAACAAGAAACAAAATGAATTTTCTGAATTTTACAATTTTAATATTTTAAATACTAAAGATGAATTCAATTATCAAAATCAACATGAGCAAAAATTTGTTATATGTACATATGCCCACAGTTAACTCTACCTCTAGCTAATCCAAAATTATTCAATCCCAACCTCTAGATTATCCAGAAATTGGAATAGAGATGATCGGGTATTTATACAAGTAGTTAATAGTAACACCCTCTTCAACCACCCTTATTAATATAATAATTTGCTGTTGCTTGCATGTAAATATGAGGTTTCTCTCCTACAATAAATATTATACGTAGTTTGAATTATTTTTGTTACACTAGAAAATGTTTACCCAAATTCCATCACTACTAATTTGCCTAGCATCCCTTTGTAGCAAAGCTACACTTCCCCCAGTTCTATGGCAAGAGGCTAAGGTGCATACTTAGATCTCAACAAACCTATGGTGTCTATGGCGAAATCATTCTAACTAACCTTATTAACATCATTCTTCTTATCACAGAGCTAACCAGCTATGAATCTTTGTTAATGCTGCTAGATATTTTCATACAAATCTTTGCCTTGTCATCAAAGAAAGTTTGAAATTGGTGATTTTAACTATGCTTACAATAAAAAGAAAAATATAATGTAACTTTCAGATGTTAACATATTCTTGTTTAGCAATCATAAATACAATTTCTATTCTGTCTTCTGTAGTGAGATATGACTTTAAAAACTTACAATTTTTAGAATCTCTTCGTTATTAGGCTCCTGACTCATTTCTGAACTTTTTTCTCCTGATTGTCTCCTCTCTGTGATACTGAAGTTTCCCCCTGACTTGAGAAAATGTTCATCTTAGACATAATGTTTATGGTTCTGCTTTGACTTTCAGACCCATCGGCCATGACATTAAAAGAGGGGAGTGCGTTTTGGCCAAAGGAACCCATATGGGCCCTTCAGAGATTGGTCTCCTTGCAACTGTGGGTGTCACAGAGGTTGAAGTTAATAAGTTTCCTGTGGTTGCTGTCATGTCAACAGGGAATGAGGTAAAAAAATAAACAGAGACTTCCCCCACTCTTATATAAATAAACAAAGGTTAGCTGCAAGCTGTAGATAGCAAACTGTTCAGTACTTAGTCTGCAGAAACATGATTTGTGTATCTTATTATAAATGATGGCCCACCCATCCTAGGAAGTGAGTGAGTGAAATAGTATCATGGCTAGTCTTCTTCTTAAAGTTCTGTGTGAATTTTAATCATTAGGAAGGTCTGATAATCTTTTTTTTTAATTTGGTTTGGTTTGAGTGTTTGTTTGAGTCTCAAGTGAAGCATCTGTAGTGGTATGCCATTCAAAATAGATCTACATGTCATGTCAGGCCTTACTTGGAAAGGAGATAATCAGTCTTTTTCTGAGAACTCTTGAAAACCATCCTGACTGCTCTATTGCCTAGGTTGCTAAAATGTCCAGGAGCTCTGTGGTCATGTTGGAAATGTGAAAGGATGAATCTTCTAAAAACTCAATTACAGAATCAAATCCTACCAAGAGTTTTAGCAATTTCTTTGGACTATTAAAAGTTGTTTTTTTTTTTAAAAAAAACAACTTTGTTCTGAAAGTAACTGTTCATTAGTATTATTTTCAATTAAATGAATCTTTAGAAAGGCTATTTCTATGATCTGTGTGCTTCTTTTACTCAAAGCAAACAAACAGAATTGGATTTTTTTATTCTGATGATAAGCAAAGTCTGCACAATTGCACCAATCATTCCTAAAAGCTATCACTGACATGAAACTGTTCTTTTCATTTTGATAGTACAGTGATATGATTGTTTTAATAACCCTGTGTCTAATTGGCACCATGATTAGCAGCAGAGAGATGTTTGCTTCTAATTTTATGATCTCTTTGTTGCTATTGTCCCCCACCCATATTGAAAATTAGCTAATTACAACTTTGTATTTTAGTTCAACAGATGTTTTCTATGTGCCAAGCATTATAAAGGAAATTAGTGGTAAAAGAAAGAAATAAAACATAATATCTCTTCTGAAGGCTTGAAATCCTTAGATATTAGAACACAATAACAACTACCCAAAAAAAAACCCTTTCATTTATTTTCAAAGTGGCTGAAAGAAGTTGCACTTATCTGTCAATGTGACATAGCTGTCATATGTCCAGTCACAATGCAAGCTCCCTTAAATACTAGTTCTGATTTTCATTGAGATATGTGACTGATAAATGCCCACTTCTCCCTTTTAAATTAACTTTTTCAGTTAACATTTAAAGTGTTAAGTTTCATTATTACATTTTCAAAGTATGCTGTTGGATTAGATTCTCTTGAATTCCCCCTTCACCGCTGTCCTTCCCTGTATTGTTTGTCTCCTTTTTTCTCATTCTCCTCTCCCCAAATAATCCTGTCTTCTGCTTTCATGTCAAATATATTTCATTTCCTTAACCCTACATAAGATCTTTTCCTCCCTTCTCATGGTCCTTGTTCTGCAAAAATCACATACATACACACACACACTTTCAAACGCGTGCGTGTGTGTACATTCAAATATTCTCCACATATGAGATACTCAGTATTTTTCTTTCTGGACTTGGATTTTGTTTTACTGTACATAATACTCCCTGTTTAAACAAATATCAGGGTTGCTCTTTTGTAAAGATATTTTTTTTAATTAACTTACAAAGGAACGTGTTCTCATACACTGTTTTCATTCATTTACATTTTGGTTGATTCCATGCTTGTTGCAGCTCCCAAACACTCCCTAGCCCTCTTTACCCACTGAACTCATTTTATTCTTTTATTCTTCCACCTTCTACTTTGTTGTCTCGTGTTCTTCTCCTTCTCTCTGAAAGCTTCTTCTTTCCATTCTCATGGGCCTCTTTATAGTTTGCTGGCCTCTACTCTTATTTATTGCCACCAACATAAACATATTTATGTCTGAAAAAGATCTATTTTTGTCTATGTACCACCCTTTCTTTATCTATTGATGGGCATGTAAGCTGTTTCCTTTTCTTAGGTATTATGAATAGTACAGCAACAACAACAAATAGTACAGCTGTGCAAGTATGTCTGTGGTGTGCTGACTTAGTCCTTCAGGTAAAGTGGTAGAGCTGGATCACATAGTTCTATTTTCAGTTTTTTTTAAACTGATTTCCATGGTGGCTTCACCAGTTACCATCCAAGAAACAATGGATAGAGTTTGTTCTTTCCCTACATCTTTGCCAGCAGTTGTTGACATTTGTTTTCTTGATGGTTCCATTCAGACTGGGGTGAAATGGAGTCTCATAACCATTAAAATTTACATTTCTCTGTGTACACTTCTCGAATCCAATGTGATACCATATGGATGCATTCAAACAGAGACAAGCAAGCAGTTGTTTTAGGCAGCCTAAAGAATATAATACAAGAGGCTAAATAGATTGCCACCATTAGACCCACGTTTATTTCCCAGAAGCTATACAGTAGCTGACAACTGTTTATAATTACAGTTCCAGGGGATCCAATGCCCTCTTCTAGCCTCCACAAGTATTGCATTGCATGCACATGGTTCACAGGTATACATGCAGGCAAAACACCCACACATATAAAATAAAAAATAAATAAATTTAAGAATGTCACACAAAATATCTGGGTAGCTATTTAAAACCTTCCCAGTATTTTATGAACCTATAACCTTATTAAGGATGAGGAAATTATGGCAAAATTAAGGAAATAGAATTATTAACTGTCTCAGATATTTATTACAACAAATGTACATGTTAAAATTTAGGCAGTACTATTAAGTGATTATAAGTATACATTCTTAACCTCTGGCATTGTGTGTGTGTGTGTGTGTGTGTGTGTGTGTGTGTGTGTGTGTGTGTGTGTGTGGTACACTCAGATTCCAGGGCTGAGAGGTATTGCTAACTGGTAGAGCATTTGTCTTGCATGTATGAATCCCATGTACACCCAGGCCATGTGTGGAGGCAGAGGCGGGAGACCTGGCACAGATTTGAGGCTGGCCAGGTTTATGAAATGAGATTCAGAACAGCAAGTAAGAATTTCTCTTAAATTTAATAATAATTTTTAGAAAAAATAAACTTAAACCAGTTTTCTTATTAATATGTTGAACAAGAAACAGCATCAAACAGGGCACCATCAGATGTTGATAGCTTTCTTATTCAGGAGAATATCTCTTAGCAATCCTGGTAACCTTCCATAACTACACTGTTTATTCTGCAAGTGACAGCTCAGGTATAAGAAAATAAGACTCATACTAAGAAATACAGGAGCCACCCTTGCCTAGAAACTATATGTTCTATGTAGGAATCAGTATTTTCTTTTTATAATAAGCCTGGGCAGCTTCCAAGATGCCTATAAAATACATATCTAGTACAAGTGTCACCATGCAGGGGACCCTAAAATTACGACCTCCCACTAGGTATGTATGGTACCTTCCAGTCCACGTGCTTGGTACCATAAATCACTTTTCGTGGGAGAAGTGAGATTACCCTTGGCTGCATGAGACCCTGTTTCAAAAACAAAGAGCAGCAACAGAAGAAATGTTGCCTGGTAACAAGTTGACATTTAATCTTTATCAGATATCCATGGGAACAGAACTAGAGAATGCACTTTCTATAGAAATTATGAAAACAATAATAAAATGGGCGGAATGTCAGTTTGCTTTTTTTTAATCACCATGAAGTGGCTATTTTAAACAATGTCAATGATAAAATAGTCTATTGGTGGGGAGAATATATGTTCAACTTACATTATATACCTGTAAGAAAACATTGAAATAAATTTCAAATTACCTCTCTTCACTGCCTTGCACTACTCCCAACCCCATCCCTACTTACTATGCTACTAGTGCCAGGCAATGTTCTTTTTCGTTGTTTTTTTTGTTTTGTTTTGTTTTGTTTTGTTTGTTTGGGTTTTTTTTTGTTTTGTTTTGTTTTTGGTTTTTTTTTTTTTTTTTTGGTTTTACAAGACAGGGCTTCTCTGTATTGTTTTGGAGGCTGTCGGTCCAGCCCAGCCTCAAACTCACAGAGACCCGCCTGCCTCTGCCTCCCAAGTGCTGGGATTAAAGGCGTGCGCCACCACCGCCCAGCACCAGGCAATGTTCTGATACAGCAAGTCTGTGATAGGAAAGAAAGATAAACTCCATATTCATACAGTTGAGATTCTAACTGTAAGTAGTCAATAAGCAAATAGTATAATGGCACAAATAGGAATAGAAGGTAAAAATGATGAAGAATATCCATAGACACTATTGTCTGCTGAAACTTATCCAACACCAGCCCTACTTTTGCAATTATTGTGAAAGCCTGGAAGTAAATGTCTCAGGCTCTCTTGCCAGCTGCTGTCTAGATACTAGCTTTTTGGATTTTTGAGATTGAGTCTCACTATATAGTTCATACTGGTCTCAAATTCATAGCCCTCCTGCCTTAGTCTCCTGAGTACTGGGATTTCATGCATGTGTCACACTAAACCTCTACTTTTGTTTTGCTAATTGGGTGCATTCACATGGCCATAGAAGGTGAAAGCAGAAGCTTTCTGCAGTCATAGTCTTTAGTAACACCACTTTCTCTCTTTATGACTCCAAGTTTTGCAGTGCATTTATAACCAATCCCTTATATTTAAAAGTCTTCTCCCACCTCATTTACTTGAGTTTTATTTTCTTGTCTATACCTGATTGGTAAAATCCTCTGTTATAGATAAGTGATTAGGGTTGACTGCTAAAGTGAAATTTGTTATCTGCAGTACTTGCCATGTGAGGGAGGTTTATTCTAGACAGATGGACAACAGAAGGTAGGGAACATATTTATCATATCTGAGGAACAGCAAGGTCCATGTGGCAGTAAGAAAAGTAAAAGGTGTGTAAAAGAAATAAATGAAGTTGGAAAGGTGACAGAACCTACACCATTTTAATCTCAATGCCCAACTTGGAACAGTAGAAAAATAGCATAGAACATAAGTGAATAGAATAAGTCTTAAGGCATTGAATGTATTCTGTTACATGGTGTAGCCTGTAGAAGGGACAAGGAAAAAAAGGTAGGCTATGAGATGTACTGAGAAAATTTCAAAGAAGTGCACTGGAGAGATGGTGAGACATACCAGACCCACAATATATTCTGAAGATAAACTTGATATATCTTGATAAGTGATTTAAAGTAGAATATCAGAAAATGTAGGGAGTTAAGATGAGCTCTTAAGTTTTTAACCTAAGTAAGCCTAAGGATACATATTTACCTAATAAGAAAGGCTAGGCAGTAGAAATTAGGACTTCTCTTTTGAATGTGTTGCAATTAAGGTATCTATTAGAAATCCCACTAGAGCTTCCACAGGAGGCCTACACACTGCCAATTGTGCCGCTGCCATATCTCTAGTTATCGCTGTGAAGTTCCAGCACATTTTATGAGTACTCAACACCAACATTGATGGGCGGCAGGAAAATAGCCTTTGCCATCACTGCCATTAAGGGTGTGGGGCGGAGATGTGCTCATTTGGTGTTGAAGAAAGAAGACATTGACCTCACCAAGAGGGCTGGAGAACTCACAGAGGACGAGGTGGAATGTGTGATCATCATCATGCAGAAACCACAGCAGTACAAGATCCCAGACAGAAGGATGTGAGGGACAGAAAGTACAGCCAGGTTCTGACCAATGGTCTAGACAACAATCTATGTGAGGACCTGGAGCAACTGAAGAAGATTAGAGTCCACCAGAGGCTGTGCCACTTTTGGAGCCTTCGTATCTGAGGTCAGCACACCAAGGCCACTGGCTGCTGGGGCTGTACTGTGGGTGTATCCAAGAAGAAATGAGTCCCTGGGCCTTCACTGTTAATAGTTTATGTACCAGTGGGTGGGAAAAAAGAAATCCCACTAGAAATGTGATATTAAATATTTGAGATGCAGATATGCCTTGAAAGTTACCAGCATAACTAGAATTTAAGTTCATACAATTAGGAAGCAGAAGTACAGGAGATGCAGTGTCACTTTTACACTCAAGGTAGCTGATCCCCATCCCTTCCCAGCCTTTATGTTTCCCAGTTTTATTTTCTGATTTGGGCTCTTGAAGATACCATTTATCTGCATATAAATCAAATCTCCCTCTTCAGCTTCCTTTGGATATTTCTATCTTTGCTTTCCCAATCAAAAATGCCTCCTCCTAACTTGTCTGTCCTGACAATGCTGTCCAGTATTCCATGAAACTACTTCTTACCTGTGTCATCAGTGTTTTTTATCTTAAAAAACAAAATTGTAGTGAAACATTCAAAATACAATTCACTATCTTAAACATTTTAAACAGTACTAAATACAAATACCTTTTTTTTTTTTTTACTTGTGGCTTTGTTGTTGTTTAAGTGTTTTGTTCTGTTTTGTTTTGTTTTTGAAACTGGGTCCTACTATGTAGCCCTAAGTGGCCTAGAACTCACTATGTAGATTAGGCTGACCTCGAACTCACAAAGATATCCCCCTCCCCCCAAGTGCTGTAATTAAAGCTGTGGACCACCACATCTGGATGCTCACATTCTTATTGCCAGAAGTGGTCTTTTCCTTGTACAACATATTTTGATCATATTCTTTACCTTCACCCAGCTCCTCCCAGGTCCCTCCCTGTGGTGATATTTTGTTTATGATCTAACAAATAAAGCTTGACTGAAGATCAGAGTGCAGGCCAGGCAGTGATGGCACATACCTTTAATTCCAACAGCCACACTAGTCAGCTATAGAGGCCAGGCAGTGTTGGCACACAGCTTTAATCCCAAGACTTGGGAGACAGAGACAGACAGATCTCTGTGAGTTTAAGGTCACCCTGGGCTACACAAGATTGAATCTGTCTAAAAGAAAAACAGAGCTCATACAAAGGTGATCACACACCTTTAATCCCAGCACTAGGGAGGAGGAGACGGGACAGATATGACTGGGCAGAGAAAGGAAGAGACAAGAAAGAGATACAGTCTGAGGATTCATAGAGCAGTGCAGTCTGAGGAGCAGTCAGTCAAAGGAAAAGTCTGAGGACAGGATCACGCCCTTTGGTCTAAGCATTGGTAGAGGTATGAACTCTAGTGGTTGGCCACTCTGCTTCTCTGATCCTTCAACTTTCACCCCCTGATAGTTGACTCCGAGTTTTTATTATTAAGACCAAAGAGAACTCGTGCTACACCTCCCTGCCTTCCTACCCACCCAACTTTTTATTCTCTCCCTTTCCCTTTCTCTCTAGATCTCCAAAAAAAAGAGAAAAAAAGTATTTTATTGTGCTACTGAAGCTAGAGTTCAACCAGTACTGGGATTATAAACTTTGCTGAGGAGACATGTTTGTTTGTTTGTTTGATGTGCATGGGTGCTAGTGGGTGCTAGGGATCCACTCAGGCACTTTACCAAGTGGCTATCTCAATTTTAAACTCCTTAAATTATGGATAGTCTAGAGTATGCATATCTCATCAAATTAGAGTTTGAGTAACTAATAAATTTTCTAGAAAATGGAAAAAGAAAAGTGAAGGTGTATAAAAGAGCTGCTGCTTTCAGGGAAGGTGAGAATAGTTACTGACCACTTCAAAGAGTGATAGTCTTCCCCTTACCCAGAACTCTTCGATGCAGGCAAAATCATTTCCGTGTATGAGAAAGTGAGTCTTAAGCACATGATGAAATCATTAGGGTCATAGTATTATATTAAATCTCTAAAGAACAGAATTAGAGGGATGTCTCTAATGATAAACTAAGTAGATGTGTTGTTTAGACAAATAAGACAGATATTCTCTTCATGAGGATTTAACAAAAGAACTTTTTCCTTGTAAGATTTCCTCTTGAAGTTTTGCATAACAATAAAAATGCTAATCATTGAATATCTAAAATTGTTTCCCCCGTTGTTCTTAAGGTATTTTCGTGTGAATATTATGGTCATGTTAAAAGCACTCCAAGTACTGCATTTGCCCTTGATGAAAGAATGCCTTTTGTAAAGATAAATACAAGACCAAACAAGTTATAGTTACAACAACAGGTAGTTCATTATTTGATGAATGCATTAATTCATTATCTAAGCATAAAAATTAAACTCTCAACACTGGACTCTAAAATTTAACAGTCAGAATGGATAAAGAAGAAATCTCCCTCCAGTCCAGTTCCTCAGATAAAATAAATGGTTTATAAACTAATTAGAAAAATCTTAGAGACATGAATATAACCATTTGGTAGATAAGATGCTTATTAGTATCAAATAAATACCCCAGCAGCTCTTCACCAAGGGAAAATTTTGGTACATATTTGATCAAATAACCAAAATGCCCCCAAGAACTTTATTTGAAGATTAAAAAATAAATAAATAACTTTGGGAGCTCAACCAATAAATATAACTCCAAATAAATGAACTGATCATCATAGAGAAATCCTCTGTATTAGTTACTTTTCTATTTCTGTAATAAAATATCATGACCAAAAGGAATTTGAGGAAGAAAGGGTTTATTTTAGCCTACAGTTATAGAGGGCTAGGGTCTATAATGGCAAGAAAGGCTTGCCAACAGTTCCTAGGAACAAAAAGCTAGTTCATCACATTTCCATCCACCAGCAGGAAACAGGAAGTAAGGCATGGCTATAAAGCCTCAAAGCAGAGCCCCAGTGATTTATTTCCTCCAGCAAAGTTGAACCTCTGGAAGGGTTCCGTGGTGCCCCCAAACAGTACTACCAACTATGAACCAAATATATATGAGAAAATGAGGAGACATTTAGCATTCAAACCATTATATCCCCTGAGCAAAGAGGCTAAGAGAATTGAGGGAAGTACAGTATAACCAATAAGAGAACCTTACTGGAAAGACTTCTTACCTAAATCCTTCCTTTAAACGTATTGCATTTGTGTGTGTGTGTGTATGTGTGTGTGTGCGTGTATGTGTGCGTGCGCATGCGCGTGCATTTGGAGGTGGTCGTATTAGCTATATTACTAGTTAATATAGCTATATGACAAGGTCTCATGTAGTTAATCTCTATGTAGCTGAGGATGACCTTGGACTCCTAATCATCCTGCCTCCAGCTCCCAAGAAATGTAATGTAAATATGCACCGCCACACCTGGTCTAAAAGAGCTTGGTGCTTCATAGTTGTCTTCAGATCAAAAAATCATCTTTATAGCAAAATAGAGAATGTTAAGGTGACACTTCTCTAGTGTACTACAAAATCTCAGAAATATCTCAAAGGAAACAGCTATGACAGTGTACATACATGATTTTGAGAACTGGAATTGATTGTTGGCTGGTTCTCAAGGAGATGTTAGCGAGAACAGTTCAAGAAGAGACTGGCAAGATTTTTTAAAGCAAGTAACTTGCTGGAACAATCTTTCTCACCTTTTTAGCCCACTTGAAGCTACAATTAAATCTACTAGTCCATGATTCTATGTCAGATTAAAGAGATCTAAATGTTTGTATTAAAACCATCACTTTTGGGGCTAGAGAGATGACTCAGTGGTTTAGAGCACCAGCTGCTCTTCCAGAGGACCTGAGTTCAGTTCCCACCACCCACATATTAGCTCACAACCACCTATAATGGGACGTGATGCCCTCTTATGGCCTGCAGGGAAACATGCAGGGGAGCACTCACATATATAAAATAAATGAATAAATCTAAAAGGAAAAACAGAAAGTATCACTTATGATAGTTTGAGTTATACACCAAGGTTTGGTACAATTGAACTATTACACACACAATAAGTAGAGTATTATAAGTTCATGTTTCTACTTCATTCCTCAGAAGGAAAGTTTATTAGCAAGGCATCCACTTGTAAGGCTTAAAAATAACTCAGGATATACTGAATACCTAGAAGTGGACACTTGGGCTGTGAATATGAAATTGTGGAGATGCTAGTAGCAGGCTGAACGAAAATGAGATAAAACAGAATGGAGCCATGTATGGTGGCCTACATCCTAGCACTTGAGAGGCAGAGCCAGGTACAGCCTCGTCTACATAGCAAGTTCCCAGCTGGACTACATAGTGAGATCCTGTCTCCAAAACAGAAAGAAAGGAAAAAAGGTTTTGATCATTGAGGTCTTTATGAAGAGAATAGATTATAAAGGGAAAAATCAACATCTAAAAGTTGAGTATTGAAAAGCTAGGGCGTTAGTAGCATCATTGATGATATCAAAAACATGAAATAGGAACTTATATCATAGGTAGGATTAAATTGTAAAGAGGAAAATTGTGGATTTATTCTCATATATTTAGCTTTTCATTTAATTCTGTATGCTTCTTTAAAAATACTTAAAATGAACTACAAATTTATCTCTCTCCCCCCCCATTTAACCAGCTATTATTTTATTATGTCAATTTTACAAACTTCCAGTTCTCCAGTTATTTCTAACTATTCTCTTATTTCTGGAACTGTTTACAAAAATATAACAGGCAAAAAAAAATAACATAATACCAATAATAATATAAACCTGCAGTTTTATTTTTAAAGCAATTTGTCTGACTAATAGAGTTAAAGAGTTGCAGGTCTTGGCCTTTATAGGATTACGAGTGTAATACTTTTGCTAGTTAAGATCACATAATTCAGCACTGCAATAGCAGTTTTTCAGTTACTGCCAGTGACTTAGTGTAGACATGGGTTACAGTGTCCTATAGCATATGATAAAGGTAAGTTGTTTAAGGGAATACTTCCAGGTGACATGGTAGAGAGTATTTCCAGCCTCTTTGTAATGAGATTACTTCAAAGCCACTACTTTTAAACCTAAAGTCAAAACTCTGGATACATACTATCACTAATGAATCCGAAAGCAGACTAAAGGGGAGCTGTGGTCCTTGCTCTGGGTGCTTCACATTAACAGACAGAGTATCTGAGATGGTGGTCTTGCTGTCTGCTTCCTTCTCAGTCTACTACCAAGTAGTGCTTTGGGTCTAAGGTTGAAGCTCAGTACTATAGCACATGGGGCCCTGAGTTTGATCCTCAGTACCTTAAAAATAAAACACTCAGCTGGACAAGCAGTGGCAAAAAGAAGCAAGAGGAGGAGAGGAAATTGGAGGAAAGTAGTGGTGAATAAAAGCAAAATTTAGCCAGGCAGTAGTGGCAAACACCTTTAATCCCAGCACTCGGGAGGCAGAGGCAGGTGGATCTCTGTGAATTCGAGGCCAGGCTGGTCTACAGAGCAAGTTTTAACTTTATAAGATTTCTGAAACTTGGGGGGGGGGGAGTTAGGAGGGGGAGGGCATGGGAGGAGGGGAGGGAAAGGGAGAGGGACCTGGAACTGACTTGTGAAGCAACCTTGTTTCTTATCTAAATTTAAACTGAAAAATAAAAAAAAAAAGATTTCTGAAACTGAAGTATCACTCTCTTTCTTTAACTTTATTATTATTGAGGAGGATTGAAGCGCATGTATGCCATAGTGTATTTGTGAAGGTAAAAATACAACTTCATGTAGTTACATCTCTTCTGCCTGTACATGAGTTCCAAGGATCAAACTCAAGCTGTCAGACTTTGAACAAGTACCTTTACCCACCGAGAGCTATCTTGCTGGCCCTTAAAATATAACTCACACATAATCCTCAGTGTGTGTGCAGTGAGTTAAGGGCTCCTTTTCATGAGTATTTTCTAGTTGCAAGTCTGTGCTACACTGTAGACAGATATGGTATGAATTAACCCCTAGGAGTAATAATATGAGAACCAAAGGAAAGTAGATACTCTTATCATGAGAAAAGAAAACTCATATTTATTGAGGCATTAATAACATAATATAAAGAAATAATATTATTAATGATGCTATATATTAATGATGTAATATAGTGTTGGTAATATATTAATATTAATTATATATAATCAATAATATAATAATTTCATTTATGTGCATAAACCGTTGCTTGAAATCTGACAAGTACATTACAAGGTGGCTGTAATGAAGTCATTTTATAAATGAGAAATTTGAGTAATTTGCATTTAATCTGAATCCAGAGGTGTTCCTACTGTACTAAGGTGATACCTTAAACACAAGATATTTGTTCCTTTAAGAAGCTTTTCTTTAATGGTGTTGATTACACTTCAGAAAACATACCAGAAAGCTTGCAAGAGAAAAGGCAAATGGTTGTTCTCTTCAGACTTGATAATATCAGATGTTCTCATTGTCAGGTAAATTGGGCGAGGGTTGGAGAGATGACTTGGTGGCTAAAGCACTGGTTGCTCTTCCTGAGGACTCAGGTTTGGCTCCCAGCACCCACATAGCAGCTCACAAACACCTATAAGTCCAGTTCCAGGGAATGGTGTATAGACATACATGCAGGCAAAAACCCCATACACATAAAAAATATTTTTAAGATGAATTGAAAGATAAGAATTTCCAGAACAAAGATAGTTTTATAATCATCAGTATCAAGGAAAGCCCAGTTTCTCCTTGACATGACTGCCAAATTATAGCTAGTATGAAATTTGACCCACTGTTCAGCTACCATTCTCCTTTACTTACAATATTTATTCAAATTTCCTTTGAACATATAACTTCTACATGCCAGATGCTGTCATAGATACCCAAATGCTAACTTATTCACAGCTAATTTCTTCCATTAGAATGGGAAGCATTACCTAAGAAAATAATTACTGTTGGTTTTTTGACTTTGTAGCTGCTAAATCCTGAAGATGACCTCTTACCAGGAAAGATTCGAGACAGCAATCGGTCAACACTTCTAGCAACAATTCAGGAACATGGTTACCCCACAATCAACCTGGGAATTGTGGGAGACAAGTAAGTATAGCATTTTTTTAAAAAGTTGTTTATTCTGAAATACGAAAATTTAGATTACTAGAGTAGATGGAGCTGATGCTAAAGAGACAGATTGAACAATGTGATCTTCATCGGTCACATTCTTTAGAAGCCTAAGTATTGTAGATGTGCATATGAACTTTAGGAGTA
This sequence comes from Mesocricetus auratus, assembly GCF_017639785.1. Lineage (NCBI taxonomy): Eukaryota > Metazoa > Chordata > Mammalia > Rodentia > Cricetidae > Mesocricetus > Mesocricetus auratus. Next base: position 38,224,586 of record NW_024429186.1, on the reverse strand, counting down.
AACATTTTCTTAGAATGGGTATTATAAAAGGAAAAATATTTTACTTTGATGTGGTATATTAAATTGAGGTATGTTCTTGATGTAATTGGCTTTATCCAAGTAGAAATAAGGGTGATGATGTCATTGCTTTTCACACTTTTATTTCAAGAAAGACATTGGAAACAGGTGAGAAGCCTAAGAAAAACTGTCAAAACTAGTATAACCTGATTGTTTGACTTTTAAACACAGTTGTTTTCCATAGGTTTGTACATTAATTTTGTATCCTTGTGTAACCCATATTTCTTCCAGCCTCACCTATTTAATTGCAAAGGAGGTGCATTAACTATACCTGCCAATCTTTAAAACACATTGCCAGTACCTACCAAGTCAATTCAGATCTTCAGTAAATGTTTTCTGTTGGTTTGTCTGTTTTCTGAGCATCCCACTACTAAACAACACTGCTACTTAGCCCCTTTTCACAAGGCACAAATCCCTGTTCTCTACAAGTGTCACTGCTTTAATAATTAAACATTAACCTGGTAAAGATAAAGCCCACTGGAATGATGAATGTCATGTATCTGTCACCCGTATCACTGTCTCCCTTATCACTACCTTGTCATTGAAGAAAGGTCGTCCATCATTCATCGATCCTTTAAGATGAGTGCCAGCTGTATTCTAGGAGGTATGCTATCAACCCATCCCAGATGGAAGGTGGGCACAGTCCAAACCTTAGACATTAGACATCAACATTATATAGGGAACTTTCTAAAGTTTTCAGAGAGAGAGAGAGCACAAGTGTCCCAAACACTATGTAGGACAAACTTCCCATTCCCAATTCCACCTCAACATTCCAAGTGTCTGGCCCACAGCAGGCAGCTTTGGGTCTTTTGGCTTTGGTATTCATTTTATTTTTTATTTATTAAGGTACTTAGGTACTTGGTATACTAAATTACTGACATTATCTTACTACAAAAGCTAAAACACCTTTAAAAGACTCTTATGTTGTCTATGTACTAATAGATATAACTTTTTAAAAAGCAGGTTTGTGGAAAAGGAATGAATTGTCCCTTGTTAGGAGACTTTCAGGCTCCTGGCTGATGAGATCCTGAAGTGGGAGAGCAATTAGGAAAGATAACATCAAAGCCATGATAGGGCCCTCAAGGGACACAGACTTTTCCTTCAGATCCCAAGAACAAAGAGAATTTTCTGGGTGGGAGGATAAAGTTCCATATCTCGGTAGCCTAGTCTTCGTGCCAGAAGTCACAAGGTACTGAAAGTAAAATTATAATTTGAGTTTGTTTCCTGCTGCAAGGAGGGAGACTACAAAAACATTGCAGAACACCTCATGCTTTATCAACTCTACCCTGTGGGAGCAGGGGAGACTGATATGGGGGAGGGGAGACAGGAAAAGGGTCACAACCTAACACTGATGTTTAATTGTGCAGAGTCCTTACTAAATTTGTGATAGATATTTCCTGGTAATGTAATGTTGATTTTAAATTTAACATCAAAGCATACATTGAAGACACCAAACTATAAAACCAGTATAGGCAATTCAGAGAAATGTGCCACTTCATAATATATAGCCTTCTATTTGGTAGCAATACATTGTACAAAACTGAGAACAGGGTTGTTTGAATGTTGCTAATACAGACTTTTTCAGTCTTAGAGTGCTGTATTTAAAAAGCCCAGAATGAATGGTTTAGAACTCAGAGGTGGAATGTGGGAGGAAAGGATTTACAGCTATTCTAGTGGAAATCTGCACTGGGAAATTAGCAAGGGAAACAAGGTACATTACTGTACAGCTATTGATATTCTGTGTAGGTTGCCTCTTCATTCTTTTTGCTATGTATTCCCTTTTCTAATGAAAGCAAATATTGTTATACAGAAGCCTCTGAGAGAATCTCAGCAAAGAAACAAGTAGGCATGGGAGGAATCTTGGGTAAGAAACAGCTCAGGAATGCTTTCAAGCACAAAGCCTTACAAAGCTATATAGATAAGGGTAGAAAGTTGTTGAGAGCGATCATTGTTTTTTAGAACCTCTTATAAATATTGCCAGCCTTTTTTAAGGGCCCTAATATAAGGGCAACATCTTTAAAAGCCATCTTAATACTCCCTAAGATCCTAATGACTAACACCTACTGTCTATTCCTCTACCAACTCTCAGACCTACAGTCCAGACCCTTCTCCTTCATTAATAAAAAGTAAGGGAGGAGATGTTGAGGACCAGGTCACTGTAAATCTCTATTTCTCGCCCCAAGGCACTTCCCAAAACTCAGGCTTACCTGGCACCATAGAGATAACCCATCACTTAACAATGCTTCATTAACACCTGCACTCCCTGGTGAGAGCTCCTGCTCTTTCTCTTATCAAATGCTCCCTGTTCCTAACAGCCCCCCCACTGCTCAGCAGCTCCCCATGGCCAATGTCACATTCCTCTATACAAGTTTGTACAAGATCCTCAACAAAAGCAGCTTGATCAGAAAAATCTGTCTTGCCTGGCAGGCACAGGCCTTTAATCCCAGTACTTGGGAGGCAGAGGCAGGCGGATCTCTGTGAGTTCGAGGACAGCCTGGTCTACAAAAGCTAGTTCCAGGACAGCCTCCAAAGCTACACAGGGAAACCCTGTCTCGAAAAACCAAAAAAAAAAAAAAAAAAAAGGAAGAAAAATCCGTCTTGCTGCCAGTTCTTTGTATCTCTTGTTCCACCATTCCAGGTTCCTGTGGGCTCAGCCCCCTTGCACCCTGCTTGTCAGGGCAGAAAGTAATCCTTATATTCTTGTCATTAAAAAAGGCTTGAGCATGATTTTTACATTCTGTATGATTATACTTTCCAGTTCTTGTTATTTACCTTGGTTTTTACAATCAATATAAACTAGAAAAGTAATTTGTTGTAACTGTTTAAATTGAATTGAGCTAAAGTTTGCCATCATTTATTTAGTTTATATCTGCATAGGTGTTTGGCCTGCATGTGTGTCTGTACAGCATGTGTGCCTAGTGCTGTGGAAGCTAAAGAGGGCATCAGACACTAGGGCTGGAGTTACAGACAATTGTGAGCTGGTATGTGGGTTCTGGGAACCAAACTGGGATCCTCTGGAAGAGCAGCCAGTGCTCTTAACTGTAGGATCATCTCTTCAGCCTATAAAGTTTGCCTTTGTTTTTTTGTCCCTTTTATTTAAAAAAAAATATATGGTGAGTTAATAAGTAAGAAGTATAAGAAGACCTCAAATACCTGAGAGTTAACTTTATTTCTAAATGTTCATTTAGAAATAGTAAGTTTATATTAAAATATATTTCCTGTATTTTCCTCACACAGTGTAGAATGCAATACGTTGGAGTTTTTGTTTTGTTCTTTGAAAAGTCTAATATTGAAACCCAGAGATATTAAATAATTTATCTGACATAATAAAGCTAATTAGTACAGAGGCAGAAATGAAATCTGAATTTCTTGAGATTAATAATGCACAACTCTTTGCTATAATTTGGAGATGTGATAAAAAAATATATATCAGAAGAGCTGTAGCAACTCTAAACTTAGGTAGTCAGAGCAAGTTTTATAAAGAATTTTTAGGATTAGTAGGATCTGGATAGGAAAAGATGATATGTTAATCCAAATAAGAAGCATAAAATTTGCAATAACTGGCCAGACTGATTAGAACAAAAGGTTGGGGTAGAAAGAATACACATAAATTTGGTAAATATTTGAGATTTGGTTTTAAAAGGCTTTTCTATCAAGGTAGAGTTGCCCAAAATCAGTTGAAGTTGAAGCTTGCTTTTTTTTTTCTGCAGAAGTTATATAATAAGTCATTATTTTAGGGGAAAAAAATGACTGCAGTGTATCAGATAGCTAATGACTGAGGGACACTGTTCAGTCAGTCACCAGGAAACATGCATTGAATATGGATATAAGCTACCTGATCTTGATGAATCAGCTGGAGTGGGCTAAGACTTCACCTTTCTAACATGAGGACATGACTGCCCCAAGGTACGATTAGAAGAAAGGTTTTTATTGTAGATATGAGGGTAAGTATAGCCAGAGGCTTCTGGAAGAGTCCAAAACAGGGAGAGAAAGTGGTAGACTGAAGATGACCAGCAGACTAGTCTTAATCATAAAAGGAGGAAGTAAGCCAGGCGTTGGTGGCGCACGCCTTTAATCCCAGCACTCGGGAGGCAGAGGCAGGCGGATCTCTGTGAGTTCGAGGCCAGGCTGGACCGATAGCCTCCAAAACAATACAGAGAAACCCTCTCTCATAAAAAATAAAATAAAATAAAAAATAAAAGGAGGAAGTAGGGGGAGAAAGAGAGAGGAAGAGAGAAACAACCAAGAGAATGGGGAAGATGAGAACAAAAAGAAGACTAAAGAGAGAGAGCATAGCTGAAACAGTTCTAAGAATGAGACGCTGGAGAGTGGGACTTCTGAGCCAGAGCAGTTTAGGTTAAGGGAGGAGGTAAGAAAAGTTAGGTACTAGCCGGGCGGTGGTGGTGCACGCCTTTAATCCCAGGACTTGGGAGGCAGAGGCAGGCGGATCGCTGTGAGTTTGAGGCCGGGCTGGACCGATAGCCTCCAAAACAATACAGAGAAACCCTGTCTCTTAAAAACCAAAAAAAAAAAAAAAAAAGAAAGAAAAGCTAGGTACTTAAGATAAATACTAAGGGAGCCTGGAAGCCAGCTCCCTTACATGCTTTGTCTCTTAAAAACCAAAAAAAAAAAAAAAGAAAGAAAAGCTAGGTACTTAAGATAAATACTAAGGGAGCCTGGAAGCCAGCACATACATGCTTTGTCTCTTAAAAACCAAAAAAAAGAAAGAAAGAAAAGCTAGGTACTTAAGATAAATACTAAGGGAGCCTGGAAGCCAGCACATACATGCTTTGGTATGCCAGTAGGTACCACAAATAGCTATTTGTCCCTTCTGACAATGAAAAAGAAATGGCTCCTTTGGTTTTGAGGGGAATGAGCACCAGAATTTGGGGGAGTGGAGTTTCCTTTGTACCTAAAACTAACAGATGTATAGTTGTAAGTCCATGGGTCACAGAAAGTAGAAATAATGCAGTAAATTCAGTGAATGCACTGTGAGCTTTAAGTAAATTGCTATTGAAGATACAAAAGATGTATATCTTACCACTGAGGAATTATAGTCTAATAAAAAACTTTCAAATGTTGGGGTACCCCAATTTGAGGAGGGGTCCCCAAGCTGGATTTGTCACCCCAAGAATCAAGAGTCCACGCGCCAATTGATGCAACACGCAAGAGGCTTTAATTAGGCATCTGCAGATGGGCCTCTCGGTCAGCTTTTAGACCAAATGGCCCCGAGGTTCAGTTACAATCAGCTTTTAAAGACAAAACCCACAAGCCTTTGGGAGGGGTCCCTATCTTGTGGGGGGGGGGGGTACGTGACAACTGACCAGGGGAAGTAGATGTCTTCCCGACCTACAAGTTGTAAATTCCTCAAACCTTGGTATAAGTTAATCATCTCTCCCTAAGTAAATGGTGGTTATCATCTCCTTGTTTCCCACGAATCTTGTTTGCCCATCTCCGACGCCCTGGTCAGTTCGTCACAGGTGGTCAGCAGCCCGGAATTTGGCCTTTTGTGGGTTTACAGCCCTTCTACAATTAAGGTTGCTAAACCATACATCCCATTCTGTGGTTTGGCCAGTTCCTGGGATGTGGCCCTTTGTTTACTTTCTGAGTTCTCTAGTGGGGTGCCCTCCCTGTTTAAGCTTATATTTTATTTCTATAAATTCAGGGTCTTTCACAAACATTCCAGTTCTAAAACTCAGATTTCAAAAATACATTAAAAAGAAAGAAATCAGGAGAAATGGTAAAGGCTGTTGCATAGCACAGAATAGTACCATTGTTACCCTTGTTGATTCATCTTCATTTGGACAGCACCTTATTGAAATAGTATGTTTGAAGAAAACAACCACACAACTGTTAGGCCTCTTTATCCCAGTTTTATATCGTTTTATTTCCCCACCCTTGTCCTCCATTTGTAATCTAATCTTAATGGGAGACTTTTTTAGTGGCCATTGCCTTTCCCTGTCTGAGTCATTCAGCCTTATTGTAGTTGATATTTTGTTTCATTGATTGATAGCTGTAGAAATTTCCTACCTACATAGAGTAAGGACATGACCATTCCAAGGTATAGTTGAGAAGGTTTTTATTGTAGATATGAGTGAGAGTTCAGCAAGGCACATCTGTAAGAGGTCAGATGAGAAAGTGTAAGTAGTAGAGTAAACATGACCAGCTATAGGATCCTGCCATGATGGAAAGTGAGAGAAGAGGACCAAGAGAGGAAGACAGAGCTAGTGCAGAGAGCACAAGGTCGAAATGGCAGGCTTATATGGGAATGAGAAACTGGGGGAAGGGAAGTCCATGGCCTGGAGATGTTTAAGGGTGTGGGTGGGGTGAAACGAGCCAGAATGCCAGAATGGACTCTGTAATAGGTATTTGAGAAACTGAGAGCCTAGAGGCCAGCATGCACTTTGGTATGCTAATAGGCACCACAGTTAGCCATTTGTTCTGGTTCTTTTGGACCTGATACTACCCTAAACTCACAAACTTTCCGAATGACCCTCAACCCAATTCTGATTATGTCTCACTCATACATTTCATTTCTTATATATAATTTTCATTTTAATCAATAATATTTGAATCGGTCAGTATTATTATCACTTATTTCATTTATTTTCTTAATTTTTTTTAAAGGATCTTACGATGTAGCTGTGGCTGGACTGACTGTTGGGTTGTTAGTAGATTGAGTTCTTAGAAAACTGGCATATTTTACAGAAATTATCAAGATAGACTAAGCTGTGTCTATAGACTAGGCTAGCCTCAAACTCACAGAGATCTACCTGTGTATCTCCAAAGTGCTAAGATTAAAGGCATGCACCTCAACACGCAGTATTTTCTTAGTTTTTAAAATGCTGTCCGCAGTAGCTGGTTAACTTCAAAGCTAGGCTGTGTTTTCTTTTCTCTTTTTAATACCATAATGCCAAAATACCTAGTGGAACTAAAGAAAGTAGAAATGACAGTTATGTGTAGTACATGTGTTATGCCACATATGAACTAATGCCCAGAAAATGCTTGTAGTTATCCTTATTCTCTGAATTTAGTAAATGCCCCCAACTTTTTGCTGTTTAGGTATTTATTAACTATGTTTATTCTTTATACACAAAACCTAGAACTTCCTGCATCTGCCATCTTCATTCATCTTAAAATGATACAACTTGCTATTGATTTAGCAAAAAAAATGACTATTTAGCAGATGTTGTTCTTCTATTTTTATAGTAAATGTTTTTAAATAATAATTTTCTTTCTGAGCACTTTGAAGTTGGGGGAGGATTGATACTATAATTACAGCACTTCTCTGTTCCTTTTCATTACTCCAGCCCCTCCAATCTACATCCTCTGCTCTTCTTCAAATTCATGGCCTCTTTTTTCACTAGCTGTTATTGTATGCATACATGTTTCTTTTTTTTCTTTCTTTTTTTTTTTTTTTTTGGTTTTTCGAGACAGGGGTTCTCTGTATTGTTTTTTGGACCGTGTGCTGGAACTCGCTCGGTAGACCAGGCTGGTCTCGAACTCACAGAGATCCACCTGCCTCTGCCTCCCGAGTACTGGGATTAAAGGCGTGCGCCACCACCGCCCGGCTTGCATGCATATATGTATAAACACATATATCCCTAAATATAACGTGCTTGGCCTGTACATTACTTGTATGTATGTTTTCAGGGCTTACTGGCACTGAACAACCAATTGTACTCTTCCCTGGAAAAGACCTTCTCCTCTACTCTCAGCTTTAAGCAGTTGCCTGTAGTTCTTTGTTTAAGGTTGTGGCCTTGTGAACTTTTCTCCACTTCTGTTATGATATAAGGCTTGACAGGGACCTTGAACAGGTCCATGGGTAGGCGAGGGACAAGTGCACAATGCCATCAGACAGGACTTATATAGAAAGTCTATTGGGGAAAGGGAGATAAGAGAGAAAAATACAGAGGGAGAAACAGAGACCTGCCTCCTCAGAAAAACAACAGGGGGGGTGGGGAGAAGGGACAGGAGGAGGTGGAGCTTGTCTCTTAAAGGAACCTTTGCGCCTTTGTAGAGAGACAGGGTACTGCCTACCATAAGTGCAGGGGTGACCCCTCTGCCTGGTCCCCAAGGGGTAGAGCCAGGTTTGCATTTGCCTGGATGCTAATAACATTGGCATGTTCTTGGGTGTCATCTTTGTTCAGCTGGCATTCAGGCAATCACTTTGCTGAGAATTGGTGGGTATAGCTTCTGATGTTACTAGGAGACACAATCTTACAGCAAAATCCCTGATTTTCTGGCTCTTACACTCTTTCTGTCCCCTCTTCCACAATCTTCCTGAACCACAGGTGTGGGAGTGTTGTGTAGATATATCCTATGGGACTGGGCTCTACAACTCTGTATTTTTTTTTATTTAAATTAGAAACAATCTTATTTTACATATCAATCCCAGTTCCCTCTCCATCCCCTCCTCCCCTGTCCTCTATATCCCCCCATCCCATCTTCAAAGTCTGTCACATCATTTGGAGCAGGGCCTAGGGCCCTCCCCCGTGTGTCTAGGCTGAGAGAGTTTCTCTCTGTGGGGATTGGGCTCCCAAAGTCAATTCATATACTAGGGATAAATACTGATCCACTACCAGAGGTCCCATAGACCACCCAGGCCTCCTAACTGACACCCACGATCAGGGTGGGATCCATGAGCTCCCCCTGGTTCAGGTCAGCTGTTTCTGTGGGTTTCTCCAGTCTGGTCTTGACCACTTTGCTCATCACTCCTCCCTCTCTGCAACTCAATTCCAGGAGTTCAGCTCAGTGTTTAGCTGTGGGTGTCTGCTTCTGTTTCCATCAGTTACTGAGTGAAGGCTCTAGGATGGCATATAAGGTAGTCATCAGTCTCATTATAGGGGAAGGGAATTTAATGTAGCCTATCCACTATTGCTTAGATTCTTAATTGTATATCTCCAGACATTTCCCTAGTGCCAGATTTCTCTTTAAACCTGTAATGACTCCCTCTATTATGGTATCTCTTTTCTTGCTCTCCTCTTTTTTTTTTTTTTTTTTTTTTTGGTTTTATGAGACAGGGTTTCTCTGTATTGTTTTGGAGGCTGTCGGTCCAGCCGGGCCTTGAACTCACAGAGATCCGCCTGCCTCTGCCTCCCGAGTGCTGGGATTAAAGGCGTGAGCCACCAACCGCCCAGTGCTCTCCTCTATTCTTCTTCCGACTCAATCTTCCTCATCCCTCATGTCCTCCTCTCCCTTCCTCTCCTCCCTTTCTGTTTCTCCTAACTCCCTCTCCCCTCCCCCCCCATGCTTCCAATTTGCTCCAGAGATCTTGTCCCTTTCCTCTTCTCTGGGGGACCATATATGTCTCTCGTAGGGTCCTCCTTGCTTCCTAGTTCCTCTGGCAGTGTGGATTGTAGGCTGGTAATCCTTTGCTCAATGTCTAAAATCCATATATGAGTGAGTACATACCATGTTTGTCTTTTTGTGACTGGGTTACCTCACTCAGGATGGTTTCTTCTAGTTCCATCCATTTGCCTGCGAATTTCAAGATTCCATTGTTTTTTGTTTTTTGTTTTTTTTTTCCACTGAGTGGTACTCCATTGTCTAAATGTACCAATTTTCTTTATCCATTCTTCAATTGAGGATCATGTAGGTTGCTTCCAGGTTCTGTCTATTACAAATAATGCTGCTATGAACATAGTTGAACTGATGTCCTTGTATGAATGTACATCCTTTGGGTATATGCCCAAGAGTGGAATTTCTGGATCTTGAGGTAGATAGATGCCCATTTACCTGAGGAACTGCCATACTGAAATAGGTAGACCAATGGAATCGAACTGAAAACCCTGATATTAACCCACACATCTACGAGCACCTGATTTTTGACAAAGAAGCTAAAACAATACATTGGAAAAAAGAAAGCATCTTTAACAAATGGTGCTGTCATAACTGGATGCTGACACATAGATGATTGCGGATAGATCCATATCTTTTACCATGCACAAGACTTAAGTCCAAATGGATCAAAGACCTCAACATAAACCCAACCACACTGAACCTCTTAGAATAGAAAGTGGGAGGCACCCTTGAATGCATTGGTACAGGAGACCACTTCCTGAACACAACAACAGTAGCACAGACACTGAGATCGACAATTAACAAATGGGACCTCCTGAAACAGATGCTTCTGTAAGGCAAAGGACACAGTCAACAAGACAAAATGGCACTCACCAACCCCACATCTGACAGAGGACTGATTTCCAAAATATGCAAAGAACTCAAGAACCTAGTCACCAAAACACCAAAGGATCCAATTAAAAAGTGGGCTATAGAACTAAATAGAGAATTCTCAGTAGAGAAGTCTAAAATGGCTGATAGACACTTAAGAAAGTACTCAACATCCTTAGCCATCAGGGAAATGCAAATCAAAACAACTCTGAGATACCATCTTACTCGTGTCAGAATGGCTAAAATCAAAAACACCAATGACAGTTTATGCTGGAGAGGATGTGGAGAAAGGGGAACACTCCTCCACTGCTGGTGGGAGTGCCAACTCATACAACCACTTCGGAAATCAGCATAACTCTGTATTTTGATTAGTTTTGGTTTTCCTGTAATCATCTCTATCAGCTGCAAAGAGAAGTTTCCTTAATGAGGGGTAAAGACTACACTTACCTGTTGGTATAAGGACAGGTATTTATGAATTGTTAGGGTTTATAATGGTTTAGTAAATTAGTCATTGTAGGTTCTCCTCCTATAACAATGAATTCACTAGCACTGAGTAATTTACCTAGTTTTCTAATACCAGGCATGTTTTTCCTCTTGTTGAATGGGTCTTATGTCCAATTAGAGAGCTGTTGGTTACAGTCAAGGTATGTGTGTCGCTCTTAGGGTTATCTAGCCGTGCTGGTCATTGGTGTGTTTCATAGATGCCCTAGCTAGATAGGACTGCTCCTTTGAAACATTACATGATGCCTTAGTAATTTTGATTGGTTTTGGTTTTCGGTAATGGTCTGCCATGAAAGCTAGTCCTCAGGAAAGAGGCATTCATCTCAGTTCCGAGCAGAGGTCTCTGGGTCCTGTTTCTGAAGTGTATGGTATCTTAAACAATAGGGACTATACCTTCCACCTCTGGGGGGGCATCCACAGGCAACATCAATAGCCTGTATATTTTGGGAGTCTCTTGGACAGCCCTGACCAGCAACTCAAAAGAGGGCTTCTCATGCCTAGTATTAGGTAGTCTTTCAGTCTTGGAGGATCCACAATCAGCCCCAATGAAGAAAGCTCATTAAAGCTATATATGTATATTTATATACAGAATTATATATATTACAGTGGGGTTTTTTTGTTCCTGTTTGGGTTTTTCATTTTTTTGTATTTGAATTTTCAATACAGGGTTCCTCTGTGAAGTCCTGGCTGTCCTAGAACTCACTATGCAGACCAGGCTGGCTTTGAACTCACAGAGATCACTTGACTGCCTGGCATGGCTTTTTGTTGTTTTTGTTTTGTTTTGTTCTAAGGTAGTTAATAATATGATTCCTTGTGACTTTTCCAGACCTCCTTGTTATTATTTTACTCTTTTCTCTCCTTCTTCACATGTCCCCTAGCAGATCTCTTGGATACTGTTAGTCACATTTACCCACCTCCCACCTTCTTCTGTATTTACCTTGCTTCCTGTCCCTCAGGGCACCCCTTGCTCATTCTGAGCACTTGGAAATTTATAAATCCTAAACTTTGTTAATGGCTTTGTCTTTGGTCTTGAATTTTACAGCAGACTGCACAGTAAATCAAAAATAACTTTCTGCTACTCAGGACTATAATCATTTGTAGTGAAGACAACCATTCAGAAGCAAAGGCATTTTAATGAAACAGGAGCCTTCTGAGATCAGATTTGTTGGTTAGCAGAACATAACCTTGGCATATTCTCTAGACAGCATATTCTTCCTTCCCAAAAACTGACTAGTAAGTATATACAATCTTTAGAAAGTCACATTAATTCACTGATAGGTGTATTTTGAGATATAGTTCTCCTGTACCTTTTTTCCACCTATGTTTTTAAGTCAGTCTCTCCACAGTAGCTTTAGAATTAAACAATTACACTGATATTACAGCAAGTACTGTAGTCCGAGAAAGGGTGAGAAAATACCACAGAATATTTTATGACCACAAATAGCACATTTTTTAAAGATGGAACTAAGTAAATGAAAGCCTGATTTTTATGCTTCTTTAACAAGAGATTTAGAACTGAAACAGTGGCACTGACACTGGTTGCCATCGCCCAGGTTGAAGATGAATGTCATGGCTGTAGGTAAAAGGTAAGATCGTCCCCCTCCATTTAGGTCAAATATGTGAATGATTCTGATGTTCAGAAAGTGAGAGGAGGCTGGGGACATGGCTCAAGGGTGAAGTGCTTGCCACACAAGCATGAAGACTGGAAGTTGTAGCTCCAGAAACCAGGTAAAAGATGGTGACCACTTGTAATCCCATCATGCCATTTTCAAGGGAAGATATAGATTAGGCATTAAGTAAGCTCTGTTTTTAATTGAGAGAACCTTCCTCCATATAAAAGATGAGAGTGATGGAGGGAGACACCCTACATCAACTTAAGGTCTCCACACTCAACATACACTGGTGTGCCCATGCATAATCCCACACACTTGAAAACCTGCATACCTACACAAGCATTGTGGTAAATGTTATATGAGAAAATAGTCATTGTTTATATTATTTTCAATGATTTCATGGATTCAAAATATCTGTCTATCTCTGTGTGTGTGGTTTGTTTTAGGAGGTGGTTTTTGTTTGTTTGTTTGTTTGTGAGTTTTTTGGGGTTTTTTGTTCTTGTTATTCTTCTTCTTGTTTGAGACAGGCTTTCTCTGTGTAGTCCTGACTGTCTTGGAACTCACTCTGTAGATCAGGCTGGCCCTGCCTCTGCCTCCTGAGCACTAGGATTAAAGGCGTGAGCCACCACACTCAGCTGACTCAGAATATCTTAGAACTAAAAGAAACCCCTAATGTTACCCAGTCCAGTCTTTCACTCAATGGAGAATGTTAAGGAAAACCTCTTTCATCTAGTCATCATGGTTGGTTTTTTTTTTATTATTTTAGTAAAAGTTTTTCTTATGAGGCAGCACATTTTCTTTTTAGATACTATAATTATTACAGTGTGGATATATTTCCATGACACTGAGCCAAATATCTTGTTTCTTCTAAAATAAGCTGCTTCCATCTTTTATATAATGGCCTTCCAGATATTCTGTTGTACAATCCTATTTCACGTTACTTAGTTTTCTCTTCAAGTGTCATTTATCATCATAAAAATATTAAATGCTATGTTCTCTTTCATTCTCAGACACTATTATTTGTTGTAATATCATTATAATTGTTTATTCACAAAGCTATTGTAGAGAGACTGACTTAAAAACCAAGATTAATCTGTCACATTTACTGAGGGCCTACCATGAGCCTGGATAAAACAAGAATTTGTGATAGGGCAGTTAGTTATATACACTGACAGCTTTCTCCATCCAGTTTTTACTGTAACTTGTGACCTCTCCTGTTCTTTTCTTGTTTTAACTTTGATGTTAGCATTGCCCTGCCTGCAGTTTTGCTTATTTACATTTACCTTATGAAATATCGTATGCCGTTTTTTTTCAGTCTTTGATCTCTTGAAGTATTTTCTTTATAATTAACAATAAAATAGAATTTGAACTTCAAACTTAAACTTCTATTTTGCATATGCTTGGATTATTGTTTGCTTTAGTATAAAGTTTACATAAATGATGTTTTGCTTCCATCTTTGTTACTATTTATACAATTTTATTGTCTTTTCCTGACTCTGTTGTTGCTTGGCTCCAGATACCATTTGCTGTAAAAAAAACAGCTGGTAGCTACTAGCTACTAGCTCTGTAGTTTCAGGACAGCCAGTGCTACACAGAGAAACCCTGTCTTGAAAAAAAAAAAAAAACAGAAAAATGTGTGTGTTTAAGCAAAGGGAAATTGGAAAATAATCTTCTTAATAAACAGTCCCTATAGAGACAATGGTGAGAAAATATTTCATATGCTTTAAGTATAATTTTTTCATTTCATCTGTGTTTAGAGAATGGGGTGGAAGATGAAACAGGACCTCACTGTAGCTCAGAGTAGCCTAGAGCTTGACACAATCCTCCTGCTTCAGCCTCCCATTTGCTGAGATTACAGGCATAAGCCATCACACTTGATCCTTCAATATTTGGCATGTCCAAATGAGATTTATATATTTAGATCATGGCAGCTTTCATCTGAAAATGTGTCTTTAAGAATATGAATGTTATGGTCACTTAGAAAAATAGCTTAAAAATGGTAAACTTGAATATCTCCCTATGCCTGTCAACCTCAGTACTCCCTCCTATTCTGCCTACTTTAGAGCATTTTGAAATTAATTCTAAACTATACTGCATTGTTTGAATAAAAAGCCCTGTTAAAGTGCCAGTAGCCACTACTTCAGCATTTTACAAATGTCCTTTTTCCACGTTAATACTTACACTCTTAATTTTAGAGACCCATTTGATTCCCACTTAACACAGAATAATAATGTAAAATCGGGATTTATAAATTATTTAGATTTCGGGTAATACTGTACATTTCCTTTTTATGTTAACATATTTGTCTTTATTTTCCCAGCCCAGATGACTTACTCAATGCCTTGAATGAGGGTATCAGTCGTGCTGATGTCATCATCACCTCAGGAGGTGTATCGATGGGGGAAAAGGTATGTCTCATGAGATTTAGTCACTTTAATGTTTTTACTATGGTCCACTCCTATGCTTTAGTGTTTTGATTTGATTTCTGCTCCTGTCATAGCAAACTCTGACCCAAAAGTAATGTAGGCAAAGAAATAATTTAATGGTTTACACTTCCAGGTCCATCATTCAAGGAAGTGGGGTCAGGAACTCAAGCAGGAGTTTGAAGCAGAAATCATAAAGGAATGCTGCTTGCTGGCTTGCTTACAGATCCAGGATCACCTATTCAGAGACTAGTACCACCTTGTGGGTGGGCCCTCCTACATCAATTAATAATTAAGACAGTCCCTCACAGAAATGCCCATAGAGCAACCTGAAAAAGACAATTGAATCTCATTTTCCAGGTAATTTGAGGCTATGTCAAAGTGATAGTTAATGCTAACTAGAATAGGTAGGCATCTAGCATTCGTATGTAGAACCCTACAAAGCTGAAAGCGTGAAGACGTTAGAAAGTGCTGGACTTTCTCAAAAAAAGCTGTCAGGGTGCTTACATCAGGAACAGCCTGGAAAAGCCTCCAGATTGTAGACTGCTTTTTTTCTCTTTCCTTGGAGACATTTGTTTTTCACTTACTTTTACAACATTAGGACTTACTTTAT
This sequence comes from Mesocricetus auratus, assembly GCF_017639785.1. Lineage (NCBI taxonomy): Eukaryota > Metazoa > Chordata > Mammalia > Rodentia > Cricetidae > Mesocricetus > Mesocricetus auratus. The sequence goes on along the minus strand of NW_024429186.1, from coordinate 38,209,206 downwards.
ATGTTACATTTATGCCCAAGATAAAGATCTACCTTTCTTCAGTTTGAATATGACCTCCCAGATAAAACCATCTCACCCATCATATTTTCTTTTATTTTTATTAATTTATTTATTTTATATCCCAATGCCTCTCCTCCCACCCCCTCCCCCACCCCCCTTTATCCTACCCAACCTCAATTCACCCTTCCTCTGTATTTTCTCAGAATGGGGCAGGCCCCCCAAGGGTATCAGTAAAGGATAGCATATCAAGCTGCCATAAGACCAAGCACTTCCCCTGTATTCAGGCTGAGCAAGTCAATTTATCATGAGGAATAGGTTCCCAAGAGCCAGCCAAAGCATTAGAGACAACCCCTGTTCCCATTGCCAGGAGTCCCTCACAGAGACAGGGGATGTCTCCAATGCTACACAACTGTCACGTACATGCAGAGAGCAATGCAGGCCCCCTAGTTGTTGGTTCAGACTCTGTGAGTTCCCATGAGCCAGGCTAGGAGTTTCTGTGGGTTTTCCTGAAATGTCCCTAACCCCTCTGACTTATTACTATAGCTCTGTAGTAGATCTTGAGATCAGAGATAGTTATACCTCTAGTAGTTCTATTATTGTAACAGGAGTGTTTTAACTATCCTGGATTTTTTGTTTTTTTCCCATATGAAGTTGGGAAAAGGTCTGTAAAGAATTGTATTGGAATTTTGATGGAGATTGTATTGAATTTGTAGATTGCTTTTGGCAAGATGATCATTTTCCTATGTTAATCCTACTGATCCATGAGCAGGGAAGATCTTTCCATCTAATGATGTCTTCTCAAATTTTTTTCTTCAAAGACTTCAAATTATTTTTTAAAAGATTAATGTATTTATTATATATGCAGTGTTCTGTCTGCGTGTTTGCCCTCAGGGCAGAAGAGAGAACCAGATTTCATTACAGATGGTTGTGAGCCACCATATGGTTACTAGGATTTGAACTCAACCAGTGCTCTTAACCTCTGAGCCATCTCTCCAGCCCCAAGACTTCAAATTCTTGTCATATAGGTCTTTCACTTGCTTGGGTAGAGTTACCCCAAGATATTTTATATTGTTTGTGGCTATCATAAAAGTGTTGTTTCCCTGATATCTTTCTTGGCTTATTTATCATTTGTATATAAGAAGACTCCTGATTTTTTTGAGTTAATCTTTTGGTTTTGTTTTGGTTTAATTTGATTTTGGTTTGGTTTGAGGTATTTTTGTATTTTCTTTTATTGAGCTATACATTTTCTCCCACTCCTCATCCCTCCTTCCCTCTCCCCTTCTACCTGCCCCCCATGCTCCCAATTTTCTTAGGAGATTTTGTCTTTTTCCCTTTCTTAGGTGGATCTATGTATATCTCTCTTTGGGTCCTCTTTGTTACCTAGGTTTTTGGGGGTTGTAGCCTGTAGGCTAGTTGTCCTTTGCCTTATGTCTAATATCCATTTATGAGTGATTACATCTTATATTTGTCTTTCTGGGTCTGGGTTACCTCACTCAGGATGGCTTTTTCTAGTTCCGTCAATTTCAAGATGTCACTTTTTTACCACTGAATAGTGCTCCATTGTGTAAATGTACCACATTTTCCTTATCCATTCTTCAGCTTAGGGGCAGCTAGGCTGTTTCCAGGTTCTGGCTATTACAAATGATGCTGCTATGAACATGGGTGAGCAAATGTCCTTGTGATGTGAGTGTGCATCCTTTTGGGTATATGCCCAAAAATGGTATTGCTGGGTCTTGAGGTAGAGCGAGTCCCAATTTTCAGAGAGACCACCTTACTGATTTCCAAAATGGCTGTACAAGTTTGCACTCCCACCAGCAAGGGAGAAGTGTTCCCCTTACTCCACATCCTCTCCAGCATAAACTGTCATCGGAGTTTTTGCTCTTAGCCATTCTGACAGGTGTCAGTTGGTATCTCAGAGTTGTATGGATTTGCATTTCTCTGATGGCTAATGCTGTTGAGCATTTCCTTAATTGTCTTTTGGCCATTTGAGATCCCTCTGTTGATAATTTTCTGTTTGGGTCTGTACCCCATTTTTTATTGGATTATTTGGACTTTTAATGTCTAGTTTTTTGAGTTCTTTGTGTATTTTGGAAATCAGTCCTCTGTCCCATGTGGGGTTAGTAAAGATCTTTTACCATTCTGTAGGCTACCATTTTGTCTTGTTGACCATGTCCTTTGCTTTACAGAAGCTTCTCATTTTCAGGAGGTCACAATTATTCATTGTTGCTCTCAGTGCCTATGCTACTGGTGTTATATTTGGGAAGTGGTCTCTTGTGCCAATGCATTCAAGGTTACTTCCCACTTTATCTTCTATGAGGTTCAGTGTGGTTGGTTTTATGTTGAGATCTTTGATCCATTTGAACTTGAGTTTTGTGCATGGTGATAAATATGGATCCATTTGGATTCGTCTACATGTCAACATTAGTTATGCCAGCACCATTTGTTGAAGATGCTTTCTTTTTTCCATTTTATAATTTTAGCTTCTTTGTCAAAAATGAGGTGTTCATAGATGTGTGTGTGTTAATATCAGGGTCTTTGATTTGATTCCATTGGTCTACCTGTCTGTTTTTATTTATGCCAATACCAAGCTATTTTCATTACTGCAGCTCTATAGTTGAGTTGGAAGTAAAGTATGGTGATGCCTCCGGAAGTTCATATATTGTACAAGATTGTTTTGGCTCTTCTGTTTTATTCTGTTTTCCCATATGAAGTTGAGTATTATCCTTTCAAGGTCTATGAAGATTTTTTCTGTGATTTTGATGGGTATTGCACTGAATCTATAGATTGCTTTTGGTAAGATTGCTGTTTTTACTATGTAACTCCTACATATCCAAGAGCATGGGAGATCTTCCCATCTTCTGATATTTTCTCCAGTTTCTTTCTTCAGAGACTTCAAGTTCTTGTCATACAAGTCTTTCACTTACTTGGTTAGAGTTACCCCAAGATATTTTATAAAGTTTGTGACTGACTATCATAAGAGTGTTATTCCCCTGATTTCTTTCTCAGCCTATTTCTCATTTATATATAAGAGAGCTACTGGTTGGGTTTTTTGGTTTGGTTTGGGGTTTTTTTTTTGTTGTTGTTGTTGTTGTTAGTCTTGCATTAAGCCACTTTGCTAAAGGTGTTTATCAGCTGTAGGAGTTCCCTGGTAAAATTTTTGAAATTTCTTATCTATACTTATCATATCATCTACAAATAACGACAGTTTGACTTCTACCTTTCTAATATGTATCCCCTTGATCTCATTTTGTTGTCTTATTGCGCTAGCTAGAACTTTGAGTACTATAATGAATAGATACAGAGAGAGTGGACAACCTTGTCTTGTTTTAGTTGAGTTTCCTTGAGTTTCTCTCCATTTAATTTGATGTTGGTAGATTACACTGACAGATTTTCATATGTTGAACAATCCCTGAATCCCTGAATGTCTGGGCTCTCTGACAAAGCCCACTTGATCATGGTGTATGGTCATCTTGAATTTGGTTTGCCAGTATTTTATTGAGTATTTTTGCATCAATGTTCATGAAGGAAATTGGTGTATTCTTTCTTTGTTGAGTCTTTGTGAGGTTTGGTTATCAGGGTAACTGTGGCTTCATAAAAAGTATTTGGCAATGTTCCTTTTGTTTCTATTTCATGGGATAATTTGAGGAATATTGGTACTAACTCTTTGCAAGTTTGGTAGAATTCTTTCCTGAAACCATCTGACCCTTATATTTTCTTGGCTGGGAGACTTTTAATGACTGCTTCTATTTCCTTAGGGGTTATGGGTCTGGTTTGTGGTCTCTATCAAGAAATTTTTCAATTTATTTTAGATTTTCCAATTTTGTGGGGTACCGGGTTTTGAAGTATGACCTAATGATTGTCTGCATTTCCTCAGTGTTTGTTGTTATGTACCTTTTTTCATTTCTGATTTTGTTAATTTGAATATTTTCTCTCTGCTTTTTAGTTTGGATAAGAGTTTGTCCATCTTGTTGATTTTTCTCAAAGAAGCAACTCTTTGTTTCATTGATTCTTTATATTGTGCTTTTTTCTACTTTATTGATTTCAGCCCTCAGTGATTTGTGATCACAAATGTTCATGAGAACAAATTCAGTAACCCGAACAGAAAATAACTGCATTTCCATTCACAAACTTTGGTTTTAGACTCTTTGAGAACAATTTCAGTGTGCAAAAACCATAGAAAAAGAATCCCAACCTAAGACTATTATTTCAAATTACATCTAGAAGGAAGGTATTAATAATGCAGATACATATTTTTGCTACACATAAATAGCTTTGTAAGTCTTTCCTCAAAGTCTCTCAGAAACCTTTAATACCAGGTAAAGCATTTCATACAGATATACCCTTGAAATCCAAAGGCTGGGTTTGGAATATGTACTGTGGGAATGCTGTAAGAACTGATTTGCAACATGTTTCCATTATCAAGTTGCTCTCAATATCACAAGAGCACACCCTAAAGTTAGGATTGTTTAATGTTAAATGTATTTCCAGGGATTATTTTATACTAAGAATTTATCTTAGTTCTTAAGGAGCTAATCGTGGGATAATGCCACTGAGCAGACCTAAGGTTTGTCTTTTCTAGTACCCCTATAGAGGCAATAGCACACACAATCTTGACAGTTGTGACTCACATCTTATAAGTGAGTCTAATCTATTACTGATAACAAAGATGCCAGCTGTCTCAGGATTTTATTTAGAAGAAAACAAAGCTAATATAATTACGCACAGTGATTTTCTTTATTTTACTATCTCTGTATCAAGATGCTTATACTAGACCTTTAATTCACCCAAAGTATACCTGATCATTGTTCAGTTCTCTTAGAGCTGTTACTGGAATTGCTAGGGTCAGAACCTCAGCCCTGGCAACCCTAACTGTCAAGGTTCAGTCACCTGTCTTCAGTGGGCTACTTAAAGAAACAAGCAATGGTGAAAAGCAGAAAAAAGAGATTTATACAATGTGACCACACTGAGAATAATCAGGTCCTGTAGCCTCACAACCCCAAGTCTACTTTCAAGACCTTGACATGAAGTTTAATTATAAGATGTAAGCATAACTAAGCAGTCCTGATCAAGGTGTGGCCCCGCCCATCACTGATTATTATTAATCCAGTTCCAGTCTCTTCTGCAAGGTGGTCTGGCAAGTTGTCAGAACTGTGTGAATTCTCTTTTGGGGAGACAATTTCATAAAAGTTTTGATCAGCCACGAATGATGGCATATACTTCTAATCCTACCTTTTTGAGGCTAAAGCAGGAAAACTGTGACTTTGAGAACAACGTAAGAAGTCTTGGTGGTAAAAAAAAAAATTACGAAGAGTTTTATCAAATCTCTAGAGAGTTCTTGTAAAGCAAACTGTGTTAGTCACTTTTTATCACTTCCATAAACACTTGATATCAACAATGTAAGGGAGATGTTTTATTATAGCTGTTGCTTCAGAGGTTTCAGTTTATCATGGCAGAAAGATTCTCATAAAACAGACCACTCACAGAAGGTGACCAGGAAGCAGAGAGATGTGTCTGCAGCCACAGAGCTTTCTCTTTTCCCCTGTTATTCTTTCTAATAATACTCAATTTCAACTCACAGTTTTTCTCACGTAATGACTCCTTTGTGGAGACAACCTCACAGATACTGCCTGAGTGTTTAACTAAGTTCCTAGGAATTTATCACTCCAATCAAATTGATGTAAGGCTTGACCATCACAGTTGCTGATATAATTGTGTTAATACCAATTTACCCGTAGGAATCTAACCTAGAGCTAACTGAGCATCTCTGCTCAGACATGGCAGCTCCTGCCGTGAAACCCTTAAAAGAACAGAACTTCAAACATCCCAACTGTTTCCACTATCTCTTCTCATTAAATTTGAGAACAAATCTGTGGTCTTCTAAAGGCCCCCTAGGAACTTTGGCAATAATTTGAAATATAAAAGTACTCTAAAATTTTCTTTTTCTTAAATTTAAGACTGAATTTTAAAAAGCTAAAAAAGTTACCTAATTTTTCAAATCAACAACAACAAAAAGTACTTGAAAATAAGCACAGGGACCAGAGAGGATTCTGTGTATGTATTAGAAAACTGACTACTCTTCCAGAGGACCCAGGTTTGGTTCACAGCACCTACACGGTGATGCTCAAAAATCTCTAACTATAATTCCAGAGGCTCTCATGCCCTCTTCTGGCCTCCACAGGCACCAGGCATACAAATAAACATGCAAGCAAGACATTCATACACATAAAATATAAATAAATAAATCTTTTTAATATGCTTATAAATAACATGTTTGGGAATGTTTCACTCATAAGTAAGGGATCTTTGTTCTTTGTTGTGTTTCTTTAACCAGAAACAAAATAACTATAAATCAAACAGGAAGATTACATGAAAATAGTTTTCATATAGTAGAAAACATTACTTAACATCAAAGATGCAGTAGTTGGGTGGAGGCTCAATTAATAAGGTGTTCTAACACAGGCATGAGAACCTAAATTCAGAGCTCCAGAGCACAAGTAAAAGCTCAACAGCACAAACTTCCATACCAGAACTGTGGGGCAGAGACAGGAGGATAGGGTCCCACAGGGTCGGTGGTAAACCCCACTCAAAAGCTATATGGAAGCCGGGCAGTGGTGGCACATGCTTTTAATCCCAGCATTCAGGAGGCAGAGACAGGCAGTTATCTGAGTTTGAGGTCAGTCTGGTATACAGAGCAAGTTCCAGGACAGCCAGAGATACACACAGAAACCATGTCTCGAAAAAAATTAGAAATGATAATAATAAGATAGAAAAGGGCCAGTGAAATGGTTCAACATGTAAGAGTGCTAGCTCCCAAGACTAATGACCCCAGTTTGAGTCCCAGAACAGACAAAGTGTAAGTATGGAACCACTTCCCTTGAGTTATCTGACCTACATATGTGCCCCTTAGCATGATCACATACACACATGCTTGCATCCACCCTCGGCCTACTCCTCTCTCTCATTCTCAAGAATTCTCTTAAAAGGTGGAAAGCAATTGATATCTAAAGTCAACCTCTGCCTCCACATGCATGCTACCACCACCACCAACTTACATACACACACACACACACACATTCATTAAAATTGAGTTAACTAAAATGATATTATATTTAAGACTTTGCTTGGGCATGGTTTTTGTAAAACAAGGGCAATGAAACTCACTTCTAAAGTTTTGACCTCTCCATAGCATATAAAAATAAGCAAATTACATTCTTAAAAATTTGTTAACTTAAAACTATAGTTAGCAGTCAATGATTTAGTATTAAATCTTACATAGAAATTATCTAAGTATATCTGAGTTATTTACTAGTTAACTTACTATCTGCTGAAGATATCAGCTTATTTAGTAACCTTGAAAATTTACTTTCAAAATGACATAATTCACTCTCCTCCCTCAATATTTTGCATGCCTGAATCCCTCTTGTCCTGCAGTACATCACCACCTCTTCTACAATGGTCTTTCCTAATTCTCTAGCCCACCTTCCAAGTCTCTCACACAGTATCTGGTTGTTCCATTGTAGCATGTACCACAAATGGCATTTATTTTGTTAATCTGCTTGCAAAGGATTGTTTTCATTTAGTCAAAATATATAATATAGTTTCCTTGTTTCAAGGTCATATCTGCCATTATATCCTCAGCACACAGAATTCTTGATACTTAATAAGCATTTGGAAACGTTTGCTGAAGCTGACTATTATAGCAGCTGCCTATGATTCCACCACGGGGAGGCTGAGACAGGATCTTGAATTCAAAGCCAACCAGGGCTGCATAAATAGATAACAAAGAGAAAGAGGACCTTGTCTCAAAAAAAAAATCACAAATCACCCAAGGTGTTGGAGCAGGAGGTATGACACAAAAGACCAAAGACCCAGAAGCCAAGCATAAAAGAGTAACTGAGAAGCTAATGAAGCAAGCAAATCTTTCATAATTCTTAAGAAGTCAAGGTCTAGTTGGGCATGGTGGTGCACAGCTTTAACCCAGCACTTGGGTTGCAGAGGAGGCGTATCCGAATTTCGGGTGAGCCTGATTTGTAAAGCAAGTTCCATAATAGCCAGGGTTACATGGTGAGACCCTATCTAAAAAAAGAAAGAAGGAAAGGAGGAAAGAAGAAAGGAAGGAAGGAAGGAGGAAGGAAGGAAGGAAGGAAGGAAGGAAGGAAGGAAGGAAGGAAGGAAGGAAGGAAGGAAGGAAGGGCTTTCCCTAGAAGAAAATATCTGGAAAATATCTCAGATTTTATTTTAAAGCCTTGAAGGCAATGCTCTAAAAACAAGGACAAAGAATCGGCCTTTAGAGAAACCGAAACCCAGTATAAAACTATTTCAGCTAAAAGAAAACAAATCTTTTCTGGAGGAATATATCATTATCCAGAGATTTCTGGCAAAATGTCTTGAAGTTGAGAGAAGAAATTTTTATAAATGAGCCATAGAAGTGATACTGATATTTATATTGTCTCACATGAATCTTTAAAAAGCTGTTACATATTTAAGAAAAAAAATAACAAAAATGATACTTTAGAAATTGAAATCCATAAAAGCGTTTAAGAAAACAATAGAAGATATGTAACAGAGTGAAATAAATATGGTAAAGAGTCTTAGCATTTATAAATAAAGTTAAGAGAAAGTGAGCATGAATTGTATTTTAGAAATAATGCAGAGGTGTGTATGTGTTTGACTGTGTGCACACTTGTACTCTATCTTTCTTGTTTGTTTGTTTTTAGGTAAGGTATCTCACTGAACCTGGAGCTTACCAGTTTAACTAGGTTGGCTGGCCAGCAGCTCCAAGGATCTACCTGTCTCTGCCTCCCCAGAGCTAGAATTAGAAGCATGTACCACTAAGCCTGGCTTCCTAGGTGGGTTCTGGGAATACAAACTCAGTTCCTCAAGCTCATATAGGTGCCAGTTCACTGTCTGAACCATCTCCCCAGCCCGACAAAGAAATCACACCTGGGTGACCCTTGCAAAACTACTGAAAGCCAGTAGCAATGAGCACAGTCACCAGAGTGCTTTACCTCAAAAGTAAAAATAAAACTAACAAATTGTTTAAACCTAAATGATAGAACCCAGAAAACAAAAACATAGCATAGCGATTCCAAAGTTCAAAAAAGTGTACTGTCAGTAGAGAACTTAAATCCAAGAAAGTATCCCTTTGAAAATTAAGGTAAGGGAATGAGATGCCTAGTCAGTCAGTGTTTACCATGTAGGTGTGAAGACTGACTGAGGAGACAAAGGACTGTTAAAGAGTGCTAGAAGATTCCGGACTCTTAGATATGATGTTTATTAATAAAACTCAAGGCTTTGTCCCAAAAAACAAGAATATGCTGAAGTATTAGAAAGTGAGTTGGAACTGGGTGGTGGTGATGCACGCCTTTAATCCCAGCACTCAGGAGGCAGAGTAGGCTGATCTCTTCGAGTTTGAGGCCAGCCTGGTCTACAGAGCAAGTTTCATGACATCCAGGGCTACACACAGAAACCCTATCTGGAGACACACATCCCCCCTTTAAAAAAAAAAAAAGAATGGAAGGAAGACAGAAAGAGTGTGAGTTGGTCTGACATGTCTCAAGGATCTTACTCCTTCGGGGAGTGTAGTCGACCTACCAGGAGCTGACTCGACTTCCCCCAGAATCCATCAGTTGTCTTTAGTTTCTCAGTTACAGGTGAGCTCATAAATCCACCCCCACTCTGTGATTGACCGTTGATTAACTTGATCTTAAGAGTTCAGATCTTCTGCAGGCTACCACCACACCTGTGAATTCAGGAGTACATCCGTCCTGTCATGTGCAGAAGGCACTGTATCACTCTGTCCTTCCAGACGTCTGGCTCTTACACAATCTTTCTATCCCCACTTCTTCAGTGGTCCCTGAGCCTTAGGAAGTGGGTTGACACTGATGGTCCATCTGTTGCTGTGCACTCTATTGACACTCCTCTGCACACTGACCAGTTTTGAGTGTGTATTAACCACTGTTCACTGCACAAACTCCTCTAATGAGGCCTGATAGTTGCACCAAAATATGGGTAATACAAAGTTAGAGGACAGTTTCATACTATTTCATTTAACAGAAAGATATAATAGTAGGTTCACCCTGGGGCCTGTAAGCTTCCCAAACCATGGGTTGTTAGCCAGATTTATAGTACCAAGAATATGTTTCCTCCAGTGAGACATAGCTTAAATCTAATCAGAAAACAATTGGTTACCACATAACATTTGTACCACTGCTGTAACCATGGGCATATCTTGCCACACCAAACATAACTTCTTAAAACTTCTTTATTAATGGTCTTTGTTGATCATAAAATTTTATCTCAGAGTCAAAATCCCATCAAGTAAAAACATTACTATGTTATTCTAGTTAGTATCTTGCTTCTTCTACTAGATTATAATTTTGTGTGCGTGCGTGTTTTTAAGACAGTGTTGCTATCTAGCCCAGGCTGGCCTTGAACTTCTGATTCTCCTTCCTCCTCCTCTCAAGTGCTAGGATTGCAGGTATTATTATGGCACCACCTCTGGCTTTACAGTGTACCTTCTAACGAAGCAGGGAAAATGTCTCCGTTATTTGGGTTATATCCCCTTGAGCCTCGACTGATAACTCTACCTACACAGAGCACCCAAATGAGTAATGAATGAATGAGGAATGATTAGTTGAGTTAAGCATATCAACCTCATTAAAATAGCATAGATGTTCTTTTCTATTATAAATCAATTTTATTTTCATTAATGTGTTGTCTGATACTAAAATGCTTGACAATAAAGTGACTGTTTTTAATATTTGCAGGACTATCTCAAGCAGGTGCTGGACATTGATCTTCATGCTCAGATCCATTTTGGCAGGGTTTTTATGAAGCCAGGGTATGAAAATAATTTTATCTAATATATTAGGTTATTTGGGTTGCTTTAACTAGTCAAGTTTTAAATGTTTTGCTTTTACACTTTTTATTATGGGTATTCATTTTAATAAAGACTATTCTAGTACTAGAACCCTTATATGTGTAGTTCCAGTTTGAAATAAGATTTCATATTGTTAATCAATGAGTTTGGTATAAACAAAGCAAAGCAATTTTCTAAATTTGTTTCCTTTTTAATTACCATGTCTAGTACTTTTCTCTCTCTCTCCCTACACCTTCATTCTTTGTAAAAACAGTTTAGCATGAAATTTCTCAAATGTACATGGAAGTAGAAAAACAATGCACCCAAACAAATGTCCATTACTGAAGTCAGTAACTACCATCATGTATTTATATCTATCTGCTTTGTCAATTCCCCAACCTCTTTTGAGAGGGTGGAACCAGATTGTTTTAAAGCTAATTCTAGCTTTAAATTTAATTTTCTTAAATCATAAGAACATTGACCTATATAAATACAATGATATTGTTTTATCTCACAAAAATAATTTTTCATATTACCTAAAAGCCTAACCAATGCCAAAGTCTTTCAAATGTCAAGAGAAAGAATGCTTTTTAGCAATGGTTATGAGTCACCATGTAGTGGCTGGGAATTGAACTCAGGACCTCTGGAAGAGCAGCCAGTGCTCTTAACCACTGAGCCATCTCTACAGCCTTGAAAGAATGCTTTTTAATAAATGTTCTAATTTAGGATTCAAGTAAAGTCCACTCATTTTGCACTTCCTGATTAAATCTCTAAACTTTTGCTATTAGATTTGGGGTGTGGGGTGGTGATTTTGGTGAGTTTTGGTTTTGGTTTTGATTTCTGCCATTGACTTGTTGGAGAAAGTAGATTACTTTTCCTGGTCTAGTAGATAGAACTATTCTTCCTTGGATTGTTACTAAACATGTTTCTCTATCTACTACCTGTAGAGACCTAGGTCCAGAATCAATTGCTTCACATAAATACTTCATAATGGTGTTTAACAGTAACTCCCATTCTTTCCAAGAAGAAAGTAAAATAACTATACAGGAAGGTTTCCATATTTCTTCAATGCTAATAACCCTCAAGAAGGGACTGGTGGGAGAAGGCCCTAGACTGTAAATCCTCAAAGAATGTCCAATAATAATGTTAATAAAACACATCTGGTCTTCAAGTAAGAAAGCTGCCCTCTTAGGTCCTTTGTACTCAGTACGTCTGAGTACCTGTTCATAACTCAGTGTATGGAAGGGTGTTATGGCACATGTCCAGGATGTCACAGAGAACAGAAACAATTTTTTAGCTCAAGATTATATTCTGATAGGGGCCCATATGAACTGTGAGAAAGAGTGGCATGAGGGCTTAACATTGTTGTAAGCTGTGGGAAATAAAGCACATTTTTGAACCCAGGTCCCCAAATATCAGCCTGCTCTCCTGACATCCCCAAGGTTTTTTTCAGTATTGGTTTCAGTTCTAAGACAATGATTAGGCTTTGCCTTCATAATTTAACCTCATTTAGTACAAAGCCAAGATTAAGCCCTAAAGGGACTAGAATGGTTCAGCCATTAAGGAAGGGCACATACTGTTCTTGCAGGTTCCCAACATCTGCATGGTAGCTCACAACCATCTACTTCTTGCTCTATGAGACCCAAGAACCTTCTTCTGGCTTCTGTAGACACATGGCATGGGCATGGTGCACAGACATATGTTTGTGTGCTATCTGTGGTGTTAAACACAGCTTGTGGTGGTGATTTACTCTTTTTTTTTTTTTTTTTTTTTTTTTTTGGTTTTTTCGAGACAGGGTTTCTCTGTAGCTTTGGAGACTGTCCTGGAACTCACTTTGTAGACCAGGCTGGCCTCGAACTCACAGAGATCCGCCTGCCTCTGCCTCGCAAATGCTGGGATTAAAGGCGTGTGCCAGCAACGCCTGGCTACTCTTTAGTTCAGTATTTACAACCCTCAACTTTAGGAGTGCTTCAGTTCCTCGTGTTTCTTCTTCTCCCCTAAAGCCTTTTCACTTTGGGACCTCAGTCAATATATAAATCCTGTTAATTCTGATTCATAATTTTCAGTATGTGTTGGATTCCAAGAAAATTGCTTTTCAGAGCTAATACACTTCCAGCAACAAGATCCTTGTTATGCTAATGCCTAAGAGTTCTGTTGTAAATACAATCTTGTTTTAAGTAAGTACTGTGGAGAAATTACCTGTTAGGGTGTAAAGGAAAATTTAAAGGGCCCTTATACTTGATATTGGCTTTAAATACCATTATCCATGAGCTACTTTGCTACAACAGAATTTTTTAGAAATTTTGGTGATCATCCTTTAACTGGCCAAAATCTTAAACTTACCTAAATGTAAAAAGAACTTATAGGTAATTTGTTCTACTTCTTGATGGAACAAAAAGAAACACAAAATCAAATAAGTTACCTTTGCCCTTTCCACATAGAGCACTTTCCAAATACAATTATGTCTTTTATTTTATAGAAAAAGATACTTAGGCCGGGCGATGGTGATGCATGCCTTTAATCCCAGCACTCGGGAGGCAGAGGCAGGCGGATCTCTGTGAGTTCGAGGCCGGGCTGGACTGACAGCCTCCAAAACAATACAAAGAAACCCTGTCTTGTAAAACCAAAAGGAAAAGAAAAAGATACTTAGGCAACTGAGGAGCAGGCTTAGTCAGTAAAGTGCTTGCCACAGGGCATGGGGACCTGAGCTGAGATCCCAGCAGCACATCAAACATTGGCAGGAAGTAGAGACAGAAGGATGCCAATTAATGAGCTACAGATTAGTGAGAGCCTTCCTCAAAATCTAGATGGAGAGCATAGAAGGCACTTACTGCCAACCTCTGGCCTCCACACGCGCGCGCGCGCGCGCGCGCACACACACACACACACACACACGCACACACACACCACTTAATATTAAAACACCAAGCAGTTCAAAGGAAAAAAATACTTAGCCCATCATTATTCAGATCTGCCCTGGGTCGTCTATAGCAAGTGTAGTTGTTCTCAAGAATGCTTCTGAAATCTTATTGTCAAACAGTAATAATCATTGCTGAGTTGCCAACCTAATCTTGTTCTAGTGTATAGCAAAGAATTAGGAAGTAAGAGAAAGGAAAAAAAAAAGTAAGAGAGAGAAAAAAAAAAAAAGAGGTCCCAAAGTCCAAGTACTAACTCTATTATAGATTATCCCATGCTGACTTTTTTTCAGCATTAAGCTTTAAGTTAAAATGACCTTGGCTCAAAAATCTTTATTTTTACAAAATCCTAGTAGCTAAGTAAGATTAAGCCAAATTTTTAATATCTCTTAGTTTCAGTTTTCTTATCTACCAGATACTATGACAAATGTCGTCTATTGCTATAAAACGTAAATGAAATAATGAGTGTGTTACATAAATGTTACCCTTAAATAATAATAAATGATACTGTCATTATTGATGATAGAACTCTACAGCTTTGGAAGAACAGAAGAAAGAAGCACGAGAACATCGCAACTTGAAATTATACTTCATAAAACAACCCAGTGTCCTTATGAACCAAATCTAGCATCACTGTATTATAACAGATTAACTATAAGTCATCCAGAATGCTACTGTGACTAATCATAGTAAACAATAATGAGTAAATGAGCTGGAATTTTTGTTTTGTTGTTTTTATTTGTTTGTTTGTTTGGGTTTTTTGTTTGTTTTGGTATTTTTGTTTGCTTGGTTTGTTTTTTCGTTGTTGTTTTGTTTTGTTGGTTTCTTGTTTTGGTGTTTTGAGATAGGGTTTCTCTGTGTAACAGACTGGGTGTCCTGGAACTCGCTCTGTAGACCAGGCTGGCCTCAAACTCAGAGTTCCACCTGTCTCTGCCTTCTGAGTGCTGGGCTTAAAGGCGTACACCACCAGTACCTGGCTGAATGATCTGTTTTTAAAGATCAACCAAGAAATTAGTGAGATGAATCATCAGATAAAGGCACTTGCTCCCAAGTCTGATGACCAAAATTTGATCCCGATGGCCTAAATTTGATCCCCATGACCCATGTGGGTGAAGGAGAGAATACACTCCCATAAGTGGTCCTCTGACCTCCATAGATGAGTTGTGGCACACACACTCCCACAGTAAATAAGTTAAAAAAAAAATAAAGATCAACCTATAAAATTGGCAGTAAAAAAAAACATAATTATTTACTCTTAGGAGGTTTTAATGTTCCCTGAGAAGTATGAATCACTCAGGTTTAATTAATATATAATCTCCATGGCCAAAATTTTATGTGACAATGGGGGAAGGGAAGTCACTATTCTCAACTGCCTACTTCATACCATGTACCCCTCTCGAATTTTCCATGAAAGTTGATGTCAGAATCTTGAGAAAGGTTGCTTTAGCTTTGTTCTATCCATAGAATTTTGTTTATTTATAGTTCAAAAGCATCTTTAATAAGTGGGAGGTTTTTTTAATGTCTATTGCTGAGTGTCAATTTTTAAAAGATAAGAGGGGCTGTAGAGATGTCTCTGTTGTTAAAAACACTGGCTGGAGCCGGGCGTTGGTGGCACACGCCTTTAATCCCAGCAGAGGCAGGCAGATCTCTGTGAGTTCAAGGCCAGAGCGAGTTCCAGGACAGCCTCCAAAACAATATAGAGACACCCTGTCTCAGGGGGAAAAAAAAAAAACTAATTCAGGTCAGAGATACTCATCTTGAACAAAGATACTTAGAAATACTTCATCAGTCAGTCTTCTGAAAAGACTTTTAAATCTCCAACGAAAACACTGGAAACAATCATTAAGTACAGGGATGTGAACATTTGAAAACATCAGAATGTGAGATATGTTCCTGTGGCACTGAGAAGAAGAAAAAAATGTAAGGTACAGAAAATTTGGATACTTGAAAATAGATGGTACTAAAGCAATTGATTTCAGAGTAGGAAAGTTTAGAGGCAAGCCAAGAAAAGAGTTCTATGTGGTAAGTGAATCACTCAACAAGAAAATTAGAGCACTAGATTTACCTTTGGTTGCATAGCAATCACAAACAAGTACACTCTTTTTTTGTTTCCAGCTTACCAACAACATTTGCAACTTTGGATATTGATGGTGTAAGAAAAATTATTTTTGCACTACCAGGTAAGAATCATTAAAATTGTTTCCTCTTTTTTCTAGAAAAGTGACCAAAAAAATTTAGGCTTCTCAGATTGTCAGTCTCTAATCTACATGACTTAATTTATAATCTGAATAGCCTTACTAATTGACCTTCCCTGAGGCTAGTTTTTCATCTATAAAACAAGACTGATATCTAGTCAAACCAGAATATTCTTCCAGGACACAGTCCTTAGCCTAAGATGATAGCCAATTATAAGTGGGCAGTCTAATTAGACCTCACAACTAGAAGTACTGTCCAACATGAAACTACTAGTCACATATAGCCAGGTATGGCAATACACATCTGTAATTCCAGCACTCAGGTGACTGAGGCAGGAAGATCATGAAAATAGGCCAGCCTGGGCTACATAACAAGACCTTGTCCAGATGCAAACAAGCACAGCTGTGCTTCTGGTCTGGGGAAGGGAGGCAGAGTTGCTGATCCTGGTATACCTCAGCCAGCATTCACATGTCACCTGTCTTACATCACGTTACCGCCTAACTCTCTTCAAGCCAAAACCTGAGTGCTAAGCTGTAGAAAACCCAAGGTAGTCCAGTTTCTAAGAATTCGTCAATTCCGTTTATTACTTGCAGCCATACATCTTAAGTCTTTGTGAATCTTAATAAATTTTAAAGAAGTTTAGTATTTTATGTACCTACTTGTTAATTTTTAAAAACTATCCTTTTATATCTGCAATTCTAATTCTGGTGGGGCTGAGACAGGAGAATCGCCGCAGGTTCAAGGTCAGCCCTGGCTATAAAGTGCTAGTCTTAAAAAATAGAATCCTTCCCAAGTCCCCATTTTGTTAACAGCAATTCTTCAGAAAAGTAAAAATTATTTCAGACTCACAAATCTCATGGGATTCACAGATTTATTTGCTTTTTATATCAGTGAATCTCAAAATAGAATTATTTTTAAAAGAAGCAGACAGAAGAATTTTAACATTTAAACTCTGTCCATAAGCATAAAAATAAACTTGTGTCATACAGAAAATATTAAGATGTACTGTAAGTAAAGCATCCTCAAATATCTATGGCATATGACTAAATCTAGGATCCTTAATGTTCCCTCAGATACTCTGAAAACTGTTCTATGAAAAATGAGGTACTCTTCCTAGCTTCATTTTTGTCTACTAAAGAGACAGCTTTTTCCATAGGTGTGATTTAACATACAGATTAGATAGACTATCAGTGATACTAAAACAAAGATCATTATTGTGAGAGCCCATTTCTGATGATATATCAATGTTCCACAGAAACTACAAAATTAAAAGCCCTCTTCAAATCACTGTTTTTATTTGAAACACTCTCCACTGAGCCTGATTGAACCAGAGGAGGGCAGCACCAGCTCACATGTCCAGATCCTACATATAGCAAAGGTGTTCCTTTTCCAAGGATTGCTTTCTGGAAGACCATGTACTTAAAATTTTTCACCTATCTTATAGCCAGTGTAATAATTTCACATACAACAATTTTTAACTTTTTAAAATTACATGTTCACTATAAAATCATGGAAATTGGGACTGACAAATAGCTCAATCCATTAAGGTACCCGAGTTTAATTCCTTGGATACACATGGTGGAGAGAGAGAACCAACTCCCACAAGTTGTGCTGTGGGGCACACACACACACACACACACACACACACACACACACACACACAAAATTAAATTAAAAATTAAACCTTTGAGCCAGGCAGAGGTGGTACGTGCCTTTAATCCCTTTGCAAAAGGCAAAGACAAGTGGATCTCTGTGAGTTCAAGGCTAGCCTGGTCTACAGTGGGTGTTCCAGGACAGCCTCCAAAACAATACAGAGAAACCCTGTCTCGAAAAACCAAAAAAAAAAAAAAAAGACAAAAGATTTTTTTAATGTAAGATTCAATTGTTTATTGTCTGTCTGTTTAAGAATCATACTTTAATGGAAAAGACTAAAGATTACAGAATACAGAATAATACACCAAGCAAACTGAAGTCAAAAGCAAGCAAGAGAACCTATAGCCTTATGAGACAAAGTAGACTTCAAGCCAAATCAGACAAAATAATAAAGGAAACATCACATGTGAATAAAGGAGCAATCCATGAATAAAATATGATTATAAGCAAATATACATCAAATGTTAATGCACACAGTTTCCTCACAATTGTAAGTCCCAGAAATCCAAAACTCAAGGTGGCAGCAATGCTCCTCTCTGATGCCTTCTCTGTAGTCATCTGCTGCCTGTGAGTCCCATGGCCTTGCCTCTGACATGCATACTTCTGCTGCCTCTTCTGCTTTCTACAGGGATGGCAGTTCTACTCCATTAGGACCCAATCCTGAGTCCTCACTGAGCATTAGTCAACAAGGCCCTGTTCCTGAGCTCAGTACACTGAGCACTGAGCTTTCTTGTGGGACTTCAAGTTGCAGTTGACGCCATCTTATTCATCTTAAAGTTTTTACAGCTTGAGTCATTTGGTTATTTGGTTGTGTCTGAATAAAGATGGTTATAGATAAAGTTCCACGTCTGTATTTTGACTTATTAAGAGTATGTTGCTTCTCATGAAGGCAGTTCAGTGTCTGCCTCTTCACCCACAGCCACACATGTGCACACACATGCACTTGGAGGTTAGCAATGGCTTTCAGTGCAAGGCTCTCAGGAAAGCATAAACGGTTTCTAAAAGCTGAGTATCAGATGTCTTTGTATTTTCATGGAAGACCAGAAGGTTCAGTTCTTACCCTCTGTAGATGTGGTTAACCCTCCCTCTGTTCTGTCATTCTGTTGGGTTTGGGGTGATTCAGAAGAAGTAGATAAATGGTGATTCACTTCTATCACGTCCTGTCACACCTGGCTGTATAGACAGATATAATTGTCTGACAAATCTTTATGTGGTATAATATAAATAACTATTTGGTTGACTTTCAGGGAATCCTGTATCAGCTGTGGTCACCTGCAACCTCTTTGTTGTACCTGCACTGAGAAAGATGCAGGGTATCTTGGATCCTCGGCCAACCATCATCAAAGCCAGGGTAATGTTTCCTATTTGGTTTCTAGTGATCAGAAACCAAAATGGAAGCCTAATAACAATTACTAACTGCCCAAAATACATACCTATAATTTTATATTTGTTTTCTCATAAATGTATTAATAGTCTCCCCTTTGTAATAGAAAATAGAAGGGAAGATTCATTTTTATGTCCCTCAGACATAAATAAGGTTGGCTCAGAAGTACTGGCTGCTTTACCAAAAGACCAAGATTGAATTCACAGCACCCACATGCAGCTCACAACTATCTCTCACTTCAGTCCTAGGGGATCTGATGCCCTCTTTTGGCCTTCTTCTCAAACATTGTATATACATGGCATACGGGCATACACAGGCAAAGCACCCATATACATAAAAATACATAAAATGTTTTAAACTTAAAAAGTACTTAAAGAATCCAGAGAGCAAGTCTTCAAACATCTAGTGGGTCCTAAGAACAAACCAGCAAACAGAAAACAGTCTGTACCACTCACTAGACCTGTGTGGAGTAAGAGGTGAGATGGTTTCCCCAGTGAAGTTCATAGAGGACAGATGTTAACCTGCTTGCTTGTATGTGCTTGCTCTTCAAAAATTTCAAAAGGGACAAAGGACTAAAAGACTGGCACTTCAGGAGGAGAAGCGAATGTACTTTTCAGAACAGCATGAGTCAGACAAGGGCTATACACTACAGTAAGAGTCCCTTTCTCTACCCACACTACAGATTTAACTTATTACTCAACCAGTTATACATTTTCTGTATTACTAACAAATGACTTTCTTGACATCATAACCTATAGAACCAAGCTATTACTTTTCAAAAGCTTTAAAGTAATTTATATATGACACAATCCTATGCTTAGTGGACCAAAAGAATATAAAACACAGAAGAGGGGTTGGAGAGACGGTTCCATGGTTAAGAGCAACTGGCTGTTTTTCCAGAGGACACAGATTCAATTCCCAGCATTCCCATGGCAGCTCTAACTGCCTGCACCTCTACTTTTAGGGGATCTGAAACCATCACACTGACAACATGAATATGCATGAAATAAAAATAAATTATTTTTAAAAATAAAACACAAAAGAGGAAACAGTGATAAAATATTATTCAGGATACATAGTGTAAAAACATCTAAAATGCTGGCACACACCTTTAATCTCAGCACTCAGGAGTCAAAGGCAGGCAGATCTCTGAGTTCAAGGCTGCCTGGTCTATAGAGTGAGTTCCAGGACACCCAGGGCTGTTACACAGAGAAACCCTGTCTCAAAAAAAGAACACAAACAAACAAAGAATCTAAGACAACTGGCAAGATAGCTTGGCAGGTTAAAAGCGCATGCTGCCACGCCTCACACCCTGAGTTCAATCCCTGGGACCCACTTGGTGGGAGAAAACTGACTTACTGAAAGTTGTCCTCTGACCCCAACACGAATGCTGTGACACTTGCGTGTGCACACAGACACATATATGTAAAATAAAAGCGTTTTTTGGAAATCTAGTGAATCAGCAGTCTTAACATTGGTACTTTTATTACTGGAGATTTGTGAATGAAAGAAGATAAAAGCATCTTGTTTCCCTAAAATACCACTTAAAATCACCTAGCCAGCCATAGTGTCCTGTGTGTCAAATCACCCCTCCCCAAAATGGAGCTTCCTTTCAGTAATCACAGAATTGTTAACAAAGTAAGAAACAGAGAGGTGGAAGGAGAAGAAGGAAGAAAGGCCAGTGTGAATGAAAACAAATTATGATCAGGTCAAAAAGCCAAAGTCCTTACAGATTTACACAGCCAACCCAGTAATGGAGAATTTATTGCATTCACACTTGCTAAGCTGAGGAAGTAGGAAAAATCCATATTGTTTTAAGAGACACATGGCTTATCCAACACTGCAAAGCTCATAGGAATCCTTACATTTATTTCATTTTGACATCTGCCATCTCTTCTTTAAAATTGGCTGCAAAATAGCCATATAAGTGGTTCCTGCAATTTAGCACTAGAGAACACACACAGAGAGAAACTAAGAGGAAAGCACAAAACAATTTAGGAGCAATAGGAAGCTATGCTGCCAGCAAAGAATATATAAGCAACATCAAAAGCCTATTTCTTATACACTGAAAATAGTTTTATAAATGAGTAGGTGAATAATGCCTAGCACATATTAAATCTACAATGAATACTGGTGGATGGTTAGTTTTTGAATTTGTTTATTAAATCCACCTCTTTTCCTTTGAATAGTGAGATATTGCTTCAGTTTCTCATTTCATAGGTCCAGGATCATTACAACCCATAATAATAGACTTTACCTTTTTCATTTGTCTTTTCCCCCCATTGTGAACACTGACTTCCTAGCATTCTTCTTTACAATAGCAGTCAACCCCTGGACTTTATGCATTGAAAACAAGATAATAGTATAATGACAAGGATATTACCTATCCAGACTCATTATATTCTCTGTAGTTCTAAGAACTGATTAGGTGACCTAGTTAAATTTCTTTGCCTCTTTATGCTGTAGTTGTCGTGTGATGTAAAACTGGACCCACGCCCAGAATACCACCGGTGTATACTGACTTGGCATCACCAAGAACCACTGCCCTGGGCCCAGAGTACAGGTCAGTCATTCATACCTGTACACCCACACAGGTGCTTGGGCACTTCAGAAACAAACCACAGAGATGCCTGTGTACTCTGAAGAACAAACCACAGTAGCTACTATGTCAATCGTGTCTTCTCCTTGGTGATAATGAAATGGATAGTTGTTGTACACTTCTCTTTTTGAGGGGTTAGATGAAATAAGTTATTCTTGATGTTTCTTTATTTCACTGAGTCATATTTTCTAGATAAATATTTGAAATATACAAATATAATTATATATTTTGATTAGTTCAAGCAGCCCTCTGAACATGCCTGGTGAGTAAAAAAGAAGATAACAGTAGCTGTGTTATCCTGAAATGTGGGGAGAAAGCCAAATCTACAGTCCGATCTTTATGGACCCTACTACCTCCTAGGTACTAGTAAACTTTAAGGACAAAGCCTTGTTGATAATTCAGAGGTCTGGCTCTGAAGTAGAGAGCTCTCAACTCTAAACCTTTGTCTCCAACTTTTCCAGTCATATTTTGCCCAAATTTTGATGCAGTTCCACAAAAACTGTTACCTGTTTTAAAAAGACTGTGTGTCAACTGCGAACATCCACTTACAGTGATTCAGTTCATGAGCCTTTGTCATCACAGAGTTCTGCAGGAAAGTTGGCCTCCTGCCTAATTAGCAAGACCCTAGGCAGCATACCTCAGACTTTTGCATCTTGTAGGAGTTAAATAAGAAGAGTTCATAAAATGACCACAGAGCACCTAATGGAAGCTGCCATTACTGTTATCCTTAAGTTTCTAAAAGGCTTTATTTTTATACAACTATAAATCCACCCTGAAGTGAGAATTTTTGTAGCATTTTGAATGGCTATAAAGCACCATTTTATTCTTTAAAAAATATCTAATATTTGTTTTTAAAGTTTCGATGAGAAGGTCAAGGATCTAGGACGTGCATTTTTCCTGAAAAGGTGCTGGGAAGACTGGTCATCTCTGTCCTTGGAGTCCTGTGCTCCATTTGCTGGCCTCTCCATATGTAGTTCCTGATGCTTGTGCTGCAGTAATGACAGTATTTCCTTCCAGGTAATCAGATGAGCAGCCGTCTGATGAGCATGCGCAGCGCCAATGGATTGTTGATGCTACCTCCAAAAACAGAGCAGTACGTGGAACTCCATAAGGGCGAGGTGGTAGATGTCATGGTCATCGGACGGCTATGATGGTCAACAACAGGAGAAAGCTTTGATGCATGTCCACATATCATTGACTGTATCCTGTAATATGCAACGGCACAGCTAGTTTTTCTGATCTGGATAAAAGTTGATCTGTATAGTCAACATCTTGAACTATATTTCAAATGAATTTAAATACCTTTTAAAGAAAAAAAACACCTAAGAATAAATCTTAACAGACAACTCTATTCTGATTATATCAAAGCAAAATTTTCCTTTCTTGCAAATTGCTTTGTGTGTTCAATGCTAGGTCTGATAGCGATAGCTTTTAGTAGACAGCGGTAGGTGCCTGCAGAACTTGTGTTTTTCTCATCTTTAAATACGACTACTTACGCTCTTAATCAAGGCTGTCTGCTTATTTATACTAGTGTAGGCAACACTTGGATTTCCCTTCTTAGTATGCTTCATAACTGCTTTACAGAGAGCTTTTGCTTGTTCTTTATCATGTATCTCGTGTTTATGTGCACAGTGCCAAAAGAGGAGTGACTGCGCGGAGGCCCTGCCCTGCCGCGAGAACCATCCCTGCCGAGCACCCAGGGAAGGTCTCACTGTAGCAGCCTCATGGCACAGAACTCGCAGGCAGTAACTGGATACCTTTTATTTGAACAAACAAACTGGGGGAAAATGCTTCCTTAAGTGCTGACAGCCTTTTTAACCAACACATTTAAAATTGTACAGAACAAAAACAAAATCAAAGACTGATCTTGTACAGATATTAGTGTTACCAGCATTCACGTGAAAATCAAGAGCAAAAACAAAATAATGTTAAACAACTCTGTACCATAACATTTTCTGTAATGATACCTAAACTTAATGAATAAAAAAAAATCCTTGGTCATTATTTAAAATGTAGTGTGCTGGCCTTGTTATTTAGAAAGAGAAGATAGTCACTCCATCCTGACAGAACTTTGCCTAGGTAAAAGAATACTTAAGATAGTCTGCCAAGGCTCACAGTAGAGAGACTTAAATTGTGGGCTGATACAACATTGTATCCTGCTGTACTGTTTAAAAAGTAGCATTGGGGTCTGTTAGTAAGTAAGAGAACTTCCCATCTGCTGTTTATACTGGTGATGGCTGGATAAACAGTAAGCCTAGCTAAAGGAAAGATGCTTTATTACTTAGTAGAATATTCTTCTTTTGTATACCTACTTTGGATTTGTACAGTTCTTTGAAGAGAAGGGAAAAATAAGTTATGAATCAAACCTTCAGATGAGTGCCTGGAATTTTTGTGTTTGTTTTGTTTCCTGTGGCTGGGTCTCACTCTGTAGCCCTGGTTGTCCTGGAACATGATTCACCTGCCTCTGCCAACCAAGTGACGGAATTGAGAGCGTGTCATCACAGCTGATGTTAGAAATTTTTAAATCATGTTTGAAAGAAAACAGAAATGTGGAGGTGTGGTGCCCTTTGGAAGCATGCTCTAGGATTACTCCCCTTCACCTTTTCTTTGTTTGGTTTGGTTTTTCTAGACAGGGTTTCTCTGTGTAGCCCTGGCAGGCCTAAAAATTGCTCTGTAAATCAGGCTGGTCTCAAACTCAAGAGATCTGCCTGCCTCTGCCTCCTTAGTGCTAGAATTAAAGGTGTGTACCACCACCACCTGGCTAGGATGTTTCTTTTAACAAAATCTTCAAGATATTTTTCAATTGATATTAACAGGAAGACTCTATGTTCTGTAGAGTATGCTTAGTAAAACAGACTAAGAAACAAAGTAACACAGCACAATGGCAAAACCTGTGTTATGGTGGAAACTTCATCCCAGCCCCTGGCATCCATATACCCAAAGAATCTAGGATGTTATGGTGGAAACTTCACCCAAGCCCCCCCTCCACTATTTTCTTCAAAACCCTGCTGCATCTCAGAAAACCACAGAAAATAGACAGGTAGTTTTCCAGTCTCTTTCCCGTTTCCTCTCTGGGGGAGCCGGAAGACCATTGGGAGCTTTTTCTAATTAGTTTTGATTTTGTCTGATTTGGATTGCTGTGTCGGCAGAGAAACTTATCAGGTTGCAAAAACTTTTCAGCATGTACTTTTAATGACATTTGATATTGGGGGTTAAAATAATAATATGTTCTATTGATTTTCTTCTATATATACAGCTGAAAAAAAGAGTCAATAGAGGTCCAAGGAAGACACATAGTTAGTTCATCTCAGAAATAAGCACTACTATGTGTGTAGCTACAAAATAGACCATACTACTACTCACAGAAACGAATGGAATGACCTAACAGCACCTGTACTCCCATCAGGGAGAAAACAAAACCTATGCAAGGAAGTGTATTGTATGTTTCATAATGCATGACAGAGTGTGCAAACTGTAACAAAAACCATACTGCAGTCTTAGTTAGAGAGCTCCAGAGTTCATTCAGAGTCCCCAGTCCTTAGAATTTATGGCATATGGAGGCTCACATGTAAATATGTGCAGTGAAACATCAAGTAGCACCTGCTGTATGCCAGGCATTGTTCAAAGTCCTTCCTGTTGTCTTTCATGACACCCTTGTGATTCCTATTACAGATAGAGAGACCAGGGCAGATATGTATCCATAGTCACAGCTAGCACATAAAAAAACAAGATTCAAAGCTGCAACCATGGCTTGAGTCCACTGAACTATGGAAACAGGTTGGTAGGAGATAGGGACAAATGGGGGAGTAACATCTGTAAGACTCAGACTAAAGTTCTTGAATACCAAGTGAAGGCATCTGGATTTATTCTAGGGTCAAAGCTGTTGGAGAATCTTGATCAAGGACATATAATCAGAACTGAACTTTTAGGTGGAATATCCTGGAAGCTGCAAGAAGATCTGGTTCAACTAGAGGGAAGTGGAAGAGCCCACTTTGGATAAGATGAGCCAGAGGAGCTGATAAGGAAAAGACACAGGTGAACTCACGGCTGGAGAGAACAGTGGGAAGCATTTATAACTGATACAAGTTCTGGAGAGGAAGCCAGAGAAAGAAGAAATGAGCCCAAGTCTTCAGTTAGAAAATGTTAGACAACTAATGAGAAAATCAGAAAAGTACATTTTGTGGATGAGCATTTAGAAGTTCTGCTTAGGAATTCAAGAACATACAGGCTGTATACAACTCAGGAGCTCATTCACATAAACCACCCATGACGGTGAATTAAGAATAAGTCAAGCAGACAGGGCCACAGGGAATTGGAGGAAGACTGGAGTGGAAAATATTTGTAGAAGACATCAGGAGCGCAGTGTCTCTTGAACCAAGACAGAATCTCAAGGGAAGAGAACTGACTGCCAGATGCAAAAGAAATAACAAAAATGAAGTCCTAAGAGTATGAACAAAACTGAAAAAAAAAAGAATACTTATTAATTAGAGCTATAAAAACAGAACTTCAAAAGTGACATGGAAAACAATAGTCATTAAAAAACAAATTGAATATAAATGCTTTGGAACCTATGTGTGAGGAGACCTGTGACTTCAAATTGATGACACTGAAAGCAGGTTTTGAGTAAATAAAAGCAACAGCTGTGAACATGTACAAACCCAACAGAGTTCAAACTGGAGGAAGAAAATGAAAGAAGGGCTGGAGCTGAGAGACCCTAATAGCAAAAACAAATTGCAAAAGAAAAGTTTTTTTTCCCCGAGAATAAAAAATGGGGAAGATATGACATTTGAAAGTTATGGAACAATAAAATAATTCTGCTTTAATCTGTTTAATCTATTGGTCGCTGTCATTTAATTTATTCACATTTATTTTACCAAAACTATCTAAGAATTAAGCATATACACCATAGTCAAGTTTCCTTTGTCTTAGTTATCTAAAATAAAAGCCTGGATAATACTTTCAGATTCTTATAGCCAGACTTGAGGGCTCTATGCTTTGGTTTTGTAAACCATGCCACACAATGAAAAATAGAACACAGATTATTTTCCAAGTAACTGTTGTTAAGTGATGTTGCAAGTGGATTCTTTGGATGACTTCCACTTTTTAAATTCTTGGCTAACAAACTTTGCAGCGGGTAATCTTCAAGAAACATTACCAAGGTAAGCATTCTCGCCCTCAGTTATAGAATGTAGAGGTCCATGTTCATATAGAGTCAAAGCAGACTTCCCTGCTATTCCACTTATGATCGTTCTAGAACTAAACAAAATATTGTATTCAAACATGCTTATAAGTAAGTATTAGTGATGGCTGAGAGGCCAGCATGGGACTGATCCAGACCCCTTGAATGTGGGTGTCAGTGAGGAGGCCTAGGCAAACAAAGGGACTTTGGGTACCCATTCCACATTGAGGGATGCTCTCTCAGCCTGGACACATGTGGGAGGGAGGGCCTAGGCCCTGTCCTAGATGAAATGACAGACTCTGGAGATTCCCCATGGAGGGCCTCCCCCTCCCTGGGGAGCGGAGTGAGATTTGGGGGTGGAGGGGCTGGAGGTTGAGGGGAGAGGAGGGAGAAGGAGCTGGGATTGACATGTGAAACAAGCTTGTTTCTAATTTAAATAAATACAAAAATAGCAAGAAGGAAAAAAAAAAGAAGTGTTAGGTTTCAAACCTGGGACAAATGACTGAGGTGCCTATTTAACATATCAAAGCAGACCTGGCCATCAGGTTCTGCAGGCAATCCCTCAGACCCTGCCTGTTACAGGGCCCTCTTGGCTGGCATACCCTGCCCCTTATACTAAACTGTCCAGTCTAGAGGACTGGCCTACTTTTCCCTATATAATCCAGACATTTTGTACCTCTTTGTACCATGGGGCCTGCTGGTTACAGCACCTGGTTCCCTCTCCCAGAATCTCCCATTTCTCCCACAGGGCACAACCAAGCCTGGTCATATCCACTCTGGATCTCCCAGATGTTCCTGCCTCTGGCTGTGCTGTCCCTCATATCTTTCTCTCTTCCATACCTAGGAGCAGTCATGTCCTTTGCTGGCCTTTTATTCCTCTTTTTCTCTTGAGAGAATTACATTGCTACAGAGTCCACTGATAAATTAGCCTAAAGCTGAAAGATTTAAAAAATTGCTCAAATCTGGCCTTTTTCTGTGTTTTCCTTTGTCTTTGTTTTATCCATTTGTTTTTAGAACACAGTCTTCCTGTGTAGCCCTGCCTGGCTGGGAATTTAGGATTAGGCCAGGCTAGTCTCAGGCTTGCAGTTTTCCTCCTGCTTCTTGCTGACTCTGAGCACTAGGATTGCAAATGTGTGCCACCATACTTGGCCCATGTATGTAATCTTTTCTAATAATTCAGTTCATTTAAGAAACATCAGCTAAATTCATATAAGATATCAAGTTCATGGTAGCACCAAGGATATGAGAATTAATGAGACCTTCCTGATAACCAGTAACAAAGGCAAAGTGTGAGACAGACAGACGTACAGGCAATGCAGTGGTTGGTTAGAAGAGTGAGTGTGGTCCTAAATCAGGTTCTGTAGGACAGTCAAGATGCAGACATTTCATGAAAGGCAGAAACCACAGCTGGTGATCCCACAGGGAGACAGTAGGAGAGGAAAGAACTGTAAGTTGGTTACCTGGGAAAGCACAAAAGAAACAGATATCAGAGCAACTGGCAAGAGGAAAAAAACTACAAAAACTAGAGCTGGGGTAGCTTCTGAGAGCTTAAGCTGATTAGATCTAGAAACTCAGACCTTAGACTCTTTACAGGGCTCAGTACTCCAGGGAAAGAATCCATCATAGCTGCAGGTTTGGAGAGTGCAAGAAGTTAGAATAAAATAGGATATCAAATAGTACAGGCAATTGCCGTTGTCATGGTGACACTGACAGAAACAAGGCAACAGGAAGGAACACAAGCCCCTTCTCCCTCCTACTGATTCCCAAGCTCCCTCTAGTCTAATGCCACCTATTGTGGAGCCTAACAAAGCCAGTTGGAGTGGCGTTTTCAGAGAGCTCCAGCACACCACAGGGCAGTAGCCAAAACAGATTTGGAGCTGAGAGGGCCTTGTTCACCTATAGTGACAAAGAATTCTCCAAACAGGTGACATTTGAGATTTCTGAAAAGTGACAATAAGCCCCACGGGAGAAGGTGTGGGAGGAGCATCTCTGACAGGAAAGGACAAAAGGAATGCAACTTCAGGAAGGAAGCCCTCAATGCAAGAGGGATGGGGGAGTATTCTGAAATACAGACCAGCACCACATGGCACTGACTGCCACCACAGTGTGAGGATTTGGGGCTAGTACTCAATCCATCTCCTGCCTGTGGCACTTGAAAACCCTGCCAGTTAAAGGGAAACACCAACTGAATGCAAGGCCTCAAACTAAACAAAGGTTATGGCAAACAAACCGTGCATTCTGTTCCTCTACTCAAACTTTGTTCCCTAGTTGCAGAGCTGAAACTTGAGTCATCTTGCTTCTTTCTCAGCCCCCACACATTCAGTGAGTCACCAAATTCTGAAGCTCCTCACAGATCCAAATTAACCCCCTCCTTTTCTTTCCCTCCGCCAGTACCTTGGTCTCAGCTTGCAGAATTGCTCTCCTCAGATCTTCCTTTTACATTGCTATTGGAGTGACCAAAACCTGACTGTACATCTCCCTATATAAACTTCCTTACAGGAAGACCTCTATAACTGATGGCCCCAGGTATAACTGATGGCGCCAGGGCCCTGTTAGAGCTCACAGCTCTCCTCAACACTTCCCCATCTTCAGTGTTTTTCTCTGACACACCAGGCTGTTCTGCAAGCAGTTGCTCCCTCAGATCCACGTCATTTGATACCTCCTGCCTTTGTCCAGACTGATTACTCTTTCAATATTTCTCCTGGGGATTAGAGGTGTGGCTCAGTGCAGAACACTTGTCTACCATGCACACGGCCCTGGGTTTGCCCTCCTGCACCACAAAAAGAGAAAATGGGAAAAGCAAAAGGAAATAAGCAAGCTTTAGCTTAGGCATTGCCTTTTCCCTAAAGCATCACATTGAACAAAGTGCCTCTCACCCATGTTCCCAGAGTCCTCCAGGCACCGTTCTATGACTTCGTCACATTGAGTCTGTCTGTTCATCTTGTAGCCCAGCATGAGTTGGCCTCGTCAGGAGCAGGTGCTCAACCCTAAACTGACCAACAGAACTAGGATATACAGCTTCTCCAGGAGCCAGGGTCAGAACATAGGAAGAGATTTTCCTATGCCAAGCTGAGAACACAGTTGAGAGGACTCCAGGCAGGAACCCATCTTAGGAAGGGCAAAGGCAGAGCACTAGAAGGTCATAACATCTTTCTTTGGCCAAGTGCTTCAAATCCAGACTTACATGAAGTCATAAATACATTTTGTGCATGTTAGAACATTCATAGCTATAGGCAAATATTCAAATCATACCATTAATTTATATTCTTCTCTTGATATACTTTAACCTCAAAAAATATGAAAGTTATAACAAAGGATTTCATCTAGTTGCTTCAAAATTAATGTCACCAACAACTAGGAAATCAGATATATGCAAAAATGTTCCAGAGCAGGATCATTGGTAAGTTGTGATCATGAAATAAGTAGACTGTGTAAGGAATGGACGGCATACTAGAGCTATGAATGGAAGGAAAGTATATGCATTGGAGCCAGTCATGGCAGCAAGTCCCAGAAATCACAGCATTCTGGAGGCTGAGGCAACAAATTACTCAAGTATGAGGCCCACCTGGACTCCATAGCAAAATCCTATTGAAAAGACAATTACCCATCTGAAAATGACACTCAGCATTTAAAAACAAAATGCAACAGAACATCCAAGGCAAAAATAACACGGTACCTGCTTGGGACTCCATAGTGGCTGCTTTTCTCTGAAAACTACTAGTTAGATGATCCCCTGCTCCCAGAGCCTGTGCCCTTACACAGCCTAACAAAGGATGGCCCTCACCTCTGCTTCTGGAGAGGCTTCCTGTTGCCAGCACATCCACATCTGGTCTCCAGAGCCAGTTACTGGCTCATCTTAGCATCAATCAAACACTTCACTTTTGTGGAGTTTTGTTTCTTGGTTTTGCTTTGGTGGGGATAGGAGTTGCTTGTTTTTGTTTGTTTGTTTCATGTTTTTGGTTTGGTTTGTTTTATATTGCTTTTGTTTTTTGTTGTTGTCAGGGTTTTTTGTTTGTTTGTTTTTATTTTGGAGTTTTTCTTGTTTTGTTTTGTTTTTGATGGGATCTCACTATAGTACAGGTTGGCTTCAAACTTACTGTGTAGCCTAGGCTTGCTTCAAACTCCTAGCAATCCCCCTGCCTCTGCCTCATGAGCATTGGAATTACAGGTATGAGCCACCATGTACAACTTGAAACTTTTTCTTCACTGAGACTCAAAATGCCTTTGAGGTTTCTGAAAACCAAAATATAGGTCAACTGAGTGATACATTATCAAGTGAATGATAAATGATGTCTTTTCAATTTTTATTATATCTTTTCCAATCACACTAACATCAGGATGACTTTTCACCGTCCAGTCTGGGCTGCTTGGTCATCATCTCAGAGATGGTTGGTCTTTTGGCCGCTCCTTCCCAGTGCCTCTCTTACTTCAGAGCTATGTCAGCACATTGTGATGCAGGAGCACTAGAACAAAGCCAGGCAGCCTTTCGCCAAGTGATTAGTTACCTGTCCAGCACACAGAAACACCTTCTGCTAAAGAAATGTGAGAAGAGAAGCAGAAACGTGCTGTTTGGAAACAATTCTCCTGTTCCACAGCCAGGAGGTTTCCGGAGACCTATTTCAGCCTTGCTTCTACGTAAGTTTGTGTTGATTACAGCAACCTCGATGTGAGCCTGGAGAAGAGGGGAATGTGTAGTTTGATTAATACTGGCTATCTGAGGCTGGAGGAACTTTCTTTCCATCTTCCTCTTTTCCCTGGTTTCATTTTTTTGTACCCTAACTAGAACAAACAAAAAACATTAGAGACCTAATAGCTGGTGACTGAACTCTTGGACTTAAAATGAATCTCACTGGGCCTGTGGAGATAGCTCACTTGATACAACAGGAGCTGAGTCCAATCCCTAGAGCTCACATCTTAATCAGGTGGATGCAGCTGTTCCTGTTTGTAACCCTGGCACTGGGAAGTGGCACCCTGGGGTTCACTGGCCAGCAGCCTTACCTGCTTGACAAGTTCTGAGCCAATGAGAGGCTTCGTCCCCACAAAAAAGTGGATGGCATCTGAAGAAAACCCAAAATTGTCCACACACACACACACACACACACACACACACTTTCATGCATACTTGCAACATGTACTTGCATACACATAAATGCACACAACCCTCACTGACAGCTTACATTTGAAATGAAAATGAAAGCATGCTTTCTGGGTTGCTTCAAAATTGAGTTTTTCAAACACCATTCCAATTTCCTTCCATTGGTGACTGAGACTAGAATAAAGTAAGTTCATTAGAAGACTCACTTGTAATTACTGGAGTGGAAGAGGAGATCCAGAATACAGGGTCTGATGTTTGAAACTGAAAAGCTGAGAGGGCAGCACCACAGAGAAAAGGAGAAGAGGCTACCGCAGTCAGAATTTCTCGGAGCTGCAACTCAAAGTACAAACTAGAACTGTGATGGGCCTGGCCTAAAAATATGCATAGTAGTGAATTAAAAATGACAGGGGCTGAATTTGGTGATGCACACATATAGTCCCAGCTACTCACGGAACCGGAGTGGGACAGTCAAAAGTCCAAAGCCATCAGGTATTACCAAGAGCAGTTTTAATGAGTGATAGGCAAAGGCTACCATTTAAGAACTGTTGTATAGTCAAATATAAGAAATAGCACAATAAAAGAAAAAGGCCAAGTCTATAGAACTCTTTAAATGTTGCTATGTTTGATGATTATTTTTAAATATTGGAGGGGAAAGATCGTATTGGGAATGGTGAGCAGAGAATATTTACAGACAATATTAAATATGTGTGGGCATCTTTCTGTATTAGGCAGTCAGAAAACCCAACCAAAACATACTTACACACTTGTCCCTAATCCTCTCACACTCCCTCTGCATTATTCCATTAACACCCACGCTGCCACATTTCCAAATGTTCTAGCTGATTGCATTCACTCCTAGGAAAACAGCATCAACACAGCATGAACATACCCCTGTTCATACTGTCCTTAGCCCTTCTGGGTTTGGTCATCCTTGACAGCAATAATATAAAGCTGAAGCAGATCCACTCTGGCTGATGCCAAGAGATATACTGCCCTTCCACTTACAATGGCCTGTGGTTGGATTCAACATGGAACCTCTTTTACTAAACATATCCAGCAATGCTTTTCAGATGAAAATGATACTGCAGTTCTGTAGAAAAGTACAGCCTGATGAAAAGAGCTGCTGAAGGAATCTCCATTCAACCAGAACTGGAAAACAGAAACATGAAAGCACTGGGGGGGAGGAGAGAGAGAGAGAGAGAGAGAGAGAGAGAGAGAGAGAGAGAGAGAGAGAGAGAGAGAGAGAGAGAGAGAGAGAGAGAGAGAGAGAGAGAGAGAGAGAGAGAGAGAGAGAGAGAGAGAGA
Organism: Mesocricetus auratus; assembly: GCF_017639785.1. NCBI lineage: Eukaryota > Metazoa > Chordata > Mammalia > Rodentia > Cricetidae > Mesocricetus > Mesocricetus auratus. Next base: position 38,176,020 of record NW_024429186.1, on the reverse strand, counting down.
GAGAGAGAGAGAGAGAGAACAAAGACTGTAGTGTACTGGTTCTCAACCTGTGGTTTGCAACCTCCCTTCAGCTCTCTGTCTGCAAAGATATTCACATTACAATTCATAACAGTAGCAAAATTAGAGTTATGAAGTAGAAACAAAAATAATTTTATGATTGGGCTCACCACAGCATGAAGAACTGTATTAAAAGGTGGCAGCACTAGGAAGGTTGAGAACCACTCATATAGAGGACATACTAGTGACACAAGAGTTAGGGACTGGAGTCCTTCATGCTGCAGAAGCCCTGATCTGCAATACTTCTCTGCCTCTTGCTGATTAAGGCAATGAGCAGGACATTAAATAGGCTTCGAAAAAGCCATAAATTGTTGGAAAAATATAAACTATAATTGAGAAAAATACACAATTCTGTTGTGTTTTTGTTACAAGTGGAGTTAGGGTTTTTTTAGACAGTTTTGTGTAGCCCAGGCTGGCCTCAAACTTGTTATATGGTTAAGGGTGACATTCCATTCCTGATTCTCCTGCCTCCACCTTCCAAGTGCTAGGGTTACAGGCATGCACCATCACACACAGTAGACACAACTCTAGAACAACAAATGTGTCTGCACATCCATGAAGCACCAGCAATGACCTCCAGTTACCTGCTGTTTCTGTTTTAGTTACACATTACTTAATACAAATATATTAGAGTTACATTACATATACATTAATCAGTTCAGGAGATTAGCAAAGTAGTGAGACTGTATCTCAAAAACAACAAAATAAAGAAAATTATTATGAAAACAAAACCATCATTAACGTTTAATCCCACACAAATCAGAACTGTTCTGAAGGGCCTTTTAGTTCTTTTAACAAAGTCTCACTGAAGTCCAGGCTGACCAGGTACTCATGTTTGCTCTGCACCCATCTCAGTAGTACTAGGGTCACACCACCATATCCAACTACAAAACAAAACTATTTTGAACCACCAAAATCAATTAACACTTGAAAAGGGCTATAGCTAAGCTGTCAGGCTTCTTTTTCAAGGAAGCAGAACAGAGTACAGGGAACTTATGGGACTGGTACCCTGAACCCATTTGCTTCTTTATAAGAGAAAAATTACTTCTTAGTCTTCAATTTAATCAATCAGTACCATTATGTTGGGAACACCTTAAAAGAGATTATGATGCCCCAAACAGTTGCACACTGTGATTGGTAACTGCTACTTTTTAATGCTTAATGTTACAGGGAAATTTTAAAATATATATGTAATTAAGCAAAGACCTATATGTAAAACTGGAGGCCAAAATCTCACTACATCTTCTGGTATTGAGAGTAAAGCTATTAAATAATCAATTTAACGGTTTAATGAACTATTGATAGTGTTCACTAGTATTGAGGAGAGGGCCAAAATTGCCTTCACAGACCATCATCTGTCTTATTAGATACACTGAAGAAGTTGGAGAATACAGATTCCAGACAATATCAAATCACGGTTAGCACTACTTAAAATATTAGCTGGAGAAAGGACTTGGCAGTTAAGAGCTCTTATTGCTCTTGCAGAAAACCTGACTCCATTTGACAAGATTCACACTGTGCCTCAGAATCCCAGGTCCAGGGAATCCAATACCCTCTTCTGACTCTTACAGGCATCAGACATGCACTTGGTGCATATAGGCAAAACACTCATATATACATAAAATCTAAATTTTTAATTGTATTAGAAATACCAGGTATGTTTGAAAAATGCATAGGGGAATCATATTTACTTTTAAAAATACACACAATGTGCCTGTGTGCATGCGTGCATGTGTGCGTGCGTGCGTGTGTGTGTGTGTGTGTGTGTGTGTGTGCATGTATTTAATGAAGTCATATCTTGCAGGATAATAATGCACTATGAACTAACAAAACCTCCAGTACTGTGTATGATAACCTCCTTAACAGTTGTTGATCTGGGGAGTCCAAGATACTCCTAAAATAATGTAGACTATTGCTGTTGTCCATGGTTACCTCCCAAAAGTTAAAGGTAAGTCCCTTTTGCTGAAGACACCAAACACTTTAGATACAGAACTCAGAGGATTCAAACTGGACCTGATCCAGCCCCCACCCTGCCCCAGGACTAGCTTCCATAGGGCCAGTTGGCAAGCTTCCAAGGGAGGAAAACAATAGTATTACACAGCTATGGTTTCTATGAGCCACAACAATGGACAACATGGAAAGATATCCCTAAAGGTACGATAGTGGCACTAATATCTATGTGGAAACTAACAGTTAGCTGTCTAATTAGACTTTAAGGCATAATCAACAGGAAGGAAATCATGGCTGGTATTGGAAACATAGCAAATTACCAGGGGCTAGTGAAGTGGTGGATCTCCCAGGAGAACCTGCTACTGCCACTTTCCTAAATGAGCATAATTCTTAACTGCATTGTAAATGCTAATCCTTCTATCCTCAGATCAGTATATCTCTCACACCTCATCCAAGAAGTCGCTATGTTTCAGCAGATGGAGACCATTACAGGAAACCACAACTGGTCAAAATGGACAATACAACTGACCATGGGGTGCCCATTCCCACCTCAGTTGATACACCTACAGCACAACCCTTACACCTAATGTCCAGGAACATCATGGGAGAGGAGTAAAAAGACTATGAGAACCAGAAGACCAGGAAATCTGCTATGTCATAGCAGCTATGAGATTGTATCTTCTGGATATGACAGGGAAGTTACACCCATGAAATCTCAACAACATACCTTTTTTCTAAACAACCGAAAAATGACAATGTTAGTGGACATACCTCTAGTTGTAGGAAATATCATGGAGCCCCACTCCTACACAAAGAGCTACAGGCAATTAATGATGGCTGAGAGAGACAGAGACAGTCTTCCCCAGACTATTGAACAACCCAACTGGTTATCCAATACCATGTGGTCAGCCCTTAACATATACATACAAGCAACACTTAAATGGACTCAACTTTTGCATTTATGTATTTATACATATATTTGTAGTTCATATTTGTGTAACAATAATTAAAGAAAGGATACTAGACTGGATGGTGGTGGCACACACCCTTAGTCCCAGCACTCTGGAGGCAGAGATCTCTGTGAGTTCAAGGCCAGTCTGGTCTACAAAGCTACACGAAGAAACCCTGTCTTGAAAAAAAAAAGATAAAAAAGATTTTTAAAAAGGATACTAATTTGAGAGTGAGGACAGATGTGAGGATTGGAGGGAGAATGAGGAAATCATATAATTACATTTTAATTAAGAATAAGCCAGGTGGTGGTGGTGTACACCTTTGATCCCAGAACTTGGAAGACAGAGGTAGGTAGATCTCTGTAAATTCAAGGCCAGCCTGATCTACAGAGGGAGTTCCAGGACAGCCAGTGCTGTTACACAGAGAAACCCTGTCTCAAAAATCAAAACTAAAACAAACAAATAAGAATAAAATAAAAATGTAAATCTACTCAAAATTCCATAACTAACCCAAAAGTGTCAAAGTAATTTCATCACAAACTTTCACCAAAAACAAAACAAAACACTTCACATCAAAGATGATAAAAGAGGCTGACATATTTTCTGCTCTGTAGCTAACCTCCCTTTTGTTTGAAGATTCAAGAAAGATGAAGGAGAGCAAGATTCACTCATGGCTGCCTCCCCACCCATCCTTCTTTCCTCTCTTCTTTCTCTATGGCCTCAATTCCTAAATATACCCATCCCTCAAGTGGGATTGTTCTTAAATTATTCTACACTTTTGCTTTAGGTGTGTATGTGTGCGTGTGTGTGTGTGTGTGTGTGTGTGTGTGTGTGTGTGTGTGTTAGACGCATGTGGGTATAGGAATGCCTATGCCTATGTATGTGCATGCAGAGGTTAGATGGGAGGTCAGGTGTCTTCCTCTAGTTCTTTCTGCCTTGTCCTGCATGACAGGGCTTGTCACTGAATCAGAAGCTTGCCGTTATGTCTAGGCTGGTTAGCCAGCAAGCTCTGGGAATCCTCTGTCTCTGAAATTATAAGTATATGACAATGGCAGCTTTATACACAGGGATTGTATAGCAAGGACACTGACCCACCAAACCATCTATACAGACTCTGTTCTTAAATTAAGGGTATCATAGAGGGTATCAGTAACTGCACTGGGCAGAGACATTACTAGTCCTAGTGGCAATGTGGCATCCACTGATTAAGTATCTACAAACATAAGACATACCTCTAACAAGTGATGTTTTTACTTTCTTGAAATGATTTTGTCATCCAGCTCTGAATGAGCAAGAATTGAGAGCTTTACTATATATTATCTTATATATGATACTATAAAATACTATGAGCCACTAAAAGAAAAATATACTTACACAATCCAATGCTTACTTTGAATTTTCCTACCCCATATATATTTGTTGCTCTTCTGTGCTATCTATACATTTAAAATGTTTTATTTATTTAATGTGTATTGCGTGTGTGTATGTGGGTGCACACATCTGCCATGGTGTGCATGTAAGAGTCGGAAGATAACTTGCCGGTGTCTATTCTGTCCTTCCACCATGTGGAAGGATCAAAGGAATCAACTCAGGTCATTAGCATCTATGACAGCTGAGCCACCTCACTCCGAGACTTTCCAAGTCTGACATAAGTTTTTCTACTTTTGTACTGGGCTTTCTTAATCTTTCTTAATAGAAGTTGTCAATAAAAAAAAAACTTCAAGTAAGCATAGGAATACAATTTCAATAGCACAGTCTGTATTACTTTCTTTGTCTTGTTGCTTTATAGCTTCTTTGGCCATAGAAGCAGTTTCAATTAGTTTGGGCTCCAATTACATAAGACAATGATGAGGTGGCCAGGAAGATGGATTAGTCAGTAAAGTACTTGTCACACAAGCGTGAAGACCTGAGTTCAGATCCCCAGAACACATGTAAAAAGCCAGGTGCAGTGAGTCGCAAGTACCTGTAATCCCAGGAGCCAGACAGGAAGATCCTAATGCTTGTTGGCCAGATGGTGTAGCTGAGTCAATGAGTTCCACCTTCAGTGAGAAACCCTGTTATATGTTCACATCTTCTCATGCATACATGAACACATACACAAACATATAACATATACACACACATGCAAAGAAGATCACAATGAATTAGGAACAGCAGCAGCTGCTGGATTCAAACAGAACATTCTGATGACACCTAGACAGGGTAGTAGTAACGGACGGAGTGAAGATACTTTCATGGTGGTTGGAGAAGAAAAAAGAACAAGAAAGAGAAAGAAAAAGAGGAATGACCCCCTCAAGACAAGCTATAGCTCCCTAACATATCCCCTGTGAAACTCTATCTAGTTGACCCAACTTCTGAAAATTGCCACAACTTCACAAGTGATGCCATCAAATTATAAATCCACTGGCAGATTAACACACTGATTATATTGAAGCTCTTTCGTGGTCCAATCATTAAGTTTATATCACATGATCCCATTGAGGGCACTTAGCATCCAAACCACAAAAACCCATCTGGCATAGTTATGAGACTCTAAAGCTTGCACTTCAACATATGAAATAGAAGGTATAGAAATGAAATTAGTGGGCTGGAGAGATGGCTCAGCCATCAAAGGCAAGGCTCACAATCAAAAATATAAGAAATGAAATTAGCTTCCTCTGTATATCTTATTTTCTATATTTGTTTCTCTGGCAAAAGCTTCATCATGAAAAGGAGGAAGTTCAAACTGAAGTGAGTTACAAACTTCATTTCCAACAGTGGATTGTGGCTTGGCCTTGAGGTAAGATAGATGAGATCATGGACGGTTGCTCTTGACCTTTCTTCCTCCTGTTCCCTCCCCTTCTTCTACACCCACTACTCTCTACAAGCTCTCTTCTCCCTTTCTCCTGAGGTTCCATGTCAAGGTATGTCTGCAATGACAAAGCTTTACATTTTTACTATTTACTTATGTGATGGAAGACAGAGGACAACCAGTAGGAGTTGGTTCTCTCCTTCTATGAACTGTGTGGGTTCTGGGCATGAAACTCAGGTTGCCATGTCTTTACCCACTGAGCTGTCTCACCAGAACCTTGACCGACTTTTCTAGATGGGGGAGGCATGTGAAGTGATCTCACAGCCTGAGCTGACAGGTGGGGACAGTGAGCACAGGCAACTGTGCTGCCTTCCGTGGGCTTTATTTGGGGTGCATCCCCACCTCTTCTTCAACCTCTCTCCATCCCACCAATGCATCCAGACCAAGCTGTTTAGGAAGAGAAGGAAGCAGGAAGGAAAAGAGATGTTTTCTATGTCTTTTGTTCCTGTTCTCCTTTCTTCCCATTATTCAAAGGTCCCTCACTCTTTCCAGCTCCTGCACCTAACTTCCTAAGTGCATAAGGACAGGACTGACTCTGGCTAACAGCCATGAGCACCTCTAGTCAGGATGTGAGGGTTTGAATTCTAGTTTATTAGGTACAAACTGTGTGATGATGGCAAACTAACTTTCCCTTTCTAAGCCTTAGCTGTGTGGTCTATGATTATAATCTAAATTAAATGATAAAGTGATATAGGGCATGCAAAATCTTTATTGCTTAGCCACAGAAGCTCTAATTTTTAAATGATTATTTCTCATCATCTCTATTTTGAGTGATGATGGTGGCTGTCTGCTTTTGTGAATATACTTTTTTGAGAGTCTCATTGTTTTTTACAGTTTAGCTTCTGGGGACTGATGTGCTGGGGCCACATACCAGAAGTTAATGCTGCTGGGCTGTTTCAATCTTTCAGTATCTTCACTCTCCTGCTCACCTTGACTGATTTTATCCTCTCTGTAAACATATTTTAAGAAACTACAAAGGGAGCCACTAAGTTAACCATAAGAAGCCTGACAGGGAAGACTGTGCTAAAAATGGAGAAGCACAGCCCTGACAGGAAGTGCAGAGACAGGCTTAGGATTTACCATTCTTCTTAGACTCTGAAGAAAGGGGTCTCTGAGGAATGACTGTACTTGTGACTAACATTTGCTTTATGACCAGCGACGGTTAGTATCTTTTAGCTTTTAACCTTCTGCGTTTATTCTTTACAGAAAACATATTTAGGTAGAAAGAATAATCTCTTGAATGTATGTACACAAATTTGGGGCTTCTGTTTCTTCCCTTCCTACAGTCATTTTTGATAGACAAAAGGTAAAATCAGAGTCATAGCATCATTGTTTGCTGTTAAAGTTATCTTCAGAGAAGCACAGCCTGAGTTATGTAGCAGGGAATGTACTGTCATGAATTAGATAGATATCCCATTTGCCCCCTAACAAAAGCTAAGGCCCAGTCATGTGAGGGGTGCTTAATGCAGTTTTTATATATTTACACAAAAGGACATGAAATCCCTCCATGGTTAATGAAGTGGGAAGATAGAACATAATGGTTTGGGCTAGAAGGCATGTGTTGAAGTCCCCTTATACCTTCCTTCCCACCCTAGTAAGGATTGCCAGTCACACATCCATCCCGTTTTTATGACTGGCGTCTGTACTAGCAGACACCTTTTCTGTTTGTTACTGTCAGCCACCCCTAAAGTATGAGCGGCTGATGTACACGTGCCTACAATGCCTGGAGTGGAGTCAAGCAGATTACAGGTTTCGATAAAAACTTACTCAGTAACAACCAAAAGAGGCTGTGTAACGGTGACCTTCTTTGTGTATTCACCAGTTTGTTTCCCACTCTCTCACTTCTCTGATGTCTCATGTCAGCATGATGAAGAAGAACAAGATGGAAGCGGATGAGCAGGAGCCTCTCTGGATCCCACAGTCTCATGGTCTAGGGCATCTTAAGAATATACTGGATGGAGGAGAGTATTCCCCTTTTATATCTCCTCCCATTCTGGAGAGCAATTTTATTCAGGTAAATAGCACTTGCACTCTCAATTAAGTTCTAGTAACTTCCATATTTCATTTGCTCAGACAGTGAAAGGTTGAGAAGTGAATTTTTAATGTGCTAAGGGGACACTGTGGTGTTGAGGGGGAAAATTAGTGTTATAGGAAAAGTCACTTCAGATGTTCCCAACAAACTCCAAGGCAAGTATTCTGACCAAATTCTACCATAAATGTCATAATCTTGTTACACAAAATTTTTAGAACATACTATCACAGTAGGTATTCAGATCATTTCTTTCTTGGAGTTTTTAACTTTTAAAATTGTATATTTATGTATATGAGTGGCTTGCCTACAGATGGTTGTGAGCCACCATGTAGATGCTGGTATCTGAAACCAGACTCTCTATGAGAGCAGCAGGTTCTTAACAGCAGAGCTCTCTATAGCCCCTAGACCTATATTTTAAAGACAAGCATCTAAGGCAGGAGATGGGGTCAATGGTAGAGCCCTTGCATAGCATTCACAATCCCTGGGTCCATTCCCTAGTGCCCATCTAAATAAACAACAACCTGGGAAGTGCTAAGAACTGAAATGAATCTTATACATTGGCTCTGAACAGGAAATAAAACTGTCAAATAGTATCAGAGAAAACTGCTTTTTTTCTTGTAAGAATGCACCTGCATTCTGAATGAAGCCACAGAACACCTGGGAGTAGTGCTGGCTTTCCTCTCAACACTCAGCACTGGACTGTCCAAGCAAAGATATGGGCTCAGCAGTGTGAACCATGCCTGCCCCTCACAGAAATGTCATGACAGTGTCCGATGTTGAACACAGAGCTGATCCCACAGAGTATGACAAGGAAGGTGGCAGATACTTCAAAGATAAGGAGGGTTCGTGCTTCATAATGTATTCTCTGACTGATAGCAGGACTAGTGTGACTTCTCTGTGCCCAGTGTACCGTGGGGAGGAGCCAAGTCTCCAGGACACATTTCAGTGGTGTCCTAGAACACAAGATGCCCTGGAATACATGATGTCATAATTTACTGTTTTTGGCTTTCAGTTACTTGTCCTGCTAATAATCTTTCATTTTCGATTTTCTTCCTATACCATTTTTCATATTATCTCTTGTACACTCTAATTGCATAGCCCTGGCCCAACACAGGGAGGGAGTAGTTTGTGGTCTACATATCAGCCACAGACCCATATCATTGCAGTCATACTCTCTAAGATGCCCAGTTTTTCCTGGCTAGTTTTTGGCAGCAAGATACCATGATTTCTGCCTCTGGAGTTCCAAGTGAGGGGGGGGAAAGCATCTCAGAGAGCACACGGAGTGCTCATTCACTTGAACTAACTGCTAAATGCGTGCTAGCACATGACCAGCTAACATCCCATAGTACCCTTAAGTCCCGATAGTTACCTCACTCACTAGTACTGGTCCTCCCTAGGAGACCCCACAAACCAGAGACTGTGGGCAGTCATTGTGAGGTACCATGACTCACTCCCTTCTTCTCCTCTGGCCTCCCTTACACTGCTTTAGCAAGCAAGGGTTCTAGATCCATGCCTTCTATCAAGAGACTCCTTTCCTGTTCTCTGCATTCAGGTCAATAGGAGAGGTGAATCTATTTATCTGCATAACCGAGCTAACTGGGTGACTGTAGGCATCTGCTCTTCCAATCCCATCCTCAAGACCCCCAACATGATGCTGTTGGCACATCTGACACCAGAGGCTCGAAAAGAATCAGATCCCATCTTTAAAAGCCTCCTGACACCTTCCTCTACAGAGAATCTGGTGCTCACCAGGTGAGTCACAAGAATGATGACCAGGGTTCCAAAGGAACACTTCAGGTGCACTGCTTTCTCAAATGATGCAGGGGTGTCTCTAAGAGCATCCAGAAAAAAAATGGTCTATGACAACTAACAATTAAGTGGGGAAAAAAGACTACAGTAACAAGGACTGAAGGCTCAGCAGAGTCTCTCTAGAGCTTGCCCTTCCTCCCACAGCAGGCTCTCTTCATCAGGATTTGTTCTGGCCTCATCTCAGCCACTAACTTGGTCTATGATCTTGATCAAGTAGCTTTCAACTTCATTTTAGACACTTTCATCACTATATTTATTGTGTGACTTTTTCATATATGTGTACTAAGTACATTGACCATATCCATCCTTCTTTACCCCCATGTTCCCCAACCCCATCCCATTGAGCTGCATCTCACACACTCTCCTTTCACTTTCTTATCTTGTATATTTGTGTAATTGTGTGTGTGCATGCATACTCGTTACTTGTGCATATGTGTGTGTTCACACAAGGGTGTATGTGTGTCATGGTGTACATGAGGAGGTCAGGGAACAACCTCAGGTGACAGTCATCCACATTCTACCTTGATATAAACTTGTTCACTGCTGTGTATTCCAGATTAGCTAGTCCAGGAGCCAGAGATTTTCCTGTCTTCTCCTCCTCCCCAGTAACGGCAAGCTAGAATTTGATGCTTGTACTGAGTTCTGAAAGTGGAAAAGCAGGCCATCAGGCTTACATAGTAAACGCTTTATCTCCTATTTCTTCAAATGCTTTCCATTTTCCTCCTGCGTCATTGCAGCACCTGTTGTCTTCATGCTAGTAACCATTCTGACCGGGATAATAAGAAATCTCAAGCCGGGCGGTAGTGGCGCACGCCTTTAATCCCAGCACTCGGGAGGCAGAGGCAGGCAGATCTCTGTGAGTTCGAGGCCAGGCTGGACCGATAGCCTCCAAAACAATACAGAGAAACCCTGTCTTGTAAAAACAAAAAAAAAAAAAAAAAGAAATCTCAATGTAGTTTACATTTGAATTCCTAGATGTCTAAACCTCAACTTTGATTACTTTTTTTCTTCCTTTTTTATTTAAGTTAGAAACAAGCTTCTTTCACATGTTAATCCCAGCTCCTTTCCTTCCCCTTCTCCCCTGCCCTCCCCACCAGGCACCCCCAGTCTCCACCCAATCTCCACTCCGATCCCCAGGGAGGGTGAGGCCCTCCATGGTGGATCTTCAGAGTCTGTCATTTCATCCAGGGCAGGGCCTAGGCCCTCCCCCAAGAGTCCAGGCTGAAAGAACATCCCTCATTGTGGGATGGGCAGCCCAAGACCATTTATATGCCAGGGATAAATACTACCCAAGGCCCCATAGATTACCTAGGCCTCCTCACTGACAACCACATTCAGAGGGTCTGAATCAGTCTGGGGTCCAAGAGCTCCCCCTTGTTCAGGTCAACTGTTTCTGTGGATTAAACCAGCCCAGTCTTAACCCCTTTGCTCATCAGTCCTCCCTCTCTGTCACTGGATTCCAGGAGTTCAGTTCAGTGTTTAGCTGTGGGTGTCTCCGTCTGCTTCCATCAGTCGCTGGATGAAGGTTCTGTTTCTCAGACTCTCTGACAGTGGGATTATATGCTGGCACTCCCCTGACTCATGCCTAAAATCCATATACATATATATATATATATATATATATATATATATATATATAGAGAGAGAGAGAGAGAGAGAGAGAGTGTGTGTGTGTGTGTGTGTGTGTGTGTGTGTGTGTGTGTGCATCTGCAAGTCCAATGTTGGAAGACAAGTTTGTGAAATCACCTTGTCCTTTATATGTGGGTCCTAGAGATTGAAGTTTGTCTGTGGGCACCTTTGCCTGGTGAGCCATCTCGCTAACCCTAAGCCTCAACTTTTCAGGATTAATTATAATTAGGATGTACAGTTTCTCATGATAAATGATGTTCTGATCATTTAGGAAGATGTTCTGAACATTTAATAAGACGAGATGTCTCTCAGGAGGTCCCACCTACACTGATCTGGGACACAAGACCATTGATCGTCTCATTCTCCAAGCTGGAAAAGTCTTTTTATAGGTCTCCAAATAGGTCTTCAGATGACACTACATTTCCATTTGTTTGTAGGTTTCTCCCACTGCAGTTTGTGACTCTTTCTGTGCACAGTGCTAAGAACATGAGACTCAAAGTAAAGCTGATAAGTGGCCGAGCCTACTATTTACAGCTCTGTGCTCCTGTATATAAACAGGATATCATATTTTCTCAGTGGGTAGACCTCATCGCCCTCTTGACTCAGGAGAAAGCCAGAACTTCCAAAGTATCAGAGGTCTCAAGCCTCTCAGAAATCACAAACAGCACGGATATCACAGACTCAATGGACATCATGGAGATGACAGCTTTCTCAGAGATACGGGCCATGCACCCACACGCTCGCATATACTCTGCTAACATCAATCAAAGCGCAGACTTCTCAGAATTTACAGATGTCACCGATATCACAGACGTCACTGACGTCACTGACATTCCAGAATATCAGGCCACAGATGTTCCAGATATAAAAATTGTCACAGAAGTCACAGAAGTCATAGAAGAAAAAGATGACACAAACATCTCAGGGGTTACAGTAGTATTTGAAAACGACGACATATTAAAGGCCAAGCAAGAGGAAAAGGTATGTGTTGTAGGAGACTTTCATTCTTTTTGCTTGTTTGTTTGCTTTGTTTTGTTTTTCAAGACGGGGTTTATATAAAGTTTTTGAGCCTGTTGTGGAAGCGGCTTTGTAGACCAGGTTGGCCTCAAACTCACAGAGATCTGACTGCCTATGCCTCCTGAGTACTGGGATTAAAGGTGTGTACCACCACCACCACCGCCAGCTGAAACTTTCATTCTTCAATGATCAAGCGTGGGAGCTGTGACCAAGTTCTCTGTTAACAGCGATGATGAAAACGCTGCAGAACCAACTCTGAGTAATACAATTTTAACAAAGGACTCAACCCCTGAGCCCGGTATAAGTCATAAAATATTCCCTGAAATACTGACCATCCTTACCTCAAACTTGCCGCAGTATCAGCAAGCAGTGGTGTGATAAAAAGAACTTCAGGGTCAGAATCAGAAGACCTGGGTTAGAATCTTAGCCTTCTGGGTATTCTATATATGACTGGCTAAATGGCTGAACCTACACAACAACCTAAAATGAGAATGATAATATAATATAATATAATGCTATTTTATGATTTGAATATGAGGATGGACTGAAGCTTCAATAAGAAAATATGAGGACAGAAATCAGAAAACAAAAAAAGTTGCTGGCTTTAGAAAAGGTCAGGGAGTACAAAAAGAAAAAAGAACACAGAACTAAGAAAATCACTTGCAAACCTTGAGAGCCACATTAGGAAGTGGGGACTTAGCAAACTGAATTAAGGGACTGAGCATTTTACATATCGCAGGCTAACTAGATTGCTCAGCAATAGAGAGCACTTCCTGCTCTTCCAGAGGACCCCAGTTCAGTTCCCAGCACCCACATCCTAAGCTCACAACTGCCGATACCTCCTCTTCTAGGGGATGTGATACCCTTTAAGCCTCACAGGCATCCTCTAACAGGAATGAAGAGTTCATTTACAAAGATGTGAATCATGGATTGGGGCTATGATTCAGTGATACCATATGTACTTGGTGCATACAAGGCCTTGGGTTCAACCCACAACCCTACATACACAATGAAGATGTTAATCATCCCATATCCACACCATGGCTATAATAAATAGCAAAGTAATGAAAGTATGAGAACAGTCTAACCCAGTGGTTCTCAATCTTCCTATACTGTAACACTTTAATACAGTTCCTCATGTTGTGCTGACCCCCAACCATAGTTATTTTTGTTGCTATTTCATAACTAATTTTGTTCCTGTTATGAATTGTAAATATAAATATGTAGGATATCTCATGTGACCCCAGCGAAGGGGTTTGTTTGACCCTGAGGGGGTCACAATCCACAGACTGAGAACCACTAGAAACTCCTGCCAAGAACCGTCAGGCAAAGTTAGAACTACAAAAAGCAAGTGCCATATTCAAATTGTTTAGGGGCTCCCAAAGTATATCAAGCTCATGGCAAAACTCTATTAGACCAATTAGTGTGATGTGCTTGTTAAAATTGTCCAAAAAATGTTTCTTGGCCCAAAAGGCCAAGTAAAAAAGGGGGGGTAATAATCTCTTAGAAGTAAAAGTTCACTGTTACATACACTCTAAAGGAAAATGGGGCCGAGGAGACGCTCAGTTAGTAAATTCCTCCTGCACAAGTGTGAGGGCCTGGGCCTGACCCCCAACACCTACATAAAAAGCTGGCATGCTGCCACACACCTGAAAATCCCAGCCCTGAGGAGCCAGTCCAGGCTAGTCGGTGAGCCTCTAGGCCCGTAGAGAAATGCTGCCTCAAAACATAAGATGCAGGGAGGAAGATGCCCATGTAGACTTCTGGCCTCGACAAGCACATGCATGCACATGTGTGTACACATGGACATGCACTTGAACACACATGCATTGCACATACATACAAAAGAAACAACACATACTATGAATAACAGTTTGTCTCTATATTGAGGAAATATCTGTGGTTTATACCTTAGTTACTCTTCTGAATTCTGTTTCCTATGCTATAGGTAAGTACTTTTAAAGTAGGATATATTCAAATAGTTTTTCAGTTTTTAATGACAGGTAGAAAATTCTGATGACAATCAGCCAGACCTGGTGGCAAAAGCACCTGACAGAAGCTTGTGAGTCCAAGCTTCTGGGGTCACATGAGATATCCTACATATTTATATTTACAATTCATGACAGGAACAAAATTACAGTTATGAAATAGCAACAAAAATAACTTTATGGTTGGGGGTCAGCACAACATGAGGAACTGTATTAAAGTGTTACAGTATAGGAAGATTGAGAACCACTGGGTTAGACTATGATCCCCAAGCTACTAGATGCTCCTAAGAGCAGCCTGACTGAAGAGTAGATGTATTTCTAGAAAACCTTCCTTACCCTGTAATGCAAAGATGAGTGATGTGACTAGATACCAGTCATGTTGTGTGAGGTGACTCTGGTGTGTGGCACTCTGAATTGAATGCACTGCATTAGGCTGCGGTGGGGCCTGCCGTGGTTCCCAAGACCTGTGAACACTCAGTAAGTTCAGATGAAGTGACTAGAAACTGCTCCACATACAATCTGCTTCTACACGGTGTCCTTCTGCTATCTGATTTGCTCTTGCTTGTCATTTCTCAAGGAAAATGTCATGAAACATGGGTGTCTACGAAACATGAACAGTAAGAACGAGTTCAGAGAATCCCCCAAACATGTCACCATCTCAGACCTAACAATCACTTTCCAAGGTGAAAAATGTTTCCAGACTTCTTTGGCTCCTATAAAAAGTGAGGGAAACATATGCAAAGTAATGGATGATGAAACCAGGGAAGAAAAGATGACTGACCTTCCAAAAGCGGGTCTCAAGGCTACAGTATCCAGGTCAGTAGCATGGGAAATGCTGTGGGCATTCGGGGAGTGTACACTACACATACAGATGTGTGATTGCTTCCTTGTAACTCAGGCATTTGTCTCTGAAGACTCTCAGACAGATACAATGTGACAGAACGATGACACAGGTACCTCTTAGCCAACCATATTTGAGTCAGTCTTGGTTAATTTTTATTTCCATACCAGCTTCTTAGGCTTCTGCACTGGTATTCCGGCTTTTGGCCAAACGCCAAAAGCATGCTTTTTAAGAAATGAAGAGTAGTAGCACAGGGCCCACATTCTAGAGATGGAGTGTTGACTTCTAGAAAGATTGTGGGTATTTTCATCTCTATACTTAGCTACATTTTCTTCTACAGAGCCTCTATGTAGCCTTTACTTCCAATACTATTGAGAAAACTATTTCCATTGTTTTAATACTTCTACAGCAAAGATGATTGCAAGCTGAAAGTGAGTGAATGCTGTAGCGGTATGAAGGTACAAGTCATTCTAGGGTAACACTTCAAAAGATCTAACAGCTTCATTAGCTGGCAGCCCATACCCATAGTCCCAGCTACTCTGCAGGCTAAGGCAAGAGAGCCCCTTCAGCACACGAGTTCCAGGACAGCCTGAGAAGCATAGTTAGACCCTGCCTTAAATAACTTACATTAGTAAAAATAAAAATGAGGAATGCAACTGTGTCTACCTTTTAAACATATTAAAAGAAGGATTGGGAGGGGAAGCCAAGTGGCGGATTACATACTTAGAAAACACAAGGCCTTGGGTTTGATCCTCAGCACACATACACAGGATAAGAAAAATTAACTTCGGAATGAAATCAACTAGAATTTATTTTTATTTTTATTTTTAACTCTGAATTATCTTTTGGTTTATGCCATTTTTCTTATAGAACTCTACAAAATATATTTTATTTCTTAAAACTTTAATTTACTTTTTCTAAGCCAGACAAAAACAGCACAATAAATATTATTCTGAGTTTATCCTACTTGTTACAATGAAGATCAAAGATTTCTCACGTCTTAGAATCTTGGTGGGCAAAATGTAGCAAGTTTAGCATAAACCTGGAGAAACTTAGTATTAGTCACACAAATACAGAACAGAATGGTCATGACATTTTGACCACACTGGAAAATGTATATTCTTGGTAACAGAAAATACCTATTTAATAGTAAGTGTCCCAGGATCATGACAAAGTTATTTACTTTTGTTTTGAGTCTTACTACATAGCTCAGACTGGTCTCAAATTCACTATGTAGCTCATGCCAGTCTTGAACTTATGATCTTTCTATCTTAGCCCTAAGTATTAGGACCATAAGCAACACCACTACACCTAGCATTTTTTTAGTAAAAAAATTCTAGGGTCAGCAAAATGGCTCAGTAAATAAAAGTCTTGCTGTACATGCCTGATAGCATGAGTTAGATTTCCAGAAGCAAAGCGAGAGAACTGAAAATGATCTCTGACCTACACAGACAGACAGACAGACAGACAGACAGACACACACACACACACACACACGTGTTCACACACTCACACATATATCATATATACTCATACACACAACATATATACTCACAATAGTAGTAATAAAACTTAATTCTAAATGTGTTCTACTTAAAATTTAAAACAAATTAAGAATGTCTCCATTAATATGTCTGTATACTTTATAAGAAGTTCTATCAATTGTAATAAAACAAAGAAATATAAAAAATGTAATAATGCCAGGCAGTGATGGCACATGCCTTTAATGCCAGCACTCAGGAGACAGAGACAGGCAGATCTTTGTGAGTTTGAGGCCAGCCTGATCTGCAGAGTAAATTCCAAAGCTACAGACACCCTGTCTCTAAAAACAAACAAAAATAGTTATAGCATGTTTAACTGCCAGACACACTGGTACACACTTTTCATTCCTGCATATGGGAACAGACACAGGCAAATCTTTCTGAGTTAGTAGCCAGCCTGGTCTACACAGGCTAGTTAGGGCTACATAGTGAGACCTCATCCAGTACCCTCTCCTAGACTCTGAGGGTACCTGCATTCACATGTGTACAAACCCTCACCCCTTCCCCACATATACATAATTAGAAAAATAAATCTTTAAAACAGAAAATAAATACCTATCAATAGCTACAACAAATACTAATTCCTTTACTCATTAGTTATGTTCAGACTGTGGCTTCTTCCCATCCTGCTGTAAAATAAAACCCTGCTGTATATTCGTCTTTGGATTTTCTCTTCTAGTCCTCCTCAGTTCTGCATGCTTGTCTTTTCTGGTGAGCATCTCTGTGTACTAAAACAGACTGCTTCCTGATTAGCCCTTCTTCTGTGGTCATGTGGATTACCAGCAGGTTTTAACTATGAAATACTATGCTCCAATAAATTACTTCCCTCTTTGAGTTGTTACTTTGATATGTATTTCTGCAAGTGAAAGGATAACTATTTGTTGTGTAGATGGACAGTTAGTTGATTCATGATCTGGTTGCAGTAAAGTTCCCCACCACATATGAGGACAGCGTGAGTGTGACAGACATCTTTTTTCCAGTTGTTTTTTACATTTCTTTGTTTGTCCTGTATTTGTATGCACATGTACAGAAATCAGAGGATACTGTAGCAGTAAGTTCTCTCCTTCCATCTTGTAGGTCCCAAGGATCAAACCGAAGTCATTAGAGTTGGTAGCAAGGACTACAATAGGGCCAAGCCATCTCACAGGCCCAAAACACACTTTTCAAGTTTGTGACTGTCTCCTGGAGTCAATTTACTGTTTCTGTCTTGTAATTCAATTGGAAATGTTATGAATTTCAATCAGTTACTTAGGAAGATAGTCCATTTTTCTCTTCCCATTTTGTTCATATGTACATAACCAAATTATGTGTGTGTGTGTGTGTGTTTAAAATGGTTTATTTGGGAGATATTTGTAATTATTAGGCAGCTTGGAACTCTGTTCTCTTAGTTGTCTGCTCAAATATGCCCCTCCACACTTACTCTTTTTTGCCTTCCTCAAATCACTACTTTTCTCCCTCTGTAGCTCCCATCATCCCAGATTTAATCACAGCACATCCTAGCTGCCATAGTATATTTTGTTTGTTTATGATCTGCCTTCTCCACTGAAATAAAGCACTTCAAATGACAGGGACTTGATTATTTTTCACTGTTTATCCCTTGTTCTTAATGCATACAATGTGCCAGGTAAATATTATCTAGCAAATGAATCACACTTTGCCATTGAAAATTATTTTTGTTGCTCCAAGAACAACAAAAAAAAGGAACTCTCCTGTGTAGCTGGGGCAATGATATAACTTCCTGTTCTTCTAGCTTATTTTAGTGTTAAAAATAATTTATTATTTTCCCATCTGATTTTTGTTGGTACAGAATAGACCTTTGACTAACAACATTTCTTTTTGCCTCTCCATGCTTCGTTTGAATCTGCTTTACAAATGTTAAACTCTGTACTGATAATTTGGGGGAAGGAGTGCTGTGGATTGAACCAAGAGATTCATACACTAACAGGACACTTTAACTCTGAGGGATGCTTCCCACCTTGAAGACTTCATAATTCCATGCTTATGGGTTTAGGTCTCTTAGCACCTTTACTAAATATTTGAGTTTTTAATTTCTTCAATTGCTTTTGTTTGTTCAGTGTGTGGATGTGGGTATGTATGTGTATTTTATACCCAAATGAAAAACAGTCAACTCAAACTCAGGAGTCTTTTTGTAGGAATTCTCCAAGGCTAGGAGCTAGCTATACATACTTACAGCTCACTTTGGTTATTGCTATTATCCACAGGAAGTTTTCTACTTCCTAGTAGAGGTGGAGAAGCAACTAAAACAAATAAATGTCCCCAGACCACTGATGCGTGTGTCCTACCATCCTAGGCAATGGGGACTGACTATAGGGTCTTCTAGCTAGACAAGCACTCTGCCACTAAGCTACAACCCTACCCTTAAGAATTTTTTTTATTTTATTTTTAGCACACTGTCAATATGCAACTCAGGTCAACCTGGGACTTCCTGCAGAAAGGCTACTGGTAAACCCAACATGCTAGAGGAAAAAGGGGAAAAGCTTAAAAAAATAAATAAACAATAAATAGGAGGAAGGGGTAATAAAGGAGAAACAGAAACCATTAGTCAGAAACAGAAGGAAGACAGAAATAGAAGATGCAGGACAGAAGCAATGCCAGCCCATGGGAAACAGAGCATCCACTGCTAAACACCAGTGTGGGCCTAATAGAAACCCTAGGATGTCTTCCTTCAATGATATAAATGAATCCATCCAGTTTAGCAAATTTGTCCTGAATAATTATTTGTCAGGCCCAGGCACTCTGACATCACCCTTCTATTTTATTCCACTCTGACAACACAATTACTCCCAGGAACTAATATCCTACAAACACCATAAATTGAACTCTAACCTCATGAGACTGTTAGGCCACCATCTCTTCCTTTGCATTTTGGCTATGAAACTGCCGCATGTCTAGAACAATTGATTGGCAGGCTTTACTTGGTAGCACAACTTTCAATGTATAGAATAAATTAGCAGCTACAACCACAGCCACTCCCCTTGCACACCCCAGTTTTCTCAGTTACTTGACATGGTATAATCAATGTGCCAATGCTGATATGCTGTTATTAAGTGGCTGTAGTTTACAGTTTATAACATAGAGGTTCATACTTCATACTAAGTTCTATAGGTTTTGATGAATGTATGGTCACAAGAATCATTTCATCTCTCTAAAAGCTCCCCCAGCATTAGATTCTTGGCACATATGTGTGTGGGGTTGTGTACATGTGAGTGCAGTTGCCATAGATGCCATGGAGACCAGCAGAAAGTACTGGGTCCCTTGGAGTGTTACAAGCTGAACTCAGGGCCTCAGGAAGAGAAATATATACTGCTGAGCCACCTCTCTAGATCCCTATATTAGCTCTTAATTGCTTTTTCTCTTCAGTTCAGGGAATTGAACCTAAGGCCTTGGACATGTTAGGCAAGGGCTCTACCTTGAATCACATCCCCAACTCTTAATTGTTTTGTTCTGGTAGTTTTGTTTGCTTGCTGGCTTGAGACAGTATCTCACTATGTAACTCTGGTGTAGAACTTTGAATATAATTGGCCTCCATAATCTCATAGGGAGGAGAGGTACCTCTAGGAGGTGTGGCTTTGTTAGGAGTAGTTGTGGCCTTGTTAAAGGAAGTGTATCTCTGTGGGGGTGGGCTTTGAGGTTTCCTCTACTCAGTTTACCTGCCAGTGCCTCAGTCCACTTCCTGTTGCCTGCAAGTCAAGATGTAGCCAGCACCACATATACCTTCATGTCGTCATGCTCCCATGATGATAATGGATAATGGACTGAACCTCTGAAACTGTAAGCTGCCACCACAATTAAATGCTTTTTTTAAAATGTAAGACTTGCTGTAATTATAATGCCCTTTCACAGCAACATAAACCTTAACCAAGACACCTAGCTAGCTTGCAGTTTACTATGTTGGCCACACGGCCCCGAACCCAAAAGATATCCACCAACCTCTGTCTCTCAACCTATATCACCACACCCAGCATTGTTTTTGTTTTATCTTTAGATTATTTTTGCATTTTATTTATTCATTTAGTGTGGGTGGGGAATGAATGTGTCAGGATGCTTGTGTGGAGGTCAGAGAACAACTTGTGGGAGCTGGTTTTCTCCTTCTACCATGTGGAGTCTGGAGATCACACTCAGGTTTTCAGGCTCAGTAGCGGGTGCTTTTACCCTTTGAGACATCTTCACCAGCCCCCTTGGCTCTTTGTTGTTATTATTATTGTTTTGTTGTTGTTGTTGTTGTTAATAAAATTTACAAAG
Source organism: Mesocricetus auratus (assembly GCF_017639785.1). Lineage (NCBI taxonomy): Eukaryota > Metazoa > Chordata > Mammalia > Rodentia > Cricetidae > Mesocricetus > Mesocricetus auratus. The sequence goes on along the minus strand of NW_024429186.1, from coordinate 38,155,092 downwards.
CTAACAGGGTGAAAAGCACTTAGTAGGTGCTATGTTTCCCTATATGATCATTAGAAATTATATGAATTCCTACATAAGCAGCAAAATAATGATACAAGGATATTGTAACTTGGCAAATTAAATTCTTTAAGACTTTACCCTTTAGCTTCCTATACCATTAATCTACTAAATACTAGGAAGAAATAAATAAGAAAATAAAAACAAAACTAAATTGCTATTCTAAGTAATCCTCTTGAGTTCTGTTCCATGGGGACATATTTGTATGGGGAATATTTCTGGTATACTATGAACTCCTTTTTGCTGCCTGTTTGCACTGGGAACATAATTAGTAGCTATCATCTAATTAAAAATGTTAGTTACAAAAGAAAGATGTAATATTTTAAGAACATAATGGAAGTCACCTAACTTTTATTCCAGAGGCATTTTTAGGAGTTAGCCAGGAAGGTGAGGTTGTATGAGTCATAACTGCCTCTACAAGTATGTGGGCAGGGAACTCTCTCACACTCCAAGAGGGGAAAGGCTGAGTAGCAGCTGGTGGAGATGCAAGCAGACTTTATGCTATTACATACAATTTGATGTTGTGACTTTTATGAATTGGATAGAATGTAAATAAACAATCTTACCCTGGTGTAATCACTAACAGTCTAGATTTGCTAAGCATGGTTCATTGCTACTCCTGAAGCATTTTGAAAATGACTAGTGATCTCAGACCCGGCCGTTCTTGTGTAAATATTTGTGGTCACAGTGACAGCTCCTTGAAATGTGTTGTTTATTTTTACAGGAGCACAAACACTGATTCAGACACTTCAGGTAAGAAACGAATTCCAAGACAAGTTTTATTGTGCTCTTCAGTAGAGGAGTCACCCGGGTTCTTATAACAGTAGAACGAAGGGTTCCAGCTGGACTTTGATGCCTTCCCGTTCTAAACACTTCACCCTTGAGAGACTCTCCCAGGTGTGCCGGTCACTCTGATTCCCCAGTTCCCTGAATCTGATCAGGCATGAACCACTCCGAGGAGACTGCTACGGATGGAGTCCAACCCACAGCAGTAACAGAACCTCACATCCTTACAGATCTGTATGGGGAGCATTTTTGGTAAATTAAAAATTACTTGCCCCTCTGCTCTTCCCACTTATGTCTTCAGCCTAACACTCACTTTTATTTAATGCTTGGGAATTTCTTCTTAACACATTCCCATGTCTTAAGGAGTCTTTAACATTCAACAGCAAGCATTTGACAAGGCAGTTGTCATATAGGCTGATGTGGAAACCTTGCCCTTTGGGGACTCACCTCTGAACCATTCTGTGAGCTGAACTAAGCCTCAGCTACATCACACGCATAAAGAATAGTATGGAAAGAATACAGAGGACTATTTAACTTGATTTAAAAGGAGAGGAAAAATACTTTAAAAAAACACTATTTAAAGACATTTATGGTCATACTTGAGTCAGTTCTACCAAAAAAGTAAAGGAAAGAAGATTATTGGGTCAATAATAACTTTTTAAAAAAGATTTGCTTATTTATTTTATGTGTATGAATGTTTTGTCTACATGTGTATATGTGCACTGTGTGTGTGTGTGTGTGTGTGTGTGTGTGTGTGTGTGTGTGTGTGTGTGTGTGTGTGCCTGATACTGGGCAAGGTCAGAAGAGGGTATCAGATGCCATGGAACTGAAGTTCCAGTGGTGATCCATCAAGTGAGTGCTGGGAACTGAACCCAGGTCCTCTGAAAAGATCAGCCAGTGTTCTTAACCACTGAGCAACCTCTCTAGCCCAATATAGTACAGCACCACACAGAGCCTGGAGGATCCTGGGGGCCACTGATCAACTTAGCTGAATCTGTAAGCTCCAAAAGTCAAGATGCACACACCTGAGGATGTCCTCTGATCTCCACATGTACACAGGTGCTCACATACATGTATATACATGTACACCCACCACACACTTATGTGCCCACGCAGAGAATTATTCTCAGTCTACATGTATGAACAAGAGAGACAAAGAACATGAATGAATATTTGGGAGACAGCATGACGAGGACATATAAGTCCATGAAACAATCTGGGAAAGAGAGCCAGAGGTACGGAGGGAAGCACTGAAGAAAGGCAATTGAATGCTGATGTTGAGTCAGAAGGCCCAGGCTTTAGTTCTAACAGTACTTCCTCCATTGCATGAATATGGCATTTATCTGTCTCTGTGTGTACAGCTGGGCCATTGGGCTGAAGAGGGCATTTTGACAGTTATTTTTCTAAAAGCTAATAATTTTATGCTGCTGATGGCCCATTTCTGTAAAGCTAGCAGGCAGCTTGAAGTGGGTGTCTGGGTCACCAGGGTTAACCACAGATCCCACAAAGGAGTAGCAAAAGTGCCCCTGGAGCTTGCTGAATCACAGCATGGCACAGTTTACAGTGTGGCATGCAGGTTGCCACAGAACATTAACTGTTTTCCCCTTTGTTTTCTCTCACATGCTTTCCCATTGCTTTCTTCTCTCCTCTCCATGTCTTCCCATTTTTCTTTCTCAGGCTTATACAGTTTTTCAGTTTTCCCCCTGATTAGCATTTCCTTTCCCCTTTTCACTCTCCTCTAGCTCGTGATTTCCCCTTCCACACACTCTTCCCATTTGTTAACACTCTTTACCTCAAGAAAGCAAAGACTACCATATCCTAAACCCTCATTCTATTAAACTCAGGATGAACAAAGGCTAAAAATGTGTCTGCAATTCTAATTTCTAGGTAAGGCCAGAATAATAATGCTGCCCAAAGAAGGAAAGTAAATCCCTGGTGCGGTGCGAACTTGTCTGATTCTCTCTCCCAGCTCCCAGGCAGTGCTAGCTGAGGACAGACACCCGATTCCTCTCCCACATCCTCTGCAGTTGAAGGGGGTTTCCTTCTCTTCCTCACAGTGTTTGATCCAAAGTGGCACTTCGAACGCACCGCTTCTATACACAAGGCCGTGAAATGACAGACAGGGCAGACCCCAAACTAGACCTGTCGCTCTGGACCTGAGTCCATTTCTCTCCTTTCTTGTCATTTCTTACCTTTCAAGGCTTCCTTCTCCTCAACTGTTTCTGATTCCTTTGTAGTGAGCCCAGATGGCAGGCTTTTCTCTGGTGCCACAGTATTTTTCCTAGATGAAAAAAAAAAGTGAGATCAAAGATAAGGTATATGAAATACTGTCTCCTTCCCACCCTACTTCTTTTTCATCTTCCTGTTCAATATTACAAATCAAGTTCTAAGCGGCCACGTTCATTCCCTGCTTGTGAAACCTGAACTAAAAAGGAAAAGGGAGGGAAAGCCCCGGAAGGGACCAGGTTTGTGACCCAACCGTGAGCTCCAATGGAGAGAACGTAGACTCTTGGCGAGGTGGTTAGGACATCGTTCGAATTTGAGACCCAAATTAAGTTTTCTCCTTGTGTGCCCTTTTCTCTCTCATCTCTGGCTTTCCTTCTTCCCACTTCTCCTCTAATGGCATCTCCAACACTTCCCCTCACTCCTGCTCCTCTTCCCCTCTGGCTCTCTCTCCCCACATCAAATCCTCTTCTAATTTCTTCAACCTGTACCTCATCTGTCTCCCCCTTTCTCAGGGAGAGTGTACATGCGCCAAGTAAAACAGAACAAGTCACAATCAATGGGCATACCTGTTAGATGACCCAAAGGTGAGTTTCTAATATAAGACTATGTAGATTTAAGTGGCAGACATGACACTTTCAGAAAATCTTAATAAGTTGACTCTTAACATGAATCTCATTAAACAGAGACAGATACCTACAGCTAAATACTGAACTGAACTCCTGGAAACCAGTGACAGAGAGGGATGAGTGTTGAGCAAAGGGGTCAAGACCGTGCTGGTGAAAACCACAGAGACAGCTGACCTGACAAGGGGGAGCTCTTGGACCCCAGACTGATGACTGAAAGGCCAGCATTGGACTGATCCAGACCCCCTGAATGTGATGTCAGTGAGGAGGCCTCAGCAATCTCTGGGGCCTTGGTTAGTAGATCAATATTTACCATGGTGTACAAATGAACTTTGGGAGCCCATTCCACATGGAGAGATGCTTTCTCAGCCTGGACACATGGGGAATGACAGACTCTGGAGATCCTGCATGGAGGGCCTCACTCTCCCTGGGGAATGGTGTGAGGATTGGGTGGGTGGCTGGGGTGCTGGTGGAGGGGCAAAAGAAGAGGGGAGGAAGAGGGAGCTGGGATTGACATGTGAAGCAAGCTTGTTTCTAATTAAATTAAACAAAGAAAAAAATACATATCATGTCTTTACCTAGAGCCAAGAATAAAATTCTCTTCTTTTAATAAAAAAAAACAAATTAAAAGAAAAAACTCCCAGTCACTGAAAAAAAAAACATGAATCTCATTATGTCTATTGTAACAAAAGAGGTGAAGTTGCCAATAAAGAAAGAACAGAAATGTGGAGGGAGGGGTTTGTTGTGGCTTCTTCTCTAGACTCTTGTGGTAGGCTGAATGGCAGCACCCGCAGAGGCAGAACACAGGGGGATTTTGGGGCTGCACTGGAGGAGAATTACATACTGCCGCTACTACATGGGAACTGGTTCTCACTTTATACTGTACAGGTCCCAGGGATGGAACTCAGGTCTTCAGGTTTGCCAGAAGGCACCTCTACCTGAGCTATCTTGTCTGTGCATACATCTTCCCTTGTTTGTGTTATGAATAAAAGCTTCATTATAAATACAGGTTTATTTTTAGTGGCATTTAGAGATGAGCCCAGGGCCTTACTCATAAGTCCTCCACTACTGATCTACATCCCAAGCCTATAGTGTAATTAGAAGTAACCATGTGGGTGCCAGGAACTGAACCCAGGTCCTGTGGGAGAGCAGCAATTGCTCTTAACCACTAAGCTATCTTTCCAGCTCTAATTTTATCTTTTAATTGCTTCTTTGAATTAATTTTAAACCTTTCACTTAAGAGTAAAACTATGTAGGACATTTTATGTAAGTATACATTTTGTATTTCAGACTTTTGAAATAAATTGACTTCTGTGGTTTTTGTCAGATCAGTGCACACTACTAAACTAAAAGCAAAGCCCAAGTCAGAAAAAGCTCCTCAAGAGGAAAACAGCAATATCTTCTGTGTGGCAGAAATAAAGGCTATACTAATCACTCAGAATTCAAAGCCTTTCCAATCTAATTTCTTTTCTTTCCTTGTTTTAATTTAAATTAGAAACAAGCTTGTTTTACATGTCAATTCCAGTTCCTTCTCCCTTCCCTCCTCCCCTGTCCCCCACCAATCCCCTATCCCATACCCTTTCTGCACCCCAGGAGGGTGAGGCCTTCCATGGGGATCTTCAAAGTCTGTCATATCATTTGGAACAGGGTCTAGGCTCCCCCATTTGTCTAGGCTGAGAGAGTATTCCTCTATGTGGAATGGGCTCCCAAAGTCCATTTGTATACTAGGGATAAATACTGATCCACTGCCAGGGTCCCCATAGATTGCTCAGGCCTCCTAACTGACCCCCCACGATCAGGAAGTCTGGGTCGGCCCTATGCTGGTTTCCCCACTATCAGTCTGGGGTCCATGAGCTCCTATTGTTCAAGTCAGCTGTTTCTGTGGGTTTCTCCAGCCTGGTCTTGACCCCTTTGCTCATCACTCCTCCCTCTCTGCCAATCTATTTTAGATGTGTATTTTTCTTCTTGTTTGTGGATATGTAAAAAAAAACTATGCAAGTTATAAGGATTTCAATTTATAAACTCAGTTTATAAGCTTGTTAGGAAAAGTTGTTCTACTGTGGTTTTACTTTCATCACTGTTATACTAGCCCCACTCTGTTGGGTGTTTTGGTTTCACTGACGGCGAAGACTGTGTTCTATACATATTTGTGATCGAGCTGAATATTTGGTGCTAGATAGTATTTATTTAATCCATAATTTAGCAATACACGATACTAAGTGACAATTTACTGAGTGTCATTTTTCAACCAGATTTTTACGAAATCCCATTTAAAGTATACTATAAGGCTGGGCATTGAGGTCAGTGGTAGAGCACTTGCCCATCCTAGCATTTGCAGACCCTGACTATAATGTCCATCACCCCAAGCCAAAGAGGAGAAGCAGGTCTGAAGAATGGTTTGTATTTTTTAAAGTTTCTATTTAGGGGTCGGACACATGGCTCTGCAGTTCAGGGAACTTGCTGAGTTCAGTTTCCTGCACCACACAGCAACTCACAGTCATAACTTCAGTTCCAGATCTGACATCCTCCTGGCTTCCATGGACAACAGACATGCATGCAGTACACATACATATACATACATGCAGGCAAAACACTCATACACAATACAGTTACCACTTAATTATATTCTAAAACCTGCTGGCCACTCTAAAGCATGCTTTTCATGCACTATCTCAGTTAGCCTGCACAGGAATCCATAGAGCACTCTTGTTTCCCTTAGTTACAGATGGTGAAATGAAGCTTGGAAGATATTTGCTCAAGGTATACCCAGAAAATGGTGGAAATAGCATTTGAACATGAAGAGCTCTGTAGCCAAGCTAAAAGAAAATTGTAATTCACAAACTCGTGTGTATTTCCATTTAACAGTAATCCTCTAGAGAAAAATCCTTTACCTATTCTCTTGGTTCACAGCATAGGGGATTTGTCTTCCTTTACCTGACGCTCCAAAGACGGGAAGAATTTCTTTTCCCACCTCCACATGGGAAAAAGATTTCCATGAAATCAAGAAGAGACTACTACTGGGGATGTGTTAAAATCTGAAGTACACATAAATACTTTGCTATGTGGAAATGACTTTTTTTTATAAATGTTATCTGTGATATAGATTGTATGTGACAAATTAGGAAAGACAGTCTCAACTAAGACTGGTTATTACTAATAAGAGTCCTTCTAAAGACTGATATACAGGCACCTTAGAAAAAGGTTCAGAAGATTCTTACAAAGCCAAGACATTCTTATCAGATGAGCAAAGAAAGTTGAAAAGCATGTTCATAACAAGACATACGGTTAAATCAAGGACTATTACAAATGCTCATCACAGTGGTGCATTCATAATAGAAAAAATTTGGAAACAACCCAATTATCCATCAACAGATGAGTAGTTAAACAAACTGTGGTATGTCCATATAGCAATACCACTTGGCAACCAAAAGAAATAAACTAGTTATAAATGTGTCAACAAAGCAATGTTGAATGAAAGAAGCGAGATAGTAAAAGAATAGACAGTGTGATTAAAAGATTTGGAAACAACTCATTTATGAGATAGGTCAGTAGCTATCTGGGGCACAGTTGACTAGGAGGGAAATGACTGGAAAGATATACAGAGAACTTTTGGAAGACATGGAACTATCCTATCTTTTGACTGAAGTGGCTGTTATATCCTTGTATATATTTTTGAATAAAATTATTTTAGAGCAGGGTGGTGGTGGCACACACTTTTGAGTTCCAGCACTTAGGAGGCAGAGGCAGGCAAATCTCTGTGAGTTCGAGGCCAGCTTGGTCTACAGGCTGAAAACATGAGCCAAAGTTTTGTGTTTTCATTTATTCTGTTACAGTGACTAAAACAAAAGTGCACACATGCACGTGTGCGCACATACACACATATAAAATCAGTGGTAGCCTAGCATGCCCAAAGGCACTAAGTCCAATCCCCAGCACCACTAAATAAAAAGCTAACTGTTTAGTTTTATGATGGGGCATGTCCTTCTGTATGCTGTGAATATATGTTTCTCTTATTGTTTGATAAAGAAAGCTGTTCGGCCAAAGGACAGGCAGGATGTAGCCACGCAGGATGTACAGGTAGGTACCAGACTAAGAGAATGCTAGGAAAAGAAATGCAAAGAGTGAGTCTCAAGAGAGACACCATGTAGCTGCTGAGAAAGCAAGAAGCTTGGGCATCACTGGTAAGCCAAGACCATGTAGAGATACATAGGCTAATGGAAATGAGCTAATAATTAAAAGAGTAGCCAATAAGAAGCCTGAGCCAACAGCCAAACAGTTTGTAATTAGTATAAGCCTCTGTGTGTTTATTTGGAACTAAATGGCTGCAGGATTGGGCAGGACAGAAACTAACGTCTACGGTTTTATTAGACTTAAAAGACAAAAGTACACCTGCACCCAAATCTGCTTGCTCTTACTAATGCATCTCACTGTACTGACACAGGGGTCTGTGACATAGAACGAGTGCTTGTTTATCCACTCCACTCCTGGAAATACTGCCAGCATGCAGGGAAGAATGGGCCAGTTCCCAATCTGAGGTTTCAGCTTGGAACACATTCCCCAATAGTCTGCCAGTGAAGAGCTACAGAAGCTATGTACTATGTAATCAAATGCATTTTGCTGTTTTTCTTTTTCTTTTTTAAATTAGCATAAGAATTATCAGAGGGGATAGGGAAATGACTCAATAGTTAAGAGAACTTGCTGCTCTTCCAGAAAACACAGGTTCAGTTCTCAGCATCCACATGGTGATTCAGAACAACCCATAATCCAGTCCCAGGGGAGATCCAATACCTCTTACGGCCTCTGCGGGCACCAAGAACACATGTGGTGCAGAGACTTACATGTAGGCAAAAGCTTCATATACAAATTATCAAAATATTTTTTAAACTCATCGCAGGTGTGCATGGTGGTGAAGTCTGAGCATTTGGATTAATTGAGTCTACGAATGTATCAATACGGTATAGAAAGATTTTGTCTCAAAGGAGAGATTACTTGACCCTTATTCCTTTAAACATGTCACCACAACAGAAATGTAGAGTTTAGAAAACAGTCTCTACAGCTAAAAAACAAACCAAGAAAAAACTTCTGAAAGGAAAACTGGGTTCAAACGAGCTTACTGAAGCTATCTGGAGATGAAATCTGAAGACAGAGGCAACTGCATTTTGAATTTTAAGGTTTAAATGTTTACTTGGACTTAGGATACCTCTTGAGAAAGTGCCATATCAAAAATGCTTAGCAGTAGGTGTAAAGTAATCCTGTCATGGGAGTATGCCATTTCCTTTATTACTCATAAGAAAGGAATGATAAGGATTTTCTGCAAGACTCATAGTCAACAGTTGGGTGGGGTTTGGAATAGAAGCAGATGATATAAGTTATTTACATGAATATAGATTGTGATGATGGCCTGCTATCATTTGATCTTATCTATATAATCCCAGTGGTTACTTGCTCAGAGGGGAATAAAATGTTCCAAGGTCACAGATTATTCTTCAGGGCTGGGGGTGCAGCTTAGTAGTAAATTTTGTCTAGAAAGTACAAAATACAAAACAAATCAAACCAGATGACCAACCAACCACAACCCCCAAATAGGGTTACAAACACTTGATATTTCTTCAATGACAGGGTCTATCCCTTTCTCTTGACTATGGGCAAGATTTAGTGACTGGCTTCGTAGAGTAAATCATAAAAAGGTCCATGGTTTCTGTTCTGGTCACTCCCCTGGATCCTTTGTTCTGGGGTGAGACAGCTGTTTCTACCCAAAGAGAGAGCCAAGTGACTAGGCAATGGTACCTGTGAGAGCAAGCCTTCTTGAAAGAGGCCCTTAAGTCTTAGTCATGCCTCCAGATGACTACTGTCTCCGCTGCCACCCTGATTTACAACCTCAGGAGAAGCCATAAACCAGAGCCACCCAGTAAACTCACTTCCAGTTTCCTGACGCACACAAATGGAGAGATTACATTTCTGTAAAATAGTGAATCACAAAATCTATCCCTAATTTTACTGCCAGACCTTGTCCTGTCTATATTTTATAAGGACACCAGATACTTTATGAAATATGCTATCTGTCCATGTCTTCATTAAAGCAGATTCATCCATTTTACCAAGACTTTCTGTGGAGTGTCATACATACACACACATATATAATCTAAAAGGAACGGAGAGGGGATTAATGTATTTTCACTGCTGTTGCCAATTGTTCTCCACTCTCAGATGCCCTGACCTGAGATGAAAGGACTGAAAGACTGTCTGCTTTCCTGTGTTTGCTTAAAATATTACCCAGGACCCATGAGGCCTGAAAGCTTTAAGTACTTGTTTAGTTAAGCCCCAACAGAAGCTACACATTTGTTTACATCTATTTGATTTAAATATCTTAACATACCAAGTATGCTTTGAAACATTCCTCTAAAAATTAGTCTGGAAAGAGGAAAAGGTGCCCTTTTTTTTTTTTTTTTTTGGTGGCTCTAGGAATAGCTCCACAGGGAACCACTTGGATGTTTCTATTCTCCCACTCCATCAACACACTTATAAAAACCTAGTAAGAGACAATACCTACTACAATCCTTCTGAGGTCTCTCACATGGGAAGGTTAGGACTTCCTGTGAGAAGTTTGTAAAGTCTACTATCAGCATCCACTGACAGATTTTAACGAGTTCTATGTAGATTGGCTTCTTATACCTGGGCTGTAATTTCCACCAAAATTCACACTACTAGCCTGACTTCCCTTAGTCTGTTTCATGACAGCAGAACTGACACAGCTACTGAACCTTTACTCTGTAAGTCTTGAGAGCTGTTATGTATTAGAAACAAGGTATCTTAGCTTCTCAGAAACTTGCAGAAGTTCTGGAGCTAAAGCTAAGTGCCAGTAATTAGTCATCTATGCTGTCTTTGAAAGGGACTTTTTGGTTTCTAATTCTTGGCTATACCAGTTAACTAAGGAATTACAGTAGCTATAGTAACCCATGAAGCACAGTAACGAGGTAGGAAAGTACAAATAGTTTTCTTCATCTGCTACTGTCTACCCTATCTGCCTCCTGCCACTTGGATGGAAGAAGCAGGAGACCCTCATGCAGAATTTTCTTATGAAATGAAATAATCATAAGCTAAACACATGACAAAACTGAATTGACTCTGCGTCATCATTTCTTTTCTACCCACTCATGTCTATGCCATTCATTCATTATCTACTCAGAAAATATTTGTTAAGTACTATCTAGGTATCAGATACTGTAACAGACAAATAGAAATCTAAAAATAGATAGTAAAGTCTTTGTCTTTATAGGGGCTACTAGTCTAGTTTGGGGAGACAAGATAATATATAGTACATCAGGTGGTGAATAAGTATGAAAAACAGAGTAGTGGAGATCCTAAAAAGGAAGTCTTACCTAGGAGATAGAGTGTGGAAGACATTGTTGTTTATCTAGTGTGTAACAGACCCTACTGAGAATATCTGAAATGAGACCTAAATGAAGTAAAGCAGCCTTGTGGAGACTACTTCAAGCACAAGAAACATCAAATGCAAAGGCTTGAAACAGAAGCTGTTGGAACAGGAGGAGCAATGGGAGCAGTACTGTGTTTGATGTGGAATGAGAAAGGGAAACGGTAGAGCTGAACTGAGGTCAGGAAAATAAAGATCATACTGACCCAGAGAGTATTGAGCAGCAGAGGGACTTGACGTCATCATTTGGCTTTCTGGCAGCTATACTAAGAAAAGAAAATACCAATGGAAAGGAGGCTACTGTAGTAATCCAAGCAAAGGATGACAGTTTGGAGTACACTAGAAACACCAGGGTTGGATAGCTTTTTAAAACAAATGTATTTACTGACATATCTGTTTGTGTATGTACATGCTGCTCTTGCATATATGTGCCATGTGGAGGTCGGGGAACAACTTTGTGGTAGCTGGTTCTCTCCTTCTACCATATGTATCCCAGAGGTCAAACTCAATGTGTCAAGCTTGGTGGTAAACACCTTTACCCCTGAGCCATCTTCCTAGCTGGGGGTTATATCTTCTGAAGGTAGATATAACACAATCTCATGATGGATTTTATGTATAATCCTGAACTAATAGACAAAAGGAAAGATGACAATTTTCACATTAAATCTTCAATGCTAGTTAGAATTTCAACTGAAGATGCTGAGCTGTCAGTTGAATATATGATCTGCATCTTAGGGAGTAAATAATTAAAACATGATGATAAAGCCAAAGATGTAGCTAAGCGGTAGAGCAATTGCCTATGCACACAGCCTTGTCTTTTGATCCTCAGTAACACACAGAACATGATGCTAACAACAAAAACAAATAATGCACAGCATCTGGGCACTTCTCTAAGCATCTGACATATATAAATTTGTTGCATAATATTCCTTTACACTATGTGAAGATGTGTCACTGTGGTTGGTTTAATAAAGAGCTGAATGGCCAATAACTAGACAGGAGGAAGTTAGGTGGGACTTCTAGGGACAGAGAGGTCTTGGAGAAGAAGAAAGGCGGAGTCACCAGCTGGACCCAGAGGAAGCAGGATGGGAAATACAGAGTAAAGGTAACTGAGCCATATAAAAACATAGATTAAGAGATATGGGTTAATTAAGCTGTAAGAACAAGTTAGAAAGGAGCCTAAGCTAAGTTCAAACTTTCATAGTAAGAAATCTCTGGGGTTATTTGGGAGCTGGCAGGTGGGACAGAGAAAGACTGGTTACATAAATTCACTTAATCTTTATAACCAGTGTAGAAGAGACCAATTTTTTCTCATTCATTTTATCTCAGAGAATTAAATAACTTTTTTCTGATTGGATGGTGAGTAGTATAGCTGCAATTCAAACCCAGTCAGAACTGTAGGACACCCCAAAGCTTACCATTGGAGAAGACAAAGAACAAGCAACAAAGAATGTGCCCATGAGACAGGAAAAGAAGAACCGTATTTAATGAATCCAGAGAATTCCTGGTCTTGGCAGCAGAAGCAAGAAGAGGATGGGCAATGTCATCATTTGGAAAGCATGGCAATTGCATGCACTACATGCGGCCACTGTGGCTTTAAGGCTTACCACCTTCAAAGTCAACATGCAAATATGGCTACCCAGCCAAGCTCAAGAAGAAGTATTACTGGAATGTCAAGGCTAAGAAACAATACTACCTGGGCTAGGCAAATGAGACACCTAAAAAACATATGCCACAGATTTAGGCATGGGGTCTGCAAAGGAACAATGCATCCAGTTCATCTTCAAGATCTTAATGATCAGTCATAAAATAGTTTTTAAAAAAAAAAAGCTCAAAGAAGAAAATAGAGAAAATGCCAACCTCAGAAGATACAAACATACCACTGCCTAACATTAACAAACTAGCTAAGATTGGAAACACTGATAAAGAATGGACAAATAATGCGTTTTGGTTTTGTTGCTATTACCAGGGAAATGTGGGTTCCCTTTTGGGATTCTTAGTCTCATTAATGAAAGAATTTAGAACTGATTCAAAGGAAGCGCAAGGAGAATTTTATTGGGATTTAAGGCAAAAGCATAGCACTGGTTAGGTGGAAATCCTTGTAGCCACCAAGAGCAGACAGAGAAAAATTCCTGCCTTTCTAGTTAGGTGTGGAACAGAAATGGGTTTACTAAGAAAGCAAAAAAACATTCCTACAAATGAAGTGGCCTGGTGAGCAGAGGAAAGGGCAGAGAAAGCATCTGACTAGCCTGTCTTTTGTTGTCCTGCTTCCTCTTGTTTGTATTTTGGGGCTTCATTTCACATAAACTATTCATAGATGGTAGCAGGCTAAGGAAGGGGTTGAGTCTTCAGAAAACTGCTTTCTGTCACGTGTTAATCTCCATGTAACTTCTTTTGTTCCAACTCTCTTATCACAGTCCTGCTGCTGGGGATGGGAGGGAGAGACTCATACCAACTAAGAAATCTCTTAGAGCAACTAGCTGGTCATTGATGGGGTTTTGCTTGTCTGCCTTTCCCAGGCTGGTGTTAACTTCTGGGTTCAAGTGATCTTCTCTTCTTGACTTCTCAAATAGCTATGACTCTAGGCCACACCATCATGCCAGACACAAAAGCTGTTTGAAGCAGCTACAGAATTAAATTTCAATCAAAAATGGGTTCACAAATAAAAGGAGGCTTAGGTCATATATTACTCAGATCTAGTCACAGACATTCACATATTAACATGAGCTAAAGTAGTAGCTGATATTTTTCATGCAAATGAAACATTTGATTGAGAAATTTATGAGGAATATGTAATTTTGCAAATCTCTCTTAAGAACAGACTGACTTGCCTTTTTGAATTTTAGTCTTGAACATAGATAGCTTCATCAATTCAAAGTTCCAAATTTACCCACTTCCTCTCTCCAGAATAAAATTTCTCATGGGACATGCTTTATTGAGCTAAATGTCCTCAGCTTGCACAGGGCCACTAAGAAATGTCTAAATGAAAGTGTGATGAATGACTTATATTCTAAATATCGAACACCTTATACTAGGGTTATTTCTCATCTTTGTTCTTATAATAAACCAAGACTTCTATTCTGTGTGTGTGCTTGTCATTCAAATTTAGACAAAGGGCTAATGTCTGTTGTGTTTTAAATATGATCTGTCCCTCCCAAAAAGGGTCATGTGATAAAGGTTTGGACCCCAGCTGGTTAGGTACAATTAAGAGATTGTTGAGCTAAGGGTTAATCAGACCCTGCAGTAGCCTCTTTTCTTACACCCTCGAATCCCTCCCACCCTGACCTGTCTGTGAATCCCTAACTCCCTAACAGACTCCCCAGGAGCCCTGAGCCTCGGAGAAAAGCAGATGTCCTAATTCAATTCCCACTTCCTCATAGAAGTTAAAGGCTTAGGCTGCCAGGCATCAGAGAGCTACTGGTATCTCATGTCCCCTACATACTCAGTCACTGATTCCATCGCTGGAATGCAGGCTCCCTCCTCTCCCAGCTGCCTGAGAAAAACAGTCTAACTGTAAACAGTACTATGAATCCTCCTCCTTCCTCTGAGACCTATGAGAAAGGACCCCTGTTGGGGGCTGAACTCTCATCAGAGCTCCTGTCAGCTGTCTGCCTAATCTGTGGCTTGGAGCCTGACTTCTCAGAGACCCATGGCGTTGCCTGTCTGTCCATAGCGTTAATAGCTCTTCTAATAAATCTCTTACCCGAAAGAACAGTCTTCCTCAGTGTCCCTCTCAAATCCCAACCCCGAGAAGAGGTCAACTTCATCAATTGGTTAATGGGTCCAACAGACATCACAGTTGAACAGGCTATTAGGAGGTAGGGTCTAGTTGTAAGAAGCAAGTCACTGGGCATGCGCATTTGAAGGATTTCCCCTAGTTTACTTATCTTGTTCTGTCTCCTGTCCTGTCATGACTTGAGCTGCTGTGCTTCACTACAAGTTCCCACATCCATGAGTAGGGACCCAAAAACACATGGCAATAAGAAGCCATGGACAGAAACTTTGAGCCCAGACAAACCCTTTCCCTGTGTTTCACAAGTACTATAAGACAGTGGTGAAAAGTGATTAATGCCTATTTTTTATTTTAAATTTAATTGATGAAAATGGCATACATTTGTGATGTATAACGTGCTTTCAAATATATATACATTTATAGGATAGAAAAACTGAGCTAATTAGCATTTCCTCATGTGCTTTTTTTTGTGGTGAGAACCTTAAAACGTACTGTTTTCAAGTATACCACGGATGATTAACTATTGTCACTATTTTGTATAATAGATCTCTTGAACTTATTCCTTCCTATTTTCCCATTATTGTAGGTATTCTGACTGCAGTTTATTCTCTGTCCCCACCCTTCACCCAGCTACTTGGTAAAGCTCCTCTTGACAGGGACCTTATCTTTCTGATCCCTTGATTTCATTTGTCAGGCTTTCTGACTGTAGTGTACCTACCTTGCCAGTCTCCCCACCTACTGTGAACGTTCTATTCCCATAGCACGATGCTTATTACACAGGGGTGTTCACTGTGCTTTTTACTAAAGAGTAAATAATTTGCTAAGGACAATTAAATGATACTGACCTAAACTGAATGAATTGATGCTAGTTACAGACAGTGGAACTTTTCATTCTATATGAAAGCAACTGTTTAATATTCTTAGCTTAGAAATGAATTTGTTGTTTTACAACTTCTCTTACTCAGTGAGAACTCTGCTTTTAAATTGTCCAATTAAAAATGAGTAAGCAAGCTGGGCGGTGGTGGCGCACGCCTTTAATCCCAGCACTCGGGAGGCAGAGGCAGGCAGATCTCTGTGAGTTCGAGGCCGGGCTGGACCGACAGCCTCCAAAACAATACAGAGAAACCCTGTCTTGTAAAACAAAACAAAAAAAAAAAGAGTAAGCAAAAGTCAGTTATGGTGGCACATGCATTTTTTTTCTTCCTTACAATAGGGAAAACTAAGGATAGCAGGTTCCAGGACAGCCTTGGCTATATATTGAGAGCCTGTTTTAGCAAAAGAAAAAAAAAGTTCTTAGGCAAATAATTGATTTATGAAACCTCTTTTACTAGTACAAAAATAAGACATAATGTCCATGGTTAATGGTTTCAAAGATAATAAAATTGTAGAGTCTTGAAATCTGAGGTTTTAGATTTTAGACTTTTACAAGTGGCTAAAATATGTTAGTATGTTGGCCCAAATTTAAAACAGCATGGCATTTTACTTATCTAACGTATTGGCAGATGATATAAGCCTCTATCAAGCTGAAGGAGGAGGAAGGGTATTTACTATGGTTGTTCTTTTTACACTAGATTTTATAGTTTGGCTTTCTCTATTCATCCATAATGTTTAGTTACAGATCTGCCAGGGTGACTCAGCAGGTGGATTGTGTTCTGACAAGGGGGAACAATTCTTCAAACAGGAGGTTTAAATAAATGACTGATTACCTAGTTTATTCCATTTGGGGATGAATGCTATATTGTCTTAACTCTCACACTCTCCATTTGATTCTACTTGCAGAAGCTACCAGTCATGAAATGGAAAACAAAAGCTATCTTATATTACAAATGAGAAAATTTAAACCAAGGAAGGCTTGTCCCACATCACATCATAGAACTCCAATCATTTTGCCTGCAACTTTCATACTTTTCACTCTTAGAGCTATACCCCTCCTTTTTTTTTTTTTTTTTGCACACAAGGCCAGTAATTAGTGTGATGTGGGTGTTCTGGAAAAGGTTCTATTCACCAAGGAATAGATTTCATATTTTTCACAGTCTTCTCCTTTTAAAAATGGAACTACCCTCAGGAGGTAAAATAATACAATGTTATTGTATTTATAAAGGAATCTCCCATATTTTGAAAGTAGCAGCTCTTCTATTTCACATTAATAGTGATCATCATTTTATCAGAATGGAGCCTACAACAGGGAAACCTAAAAAACTAGGGAAGCAAGACCAGGTACCTAGCAGGGGTATTCATTTGGGAGGGATGTTCTGGACCAGGCTATTGGAAGGCATGAAAAAGGACACTATTGAGGGGGCTGGAAAGATAAGTGGTTAAGAGCATTTGCTGCTCTTGCAGAGGACGTGGGTTCAGTTCCTAGCACCAGGCAAGCAGGTAGTGGATATACATTTTGCAGGCAAATACACAAAATAATAAACACATCTTTGTGGGATAAAAAGAACACGATGTATAGAGACCTTTTGTATGAAAAGCTAGACCAGCTGTCCATAACTGGAGGTGATTTTTGCCTCCTACCCTTTGGCAACGTCTGTAAACGTCTTTATCACAGTTGGGAATGGAGACGTGCCTGAACACCTCTAGTGGACAGAGACTATTTTGTCAAACATACTGCAATGCACAGAGTGGCCCTTGGCATCCCTCCTGGTTTTCAGAAACGAGTATCTCGCAGAATCAGACAGTTCTGTGGGACTTCCACACAACAACCAGGTGCTTGCGTCATGGGTTTTTTTGTTTGTTTTTTAAGTGAGTGTTAGCATTTTTGACGTGCCTGACCGGACAAGAGGAATCTCCTCAAAGGGAATCTGGTTTTTCTCAGGAGATGACGGTTACCCAGGCGCAGAAGGGCGGTGCGTCGTCGAGCGTTAGTTAGCGGCTTCCGAGTCGTTCGTCTCAGGGAAGCAGGGCGGTCGCACACAGGCGGGAAGGTGCGCTGAGGCGGCCGGGAAACTCGGCAGTTCCAGCGAGCGCTTCGTAGTTCGAGGCGCGCGAGTGCGCGCGGCCGAGCGCCCGGGGAAGAGGGCGGACCAATGAGCGGGCCCCCTCTCCGCGCGGGGCTCAGGATTGGGCAATCCGGTCCAGCCTCTCTCCTGGCCGTGGGCGGGCTGAGCCGGGAACGGCCTGGGATAGGCGCGCCCACTGCGCCAGAGTCCCGGGGGCGCGTGCGCGGCCTCGCGTCAGCCGCGGGGGCCGGTCTCGCGCGGTCTCGAGGAGGAGCTGCTGGCGACGGCGGCGACGGAGGAGGCTGGCGGTGGGGCGGGGGCGGGGACTACGGGTCCCGAGGCTGGGGAATCGGGAGTTTCTGGATTCTTTATCCGGGGTTTTGAGGACCGCCCGCCGGAGGCTTGTCGCTCGGGCCGCACTGAGGAGCGAGTAGGGCGAGCGGATCGGCCGCCGCCGGGGCGCGGAGGTAAGGGGCGGACCTGCGGCGGCGGGGCTGTGGCGATCTTAATCAACAGGTCCCCGGGAGCGCGGCGGGGGAGGGGCGACGGGGCTCTGACGAGGGTCTCCCGGGGACCCCGGGCTGAGCCCTGCTCGGTGGTGCCAGCCCAACCTTTTGTCCCTCGGAGGGACGCTGCCTGCGCGGGTTCGGTCCCCCGGGCCGGGGACGCACCTTGGCGCAGTGGCGGGCCACCGGGTCGGAGTTGCGGGGGGCGCGGCAGGGAGTCGCCCCGCTGCGGCCAGGCCCGTAGTCCCGGCTCCCGGGGACTCCCCCCGGGCGGCTCGGGGAAACACTTTCCCGAGGAGGACGGAATGCAGCCAGCGTTCCTGTGCCTGAGTCAGCTCCTGGTGTCCTGCTACTCACTGCGTTCTTCACATAAACAGTTCCTGCTTCCTTGTGACTGCCGCGAAAGAAAAACCCAGTGTCCACACAGCTTTCTTGGAACTTGCAGGGAGGTTGTAGGTTGAACTTTGAAGCCTGTAAAATGGTTGTAAGTCACTTTCAATGAAAGCCGCCTGGAACGATCTTTATTGCAAATTATGTAACTTATTATGGACAGTTCACCTTCTGTCCAGCTGATCGACAGAACAGTAATGTGTGTGGAATTTAGGCTTCGGTCGAAAAGTTTCTCAAGACACTTTAAAATTAATGCAGTAGCTAGGAGGGTTTTAGAAGTGCTGTGTTGTGTCTTTAGAGTTTTAAGAATTTAGATTCGGAAAGAAAGCCAGTGTACCAAGAATTCTAAAGTTTTGATTTAGCGGACAAGTTGAAAGGTATTTCTAGTTTTAATAGGGCATTATCATGATTTAATCATAGTATTCTAATTATCCTTTTAAATTATGCCAGAGATTAGTAACCTGTTAAATTTTGCAACAGGAACAAATTATGTGTCTTTGAAGTATTGGTGGTAATGAAAATTACTAAATACTCTTCTTGAATATGAACTTCTTTATGGAATTCCTTTGGACACGATATCTTGTTTTAAAAGTCATTCTAAACTGTTGTATTAAGCTAACGTTAAACTTTAAAGAGCTTTATAGGTAAAACACAAATATGAAGAGATTCATAATCTTTAAGATGGAGTAGATTTTGGCAGGTGCAGGTGGACTCATAGTGCTGTTTGTTTTAGAATGTTAAAATAGATGAGAGATCCACCTGAGGGTGATCCAAATCGGTACCGTGGGTTAGCCGCACATACCGTTTTCTGAATTGTGGTTTTAAAAAATGCCTACTTCAAATCACATATGTGTGTTGGGCGGTGGCATTTACACTTGGGTACCAGTGGAAACCAGAGGCATTGGATCCTCCTCGAACTGGAGTTATGGGCTCCTGGGAGCCATCCATTGTTGGTGATGGGAACATAACGTGGGTCCTCTGCAAAAGCACTCTTAACTGCTGAGCCTTCACTTTAGCCCACTGTATTGTGGTCTGATTAAAAGTGTCAGACTCGGGATTGGAGAGATGGCTCAGTGGTTAAAAGCACTAATTGCTTTCTGGAAGGACCCACATGGAAGCTCACAACTCTGTGTAACTCCAGTTCCAGAGGATCCTACACCTTCATACAAACATACAGGCAGGCAAAAACACCAATGCACATGAAGTAAAAATAAATCATTCAAAACACACACACACAAACACACACACACCTGAGACTCAGATCTCCACCCGTGAAAGCCAAAAGCCAAACCTGCTGTCTGTCTTGTCATTTCTAAAATTTTTCTGTTCTTTAAGATACTGTGTAAACCAGAGTTCTCTTCTGTTGAGGTTTCTCCTGTAACATGTGCACTGCATGCATTAATAAATTCACATAGGGTCTGGAGAGGTGGCTCATCTGTTAAAGAGCACTGGCTGTTCTTCCAGAAGACCCAGGTTCAATTCCCAGCACCCACAGGACAGCTCATAACTGTAATTCCAGTTCCAGAGGACCCAAAACCCATGTCAAAACACTGAAAATCATAAAAACAATAAGCTAAAAAATAAACTCACATAATTGAGGATAATCTCCTTAAAGTTGGTTGATCATATATCTTAATCAAAACTACAGAATACCTTCACATGAACATCTACATTCAAATTTGACCCAAGTGGGCACTGTAATCTTATCATATTTAACTGCCACAGCAATCAGACTTTTAAAAAACTGTAGATGATAGTATTTAGCCTATTCTTTAATATTGACTTTATGATATTACCACCTGTAATTTTTCCACAGGTAAAATTCGTGTGTTATTTTTTTGTATCCTGCAATCAACAATATCTTGGAAATGTTTTGGAAAAAAACCTCATCACAGAGATAGCAAAAAATTTGATCTGACTTTTGTATCAGTACATTTATATGTCTTATTTCTCTGATATTTTCCTAATTTCAGAGTGTTTGGGAAAAAGTGGTACCTTGACATACGGGATTTGGAATTTAATTTTTTTGTATTACACACCTGCTGAATTAAAGGATCATTAGGTTGGAAGTAATCTTGGGTAGACAGTCCAGTCTTTTCGTTTTTCAGGGACGGGAAAGTGAGGTCTGTAGAAAAGTGCTAAGGAATGTCGAGGAGTTCGAACTAAGTGCTACACAGTTGTCTTGGTATTCTACCTTTAGGCTGCCCTCACTGTACATTCCTGACCCCTTCTTCTCCTGAGGACCTTGCTTCGTATGTAGCCCAAGCTGGCCTACAGCTGGTAATGTAACCCAGGCTGGCTCCAAACTGATTCTCTTGCCTTAGACTCCCAAGTGCTGGCATTACAGGCATGTGCCACCACACCCAGCCCCTCACTCTAATTGTTAAGTAAGTTACTTTCTCCACATCATGTAAATAGTTAGCAGGGCTGTTGTCTCTGCACCCCCCCACTTCTGCCTGGTTTTTTGTTTGTTTGTTTTGGTTTTTGTTGTTTGTTTTGTTTTCCTTTTTTTAGAGTCGGCCTTCCCCAAACCTTTTATCCCTGGCAACTACTGATTTCCCTCCCTATACTTTCTTTTTAAAATGTCATTTCATTTTAATCATAATAGTATTTAGCTTTTTTTTTTGCCATTCATTCAAGTTTTCACAGTTTATTAAATCCTCTTGTGAGGCTAGGTGGTGGTGGTGGTACATGCCTTTAATCCCAGAGGTGGGTGGATCTCTGTGAGTTCCAGACCAGCCTGATCTACAAGAGCTAGACCAGGACAGCCTCCAAAGTCATAGAGAAACCCTGTCTCAAAAAACAACAAAAAAATCCTCTTGTGAAAGATCCGTATACCTTCTGTACCTATTTTGTTCTTGGAAGCAGGTAGTTTGAGATGTACAACGCTTTTATAAAGCTTATGTATGTCTTGAACTGGAGATTTCTCCTTCAAATCTTCCGTCAGCACCAACCTTGGTTTTCAGTCCACTGACTTTCTTCATTTTGTTTTTGCATCCTTTTTACTATTTTCTTGAGAGTCGGTCTCTCTCTCGCTCTCTCTTTCTCTCTTTCTCTCTCTCTCTCCCTCCCTCCCTCCCTCCCCTTCCTCTCCCTCTCCCTCTCCCTCTCCCTCTCCCTCTCCCTCTCCCTCTCCCTCTCCCTCTCCCTCTCCCTCTCCCTCTCCCTCTCCCTCTCTCTCTCTCTCTCTCTCTCTCTCTCTCTCTCTCTCTCTCTCTCTCTCTCTCTCATTTGTTTGTTTTTTTGAGACAGGATTTCTTTGTGTAACAGCTCTGACTGTCCTGGACCTCACTGTTTAGGCTAAGCTGGCCTCAAACTCAGAGTCTCATGTCTCCTCAGTGCTGGGATCAAAGGCATGTGCTACCACTGCCCAGAAGTCTTTTTCTTCTTATATAGGCCATGTCTTGCAAGTCTATGTAAGGGTATGTAATACTCCATGCATTTGTATACTATCCTTGTGTAAGTGTCAGGCTAATCTTCATCTTGCCAGTATTAGTATCTGTGTGCTGAACAAGCATCGTCTCTGCTTTTCTTTCCTTTAGCATGATATATCTGAGATTCATCCATGCTGAGCTTGTCTACAGTTCCTTCAGTTTATTGCTGAACACGGTGTTCTCTTGTATGAATGTCCCACCATTTGTTATCCATTTACCAGCTGAAGAACATTTAAGTTTTTTTTCAAGCTTTTTGTGATTATAAAGTTGCCCTAAGGGACTGGAGAGATAGTTCAGTGGTTAAGAGCATTGGTTGCTCTTCTATAGGCCCCAGGTTCAATTCCCAGCACCCACATGGCAGCTCACAAGTGTCTAGCTCCAGTTCCAGAAGACCTGATGCCCTTTTCTGGATTCTTCATGCACTGCATGCACATGTTGCAGAGATAGACATGTAGACAAAACAGCCATGCACATAAATTAATTTTTAAAAAGTTGACATAAATCTGCGTGAATAGTTTTGTGTGTGTGTGTGTGCATGTTTTCTTTAGGGTGGATACTTATAAGTGGGAATCCTGGGTCACATGAACAAATGTGAGCTTAACTGTATTAAAATGAAACCAAACAACAGCAAAATCAAAACACCATCAGTCTCCAGTAGGCAAAATAATGGCTCTTGAAGATATTATGAAAATATTTGGTTACATGTCAATTTAATTTAGGTTGTTAATCAGCTGTCTGTAGCATATGGAGATTATTCAGGTGGGCCTAATTATCACAAGTCTTTAAAAGGACAAAGAGGAAGGATAAAGTCAGAAAAAAAGATGAGACAGTACAAACAGCTTCTAGATGGAAAAAAAAAAAACTAGTGTGTTTGAAGATGGAAGAAAGGAAACCCTAACAGAGGAATGTGCTTGCTTTCCAGAAGGTGGAAAATGGATTACCCGTTGGCACCTGCAAAAAAAAAAAAAAAGCAGCTCTGATAACACCTTAATTTTAGCCCAAGAGACCTGTGTCAAGCTTCTAACTTACAGAATTAAAAATTCTTTAAAGACTTTTGTTTGTGTTACTTTATTGCAGCAGCCTGGGAACCTAGTGCACTTGTAAAAGTCTCTTCAAAGTAGCTGGACCACTTTACATTCCTGCCAGAAATGTATACATCCTTACCAGCACTTGGTATAATCAGTCTTTTTCATTCTAGCCATCCTAATGGGTGTATAATAGTATGTCATTATATTTTTAAAATCACTGTTCCCTTATAGCTAATGGTGTTGAATGTGCTTATTTGCACTTTGTGAAGTAACTAAATTCTTTGCCTATTTTATTTATTGGACACCATCTTACTCTGTTGTCCAAATTGTCCTTGAAGTTTTGATCTTCAGCTTGCCAAATTTACATTTTCTTATTGTTGAGTTTTGAGAGAGTCACAGAAGGCCTTGCTTATGCTAGGAGTGTGCCTTACTGCTGAGCTACACCCCTAGCCCAAGTTTTGATAGTTCTTTATAGTCCTTTTTCTTTTGTCAGATAAGTAATTTGCAAAGGTTATCCTCATAATCTATTAACCTTTTTCTTTTCCTTAGTAACTGTCTTCTGAGGTGTTGGCATTGTAATCTTTAATGAAGCCCAGTGAGCAGCTGCTTATTTTGTGGATCTGAGCTGTGCTGTTGGTTGTAGCTGAGGACTCGATGAGATTCTTCTTTACTTTTCCCACAAGTTATATATTTTTATATTTCACACTCAGGTTTGTGTTCCATTGCACCAATTTAATATGAAGTGAAAGATGCAAGTAATTACATTGCTTTGTTGACACCTTAAAGGACTTCTTATTGAAATGTTCCATGTTTTTGTCAAAAGCAATACAACATTGATACATTCTGTTGATTTATTTGTCTTTTTACTAATAATACACTGTCTTGATTATTGTATAGTAAATATGTCTTAGCAAAAGGTAATGTGAATACTCCAAGTATTCTTTTTCAAATTCTCTGTAGTTATTTTAGTTCCATTGCTTTTCTCTGTAACACCTAAAGTCAGGTTTTGATAGTCACAAAAATATGTTGGTATTTTGATTGGAATTGATTTTTTTAAATCTATAGATCAACCTGGAATCTTAATGATACTCTTAAATTTATATTTAATTTTGTGATACTAACAATTGGAACTGGGATCTTGAGCATCTGGGCAAGTGCTCTACCACTAAACTGTATCCTGACCCTATGTCTAGTAATTTATAATATAGCATTCTCCTCATTTATTTTGTTCATGAGAGTTTTATAGGTTTCAACATGTAGATCCTTCAGATTTTTAGGTCTTTACCTAAGTATTCCAGTCTTTTTGTTCTGTTGTAAATGTCAAGATGGTGATTAAACATATTTTCTAATTTATGATTCATATATGGAAATTCAGTTAATTTGTAGAAGTCTACTTTATATTTTGTTTTTGTGCATCTTTTAAGACATGGTCTCATTATGTAGCCCAGGCTGGTCTTGAACTTAAAAATCCTGCCCCAGCTTCTTAAGTACTGAAGATTACAGGCATGCATCATTGTGCTACCATCCCCACTCCCCCTTTCTTGACACAGTGTTTTGCTTTTGATATCTAGACTGGCTGTGAAATGCTGAGCTCATATGATCCTCCTGCCTCAGTCTTCCAGGTAGCTGAGATTATAAGTATTTTTAGTGTCATGCTCTGCATACTAAAGTTTTAAAGTATTTTTTAAAAGATTCATTTCATTTTATATATATGAGTGTTGGCCTTGGATGTATGTCTGTGCACCAAGTGCATTCTGGTAAAGTCAGAAAAGAACATCAGATCCTCTAAAACTGGAGTTATGGACAGTGAGTCACCATGTAGGTGCTGGTAATTGAACCTGGCTCCTCTGCAAAAGCAGCAAATGTTCTTAACTGCTGAACCATGTCTCTAGCCCCTGAATTTTTGTTTTGTTTTGTTTTGTTTTTTGTTTTTTTATTTTTCGAGATAGTGTTTCTATGTATTGCTTTGTAGCCTGTCCTGGAACTCCCTCTGTAGACCAGGCTGGCCTCGAACTCAGAGATCCGCCTGACTATGCCTCCCAAGTGCTGGGATTAAAGGCGTGAACCTTTAATTGGTATTTATTGGTATTTTCTAATTAGATAATTATAGCATAAATAAATACTTTTTCATTTTAGTTTGAATGCTTCTTTTTTCTTTAAGTTTTGTCCTTCCTTCCTTCCTTCCTTCCTTCCTTCCTTCCTTCCTTCCTTCCTTCTGCTTTCACTGGCTAGAATTCCCAGTGGTTTTGGGATAGGATAGATAAAAGGATATCATTGTCTTGTTTATTGTCTTAAAGGGAAATCATTCCATTTTCACCTTTAAAATATAAGCTATTTTGCTTGGCGGTGGTGGTGCATACCTTTAGTCCCAGCACTTAGGAGGCAGAGGCAAGCTGATGTTTGTGAGTTCGAGACCAGCCTGGTCTACAAGAGCTAGTTGCAGGACAGCCTCCAAAGCCACGGAGAAATCCTGTCTCAAAAAAACAAAACAAAACAAAAAAGTGTGTGTGTGTGTGTGTGTGTGTGTGTGTGTGTGTGTGTGTGTGTGTATGCATGCCATTTTATGCATTCTTTGAACTAAGTGAAAAATGTTTTCTTGTGTTCCCTGGTTATTGAGGTTATTTGTTTTTGTCAGGAATGGACGTTGAAATTTGTTGTGTCTTTTCTGCATCTATTGAGATGATCATGATTTCTTTCCCCCCTATTAGTCTGTTAGCATGATTCATACTAGTTTTTCAATGTTAATTCAGACTTGTATGCATCTAGAATTATTTTAAACAAAAATCATTCTGGATTTCATTTTTCAACTAATGCATATTAACATTCTTAAGCTGGGGAAGGGCGGCGGTGGTGGTGGTGCTGGTGTTGGTGTAACTCAGTTTTTGTACTGCCAAGAAAGAAAAGGAAAGAAGATTAAAGATTTGGTAAATTAGGATACTGTATAAAATTAGGAGAATTAAGATTCTTTTAGCATCTATGTGTGTTTTGCATGTTAAAATTTCTTTGTGAATACATTTGTGCTTATGCTTGTATGTATATGTGTTAGAGATCAACCTTTGGTGTTCCTCAGTACCTGTCCACCTTGTTTGTTGAGATTGTATCTCAGTGGCACAGTGATTAGGCTAGGCTGGGCACTGAGCTTCAAGGGTCTTGTCTTCCAAGTACTGGGATTACGAATATGCCACACAGCTAGGTTTTTTTCATATGGGTTCAGGGAAATGAACTCAAGTCCTGATGCTTGAACAGCAAGTACTTTATCAATTAAACCATCTCCTCAGTCCTGGACTTGAAATTTCTTGATACAAAATGGAGTTTGCAGACTGAAAGACTTGTCTTCAAAATTACTAAGTGAACAATGAAAATATGTGTAATCAAGCATTCTTCACACTGGGTTTATTTAGACATGTTAAAATGACTTTAAAAGTGAGTTATGGATTTTGTTGTTTTTTTACACAGATGTTGATAGAAGGTTAATTCCTAATAAAGTCCCCATCTCTTAGTGGGAAAAAAATTAAACTGATATACTCATTCCGTGAAATACTATTCAGCATTGAAAAACAGTAGATCAATATGTGTGACATAACCTGGATGAATTCCCAGGTACTGCTTAGTGGGGGATCTCAAGAAGTTTCTGGTGGTTCTATTTACACGATGTACGAAATGGATGCAGGAGCCACAGGAGTGGTAGGGAATAGGTGTGATCTTCAAAGGACTATGCCAAGGGTCTCTGTATGAAGAAAGGGATCTTAACCAATGCTGTGGGCATGGGAATGTGATACTGCACTGTAGTGAAAAAGTAAAGAGTAGGAGCTCTGTATATTTTCTTACAACCGCATATGAATGTCAAAGTAAAAGTTCTGATTTAGGAGGAAAAATCCCAAAGTAAACAGAAATAGGTCTAACTGCATGTCTTGGAGATCTAGAATCTAGAGAAATGCCTTGGAAGAAGTTGTGTTCCCTATAAAGAATAAGGCCATCCAAGTAAGAAATGAAAGTGGATAAAGAATTAAATTCAGTTTGCACACCTGAGAATTTCTGCAGGTACCTCTGTTACAGGTATCAGTTCTCTTGTTAGAGTGCAACATAGTTGCCCAAATGAGCATAATTGTTAAAGTAAAGCTGCATGGTTCATGCATCACTTAATGACACGCATATGTTCTAAACATAAAGACATAGAGGCCTCTTAAGTTGTTCTTTGATGTCTTAAGACAGGGAAGATTACTTTCTGTAAATATTTTAAGCTTCAAGGGCTATTTTGTCTCTGTTGAAGGTATTCAGATCTGCTGTTAGAGTGCAAAGGTACCGTCACCCAAACAATCATGACTATGCTCCAATAAAACTTTATGGTTTGTGCATCACTTACTGACAGGTATATGTTCTGAGAAATGTGGTATATCATTAGATAATTTTTTATGTTATGAACATCACAAAATATGCTTACACAAATTAGATGGCGTAGGTCAGTCAGTCAATGACAACTCTTGATAGTTTGTACTGTCATTCAGCACAACGTACTGCTTCACAGTAAGCCTTCTTTATAAGTAGGAATAGACTCTAAATAATAGTTAAAGTCTAGTATAAATAATAAAAACTATCCAATGGTATAATTTGTTGCCATTATCAAGAATACATATTTCACATAATTGTATATACTGTACTTTTATAGGCAGTAGGTTTTGTTTAGGCCAGCATCAACATGAATGTGATCCCTTATAATCTTTTGGGATAAGTGTCTTAATGTAGTCTGTCTTGGCTGAAAGTCTTTATGCAGTGTATTACTGTACCTGTAAAAACAAGGGTGTGCTTGATTTGACCTTTGAGCTTTGCCTACATACCTCTCCTTTAAAAAAAAAAAACCCATACTTACCACCCCCAAATCAATGGGGGAAATAAGAGTTTTACTAAGAAACAATTTATATTAAGTTCGTGTCTAACTTTGTTACAATTTTAATGGATTAGGGGATTTAAAAAATGGTGTGTGTGTGTGTGTGTGTGTGTGTGTGTGTGTGTGTGTGGTGTCATGCATGTGCCACAGGGCAAGTATGCAGATCTGCAGACATTTAGGAATTGATTCTCAATTTCTACCATATTGGCCTCAAAGAGTGAATTCCATTTGTTAGGCCTTGTCTCTTTTCTAGAAACCATTGTAAAACCTGTGAGCATCTGTTTGTGAGCTCTTGCTCTCCACTGTCCTGTGAACATCTGTTTGTGGGCTCTTGCTCCTGGCTACTGGAGCTACTTACAATAGGTATTCTAAGTTTCCCAGCTTTATTCTGTATAAAAATTGTTATGGCTGATTTAGTCTATTTATTTTGAAATAAGTTTGTTTGACCTCTATAGTTATTTTGTGTACATCTTGAGAGGAATTATGCAAAACCTGAATATTTAAAATTCCATCCTCAAAGGGCTGTAGAAAGATGGTGGCTGTAGTTGTGGCTCAGTGGTGTGATGCTTGCCGAGAATTCATGAAGGCCCTGGGTCAATACCCAGTATCACCAAACATGAATGAATGAATGAATGATAGATAGATTTCCCTTGATTTACTCTTGATTTTACAGGAACTGTCTATACCCCTGCCATTTACATTTTTTAAAAGATTTACTTATTTTTGTGTACATTGGTGTTTTGCCTGCATGTATGGGTGTTTTGCATATATGTGTGTCTGTGTACCTGTGTTCTGGAAGTCAGAGGAGGATACTGGATCCCCTGAAACTATAGTTACAGATGGTTCTAAGCCTGTGGCTGCTGGGAATTAAACCTAGGTCCTCTGAAATATCAGTTAGTACTTTTAGCCACTGAGCAATCTCTAACCCCCATCCCTAAATATTGTCTTTTTTTACTTTATTATTTTATATTGTTTTAGAGCGATTTAAATATATACTGTGACTAAGTCTCATTACTTTGCTTTTCTCTAACTCTTAATTCAAATGGTACTCTGTTTCTATTCTTTAAATATTACCAATTGCTTTTCCAAGTTTTTAATCAGTATTCTCTCTTTGGCAAATGAGGAAATTGAGACTCAAATTATTTTATCCAAAGTCATTGTAAGTGATAGCAAAGATGGGAATTCATTTTAACCTTAAACCCTGGTTTTTCTTTTGTAGTGTACCTTGTTTAAGACTTAACTTCTTTTTGGCAAGGTTAAAATAGTTTTGAAGAAAGCCATCTTCAACTTTACTTGTTTACAATATACTTGAATTAGTATCTTGAGCAGATTACTAATTAAGTTCAACATGAGTAGAAACAATGTCCTTTTATCTGAATGTCTTAGTGCTTAATGTGACTGTGATGTAATGTGAATTGTGTTTGGTCTTTGTCCTTTGTTCTGAAGTAGAACTTTCCAATCCCTTGGAATTTCCTTGGTGATAAGAGTATCCTTTGCTGCAAAGAGGTACTTCTTGCCTGGACCTCAAATAGCTTCAGCTTGGAACCTGTCGCCAGGAAGATCAAGGCATGCTTAGAAGTTACTTCTGTACCTCTGAGAAACTAAGGTGGAGTGGAGTCACTCAACAGTGGACAATGATTAAATCAATCACACTGTGAAAAATAAAGTTTACATTAAAAAAAAAGCTCTAATGACAGCATTCTGGGTTCTGGGTTGTAGTGCACCGGAGGAAGACACAGGAACCACGCCTCTTTACCGCCATGCTTTTCCCTGTGCATCTATCCCATCTGGATATTCTGGATTTATATTCCTTTACGTAAACCAGAGATTGTAGGAAGAGTGCCTTCTTGAGTTCTCAAACCATTCTAACAAATTCTTAAACATGGAGAAGGAATCATGGGAACCTATAGTTAGTAAATGGCTTCAGAAGTACAAGAGGCCCAGGACTTAAGGCTGGAGTCTGGAGTGGAGGCAGACTTGAGATCTGCAGCATACTGTGGGGAGATGGAGGTAGATGGGAATTACAAGATTCTGTTGCTATCTGAAGAATTGGAGAATCTCTAGAAAACTCAAGGTCTGAGAAAGAGACCTATACATTCCGTGTTGGGTTAGTGGAACTGGAGAGATGGTGCAGTATTAAACAGTACTTGCTGCTCTTGTAAAGGACCTGGGTTCAGTTCCCAGGACCCATGTGGTGGTTCATAACCATCTGTAATTCCCAGGGAATCCAAGCCTCCTGACCTCCATGAGCACCAGACATACATATGGTCCACACACATATATGCAGGAAAAACACATAAAATCTAAAAGAAGGAAGTATATTGTTAAAAAAAAAGTTCAGAATGGAATATATTCTATGCTTATTCCCAATTTGACCACTTGCTTACACTTTATGAACTTAGTATTGAAGTCTTTTCAAACCCAGTTATTCCTGATAAACTAAGTATTTGAAATTTAAAGCAATTTGGTTCATTTTTTTTCTTAACTTTGCGGGTACATCTTTATAGAGGCCAGAGAACGACTTCAGGTATTGTTCCTTAGGAGTTATCCATCTTAACTGTTTGAGACAATGTTTCGATGGCTGGCTAGCCAGTAAGCCCATTAACCTGCCTGTCTCCACAGCTCCAGCATTGATATTACAAATGTGCACTGCCAGTTTCTGCTTTTTACATGAGTTCTGTTGATCAAATTCAGGCTTGTATACCAATAGAGTGGGTTATCTCCCTAATGACAATTACATTTTTTTTTTGGTTGACCAGAAATTTGAATTGGGAAGGAGTTTGTCATGAATTCTGAATTAATTTTGTCTACAGCAATATAAACTTATGGTGGTGATTAGCTCATGACTTTATCTTTTCTACGGGCCCTTGTTGAGAGGTATCATAGTGCGTGATACACTTACACTGCTTGCACTAACTTGAAGTACTTTTGTAGACTAGTCAGATTCAGACTTTGCTGGACTAGTTCGTCTGTGACTCTGAGCAAGGTAACTAATTAAAGTTGTTATGCCTCCTTATCTGTATAGTGGGAATATTAGTCCTGAATTCAGTGGGTTTATTTTGAAAGTTAACTGAGATGGCCTATCAATAATAGGCAGGGCTGGAGAGATGGCTCAGTGGTTAAGAGTACTGCCTGTTCTTCCAAGGGACCTAGGTTCAATTCCCAGCACCCACATAGCAGCTCACAACTGTATGTAACTTCATTTCCAGAGGATTTGATGCCCTCATACAAGCATACATGCAAGCAAAACACCAATGCAAATGAAATAACAATAAATATTTTTTAAAAAGGAAAAAAGAATAATAGGCATAGTGACTGATTAAAAATTAGGCACTCCATCAATGTTTAATAAAAAGATGAGTGGAAGATAGAATGCAAACTAAATTTGTGATAGGAAAGGGTGGTTGAGATAAATTGTATTTAGATACATTTTTAAATTAGTGTTGAGTTTTTATTTGGTTTATTTTGTTTGAAACAGTCTTTTTGTATGTCCCTAACTGGCTTCCAGTTTACTGTGCTTGCTGGACTCAAACTTGTGATTTTTCCTTAATCAGCTTTCTGACTACCATTGTATTTAGACATATTTTAAATATATTAGATAATTATCAATGATTTGCATTAGTAATTTTATGGAGTATTTTAATTGATTGTTGTAGTCCAAGTCAATAATATGATCATTGTACTTGTACATCAGGGTCAGGTTTTTGATTTCCATAGTAATAGTAAAAGTTAGTAGGGAAAAGCTTTTTGCTGCTCCACTTTACACAATTCACTTACGTCATGAATTCAAATTCTATACAGCTTTTATCCTTGACTCTCAAACATTATTTTGAGTTTTTCCATTCGATTATATTGACTACATACTTGTTCCCCTTGTGCTAGGGACTGTACATGCTAGATGCTAGGCACACTCTTTAGCAGTAAGCTATATGTACTGTCCCTTGCTCCCTCCCGCTTCCCATTATTTATTTATTTGCTTATTAATAATGAGGGGGGCAGGCTTTTAAGTATATAGCCTTGGTTGGCTTGGAACTTACTATGTAGACCAGGCTATCTTCAAACTCACAGAGATCAACTGGCTTGATCAGCCTGCTTCTGCCTCCTGAGTGCTGAGATTCAAGGTGGCTTGTTCCATATATTTTTAAATGGTAGAGCTGAAATTCAGTGGTGTTTGAAAATAATGTTTGTTTAATCTTACTGGTATTAATGTGTTTGTATTAATGTAATGAATTATTGAGCTTTGTATTTTTTCCCTTTTATTCTTTCTTTTTTGTTGTTGTTGTTTTTTTTTCGAGACAAGGTTTCTCTGTAGTGTTTTGGAGGCTATCCTGGAACTTGCTCTGTAGACCAGGCTGGCCTTGAACTCACAGAGATCCGCCTGCCTCTGCCTCCCAAGTGCTGGGATTGAAGGCGTGTGCCACCAACTCTCGGCTTATTCTAATTTTCATAGAATGCTCTTTTTCTATAGTTCTGGTATCAAAGTTGACAGTCAACATTATATTAAAGTTTTGTCCTTGTTTGATTTCTGTGCTAGATTTTAGGTTTCTTAAATATAAGGGTGCAAAGCATGCCATGAGTTGTAACATTTAGTCTTCCTGCCAGTCACTTGGGCCCTGCCGCAGTTAGCCGCTTGCTGTTGTCTCAGCCCTCAAATAACACACAGGGCACTATATTAATTATAAGCTGTTGGCCATTTGCTTTGTTTCTTACTGGCTATCTCTGGCTTAAGTATTTAACCCATAATTGCTAATATGAGTATTTCCACATGGTTCTTACCGGAGGAAGGGTCCACCTCTTACTTCTCTGGCATACTACATTGTGACCACTGTGCTTTTCTTTCCCAGAATCCTCCTCAACTCCTAGTCCCACCTATCTTGCTTCCCTATTGGCCGTCAGTGCATTATTCAGCAACGCCCAATAAGACAACATATACACAGGATGACATCCCGCATCAATGAGTTAATGAGTAAGCTGCATAGTGAGTACCAGGCTGTCTTGGTTGGGCCACCTAAGACTGTCTGAAAACAACCACAGACAACACAAAGGACAAGAATTTCACCTTAGTCATCTTTCTTGTCAGTGACTAAGTGTTTTGTACCAACTGAGTACTTAACATTCT
Source organism: Mesocricetus auratus (assembly GCF_017639785.1). Classification (NCBI taxonomy): domain Eukaryota; kingdom Metazoa; phylum Chordata; class Mammalia; order Rodentia; family Cricetidae; genus Mesocricetus; species Mesocricetus auratus. The sequence goes on along the minus strand of NW_024429186.1, from coordinate 38,121,931 downwards.
TGAATAAATGTATAGCTAGCCCCCTTTAACTATAGGATTAACAGTGTAGTTATCTTCTGTATTGACCTGCTAAGAATGTTACATAGACTAGACCCATGCTGTCTCCTCTAAGACTGTACAGACTCAGAGCATTATTTGTACTTTTGGAAGTACTGTAGTACCAAAAGTTCATTGTATTCTAGCTTGGTGACTTATGTATTCTCCTTCTTCCTTGTCAAGATTCTTTTCCTGTTCTGGTGACACATCCTCACTTATTGCCTTGAAAATACTGTTACTACTTCTTCAGTCTAGCCTTACAGATTAGTCTGGCTGTGCTTTTATTAGTCTTTATTTTGGTTAATCCTGGCCTTGTAACTCTAAAATGGCTATTTGGTATTTCTTCATTGACAAGGCAAAACCCTCTTCCCCCAGTATTTTTTTTCCTTTTTTAAAAATTTAAATTAGAAACAAGCTTGTTTCATGTGTCAATCCCAGTTCCCTCTCCCTCACCTCCACCCCTGCCCCCTACTAACCGCCTATCCCATCCCCTTGCTGCTCCCCAGGGAGAGTGAGGGGAGCAGCAAGAGGCTGAGAGAGTATCCTTCTATGTGGAATGGGCTCCTAAAGTCCATTCATATACAGGGATAAATACTGATCCACTGCAAGAGGCCCCAGATTGCCCCGGCCTCCTAACTGACCTCCACTATCAGGATGTCTGGGTCAGTCCTATGATGGTTTCCCAGCTATCAGTCTGGGGTCCATGAGCTCCCACTGGTTCAGGTCAGCTGTTTCTGTGGGTTTCTCCAGCCTGGTCTTGACCCCTTTGCTCATTACTCCTCCCTCTCTGCAACTTGATTCCAGGAGTTCGGCTCAGTGTTTAGCTGTGGGTGTCTGCTTCTGCTTCCATCAGTTACGGGGTGAAGGCTCTAGGATGGCATATAAGGTAGTCATCAATCTCATTATGGGGGAAGGGCATTTAAGGTAGCCTCTCCACTATTTCTTAGATTGTTAGTTGGGGTCATCATTGTAGATCTCTGAACATTTCCCTAATGCCAGATTTCTCTTTAAGCCACAATGACTCCCTCTATTATGGTATCTCTTTTCTTGCTCTCCTCTATTCTTCCTCCAACTCAATCTTCCTACTCGCTTATGTCCTCCTCTCCCTTCTTCTCCCTTTCTGTTTCTCCTAACTCCCTCTCCCCTCCCCCCATGCTCCCAATTAGCTCAGATCTTGTCCCTTTCCCCATGTATGTCTCTCTTAGGGTCCTCCTTGTTTTCTAGCTTCTCTGGCAGTGTTTCCCCAGTATTTTTAATTTGTATAGCAGCCAGCCATCTAGATAGAGGTAATCATCTACTAATTTGTTGACCTTTGAAATGTTTTTCCTCTAGGAGGCTGTAAATCACAAAGTTGAAATATCTTGTAATGCAGTTTTAGAGACCTAAAACTTTATGTAAGCATGTGTTAAGGAAAATAATTGGAGGGAATGGAGAGAATCTATAGTGAATACATGCAGAGTAAAGCAATAGCTGTATGAGTTTAATAACTAGAATTCTCTGAATAGTTGTCATTGTACTTTTTAAAAATTCATTATTACTGTATATATATATATATATAGTGTGTGTGTGTGTGTGTGTGTGTGTGTGTGTGTGTTGTGTACAGGTGGATGTGTACTGTGGCATGCATGTGGAGATCAAACTTCTCACTTTGTGCCGTAGGTTCAGGGATCAAATGCAGTTGATCAGGCTTGCGTGGCAAGTGCTTATAGCTGTTGAGCTGTTAGTCTGTTGTTATTATAAGTTACTAATATGATAACAGAATGCAGTCAGAGGTTACAGATCTGACTTTTTTTTTTTCTAGTTCAGGAATTAAACCCAAAGTCTTACATATAGTAGGAAATTACTCTCAGTAAGCCACATCCCCAGCCTGATACATTTAAAGTGCTGGTTGCCCCCTTAAAATTTAAAACCTCTACGCTTGGTTTTTAAAGTAATACTAGCTTTGAAATTACAAAGGCAACAGAGATTCAGTTCCTAGACCCTAGTGACTTAACACTGTCTTAAGTCTAGTTCGAAGGGATTTGTTGCCCTTTTAGGGCACCAGGCACACTCATACATACATTCAGGCAAAACATTCACATAAAAATGCATCTTTTTAAAAAGTTGTATATAAAAGGGGAAAAAATAAAATAAGTTGTGTATGTTTCCTAGCTTTGTTAATAGCTTCGTAAGCTGTTTCTGTGTATTTGCAAAAGTGAATTGTACACAAATGCTGTTTTGAAACTTGGCTTTTCACAAATCTTTGCATCTTATCCCCTCATATAGATCTTTATGCTAAAATACCCAAATTAAACAAAAGTAGAGATCTGGAGGTGTAGCTCAGGAGTAGTCAGCCTAGGTAAGGAGGCAGAAAGAAAATTAATAGTATGTCTTATATAGTATATCAAAATTATAACCATTTAAGTATCTATAAAATATAAAAATAATAAAGACAGTTTAATGTTTTTAAATAACAAGTCTTTAAAATCCAGTGTGTATTTTATACTAATAGTACATCTTAATTGGATTACTAATATTTCATTTGTAGCTCTCATGAACTAAATAACAATATTTTGCTTATCAGAGGACCATATATTAGGTAATGGTCCCATAAGGTTATAATGGAGCTGAAAAATTGGTGTCATCTAGTGATATTATAACATAGCAGAACTTACTATGTGTGTGTGGTGATGTTACTGTTAACCAGCCTGCTACACTACCAGCCATATAAAAGCATACAACAATGTAATCACATACATGAATAAATGACTGCTACTGGTTTATGTGTTTGCTAAGCTATACTGCACTTTTAGTATGCATTCTTTTACAAAAGCATTTACATAAAACAGTTCTTTTTTTTTAACAGCAGCATCAGGCTTACACATATCTTTGCCCTATGCTTTGATTGGATCAAATGTCCACATTGAATTGGCTTAAACCGAGTTTGTGCATCTGCTCTCTGATGTTTACATTGCAATAATGTGCTTACTGATTTACTTCTTAGAACCTATCTCACTCATTATCTGCACGACTGTGGTTGACTTGCATTTAAATTTTATTAAATTCATAGATTGAAATGTAGAATAACATACCTGAATTGCTCCAGAATATTTAGAAATTTTATAATATCAGTTATTAAATTTAAATTAATTAAAATTAAATTTAAAATTTTGTTCTTCAGTTATTCTGGTCACATTTCAAGTTGAAATGTATTTACCTGTGGCAAGTAGCTATAATATTATAACTTAAAATTTGTGGTATCCTTTATATAGATTTTTCTATAATTTATTTGTTCAATTTTCTATTAGCAGATTATTTTTATAATTTATTCAATTTCTTAAAGTTACAATGTTACAGTGGCTATCCTTATAGAAATACATTATATAGGATGGTTTATAAATTAATTAATAAATAGGTTATTTTACTTTTTGGTAGAAATTTCCCTCCAAAAAATACTAAGTAGCATCAATAATACATAGTCTATTTCAATATGAACATTACAGGGCAGTCCTAGGGACGGCCCTTTTGTCCACGACACTCGAACTGGAGAGACAGCCAGGTGTCATGCAGCCCCAATTGTGTGTGTCACCACGCACCCCGAGGACACCCCAGAACATTATTGGCAGTTATGCCAAAAATACAGAAACTTTGGGGGAAGTAATACTTTTTGCATATTTATACTACCTTTTAAAAAGTGAATTAAATTAATTTAAATGATTTTTGTCTTATTCATTCATTTATTATTTGTATGAATGTATGCCATGTGTATGCTGGTGCCCATGGAGGCCAGAAGAGGGCATTGTAACCTCTAGAGTTGTAGTTATAAGAATTGCCTGATGTGGGTACTGGTAACCAAACTTGGATCCCAGGGAAGAGCAAGAAGCACTCTTAATGGCAACACCTTCTGGCCCCTCCTAATTTATTTTGTAAGTTAGCAGACAAACTAATGGGTCTCAGAATGACATTTACATGCATACACTCCATATTTCCTTTGTATTCTTGTTCATCTGCCTCCCCTACTACCTTCTCCCACCACTAGTGCCTCCTCTCTACTTACATCACTTTTTTTACTTACATAGCTGGGGAAAAAAGGGATTTTTTTTTTGTTTTTTTGTTTTGTTTTGTTTTTTGTTTTTCTAGACAGGATTTCTCTGTATTGTTTTGGAGGCTGGCCTAGAACTCGCTCTGTAGACCAGCTGGCCTGGAACTCACAGAGATCCACCTGCCTCTGCCTCCCGAGTGCTGGGATTAAAGGCGTGCACCACCAACACCCGGCAAAATGGGGATCTTACTGTAAATATTCCCATGAAAGGAACAACAAAAAGCCAAAAAGTCACTGGAAACTGGAAATGTAGTTCATTGGTATAGCCAACTCAAGATGTGAGGAAAATTCCCCAGGGTGAGGATGAAAAGTTAGTAATGGCTCTGATTGCTGTATACTTACAGAAGATAGTTCTATTAGAATCCATGCAATGGAGTGCAAAATCAAGCCCAGGAATAGAAGAAAATGTAATGAAAGTTCACAAAGAAGGAATGATGAGACACCCTAAGCGTAGCAACAGCTGAAAGCCTGTTGAACAGAGCTCTGAAGGAACAAAGGAACAAGTTACTAGGATTTACCTACAGCTGTAGCAGTCGTAGTGGGGCCACTCGATAACTGTGGCCTGAATGGAATGCAACCCTTGTATGACCACAGGAGGAAGCTGGGGAAATGAAGAACCAAACCATTCTTTGCTTGTGTCTAGTGGGTACACGGTGGAGGATTGGAGGACAAGAAAACATATGATAATGAAATCAGTCTTCGACAACCTGGAACAAATGGAAGAGAGTGATGAGTAGCTCTGGGCAGGAAAAAAAAAATAAACCCAAAATAACCATGAGAGTAAGACCATTGGCTGCTCTTCCAGAAGACCTGGATTTGGTTGCCATCGCCTACTTAGCAGCTCTCAAGTGTCTGTAACTCTGGCCACTGGGAATCTCCATAACCTCTTTTGGCCTCTGTAGGCACCAGGCTTGGACATGGTATACATATATACATGCAAGGAAAACACCCATACATACAAAAAATAAAATGAATGTTAAAATATTTTTAAAATATTGTCAGAAAAGGTAGGGATAAGTATTAGTGATTTCACTGAAATGGGTAATATAATTTGTGGGGAGAATGACTGCAATATTAGAGAGCCGATTATTATTAGGTGGCCATCAGGTAATGTCACAAAACATAGCATGTATGTATATACGTAATGTATATATAAGCCTATTTCTGAACATGTTGCTAGAAATTAAAGATTAATTCACAGTGAAACAGTTGAAGGAGTAAAAAGTAGACAGACCTCAGGTAGAGGAGGTGAGAAGAGATACTTAATTGTTCTTTTTGTCTTAAGTTTTCTGGAGTATAGTGACATGCATATACACATGTAGTTGTGTATCGTACATACAACACAAAGTTGCAGATCAAAGCTCTAGTATGTAATGTAATTGTATGAAATAGTGCTTTCACCATACTAGTATCCCTTCTTTATGATGGTCGTTAAAGAATTTGGAAGATATTTCTCTCTTTGGATATTAAATGTCTTGTGGTTGGTATGGCTTTCCTCTTCTGTCTCTTACTTGCTAGTTTGCTGTGGTGAAATACTTTGAGAAACTTAAAGGAAAGGCTTGTTTCTGGCTCATAGTTGAACTTACAGTTCATTATTGTGGAAAAGCTAACAGCAGTAGGACCTTGAGGCAGCTGGTTACATTATGTCTAGAGTCAAGTAGCAGAAAGCAACTGAATGCTTATGCTCTGCCAGCTTCCTCCCTTTTACGTAATCCAGGACCCAAACCCAGGGAATGATGCCTCCTGCAATGGCTGATGGCCCAGAGACCAGTCTCCCAGGTGATTCTAAATCTACGAAGTTGACTGTTGAGATCAACCATCACATGCCCTGTTTCTAACATTTAAATATTCATTTAAATTCAATGCAGCAGGTTTCTAACATGAACATACATGGCACAGCCCAGGATCTAGAAGAGCCAATATCAGTATACTGGAATTACTATAGATTATTTGCATTCCAGTTAGGAAAATAAAGTACTTGCATATACTCACCATGTGAGTACTGGGTATAAAACTCCAGTTAGGTCATCAAACTTGACAATAAGTGCTTTACCCGCAAGCCATCTGGATGGCCTTGCAAGTGGGACATACTAATAACAAGGAAAGTAATACAGAAAATGTACTTTAAAACTTGACCATAAGGGCTGATGAGATGGCTCAGAGGTTAAGAGAACTAGCTGCTCTTCCTAGAGGACTCAGGTTCAAACCTCAGCAACCATTTTTCCTTATTACTTTCACTCCTGTGGTATTGAGCATCACTTCTCATTACTTTAAAGGAAAATATATAATCAGTGAAAGACAAATGATCATAACTTAACCCCATAGGCATGACTTTGATAAATGGTAGTCTGTCTTTAAAATGAATTTTATTTAGGCTTAAAGGCCATCTTACCATTTGCTGGCAGTCCATGTTGATTTACTTATATTTGTAAAATTATGAATGAGGACATTCATAGTAAGACTGTCTCCCTCCCAAATAAAAGTAGTTATTTCAAGCCAAAGATACACATTCAAAATATTATTTTATTGATATGTAGCACAGTATATATAATCTTCCTTATCCTTATGAAACATATGCTAGTATCTCCAGTGATGTCTAAAGAAGTTGAATATAGTACCAAGCCCTGTAAATGCTTTTTTTAAAAATATGCAAACATGCTTATAGGAAAGTTTAGTTCATAAATTAGGGACAGTAAGAAATTAACAATAATAGTAAAATAATTATAACACAACATAAAATTCTAAAAGTTTTGTGAATAGTCTTTCCTTCCTCTGGTTTTCACTATGTTTTACTCTTGTTCACTGAAACAGGAAAGCAGACTGGAGCTCCATAATGTACCTAAGGAGGACTATTGTATTGTACACAGTTTGAGCCTATCAGATACAAATTAGACATTAACTCCCATGACAAAGCTTGAAATCTGCTTGGTTTAATGGGACAGTACATATTCTAATTTCAAGGTAGAATGTGCATGATGCCTCAAAGGCATAGAAAATCGGTGAGTTTAGGGAAATTTCCTAAGGCAGGGGAGAGGAAAGCTTCACAGGTTGAAAAATTAAGCAGTAATTGTTTCTGTAGGTGTAAGAAACAATATGTTGGTGATGTAGGTGGAGGTGGGAGTTATAAGGATTACATGAGAAAGATTAATTTGATTTGGGAGCTTAGGGGAGGGAGACATAAAGTGGAGAAAATTATAAGTCAAGAGAAGTTATAAAAGTGTCAGACTAAGGAATTTCAAATTTCAATCATCCTACAGGATGATTGGTAAAGTGTCCTGGAATCAGACTTCAGGCACAGACAAATTTTGTATCTTGCTAAAGTAAGGCACACCATTAAATAAGGAGACTGCTGTGAGGTTTAAATTAGATTATGCATGCCACGTACTGAGCCCAGTCAGTGAATGTTGCATGGTTAACCCTCGGTAAACAGTAGTTTTAAAAAGGAAGGAGCCAACAAAAAGTTCTAAAGGAGTACTGTCATGGTAATAGGGATTCTTTCAGGAAAGTTAATCTGGCATCACTGTGAGAAATGACCCACAAAAAGCAAGACTGAGGTTGAATTAGAGAGCTCAGAGAAACCCATGCAGAAGACGCTGGAGTGGCATGGGAAGAGAGGAGCTGGGATGTGTGGGAAATGTTACCAACTTAAAATTGATGTGAGTTATATTTAGGAATATTACAGGTATGATTTTTCAAGCTGCTTAAATTTTACCACAGGAGGATAGCTAGTTGAACAGAGCCTGGTCTGTTACATTTTTAGTGTATTTGTAGAGCAACACATTAATACTTTATTATTGAACACTTTGGTTAAGACAAGTGGCTCACCTTGGCAATGCATGTTGAAATTGGAACATGACAGGATAGAGTAAATTTTTTTTAATGGCAGATAAATTGGAAACTGGAATATTGGTAGCTCAGTTTCATTTTTCATGGGTGGCAGGAAAGGAATCACATTTCTGACATTTCTTCAGAGGACTGCCTCTGCGCCAAAGGCTAGTGTTTTAGGAACTCAAGCAGTAAATGTTAATTCGGTTAGATGGTAAAATAAAATTGTGATCCATTAACAAACTATGAAGCAGTCAGTTGAGGGAACATGTTAATTTTCTCTGATCATATATTTTTTTAAGATTTATTTATTTATTATGCATACAGTATTCTGCCTGCTTGTATGTCTGCGGGCCAGAAGAGGGCACCAGATCTCATTATAGATGGTTGTGAGCCACCATATGGTTGCTGGGAAATGAACTCAAGACCTTTGGAAGAGCAGTCAATGCTCTTAACCTCCAAGCCATCTCTCCATCCCCTCTCTGACCATTTTAAAGGCTGCAGAGTAGTGTAAGCGTGTGACTTTTCAAGGAAGTGTGAAGTCTGAATGGTAGGTACTATTCTTCAGAAACTGCACTGTGAATCCACAGGGATGTTCACCTGTTTGGATTTTAGTTTCTGTCTTGTTATTTCTAGCTATGTGATTTGACTATTCAGTGCTTGTATATTTGGGAAAGGGGTACCTGGTTTGCCTGCTATTTAGGGAATTTTGAGGTAAGACCAAGAAATGTACTTGCCAGCCAGGTAGAAAATGTACTTGCCAGCCAGGTAGTCACTTGCTGTGCAAACCTGGCAGCCAATGCTTTACTGAAACCTATGTAAGGGAAAGAACCAACTCCTCCACAGAGTTGTTCTGTGACCTCCACTGGGTGTGGTATGCACCCCCATACACACATATACACACATACAAATAGTGATAAAAACTTAAACCAATCTAAATGTAAGATGTGAATGTTTAAGTTACAACACAAGTGCCTTATCCAACAATTAACAGTGTGCTAAGACTACTATTTTGCATTTTTTTATTTCCTTGTTTGTTTTTATTTTAGTATGCACATAGAAGGGGGATGGGTAGAGGAAGCTATCTATCCAGTCCTGGTTTTCAGTCCATATGGTTTGAGCAGCAATAAGAAATATGGCGTAAAGTCCCTCCAAATAAAAATGGGGGGAGAGGGCAGGGGCACTGTCCGAAAACTGGGGTCACTGGACAAAATACGGTCAGTCTGGGAAGTCTACAGGTGGGAGGTCATTTAATAGCGTTCTTTTAGCATCTTGGCAGTCATAGCAACAGTGACATTGAAGGAGGGGACTCCTCCAGTGCTCTTGAAGATCTGCAGTAAATTCCATATATTGCAGCAGTGAGTCCTTCATCATAGAACAATTCTGTCCCTTAAGCATCAGCCTGTTCATGAAAAATCTTGACTGGTCTTTGCCAACCAGAGTACCAGCCTCAGGCAGCCTGATACTAAGAAATACTTTGTGGGAACAGCAGTGTAGGTCTAGACCAATGGGGATTCTTGTTGCCTGTAATGGCTATATCATTTAATAAGCCCTGTTTGCTATGAAGTTGTTGATGTAGGCACTAGAAATAACTCTTTGAATTTGTTTTTTGTTTTTTAAATTTATTCTCAGGCTGGTACTGGAAGTAGAGGAATATGAACAATACTTTAAAAGTAGAATTTGTCATCTTTTTTCCAATATTTAAGCTACCCCCTACCCCCCACCCTTGCCCTTCCTCAGGGATAGGGGAAAGGGAATGACCATATTTTAAAGTTCTGTATAACTCCCAGGTCCAGTTAGTACACTTAAGTATTTTAGAATTATATTTGAATCCACATCTCAAAATCCAATCAAAGCATCCTTTGAAATAGCCATTCTTTTAAATTACCCCCTTTTCGTTCCTCTGCTCCTTTAGTCTCCCTTGTGTGAAATATTAAATATTTTTATTGGCTACTCTACTTACATTTAACTCCGCTCTACTATAGTTACAGAGTAGCTGTAGCTTCCTAAAAAGTCATTTTATTTTTTTCTTGTCTGTCAGTAGTTTCTTGGTGCTTGCAAAAGAAAACAGTTTAACTAAGTATTCAGGAATAACTGCCTTTATCTTGTCTCTTATACTGGCTGTGTTCAAGACTGTTTCTGTTCTTCAAGGCTTACATATTTTGATTGGTAGTCATATACAGCAAGGCCATTAATCCCAGCACTCGGGAGGCAGAGGCAGGTGGATTTCTGTGAGTTCGAGGCCAGCCTGATCTACAGAGTGAGTTCCAGGACAGCCTCCAAAGCAATACAGAGAAACCCTGTCTCGAAAAACCAAAAAATAAAAAAAAGAACTGGCATCCAGGGCTGAAGAGATGATCAGCAGTTAGGAGCACTGGCTGCTCTTTCAGAGGACCTGGGTTTGATTCCCAGCTTCCACATGGCAGCACACAACTGCCTGTAACTCCAGTTCCAGGGGATCTGAGGCCCTCTTCTGATTTCCATGGGTACTTGTGTGCAGGTAATGCACAGATACAAATGGAGACAGAACACCTACACAAAATTTTAAAAAATTTTAAGAACTGGCACCCAAAATTGCTATGGAAAAGTTGAGGTGGTGTTTGAGAATAATTTTAAAACTCATTAGCATATATTAATTATATAAGATAATTTTGTTTTATGACTATTTACACAACATTAATTCTGCTAGCCCATGAACAAGGGGTGTCTTTTAAGTCCTTGAGTTTATTCCTAGGTAATTTACTGCTAATACTAGTGTGAATGAGTTTCTTTTCCTGATTTCTCTCTTGACAAATCCTTATATATGTGTAAGAAAACTTGATTTTTATGTCCTTCTTCTTGTATATGTCAACCTTATTGTTCTGTCTAAAACTTCAAATAGTCTTTTGACCAGCTTCTTAGTACTGTGAGTTGCAACCCCATTTGAAGTTATGAATGTGAAGGTTCATGAAAAATTTGGCAACAGTAGGTGGTTTCAGAATGTACAGTGATCAAAAATTAATTCAAAAGCCAATAATAAATTCAAGGTGTTCCTAACCGGATTGACCTATATTGCCTTATGTGTCTTCACTGCAGCCTACGATGTAAACATATAATACTGTATGCCAACATGCCTCACAACATTAATGAATACTACCTAAAGCACCTCAGCTCAAACTTGAGACTATTGTTTGTTATATATTCTAGTGTTCTTACTGCACATACAAAAGGTTTTGCCCTTGAACAGAATAGTTTAATAGTAGAAAACAAAGACCTTAGTATTATCCTACTGCCATTCCTCAGCATGTAACTATAGAAGATAGGTGTACAAAATAAATATTTGCTGGTAATAAATCATAAATTTATTTTAAAATGATTCTTGAATATACACATAATTTTACCAATTATTAAAGACAAAAGAGATGGATTACTCATTTTTAATGTAAGGAATTAACCCTTCTTAAAAAGACTTCATTGTGTGTGTGGGGGG